>NC_047089.1:105549758-106180023 GCF_902459505.1 Geotrypetes seraphini | reverse complement strand
AAAGAAATTTTATGAATAGCCTTTGCAAGTTGAAGACAGATGGGGCAAGCCTTAAGCCTCCAAATAGTATGTCTTGGAATTAAAGCACCACAGTGATTGCATAGAATAAAGGTCATCTTGATTGGTTGTGAAGTGACTTGATTTGAGTAGTCCTGATTATTTGGGTCTCTATATATGGTGGGACTATAAGTCTTACCCTTATTCCTATGAAGAGGAAGAGGAAATAAGATTTAACAGAGGAAAGAGAAGGGTTTATTTTTTTGTGCTTTTTTGGTTTTTTTATTAAGTAAGAAACAGGGAGGAGAAGAGAAATTAAGCAGATATAATGCTGAAAACCAGTGAAAAGAGCAGAATATGAAATGTTGAGCAACTTATCTTATTGAAGTTCACAGGGTAGCCTTGTTCACAGCATTGTCCCAAAGATAATGCAGTTAACCTTAGAAGTAAAACAGAGCCCCTCCCTTCTCCACCTAATCGGCAGACACAATGGCTAAAAACTAGTAAGTCAGAAATATAGGCTCTATACCACCTAAAACACAGTATTTTAAACAGAAATGCAGGTTCTATAACAAATCATTGACTACCCTAAAACACAGGATTTATAACAGGATTTTCCCTACTTTAGTCACCCTGAGCCACAGGCACCAGGATTTAATTAGAGTTAATAAAGTCTTACCCTTATTCCTATGAAGAGGAAATAAGATTTAACAGAGGAAAGAGAAGGGTTTATTTTTTGTGCTTTTTTGTTTTTTTTTAAAGTAAGAAACAGGGAGGAGAAGAGAAATTAAGCAGATATAATGCTGAAAACCAGTGAAAAGAGCAGAATATGAAATGTTGAGCAATTTATCTTATTGAAGTTCACAGGGCAGCCTTGTTCACAGCACTCAACACTCAACCATTGTCTACATATTCTTGTATAGGTAACCACAACCTTTTAAATTTAGGTTTCTTGCCTCTCTTTTCCATTCTGGTTGCCTCATATTTACCAATTAAGCAAACTGAGTTCCACCAAAATTGAAAAGATAACAGACACATCTTTCCATGTTTTTAGAATGGTTTGAATTGCAACAGCAGTAAGTATTGCTATTAATTTCTTATTATCACTAGTCATATCAGCTCGCAGATTAATCTGCAAGCCACTGTAAACACTTACAGAGAAAACCTGGGCTAATACCTGGGAACGAAGCTATAAAAATCGTTTTCTCTTCTCTTGTGTATCAATATAACATAACATTGTACTTCTTGACCGCATAACCATAAGTCCTAAGTGGTTTACAAAAGATTATAAACTAAAGACAATTTGATACTGACAGAAAAATTATTTGATCAAGTATTTTGAGAAAAGATGAGTTTTCAATTGAGTTCTGAAATGTTTATAAGAACAAGCTCCAAGCAATAACAATCAAAATTCTCTATCATGGGAAGCTGCTTGGAATGCTAAAGTATGGTCAAGAAATTTTTTGTTTTTACAGCCTTGTACTGATGGAAAAGTAAACAGGGCATGAGATGCTAAAGAAAATCTATTATCCATGTCAAACGGAGCGGTACCATACATAACCTTATAGCAAAAGCAACCCAGCTTAAACAAAACATGAGTCTCCATTGGAAGCCAATGCAGCTCACAATAAAATGGAGTTACATGGTCATACTTTTTAAGCTTATTATGAAAGGGAATTATAATGGCAAAACAAGGGTGATACTGAAAATACTGCTTTGATTAGTCACCCATCAGCAATCTATAAATCTTTGTATATATAAAAATGAACACACAAAATATGATACATGCTTAATAGTGAACGCTCAGACCCACAACTATATCCTAGTGAAATATCACAGAGAAGCTGTGTAAAGAGACCATCATTACTTGTTCACAGTCTCACCCACCATTACTATATAACACAAGTTCTAACAACAGCCACAGCTCCTAAAAAAGAAACAAAAACTACTTATCTTAGTAAGGTGGTACTGTAGTCTTTACAGCTACTCCGGGTACATTCTTAATCACCACTGCTGCACAAAATGCATGTTCACCGACCCCCCAACCCAGGTTTCACCAATGACTGACAAGAGGAGCAGATTAAGAAATATTTGCTGCAAACGGGAATCTGCTCCTCTTGTCAGTCATTGGCTAGAAACGAAACACACAGTTGAAGATATTAGATATACAGTGCTGCTTCATGCTTATAAAGACACAGGGGATGTTTCTCAGTATTTTCTGTATCGTGAACATAGGTTTATATTTCAGTGGCATACTTTGGCTCCAGTAGGATTAAACAGTGAAATTGACTGGTTTCAAATCTAGCTGTCAGCTGTGTGAGTTCTCATGGAGTGATGTTTTTCAGAATGCTTGGAGAGGGAGTGTATTTAAGGGGCATGGCCTGCTGGTTTGTAACGTGATGCCAGAGTGTGCTGTGTGCTGGAGGAAGGAAGTTGTTTGTCCCGGTAAGCCTGTTATAAGAATTTGTAAGAAGTATAATTTGAAGTTGAGTGAGTTTTAACATTCTATTGTATGATTTAGTTTGTTTGGTGAACTTTGTTTGTTGTGGTGAGGAGAGTGAGTGACTGGGTGTAATTTTGTTTTGTAGTACCCCTCCTGATGAAGCCAACCGGTGAAACCTGGGTTGGGGGTCGGTGAACATGCATTTTGTGCAGCAATGGTGATTAAGAATGTACCCGGAGTAGCTGTAAAGACTACAGTACCACCTTACTAAGATAAGTACCGGTAGTTTTTGTTCCTTTTTTAGGAGCTGTGGCTGTTGTTAGAAATTATGTTATATAGTAATGGTGGGTGAGACTGTGAACAAGCAATGATGGTCTCTTTACACAGCTTCTCTGTGATATTTCACTGGGATATAGTTGTGGGTCTGAGCGTTCACTATTAAGCATGCATCTTATTTTGTGTGTTCATTTTTCTATATACAAAGATTTATAGATTGCTGATGGGCGACTAATCAAAGCAGCATACTTTTTAAGACCATAGATCATTCTAACTGCTGTATTCTGAATCAGTGTGAGTCTGACCATGTCTTTCTTGGGAATTGTTAGATATACAATATTGCAATAGTCTAAAAGGCTCAGTAACAAAGACTGCACCAGAAGTTTGAAAGCAGAAAACTCAAAATAGGGTATGCAATTTCCATAATGTGTAATAACTCTTATGTACTACAGCATCTATCTGCGTTTTCATGGTCAGATGCTGATCCAAAACGACTCCCAATATTTTAATTGTTGGTTGAATTGTATATACAGTGGTACCTTGGATTACGAGCATAATCCATTCCAGGAGCATGCTCGTAATCCAAAATGCTCGTTTATCAAAGCGAGTTTCCCCATAGGAAATAATGGAAACTCGCTTTGATAGGTTCCCACTCCCCACCCTCCCATTTTCAAGACCTGCAGTGTCGCCTTACATCACACACAGTATACATCATAATACCTTTTACACCCATCACAAAAATAAGTGGCCACTTGGAAGGACCCCTTCTGCATTTCCACTCAGCTGTGACTTCCTCCCACCCCATAAACCCTGCCAGAGATCACCCACAACCAAATAGTTAACCAGTCCCCTCCCAAGGAACAAACATCTGCAAATACAAACACCTAAATACCCTACTCTTCCACTCCACTCACACTGAACACAACCAGGATGGGGAAAGAGGGCAAATTAAATTAACTCAAGACACCCTCTCACCCCAATCTTTCCCAACTCTCCCTCCTAACCTCTTAGCCTCATATACACCACAACTCCCAAAACTGTTTCCACACAATCTCCCACCCAAATCATCCAGTCACTGCCTTTACAATTCTGTCAAATCACTAACTGCCTATCCCCTTGTATCCAACCCATCTTATAGCTTCAAACCAATCCCATACTCCCATCCCTCACCCACACTACCCAAACTCCACTTAACCTTATCTCCATCCCCCCCAATAATACTCTCACTTGGACAATGTTATTAGCTCACTGATTACCTCAGTTTGCCTACCTTATTAAAGGGTGAAGATTTAGATTCCAAAGTCAGTGGAAATTATAGACCAATAGCAAATCTTCCAAACCTGACTAAAGTTATAGAAATGATTGCGATATCTCAAGTACAGGAATATTTTGAGTATTTTGATTAACTGAATCCTTTTCAATCAGGATTCCATAAATCTGTAGTGCTGAAACAGTTCTCCTGGCACTTATGTCTAAAGTAAGGAGCTATTTTGATACAAAAAATATAGGCGTGCTATTGATACAACTAGATTTATCAGCAGCATTTGATTTGGTTAACCATTACTAACTTTTAGCTTTATTGAACAGGGTGGATGTTGGAAGGAATGTTTGGAAATGGATGGAGAGCATCATTAAGAGGAGATGTTTGCAAGTTAATTGGCAGGGAGATATCTTCAAACAATGACAAATGACTCAAGGTGTTCTCCAGGATTCCCCCTTATCCCCTATTTTGTTTATTTTGTATTTGAAAGATTTAGATTTGTTAATCTGGAAATGTTTATTTTTTTAATGATGATGATATTTAAATTTTTTCTGTACTATCTGATGTGTCTTCAGTTAAGATCTTGATGAAAGTTGTATTTATGGATACTTTTAATTGGATGGCTCAATGCTCTTTAAGATTAGATCCAGATAAGACAAATGTAATTTGGTCAAAACTATCCCATTTAGTATGACAAAGAGGAAAAGAAAGTCAGGGTGTTCTCATAGAAACAGTGAAATAATAATAGATGTGAAATTTAAAGAAGAAATTAAATTACTGGCAGTTTGGTTAGATGTTGGTTTGATAATGGAGACTTAGGTTAATCTGATTAGGAAAGTTTTTTGTTCAGGTTAAAATTGTTGTATAGAATGAAACATTTCTTAGAGAGAAATTATTTACAGATTATTGTTCAGTCTCTAGTACTTACTTCCATGCATTAATGTAATATTTGCTTGTTAGGTATTCCAGCTAAACAGTTGAAACAACTGCAGATTATGCAGAATGTTGTAGCTAAAATAGTTTTAGGGAGACATAGATATGATCATGCTACTCCATTGTTACAAGAACTACACTGGCTGCCAATTGCAGCAGAAATAGATTTAAAAGTTTGATTTTTATTTTGCAGCACAAATAGATTTTAAAGTTTGATTTTTATTTTTAAGATTTTATATGGGTTATATCCTAGTTATTTGACATATTTGATAATTGTATGCAAATCCACAAGAAATTTATGACCCTTAGGAAAATTGTGGTTAGTGATACCATCTGTTAAAGATTGTAGATTATTCTCCTCTAAACAGAAAGTGCTTCTGAGTAGAGCTGCAGAGCTATGGAATTAGAAATCTATCCAACATTGGTTATTTAGAAAGACAATAAAAACATGTATATTTCAGAAGTACCTTGATTGATTAAAGTTTTTAATTTTATATTTGTTATAAGGTTAGGCTAAAAAGCATTATTTTTTTTAGATAGCAATATACTACATATATGTACATAATAGAATTTACAAAGCAAGTAAATAAAAATATGTTTTTACATGAATACAATATGGGCCTGATTCTGTATAGGATACCTGGTCTCAGCAGCTGCCAAAGCAACTTTTGAGAATTGCTTATTGTCGCACCTGTGCCCCAAAGAGCATACTAGGTAGTCAGGTAGTGACAGGTTGCTTAGATCTGGCGTGGTCCCCCTAGAACTAGGGGAGCATCTCAGGATATTACACCCTAGGCAACAGCCTAGGACTGCTCTTTTACTGGTCTTTCAAAGAACACCATTTAGGCAGAATGGCCGTAAGGAAAAAATATGTTTTATTTGGCCAAAGGCCTTAAAATCATAGTCTGTAATAGGTTTCACTGCAAACATGAAAACATAACCAAAAGAAAAGATTCCTCAAAACAAACTTTAACTCTATTGCCAGCTCTGGACTTTAGTAAGTAAGTTATACACAGTCCTCTTCACCAGAGTCTAATGTTAGGTATTGCTTTGTGCAGTCAAAAGAATATCATTATTTCGCTTAAATGCTTTACTATTTTACAGCAGCTAAATTAAGCAGCTCTCTGTTCCTGAGCTGCAGGATGGAAGTTTATGGCAGTGATTAATAAGCCAGCAATACTAGCCATGAGAGAGGGACAGAATAATTTACCCTTCTGGGAAGCAGGTTCTTTAGCAAGGCATACCAACAGCTTTATAGCATTTAGACAGTGGGCAGCAAACACTGGTTCTTAAAGATGAACTCAATCAAAACTGAAATGGTGTTTAACAGAGAAAACAGTAGTTTTAAACTCAGAGATTTTTAAAACGTTTCTGAGAAGCATGCAGGCTCAGTGCAATCGGCTACTATGGCAACAGCTAACAGCTGGTGCCCCACATGGAGTTCTGTTAACAGTGAATCAGAGAAACAAACAGGCTGAGTTTCTTGCCCAGTGTTTGACTTAATTTAATCACTGTTTTGTACAGTAAAGGATACTGTCCCTTTGCTTAGAACACAGAGGAAAAATGCAGCAAACTTTACAGTCCAAAACTCCCTTCTCTTGCAGCACACACAGTCTGCATAATAGGAAAAAACCAGCCAAGGAAAACGTCCAACAGACTCACATTTGTTTCAAGCCACTTCCTTTGTTCTGGCCAAACTTCAGCTGCAGCACTGTTGTCCTCCACTATCATAGCCTCACCCAGCTCGGAGGAAAAGAATCCTGAAGGTAGGAAACTATGATGCAATGAGACAAATGGTGAGGAAGAAACTCAGAAACAGCTCCAAGAAAGCACAGACTGTGAAGCAAGCCAGGTCCTTATTCAAAGACACGGTAAATGAGGCACAAAACCTGTATATACCCAGATTTAGGAAAGGATGCAAGAAGAATCGTATAAAAAAAACCAGCATGGATAACCAATGAAGTAAAGGAAGTGATAGGAAACAAGAAAAAATCATTTCGGAAGTGGAAGAAGGACAAAACTGATGAAAATTGGAAAGAGCACAGGAAGCAACAAAAAGAATGTCACCAAGTGGTCAGAAAAGCAAAGAAAGAATATGAAGAGAGACTAGCCAAGGAAGCACGAAATTTTAAAACATTCTTCTGATATGTGAAAGGAAAGCAGCTGGCGATGGAGGAGGTGGGACCTCTGGACGAGGGAGACAGGAAGGGAGTGGTGAAGGAAGAAAAAGAGGTGGTTGACAGACTAAACATGTTCTTCTCATCGGTCTTTACAAGAGAAGACACATCCAACGTTCCTGAACTGGAAAGAATCTTCAAGGGGAATCAAGAGTGAAAATTATCATACATGGAGGTAAGCCTCGAAGACGTACTCAAGCAGATAGATAGATTAAGAACTGACAAATCTCCGGGCCCAGACGGAATCCACCCAAGAATACTGGAAGAGCTCAGAGATGAAACAGCGGAGTTACTGCGGCAGATTTGTAATCTATCCTTGAGAACAGGGGTAATCCCGGAGGACTGGAGGATAGCAAATGTTACACCTATCTTCAAAAAAGGATCAAGAGGCAACCCAGGGAACTACAGACCGGTGAGCTTAACCTCAGTTCCGGGGAAGATGGCCGAATCATTGATCAAGGAAAGTATCAGTGAGCACATAGAAAAAAATAGTCTGTTGAGAACAAGCCAGCATGGTTTCTGTAAAGGAAGATCATGCCAAATGAACCTACTGCATTTCTTTGAGGGGATAAGCGAACAACTGGACAAAGGTGACCCTAAAGATATCATATAGTTGGATTTCCAAAAAGCCTTCGACAAGGTACCCCACGAGCGCCTACTAAAGAAGCTGTGGAGCCACCAGGTGGAAGGGGACGTGCACAGATGAGTCAAAAATTGGCTGGTGGACAGGAAGCAGAGGATAGGAGTAAAGGGACAATACTTTGACTGGAAAGGGGTCATGAGTGGTGTCCCACAGGTGTCAGTTTTGGGACCGCTGCTGTTCAATATATTCATTAATGACCTGGAAACAGGGACGAAGTGAGTAGTTATAAAATTCGCAGACAACACAAAACTCTCCAGTAGGGTCAGAACTGTTGAGGAATGCAAAGAACTACAAAGTGACCTGAACAAACTGGGTGAGGGGGCAAAAAGATGGCAGATGAGCTTCAATATAGAGAAATGTAAAGTCTTGCACATAGGGAAAGGGAACCCGATGTACAGCTATACGATAGGAGGGAAGGTACTGGGGGAAGACAACCTAGAAAAAGATTTGGGGGTATTGGTGGATACAACGATGAAGCCAGCGGCACAATGTGCAGCGGCCTGAAAGAAAGTGAACAGAATGTTGGGCATTATCAAAAAAGGTATCACTACCAGAACGGAGGAAGTTATCTTGCGTCCAATACTGGTCGCCATACCTTAAGAAGGATATGGCGATACTCAAGAGGGTCCAGAGAAGAGCAACAAAGATGATAAAGGGCATGGAAAACCTTTCATATGCTGAAAGGCTAGAGAAGCTGGGACTGTTTACCCTGGAAAAGCGGAGACTTAGAGGGGACATTATAAAGACTTACAAAATCATGAAAGGCATAGAGAAGGTGGAGAGGGACAGATTCTTCAGACTAGTGGGAACATCAAAAACAAGAGGGCATTCAGAAAAACTGAAAGGAGACATTCAAAACGAATTTTAGGAAGTTCTTCTTCACTCAGAGGGTGGTAGACACCTAGAATACGCTTCCAGGAGAGGTGATAGGACAGAGTACAATATTGGGTTTCAAAAAGAGATTGGATGACTTCCTGAAGGAGAAAGGGATCAAGTTTCAAGTTTCAAGTTTATTAATATGTTTGATGAATCGCTTATTAAAATTACTAAGTGATGTACAAAGTCAAATTATAGAATAATATAAAGAAACTAACATTTTAACAGTATACTTTCATAAAATACAAACATGAGTCGGGAGGGAAAGAGTAAAAGTTACAATTTTCAATTTTTGGTAGAAAAATGGAAAAAACAAGAGGGTGAGAGGTGGTTAAACCATAGCACGATTTGAAACCTCACTAAAAAGTTTAAATATTAAAAGGATCTTTAAACAGATAGGATTTTAAAGATTTTTTGAATATTGCGACATCTTTTTCGTTTCTAATGTATTGTGGCAGAGCGTTCCACCATTGAGGTCCCATCACAGAGAACATGTCAGATCTTCTTATTCCTATTATTTTCAGAGAAGGAACTGAGAGGAGATTTTGGCCAGATGAACGAAGTGGGCGTTGAGTACTGTGTGGAATTAGTAATCTAGATATAAATTGGAGTTTGTTGAATGCTAGAGTTTTAAAAATAAGCAACATTATTTTAAAAATAATCCTATGACCGATTGGAAGCCAATGGGCGTTTATCAACAACGGTGAGACATGGTCATATTTCCTAGCATTGTATATTAATTTGATTGCAGTATTTTGTATTAACTGAAGTCTCCTTTTTTCTTTCTGAGTAATGTTAAGGAGAAGTGCATTGCAATAGTCAAGTTTTGCTATAATTAAAGAGTGAATTAATATCTTGATCGAATTTGAACTCAGAAATTTGGCGATTGATCGGATCAGATGTAGTTTAAAAAAACAATTTTTGACAGTGAGAGAAATGTGTTCGTGATAAAGCAGTTTATCATCAATTATTACTCCAAGAATTTTAACAGAGGAGAGTTAAGTGGAGTATTGTTGAGAATGAATGAGTTTATCAGGGTTATATCTTTTTTCCAGGTAAATAGCATTGATTTAGTCTTATTTATATTTAGTGCCAATTTGTTTGTATTGAGCCAGTTTTGTATTGTTTCCAGTTTTTTGTTGATGGATGTAATATCATTATTATTTTCTGGGTCCAAGGGGTGAATGAGTTGGATATCATCGGCATAAGAGAAAGGAATGAAGCCAATGGACTGGCAGATGCTTAACAGTGGAGAGAGAAAGATATTAAACAGGAGAGGGGATAAAATAGATCCTTGAGGGATTCCGAAAGAAGAGGAGTAAGTTGTGGACAGTTCGTTATTAAACCTAACATAAGAGGTGCGATTAGCGAGATAAGAGGTGAACCAAGAAAGAACTTTCTCATTTATGCCTATCGATTCTAACCTATGTAGAAGTAAATCGTGGTCTATAGTATCAAAAGCGGCAGAAATATCTAACGAAAAAAGGATAACAGATTTGTGATGGTCTAAAAAATATTGTATATTCGATGTTATTCCTATTAAAGAGTATTCCGTATTGTGAAATTTTCGAAAACCTGTTTGGTTAGGGTGTAATGCGTTAGTTTTTTCTATAAAGTCGGAGAATTGGTTAAATATCAATTTTTCTGTTAATTTTGCCAAAAATGGTAAGTTAGCTATCGGGCGGTAATTTGAGAGTTCGTTTATACTAATTTTATGGTTTTTAAGAATAGGAGTAATGATTGCAGTCTTCCATAGGGATGGAACGGTAGCGGTGAGTAGACTCTTCTGAATAAGTGAGTGAATAAAAGGTCCAAAGTGAGAATACTGTTTTTTTAAGTAAAAAGGTGGAATGATTTCAGAGCAGGAACTTTTTAAGTTAACTTGTTGAAAAAGAGATTCTATATCTTTAATTGAAGGGATTTTGAAATTGGAACATCTTGCTATTGGTATGAATTTTGTTTGATTAATACTTGTTGGGTTATTTGTTGTGTTTGAGGTAAAAGAATTACGGATCACAGGGGGTTACTATACAGGTTACTTCAGGATTAGGGTATAAACAATTTAGGTGGTGGAGAACTTACAGGTCAAGGACCTGGGGGGGCTGTCATGGGAGCGGACTGCTGGGCACGATGGACCCCTGGTCTGACCCGGCAGAGGCAATGCTTATGTTCTTATGCTCCTCTCTCATTTACAAATCAGGGCTGTATAGATGAACTGCCTGGTCTGGGTTAAGCTCGGTCCCATTCTGAGCTTCCTGTCTCTCCTTCCCCTGCTCTCTACTGAGCTTTGCTTTAAACTGAGGAAAACCACACCACCTTGGCTTCAGTGGGGGAAGGGTTTCCCTTCCTCAGCCTGGTATGTTTCTCTGAGGAAAAACTATCTTTCTGCTTTCCACCTTACAGGGACTGGGTAATAGTAGGGCAGAGATTTCCTGCTTTGCTTTGGCACTGCCTCAGGTAAGGCAAACCTTTCCTGTTCTGTCTCACTGCTCATAGGGTAGTCAGCTAAATTACTGTCATGGGCTCTGACCTGGTCTGCCCTTCTGTACAGGGGTTTATATGATTTTCTATATTTTCCTGTGACAAACCTTGGGATTGCAGTAGGTTTGTCACAATAGGGGTGTCCTAAACAGAATTGCATCTATCCTAATAAACAGATGCCTAACCACCCCAATTCTCTAACCAGCATCTATGTCACAGATGCCATTTAGAGAATTGTGTTGCTGTTGAGCTGATTGTGGCAAGGGAATCTCCCTGCTAAAATCAGCTGAGTGGCTGCAGCAGGAAACTCCTGAACCCTACCACAAGTTGGCTGGCAGGAGGGATACCCCCTCCCTCCCACTGCCACCACCAAACTTCTCCCACACTGTCTGCAACAGGAGGGTTACCCATTCCTTCCTGCTGGCAGCCCCCCAACATCTCTGACAGGAGGGATATCCACTCCCTCCTGGTGGTACTCCACAAACCCCCACCTCCAAAAGCCCATCCAGACTCCCATACCTTTAACAGGAAGGCCTGCGAAAGGGCTGCCTACTCCCTCTGACTGGCAGGCCCACCTCTTTAGAATGGTGGGCCTTCCCCTTCCCAGTGCATCCTGAGATGTTCCAGGAAGGGTCCTAAGGCCCTGATTGGTCCAGGTGCTTAAGGCTCCTCCCTGAAAATCTGGCCTGCTAGTAGATCTCAAGGACTGGAATTGGGCAGCCCTGATGTAGGTAGTCTGCCTCAGGTTGGTTTTTTTAGAAAACATGCATCCCAATTGGCTGGTTAGACAGTGGTAGGACACCTACCACCACCTACAATTGAGATGCCATTTATAAAATATGGTCCTGTGACAGGGAAAAGAAGTGATATCCAAAGGTAGGCAGGTTGTCACCAATATCTAGCCTTGTCACAGCCAGCAGTAATGACCCTAGGGCAAAGCACAAGGCTTCAGGGGGTAGAAAGCCTGAATCACAGTTTTATTGTCCTTAAATTAAGTCATCTAGCCAGTATCCACAGACAGGTTTTACACCTACTGCTAGTAGCATAGCACACAGAGAGGGTGGGGTGAACAAAACAGAACAGGCAGTAAGGAAGTCAATGAGGCAATCTCAAGGACAGCCAATAGGAACCTCTGCTGTACCAGGTACTATATCTAAATAGTCTGTTGATCTGCAGCTAAGGAGGTATGCCTCCAGTTCTAGGCAGAATCCCAAGCATAGTATTTTTCTAGGGGTAGATAACCTATGGTTCAAGTTCTTCAGCCCTTCAGATGCTGCAAAGAAAGAAGCAGATTCCAGACATTTGGCAGAGAAGCTACTCAGGCAAGCTCAGGTAGATAAATCTTAACAAAATCTAAGCCAGTCACTTAGTAGCTTAGAGGAAGAAATGCCATCTGAACCTGAGGGGAGTTTAGCTGAGCCAGAAATGTCTGTTGGCAGCAGTGAATGGGATGGTATGTCTGAGGTTTCTCAATTAAGTGGGGAAATGATTTGGGAAGCAGGGAACTGAAATATAAGAGTCTATATTTGAGTGTGAATGCCATATGTGAAGGTGAAACTCACAACATTTAAACCATACCTTTACGAGAGTAGTGCTTCAGAGTAAAGAGGAAGGGAAACTCTCAGTACTGTTCTGCCCAAAGTACAATAAATGTCAGGAGCATTGTTTGGCCTAAGCAATTTAGAACCCATTAGCTGATTCACAGATCATTCAGGGGGTTGCTGACATCAAGGGAGGGACATGATGCCAGGGAGGTTTACCCCTTTCATTGAGCCCATGATAATATTTGAAGGCTCAGAGAAGAGCTGAATCATTAGTGGTGTTAGATGATTAAGCTCAATGCACTATTATGAGAGAATGTAAATGTGATTAGCAGAGCACAGAGTTACCTTGCAACTTAATGTAGTAGCAGTTTACTCCAGATGAGAGGTCAGGTAAGCCACAGTAGAAGCCAAGGCAGTCCATACCCAAGCCTGGAACACAACAAGCTCCAGCTGAAGTCTGCATTGAATTATATAATACAGAGGCCACGAGAACTGATGGTGAGTCTGATGAGCAGCTGCAATTGACTGGAGAAGTGGAAAAGAGGACCCTAGAGGGTATGGGGACATATATTCAGTTTTGTCAAGCAGCTGGCAAGCTATTAAGGGAAAACTTAAGGAGGTTTTTTATGTTGAAAAATTAATATTTTGAAGCAGAGCTGTGCAGGAAAGAAGCACACAAGTGAACTTTTATTTTGTTGCCATATCCCTGAGTGAGAGCTAATAAAGAACTTTTATTGATAATGAACAACAAAAAAAAGCGAAGACACCTGTTTCAGGCAATCCCTCTTCCCTTTTGTTTTTTTTTCCTGTACTTTTTCCTTTTATTTTTAATATTGTACCCTATCCCTTTTTCCTTTTGTTTTCAATCCTTTTTCTCCTAATATTCACTATTAGTTTGTCCAGTAACCGCTTGGCTGGGCTTAGCTCCCATTCTTTGGGTCCTAGACATTTTATCGTGTGGACTAAAAGATTGTATCTTCAATAAAGCCTGCATCTTGGACATCATCTCCACAATTGTTTTTGTTTTCGTCTGTTCCTTGGATCTGTGGAGTACCCAGGGTGAATTTTTGATTTGCTTAACCCCTACTCCCCATCACAGTCCCTTTTACAAAGCTGTGGTAGCAAGTATCAGCATGATAAACGTGATATAGTTCATAGGAATGGATGGGCTGTGTTTCATGGGAAATGCTACTGCAGCTCTGTAAAAGGGGCCCTATGTTAACTAATATAATAGAAAGCTTTAGTGCGCTCATTTATATATAGAAGATATATGTGGCAATCTCTGAAAACTGTTAAGCTTGATATGTGTGCAAAAATATGCCATTTTTTAAAGCTTGATATTTTAAATGTAGATTTTGGAATAATGATTTGTGAAAAATGTATCCATCTCAGCTTAAACTCGTTAATTAGGAGTAAAAGCACTGATGAAAATTTTAATCCAGAGTGTCAATATAACAGTTGTACTGCAGCTATGTTTGCTCTTTATTAACTGCTGTTAGTATTACCACAGTTATATCATGTTCTTTTTTTTAACTTGAAATGTTTTCATTTATACAGATCACCATAAATACTATAGGAAACAGGGAAGAACAAAGGAACAATAAGACAAGCAAAATGTCAAAGGAAATAAAAAAACAAATTCTCTCTAGACCTGAAACTTGTTAAGGCAATATTACATTTAACTCTTATGACTGAACTATTTAACTTCCCTATCTACTAATAGTCTTTCCACTTGATCTGGTTCAAACAAAAGATAATTAGTATCTGAAAAGGTAATAATGCATTTTGTCACAATCCTATCCCTAAAACGCCGCTTTTGCCAGGGCAGGTCTTAGTGAAACCTGGCCCATGGATACTGAGGGCAAATCACGGGGATAGGATTGTGACCAAGCCTAAGGAAAAACCTAGGTTTCCCTTGGTAGCAGACAGGTCTGATCTCCAGGGAGGAGAAGAGGAGAGTTGGAACAGCCCACAAGAGCCCCAGAGAAACCTTTCTTCCCCGGGGATTATCAGCTGAAGGGAATAATTAGGCTCCCAAAGGCAGACAGGCAGAAGAAGCCAAAAGCTCCTCCCCCTCAGAGGGCAGGGCAGTTTCCTCTGACTTCTTTGGAGGCTGCTCTAAGGAGAAGAAGGGCAGTCCTTGCAGAGCCAGCCAAGGGAAGGAACCCTCCTGAATGTACTCCTGAGGCGAGAGACTGGGAAATGCAGGAGCCTGATGTTGACACTGTTGCCGGTCAGCTATCTGGGGAGGAACCCATGGAATGTATTGAAAGTTCCAGTCTGTCTGAGGAAGACCTTATGGAAGTCAGTTAAGTGGCAGGGCTAGAGATTGTAAGGTTCATTTTCCCTTTTGAGCTTGGGGTTGTGCACTGCTTAGGGAAAGGGTGTTTACAATGAAAACCCCATTGAAGGACTTGTG
This sequence comes from Geotrypetes seraphini, assembly GCF_902459505.1. NCBI lineage: Eukaryota > Metazoa > Chordata > Amphibia > Gymnophiona > Dermophiidae > Geotrypetes > Geotrypetes seraphini. The sequence goes on along the minus strand of NC_047089.1, from coordinate 106,164,973 downwards.
CTGGCTGTAGCTGCCCTGCTTGAATTAAGCAGCAAGAAAAAAAAAAAAAGGGAAAAGAAAAAAACGTGTTTTTTTCTCAAGTCTAATGAGTCAGCTGAAGGTGAAGCTGACTGATTGTGTCAGGGTTGTGAGGGAACCCAAGGGAAGTAAGTGGGGAAGAATTCACTATACATCCGGTTGGGATAGTGGGGCCATTATTGGCAAGTCTGTTATACAGATTAAGTTAGGTGAATTCTCTTGCTCCCCTCCCCCCTCACCAACTCCTGAAGAGCTGGCTGGGGAAGAAGCCAGAACAGCGGCAGGATTGTGCACCTGAACAGTTTCAGCGGTGCAGAGAAATTGGACTTGGTGTGCCAGTGGAAAGAACTGTTTACACTCTTTTATTTTTCTTTTGATGTTTTGATGTTTGGTTACTTACCTGATGAAAGGACAGAGTGGTTCCTTTTGCCTTTTAAAACCACTCCAGCTTGAGTTCCTAAGTTAAAGTATTTGCTTTAAGAGTGTGTATTTGTGGAGCAAATTATTAGGTCAAGCTAGACAAATTGACCACCGAATAAAGTGGACAGTTCATGTTTGATGAACATTGACTCAGTTTGTTTTGTTTTATTTCACTGAGAAACTAGTGAATAGAATCCAGCAGGACCTCCCTCAGTTCGGGAGGCACGTCGGAGCAGCGTACAAGGAGCGTGGGCCGTGTTGGCCTGAACTACAGGTACCGGCGTGGCTACAATTTCAAAGGAAATAAAAAAGTAGCTCCTAGAGCCTCAATCCTATCTTTTACCTAAAGAAATTTTCTATAGTATGTCTAGTCTGAGTAGCTCTAGAGACAGCTGGAAATACTTATAATTTCCCACTCAGTACAAATATTTTAAAGTAACTTTTCAAAATCAATTCTCTTAGAATTTTTTTTTTTTACTTAGAAGCAGAAAAATTGTAAGCATCCCATATTATAGAAAGGTCTAGGTCCTCTGAATCATTGAATGAGAAGTATTGCTTGGTCTATATTTTAAGTTTGTCACAAAATTCTTCTTCTTGAAGCAACATGAAATTAAATTTCCAGTTGTGAGATCCCATATTTGTTGTAAATTTTTTAAAAGCCATTGTGACACATTAGTGATAAGATAGCAGAATAGACTCTTTTGTAGCTGTAGATAAGGAATGAATGAGAGATTTGGAAAGAAATGTATAGTCCAATCTGAAAAAAGAATTGTGTGGTTTCGAATAAAATGAGAAGTCAATGTCTTAGGGATGGAGAAACCTCCAAGAGTCCACCAGGTTCCAATTTAGAAGTAGTTGGTGTAAAGCCTCATTCTATTTCAAGGGTCTTAGTGTAGAAGTTTCAAGTTTATTAAAAAATAAAATTTATACCGCTTAATCAAATTTCTAGGCGGTGTACAGAAATAAAAAATATCTTAAAAGAGAAACAAAACAAGTTAGAGTTCAAATACTAAACAGAACCAGGTTAGGTTAGTAGACACATAGAAAAACATATATACTAATTACACACAGATAAGAAAGAAGGGTAGAACTACAATCTTTGAGAAAAAAGCACACTTAGAGGAAAAACAATAGGTGGGGGTAAAAGCTATAATTTGTTTTAGTCCTTAAAAGGACAGTTGTTATTCAAAAGCATCTTGGAACAAGAATGTTTTTAGTTTTGCTTTAAATTGCTTTAGCACGGATTCAATCCGTAAATGATTAGACAGCGAATTCCAGAAAGAAGGTGCAGTGACAGTAAAATTGTTGGATCTCAACGTGCTAATTAATTTTAATGATGATACGACAAGGAGATTCTGTTACATAGAACAAAGAGATTTAGTGGGATTATAGGGAATTAGGAGTCTATCAATAAACTCTGGTTGATTGTTGGAATGAGTTGTAAAAGTTAATAGATTTTGTAGCTGATTCTATGTTCAATGGGTAGCCAATGTGCGTTGAACAGAAGAGGAGAAACATGATCATATTTCTTTGCACCATAAATGATCTTGATAGCAGTATTCTGCACTATCTGAAGGCATCTTATTTCCTTTTTTGTAATGCCCTTATAAAGGGCATTACAATAATCTATAAAAGAAATTACCAAAGAATGGATCAGTGTATTCAAAGAAGCTGGGTCTAGTAGTTTGGAAAGGGAACATTCTTTTTTTTTTTTTTTGCAAATCATTTTTATTAAAGTCACATGTTTCTTCTGTATCCAGTGTGGAACGTATCTTTCTAAGGTGGTGGAAGCATTTTTGGACCACCGTACTAATATGATTGTGATAGGAAAATTTACAGTTAAGAGTGACTCCTAGCATCTTTAAAGTGGGTACGACTTTAATTGGGAGAGATTCAAATTTCAAGGGAGCCTGAAGAGTTATTCCATCTTTAAAGGGAAAGATCATTAGTTTTGATTTATTGATGTTGAGGGACAACCTATTTGAATCTAACCACAATTTGATTTTTTTCTAGTTTGTGGTTGATGGAAGCAACATCCTCTATGTTATTAAGATTGATGGGGTGGATTAATTGTACATCATTGGCGTAAGCAAATGTGGTGAAGCCGATGGATTGTCCCACAGTCAAAAGAGGGGACATAAAGATGTTAAAAAGTAATGGTGACAAAATAGAGCCTTTCGGAATTACGTGTTTAATGGAAGAAGGCTCAGATGATGTATTGTTAAAGATAACCTTGGATGATCTATCTGAAAAATAGGAGGTGAACCAGTCCATGACTTGACCTGTTATGCCAATTTTGTGAAGACGTGATAATAATAAGTTATGATCAATGGTATCAAAAGCAGAGGAAAGATCTCAAGAGAAGGGCAGAACTGACTGATGATGGTTAAGATGGTAGAGTATTTTTGTGGTTAAACCTAACAGAGAGAGTTCGGTGGAATGATGGTGACGAAAACCAGTTTGGTTGGAGTGTAGAACTTTTGTTTTCTTAATAAAATCAGAAATTTGGTGGAAGACAATTTTTTTTCAGTAAGATTAGCTATAAATGGTATGTTAGCTATAGGTCGATAATTAGACATGTCTTGAATGCTGTTTTTTTATCCTTGATGATTGGATAAATAATTGATTGTTTCCAAGTTTTGGGTAAAGACACTGATGATAGGCTAGAGTTGACTAAGTCTTTGATATATGGACCAAAAAATAATTGTAAGAGGAAAGGAAGAATGACTTCTGAGCTGGTCCCTTTTGTTTTAATGAGTTAAGACATTTTTGTAATTCCTGTAAAGTTGGGAGGATGAAACGAGAGCATTTAGAAAAGGACAGATTTGAAGAATTAATGGAATCAGTAAGATCTTTAGCACAGCTAGGGATAGGAGTTTGCGAAAATGTCTCCTTGATTTTTTGTCTTTTGTCTCTAAAGTAAGTAGCAAGGGCTTGTGCTGATGGTGCTTGATTCGTTTTTTTTGTTTCTTTTTTCTTTGTTAGAGATTTGACTATTGCAAATAATGCAGAAGTATTTTTTGATTTCTTAATTTGTTTGGAGTAATATTCTTTTTTAGTTCTATTGATTTCAATTTTATAGTATGCCGCGTGTTCCTTAAACTTATTGTGAGATTGATGGGCATTTTGTTATGTCTCCTTTTGCGCTCAAGGGATCATAATTGTTTTTTTATTAAATTCAAATTAGCTGAATACCAATGATTTTTTAGTTTGTGGGGGGAAATCGTAAAGGTAGTAACAGGCGCTAGTGAATCTAAAAGTTTGGTGACAGATTGATTCCATTCTAAGGCTTTATCATCAATAGAAAGACTGGACATGTTTTCTAAGGTAAGATCAAAATTAGACAAGATAGCAGCAGTTTCTAATTTCTTATAATTCCTAGTGGTAATTATTTTAGGTTTTAACTTCCTGTCTAATATACTGTATAGTCTAGTGCAGGGGTGCTCAAATGGTCGATTGTGATTGACCAGTAGATCACATTGCCTTTGCAATCTTTTTCTTCCTGCTCCTTCCCCAAGCCAGGCCTGGAGCGTACAAGCGCCGGACTCACAAGACTTCCCCTCTAATGTCAATTCTGATGTCAGAGAAGAAGTTCTGGGCCTGCCAATCGTTGCTTGGCTGGCCTGGAACTTCCTCCCTGACATTAGAATTGACGTAGGAGGTGAAGTCTTGTGGGCCCGGCGCTTCTATGCGCCAGGCCTGGCTCGGGGAAGCAGCAGGGAGAAATCGGTGTGGTGGCTTGAGGGGGTAGGGAAAGAATCGGGGAAGTAGAGAAATCGGCACGATGGCTTGAGGGGGCAGGGGGAGAGAGAAAGAAAGACAGACAGGCAGAGGGAGAGGGAAAGAAAGGCAGAAAGAAAGAGGGGGCAGGGGGAGAGAGAAAGAAAAGGGGAGTGGGCAGAAAGAAAGAAAAGCAGAAAGAAAGAAATATTGGATTTACAGAAGAAGGAAGTGCAACCAGAGACTCATGAAATCACCAGACATAAAGGTAGGAAAAATGATTTTATTTTCAATTTAGAGCTCCTTTTACTAAGGTGCGCTAGGGCTTTAACACACAGAATAGCGCATGATACATTGCCGCGTGTGCTAGACCTTAACGCCAGCATTGAGCTGGCATTAGTTCTAGAAATGTAGCACACGGTAATTTCCTGCATGCGCTAAAAATGCTAGTGCACCTTAGCAAAAGGAGCCCTTAGTGATAAAAATGTGTCCGTTTTGAGAATTTATATCTGCTGTCTATATTTTGCACTATGGCCCCCTTTTACTGAACCTTGATAGTGGTTTTTAGTGCAGGTAGCCTATGAGCATCGGGAGCTGCGAGGAGCATTAAAAAGGGAGGGGGTATATTTGTCTATTTTTGTATAGTTGTTACTGAGGGGACATTGCATATTTTAAAGTCATCTGCCTTGACTTCTGAAAAACCCCTGAATACAAATGATAACATTTTCTCTGCGTACAGTGTGCTTTGTGTTTTTTAAAAATTTTGTTGTTGGTAGATCATTTTGACTTGGTCATTTTAAAAGTAACTCTTTGTGTCATATATTCAAAATGGAAAGGATAATTGCCATGCAGCAGGGAAATTTTTAAAAAATTCAGGTTATTTGGGAGCCATTAACAAGATACTGTAAATATTGAAATTATTGCATAGAATAAATATAAATTTTTTCCCTTTTGTTCATACACGTCCAGGGTGGGGTTGGGGGGTGGGAATATTTTATGATCTTTTTAGCTGTTGGGTATAAGGGAGGGGGGTTATTTGATGCGAGTTAGAATTTGATGATATATTAAGTGTTGTTAAAGTATAAATGATTCTATTATATGTTTCACTTATTGTGAGCTTTAAAAATGAATAAAGATTAATTAAAAAAAAAAGTAGCTTGCAAGCCAAAAAGTGTGGGCACCCCTGGTCTAGTGGTAATTTCATATCCCCAGCCATTATGATGCAATCGGATCCTACCAATGTTATTTGTGTGTTCAGCATATGAAAAAAGGAGGGTTGGTCTAAATTCAGAGCATAAATATATTTAACACAGAGAAAATATGTTGTATTTGGATTTTAAGTAAAAGCCATCATCCCTTTGTGTCTGAGCAATGAGATATTACAGAATACTACAGATTTTTAGATATTAAAGTTATAACTCCATTTCTTTTCCCATGAGCCACAGTCAGTTTTTAATTTTATAGCTTCAGTAGCAGGTTTGTGAGTTTCTTGGAGGGAGTAATTGTCTGAAGTATAGTAATAATGTATTCCATTTACATTAAGTGATTTAAAAGTTTAGATCCATGCAGTCAGTAATATATGATAGATGCAGTGGTGTACTAAAGGGGGGGATTTCCATTCCAAATAATCTCTTTTTTTGCATTTTATCTGTTTGAAGAATCTCTTGTACTTGCTGAAACCTTAATATTTTTATTATAAAAAGTCTGGGAATTTTAGTCTTTTTAGCTGCTTTAGAGGGGATTATGTGTGCTCTTTCTATCTCAAATTGATTTGTAAATTTAATTTTTAACAAAGAAGGAATCAGAAATTCTAGAAATTTAATAGGATCAGTATCTTCACTGAGTTCAGGGATTCCCAGGAGCCTGATGTTGTTTCTTTGATTTCTGTCAATGGTGTCTTCAAAAGCCTCTGCAAGTTCCAGCACCATTTTATTAGTGGATCTACATAATGAATGACTATCCTTGAGGCTACTGATTCTGCTTTCTGTCACATTTCAAAATAATTAAATCTCTCTTTGAATTGGGACTGGTCCTCTTGAATTGTTTTAATTGCAGTGTTGTTTTCTTTGAGTAAGGAAATAATGTGATTGAGTTTAGTAAAATATCAGGAGAAGCTCCATTGGCTTCCTTTCTCAGAGAAGGAGGGTTGGATTTTCTTCATTTGCTAGTGGAATCGGCAAAGAAAGCTGAATCAATGTTTGCTTGTTTTTGTTGTGTCATGTTAAAGCATCAGAAAATAAAAGGTTTTATATGAAATAAACTTACGCTTTATTCAAATTTTGATGAAGATGTAGTGTGCCACAGAGCTCTCTATCTATGCAGCCATTAAGTAGCTGCTCTCAAGCACCCCTAACAGCATTTAAATTTAAAAAAGAAGACTATGATAACATAAGATGAATGGCAAAAAAGGAAACTTAGAGATGCTGCTGTAAAGGTCACAAATTTACATCAGGCATGGATGTTATTACAAAATAACATTCTGGAAGCCCAGACTAGATATATTTCATGTACTAAAAAAGGAGGAAAGAAGACCAAATGACAACTGGAATGGTCAATGAATGAGGTAATGCAAGCTATTAGAGCCAAAGAGAATCCTTCAGAAAGTGGAAGAAGGATCTGACTGAAAATAATTGTACTGCAGAACAGATGTACAAGATGCAGGGACTTTATTAAGTCAATAAATTGTTGCATGATACAAATCTTTCTTGCTTTTGGGAAAAGGGACCCAACTTGGACCGTGTTTTGAGGAACAGCTTCCTTAGGGATCCCAGGTTTTCAGTAAGAAAAAAATTGAAAAGGGGTGATCACTGTGGTAAATATCATCTTAGTTACTTTACAGGCACCAGGTTCTCCTGCATAGTTGTTACGCTCCACTTAGTTTTTGCTTACAGAAAATCCGGGACCCCTGAGGAAGATGTTTTAATGGAAACACGGACCATGTTGGGTCCTCATTTCCCAAAAGCAAGACAGATTTATATCACAAAACAATTTATTGACTCAATAAAGTGCCTGCATCTTGTACATCTGTTCTGTAATTCTTTTTTTTTTTGTCCGATACCTACTGCAGACTTGTTGGATTTGTTCTCCCTTGTTGACTGAAAATAATGATAAACAGCACAAGGAATGGCAAGACAATTGCAAGGTGCTAATAAGGAAGGCAAAGAGAGACCTTGAAAAGAAGATTGTGCAGATTGTGCTGGAAGCAAAAACACCCAGTAAAAACTTTTTTTTAGACATGTTAAAAGTAAGAAGCCAAGAAGAGAATCAGTTAGAATGCTTGATGCCCAAAGGATAAAAGGGGATCTCAGGGAAGACAAAGCCATAGCATAGATTAAATTAATTCTTTGCTTTGGTCTTTTCTGAGGAAGATGTGGGGGAGATACTAGTACCATAAATGGTATTCAATGTAGATAGGTCAGAGAAACTAAAACAAATATCTATAGCACTGGCATATGTAATGGGGCAATGTGACAAACTGAAGAGTATCAAATAGCCTGGGCGAAATACAATAGTAGTATACATCACAGAATACTTAATAGAACGGAGAAATGAACTTGCAGAGCTATTATTAGCAATTTGTAATTTACCTATAAAATCCAGAATGGTACTAGAAGACTGGAGGTTGATCAATGAATCACCAATTTTTAAAAAGGGTAATTATAGACTGGTAAGTCTGACATTGGTGCCGGGCAAAATGGTAAAGACTATTATAAAGAACAAAATGATAGAACATATACATAAGCATGGATTAATGAGATAAAACCAATAAGTTCAAATTCAACTTTCTATTTTTATTAAAATTTGATATAATTGCCTATCAATAAATTTCTAGGTGAAGTACAGGTATATACTGTATATAAAAAATACATATTAAAACAACATGGGGCTCATAATAATTAAAAAAAGTGGCCTAAGTCAATACTTGGATGATCAAAAAGACAGATCGTCCAAGTACCAATAATCAAAGCTGGTTTTAGCTGTAAAAAAAAACAGCTTAGGCCTTTACCCTGGCTCTGAATGCCTAGAGCAAAAAGAGGGGAAAGGGCAGAAGATGGGCCAACCTAGACTTAGTCCTACTGCAAGTACAGTACTCCCCCGATATTCACAGGGGTTCCGTTCCAGGAACCCCTGCAAATGTTGAAAACTGTGAATACATTTTTTAACAGGGGAGACAGAAGAGCGTAGCCAGAGAGGCAGGAGTGGGCAACCGGAGCATCGGTGAGTGAAGGAAATCATTTGCAGTATGCTTCGACCGCCTCTTCCTGTACTAAAGTCAGGCCTCACCAATCAGGAGCTGCTTCGACACAGAGCTCCTGATTGGTGAGGCCCGACTTTAGTATAGGAAGAGATGGTTGGAGCATACTGTGAGTGATTTCCTTCACTCGCCGGTGCTACGGCTCCCTCTCCTGCCTGGTCATTTGCGGTTGGAAAATACCACAAATGACCGGGACCATGAATCGTGGCTCGCAAATTCGCGGGGGAGCACTGTATTACTTTTCACACTACCCACAGGCGATACACTACAGCTCGAGTTCTCATGCAAGGTCCTTGGTATCACTATCGATTCCTCTCTCTCCTCAATGACCACCTCAACTCCTTGGCAAAATCATGCTTTTTCAGCCTTCACATGCTGAGGAAAGCTAGATCCTACTTCAGCCAACAACACTTTGCCATCCTTGTCCAATCCATCATCCTCTCCAAACTAGATTACTGCAACGCCATCTACTTAAATCTATCAAAAAAGTATTCTAAGACTCCAGCTAATCCAGAATACTGCAGCCAAACTGATCTTCTCAAAACGCAAGTCTGACCATGCCTCCCCACTCCTTGCCAAACTTCATTGGCTCCCAATAATCTCCAGAATCCATTTCAAATGTTCCTGCCTGGCTTTCAAGATCATTCACGGAATCCTGCCTCCTCTTATCCCACTGTCTTTCAACTCCTCCAGTCCTGACTCCTCCAGAACTGCCCAAAGGCTTAAACTAGCCTTCCCCTCTCCATGCGGCATCCACTATTCAGGCAAACTGGGAAAATCCCTTCTCTTCAAAATCACAGGTCTTTGGAACGACCTCACCACCCTGCTGCGGAACCTGAGCTCCCTTCAGTTATTCCGCAAACAACTGAAAACCTGGCTTATCAGCAAATTGTAGCTCTATCCTTCCCCCCTTTCTCTCCCCCCTTCTATACATAAGTTCATGTAATCCTTTTTCTTCTTCTCTACCCACTATTTTAAGTTCTTGTAAACCGTGTCGAGCTCCATTCTCATGGAGATGATGCGGTATATAAACTTAAGGTTTAGATTAGATTAGATTAGATTAGATAACCAAAAAGGGTTGACAGGTTGCCAGACGGATTTTTTCTTTTTCTTTTTCTCATTAGTAATAATACTTAACAAAGAATAATAGGAAGCATTCCTCTTCTAATCTCCTGATGAAGCTCCTAACGGAATGAAATGGAGTTGCTCCGTTGAGCATAAGAACATCAAGAGTGAATCTTAAAAGCTTAAGAATCAGCCATGACTAGCTAATACTGGTGAAGCTGACAAGCATACAACACAAGCTAAGTACTATGGATATTATTTATGTGATGGCAATTGTGAGTAAAGCAACAAGAGTTTATTGGTAGCTTTGAAAAGGAACTGACAATCCTTATTACTATAAATGTTAGTAAAAAATAAATTATCAAATACAAAAGAATATTTACATAGAGAAAAATACAAAATTTTTTAAAAATAAGCAAATAGACAATTAAAGACCAGTGATAATTCACATTGGGTTACATAAGAACTGCCATCTCATGATCAGACCTTCGGTTCATCAAGTCCAGCGATCTGCACACGCGGAGGCCCAGCCAGGTGTACACCTGGCATAATTTTAGTCACCCATATCCCTCTATGCCTCTTGTAAGGAGATGTGGATCTAGTTTGCTTTTAAATCCTAGGATGGTGGATTCCGCAATAACCTCCTCTGGGAGAGCATTACAGGTGTCCACCACTCGCTGCGTGAAGCAGAACTTCCTGATATTTGTCTTGGAGTTGTCCCTCCCCAGCTTCAGTCCATGTCCTCTTGTCCATGTCACATTGGGCATTGTAAATAACTTATTTTCCTGCTCTAGTTTGTCGATTCCTTTCAGTATTTTGAAAGTCTCGATCATATCCCCTCGCAGTCTCCTCTTCCCAAGGGAGAACAATCCCAGTCTCCTAAGTTGTTCCTCGTATTCCAAGTTCTCCATACCTTTTATTAGCTTTGTTGTTCATCTCTGCACCCTCTCCAGCAGTTTTATATCCTTCTTTAGGTTGGGAGACCAATGTTGGACACAGTATTCCAAGTGTGGTCTGACTATTGCTCTATAAAGCGGCATTATAACCCTCTCCGATCTACTCGTGATTCCCTTCTTTATCATGCCTAACATTCTATTTGCTTTCTTTGCCGCTGCCGTACATTGGGCTGATGATTTCAGAGTCCTATCTATCAGTACACCCAGGCCCTTTTCTTGTTCGCTCTTACCCAGAGTTGCATCTGACATTTTATTCTCGTGTTTCTTGTTCTTTCTGTCTAAATGCATTACTTTGCACTGTTCCACATTAAACTTCATCTGCCATTTCTCCGCCCATTTCTCTAACTCTGGAGTTCCTTGCTATCCTTCTGCGATCTGATTGCCTGGCATAGCTTTCTGTCATCTGCAAACTTGATGATCTCACTGGATGTTCCTTCTTCTAGGTCATTGATGAAAATATTAAATAAGATGGGCCCAAGTACTGAGCCCTGGGCACACTGCTAGTCACTTTCTCCCAGTCTGAGAACTTCCCATTTATGCTCACTCTCTGCTTTCTGCTCTTCAGCCATTTGTCTACCCATCTTAGTATATCTCCCTCTATTCCATGGCTTTGTAGTTTCCTGAGAAGTTGGGTTGTCTGGACAAGATCATTTTAGAGCCCAGACAGCTGTAAACACTTGAGGTCTTTCAGCCTTAATAAAAATATCAACTTGCACATTACATTTAGTTTTATAGTGCGGGTTGGATGTTTCTCTATATCCATCAATTTATATAAAGATAAGTTCCAAGGCAACCTGTTGACCTCCCACCACAATGAATGCAGCAGGAGAGATGCCTAATCTCTCCTGCTGTGATCGCGATCCCCCCAAACTGCCGTGAACCAGCAAGAGAGATGCCCATATTTGGAGGAATATCTTAAGAGAGTGTTGATGAGACCAGCCCTCCTTGATGATGATGATGATGAACACACCTCAGTCAAGTCCTCATGGTTAGAGTTGGAAGCAACCCTAAAGCGAACAGTTCGAGCAGAGCTGCATAGCAGCACTTTGGTACAATATTTTAAAAAAGCTATGATTCCGAGGAGATTGAGAATCATCAAGGAACCTAGGATGATTACATCGGACAAAACTTTCATGGATAAATGGACTGCCATGCTTAACCGATGTTCTCGTGACTTGATGATACTCTTAGTTGAAACAACTGAGACTACGGAAAAAGAATTACTCCATAAAGTAGGAGAAATGGAAGGGGAATTACAACAATCCCATGCACAGGAGGAATATTTGAAACAAAGAGAGGAATTACAGAAAACGATTAAGGATTTCCGGGCTGGAATTAAACAGACGAAAGTGAAAAAATTGAAACGGGATGAGAAGGATTACCAACTTGATAGAGTATACACGTGGAATAAACAACCAGGATATAACACACAGAAAAAGAAGGTAGCTTTTGAAAGCTCATCCCCAGATACGGATGGACTGAGTGATGAATCCAGTGAAACAACAATGGACAAACCGGGGGAAGGGGACAACACAGCACGAGGGGGAAGAATAAGGGGACGTGGTCGTCAATTACAGAGGGTGAGAGGACAATCTTTTCAATTGGGCATCAGGACCAGATCAACGCAGAAATGACTGGTAAATTTATCCTCCATTGACTTAACTCTGGGACAAGAGTCAGTATTACAACTCGGATTAGGTTATGCTCTGGCATTTCCTCCAGATTTTTTTCCACTGAAAGTAGCCTTTTTTAAATTCATACGTAAACTGCAGTGAGAGTATTTTTCCATCACCAAAAAGAAGAGGAATCCAAGATTAAAGATAAGGAGGATAGAGAGGAAGAAGAAGAAAGTTTGGATATAGTCACCTTACCTATTTGTAAAATACATTCTAAATGGGTCCCTCCAGGAGTAATGGACCCAGTGATTACCACGTTCCGAGAATTGATGTTGAAGGAGATTAATCAAGTGGAATAAGATTGGCTATTCCACAAGATCCCTAAGAATTTAACTACACAACAATATTAAGGCCTCCAGGAATTAATATCAAATAATGAATTAATTATTCTTAAGGCGGATAAGGGGGGGAGCGACCGTGATGTTAAATAAAGTGGATTATGAAAGTGAAGCTAGATGTCAGTTACAGGACATTGTAGCATATAAACGCCTGGATCATGATCCCACTGATGAATTAATTAAAGATATTAATGAATGGGTACTAAAACATCATCAGGATAAAATGATTACAAAAAAGGAGTATCATTTTTTGATACAAAAATTCCCTCGGTGTCCAGGGATTTATTTTGTACCCAAAATATACAAAGGGGTGAACACCCCGCCTGGACGCCCTATAGTAAACACTCGGGGTTCTGTTTTGGACCCTTTATCCCAGTTTGTGGAATTTTTCTTGTGCATGGAGGCGAATCAAGTTAAATCTTTTTTGAAGGATACTTTCCATTTCTTGAGGAAACTAGCAGAGGTACAAAATCCCATAGGCGAACTGTGGATGGTCACTCTAGATGTAACATCTTTATATACACAAATCCCACAATCTCAGTCTCTGGACATTATTGAGGAAATTCTACGGAAACGTAGAGTTCCTCACAGAATTTCTACTGAATTCCTTCTTCAATTAGCACGGTGGGTCATTAAACACAATTATTTTGAATACCATGGAGAATTTTTAACCAAATCCAAGGTGTAGCCATGGGAGCTACTTTAGCACCCTCAGTGGTTACACTTTATATGGTTAAATTTGAAGATCAATTTGTGTATTCTACCTTGTCATTTGAAAAAATACTCGCTTTTTAGATGACATATTTTTTCTTTGGAGCGGGTCACAGGAAGAATTACTTAAGTTTGTGGAATAATTAAACTTAGTAGATGTTCAGATAAAATTTACTCTTTCTTATCACCAACAACAGATTGAATTTTTGGATATAGTAGTGATGAGGACGACTGAGGGTTTCTCCACTACGGTATATAGAAAACCCATGTCCCGCAATACCCTCTTGCACTTCTCCAGCAACCATTCTTTTCAGTTAAAATTTAGATTACCGATTAGTCAGTACTTAAGAATTAGGAGAAATTGCTCAGAATTGATGGAATTCAAACATAAAGCTAAGATTATGGATGATAAGATTATTTTCAGCGAGCAATCAAACAAGCCTATTTGAGAGCTAGATATGTTAAAAGGGATTTATTAATTAAAGAGAATGAGCATAAGGAGGAGGAAGATAAACTAATGTGTGTTGCCATTTTCAGAGGCTACTAAAATAGTCATACAGTTGATGAGAAAATACTGGCACATATTAGGATTATGTACTACGCTTAGGGAGTTCCCCCTGATAGCTTTTCAGAAAGGTAGGACTATCGGGCAGAAGTTAAATTTTTAAAAATTCTATAACTTTATGAATAATAAGCAGGGATATCATGGGAGGTGTGGGAGATGTCAGTGGTGCACGAGTACAATAGAAGTGGGATGGTGGGATGTTCCAGGTAAACATATGACCATTATTTCAAGTTTCAAGTTTTTCATGTTTTTATTGGCATTTGATAAATCGCTTATTCGATTTACTAAGCGATGAACAAAATTATTTTAAAAAAAGGGTAAATTACATAAAGACAAACCAAATAACAAAATTCTTTAATATAATATGAACATGAATAGGGAGGGAAGGAGGAAAAGTTACAATTTTTATCTTAGAAAAAATAGACAAGGAGGGAAAAAACAAGAGGGAATGGGGGAGGTAGAAACTTAAGGACATTTAAATTTGTGATAAATTTAAATGTTAAAAGCATCTTTAAAAAGATAAGATTTTAAGGATTAAAAAAAAATGTAAGATCATTTTCATTTTTAATGTATTGTGGCAAAGAGTTCCACCATTGGGGGCCCATTACGGAGAACATGTCTGATCTTCTCGTGCCTACTATTTTCAAGGAAGGGACAGATAAGAGATTTTGGTGTGATGACCGAAGTGAACGTGAAGTGTTATGGGGTATTAACATTCTGGCTATAAATTGGGGTTCATTAAAAGTTAAAGTTTTAAATATAAGCAGCATGACCTTAAAGAAGATGCGATGACTGATTGGAAGCCAATGGGCATCGATCATTAATGGCGTAACATGGTCATATTTCTTGGTGTTGTATATTAATTTGATCGCTGTGTTCTGTATGATCTGCAGTCTTCTTTTTTTCTTTTTGGGAGATATTGAGTAAAAGTGCATTACAATAATATATTTTTGTTATAATCAAAGCGTGAATTAGTATTTTAATTGATTTGGAACTAAGAAATTTGGCGGTCAATCGGATCAAACGTAACTTGTAAAAACAAGTTTTAACTATGTAAGAAATATGTTCATGATAAAGTAATTTATCGTCAATTATAACCCCAAGAATTTTTACATTGGAAACTAAGTTTAGGGGGGTATTATTAAGGAACAGCACAGATTGTAATAGTAGGTGGGTGATATATGTGATCATATGTCCCTGTAACTTAATATATGTAGGTAGGACGAGTCGTCCCATAAAAATCCGGTTAAATGAGCACAAGTCTCGAATACTTAATGAAATAGTACAAGCTCCAATGGTACATACTGATGAAACATACTGTACCTGAGCTGAATTGGCGGGTGATTGACAGTATACAAGAAGGGAGGGTGGGAGGAAATATTGAGGAAGCTCTAAATATAAAGGAGCAGCGTTGGATCCATCGGCTCAATACAGTGGAGCCAACTGCATTGAGTGCTGAGATAGAGTGGACCACGGTCTTCTGACTCGGCTTGAGGATCTATAGAAATGATCAATGAAATATTTAGGTTTGATGACGTTACCACCTAGCGTCTTTAATGATTGGGTAACATAAGGAAGGGAAGGGGGTTGGTGTTTCAATGCACGAAGTATAAATAATGCCTCTAAAAGACGACGATGCCATTTTGTAATTAGATGATATATGGGATGGAAGTTTAGCGGCACTGTAAGAAATAATTAGTGATGATAGTTGAGGAGTTTATTCACAACAGCAGAGTG
Source organism: Geotrypetes seraphini (assembly GCF_902459505.1). Lineage (NCBI taxonomy): Eukaryota > Metazoa > Chordata > Amphibia > Gymnophiona > Dermophiidae > Geotrypetes > Geotrypetes seraphini. Next base: position 106,149,512 of record NC_047089.1, on the reverse strand, counting down.
AAGATTGTAAGGTTTTAATTAGTGTGGTTTGATTCCTTTTAGTGTGGATCCCTGACGAAGCGGAAGCGAAACATGTCGGGTCCACCCGCTTAAGCACTGAAGCACTTTACTAAGATAAGTACAACAAGTATACTATTATAAAAATTGATAAAAGGCTTATATTAAATATATTAAATAAGGGTATAAAACCAGCAGAAAATTAAGCCTTAACCAACGAAGAGTTCACATTTGACTCTCCCCGTGTAAAGAGTTTACCAATAAGGGACGAAGGAGGGGTGGTTCTGAGGTCAGTGGCGTTATTATAAGAAGATGATGAAAGAAGATTCGAATGGTGAATGGTGAAAGAAGATTAGAATTACATATCTTGGAACTAGGTTTGTTCAATCTTTCCTGCCAGCACCCCCCGAACTGACGCAAACTGGCAGGAGGGAGCCCAGGTCTTCCTGCCAAAGGCGTACCTGACAAACCCGAATACCAGCAGGAGGGATCCCAGGCCCTCCTGCTGAAGGCACATCCTCATACCCCGCGAATACCGGAGAGGGGCCTAGGGCCAGATTCCAAGGATTCAGTTGGCCTATGTGCCTAAGGCCCCACCCATAGGAGGGGCCTTAGGCAACTGACCCAATTCTAATTGGACCAGGTGCCTAAGGTCCCTCCTATGGGCGGGCCTTAGGCACCTGGGCCAATCAGACCCTAGGCACCTCCCCAGTACATCCCACAATGCATAAGGAAGGAGCAGGCCTGCCATTCCAAGGATGGCAGGCCTGCTGGCCGACCAGACATGAGACCCATCCAGCCGGCCAACTTCCAGGTTAGTGGGGGAGTGTCCGGCATAGGGGGTCCTAGTAGTGGGGGGTTCCAGGTTGTGGGGAGTGTTCAGGGGTTTGGGGGTTTCATAGGGGTTGGGGTACACCTTCAGCAGGAGGGCTTGGGATCCCTCCTGCCAGTATTCATGGGGGTGGGGGTGTGCTTACAGCAGGAGGGCTTGGGATCTCTCCTGATGGTATTTGGTGGGGGTGGGGGTGGGGGTACATCTAGAGAGGGGCCTGAGGCTCTGATTGGACCAGGATGTATAAGGCCCCTCCCAAGATGTACCGGGAAGGGGAAGGTCCATTTTAGATGATGCAGGCCAGCTGGGAGGAGGGAGTCCATTTCCCTCCAAGCATCTATTATGAGGTAAGGGGGAGGGGCATCAGAGACAGGGGAGGAGGTGTCAGAGATGTAGGACAGAGCATTCACTTGCCAGTGGGGGAGTACAGAGGTGATTCCTGCTTCACCTATTGTTAGACCTCAGAATCATGTCAAGTAAGTTATGAACCATCTTTGCTGTCTGATGCATTCTGGATGTTATTACAAGAACTGTGTGTTTGCAGTAAAGGACATGTGCCCATCCCAGCATGTCCAGCTCCTGTGTGAACCTGGAGGAGTTATGAACTATGTTTTGTTCTTATCATCTATGGTGCCTACCAAGGACTCTGCACAGAAGAAGACTATTCATTCTTGCTGTTCTGCTTTGATTGGTCCTAGAGGGTCATCTGACGTGATCTAAGGAAAGAGGTGTTTGCAGAGAGACAGACAATGTTTTGATGGGTGAACTTGGATCTAAACTTGTGTTTCTCTTACTTTGCACCGTTTTACAATAAGAACTGATAAAAGGTTCCCTCTTGTGACCAGCTCTCAGAGGAGAGTGAAGATGCAGAACAGTCTTTTGGACATACCTGAAAGTGCTCTGGTTTACATCGCAAAAGGAACTTTGGCAACTATATTACAGCTGCTCCAGTGATAAACAAACTTGTCTGACTGGACGAAGATCTACAACCTGCTAAACTGAGGAAAGAGAAATTCCCTTCCCAGGATTCTTGTGGTGACGCTGGAATTATCTTTCACAGTCGCTGGGTTAAATAGAATCTTGTTTGTGATGGATGGGAATGTTAGGTCCCCGAGGTGATAGCTCTAATAGATTGCTACTAAATTTATCAGGAATCAGTATTGTAAGGAATTATACTTTGTGTGTAAGAATTAGTCATATTTACTAATTTACTTAGTGATTACTGTGTACTAATTGTGTGCTGACATTTATATACAGTGGTAACATAGAAACATAGAGTATGATGGCAGAAGAGGGCTGACAGCCCAACAAGTCTGCCCACTAAGAACCCTCCCTCCCTGGTGTACCCCTCTTTCATGCATAACTTTGTAGCACTCCCACCTGTTTGTCCCAGCAACTTTTGAAGTCTGGTACACTACTGGCCTCGACCACCTGGTGTGGAAGTTTATTCCAACGATCAATCACCCGTTCAGTGAAGAAGTATTTCCTGGTGTCACTATGAAATCTTCCCCCCTTAAGTTTTAGGGGATGCCCTCTTGTCGCCGTGGGACCTGTAAGAAAAAAGATTTCTTCCTCCACCTTAATACGATCCGTGATGTATTTGAATGTTTCTATCATGTCCCCCCTTTCTCTGCGTTCCTCGAGAGAATATAGGCATAGTCTGGTCCGACGTTCCTCATATGGGATGTCTTTAAGTCCTGAGACCATCCTAGTGGCCATTCTCTGGATCGACTCCATTCTTTTCACATCCTTTTGATAATGTGGCCTCCAAAATTGGACACAGTACTCCAGGTGAGGTCTCACTATGGATCTGTACAACGGTAGTATGACTTCAGGCTTTCGGCTGATAAAGCTCCTTCTGATGCAACCCAGCATTTGTCTTGCCTTTGCTGAAGCTTTCTCCACCTGATTGGCAGCTTTCATATCTTCCCAGATGAGAATTCCCAAATCCCTTTCTGCAGTGTTCTTGCTAAGTTTACGCCATTCAAGGTGTATGTTCTGCATGGGTTTCCACTCCCAAGATGCATCAATTTACATTTTTTGGCATTAAAGTTTAGTTACCAAGTACTGGACCATTGTTCCAGCAATAGCAGGTCCTGCTCCATAGTGTTGGGCCTGGTTGCGCCATTAGGTTCTGTTGCTCTGACCACAATGTTGCATAGTTTAGCATCATCAGCAAATAACGTAATTCTGCCCCGAAGTCCCTGAGTTAGATCCATAATAAAGATATTAAATAGCATCGGGCCCAAGACCGAACCCTGTGGCACTCCGCTGGTCACTTTTGACATTTTTGAGGGAATACCGTTCACCATTACTCTTTGAAGTCTGCCGCTAAGCCAGTCTTGTACCCATGCTGTCAGTGTTTTTCCTAGTCCTAATGAGTTCATTTTGTTTAATAATCTACAGTGTGTAACATTATCAAAAGCCTTGCTAAAGTCCAAATACACAGCATCCAGGGACTCACCCTCATCCAGCTTTTTTGTTACCCAGTCAAAGAAGCTTATCAGGTTGGATTGACAAGACCGTGCTGGTGGGGATCCCTTAATCTTTCATCATCCAGAAATGTGTCCAATCTGTTCTTGATCAATTTCTCCATGAGTTTACTCACTATAGATGTGAGACTAACCGGACTATAATTTTCAGCCTCTGACCTGCATCCCTTTTTGTGGAGCGAGATAACATTGGCAGTTTTCCAGTCCTGGGGAACTTTTCCCTTGCTTAGGGAAAAATTGAAGAGTACAGCTAGCAGCTCTGCCAGGACATCACTCAGTTCTCGAAGTATTCTAGGGTGTAGATCGTCCGGGCCCATAGCTTTGTTTATTTTCAATTTTGATAATTCTTGGTAGACTTCGCTCGCAGTAATTTCTATGTCCCGGAATGGGTCATCCAAATTTCCCTTTGTCTGTAGCCGAGGGCCGGATTCCGGTGCTTCGCAGGTGAAGACTGAGTTGAAGTCGTCATTGGTTTGTGAGCATAATTAATTCCAGAAGCATGCTCGCAATCCAAAGTACTCGTATAGCAAAGCAACGCAACTTTCCCCAAAGGCCATAATGGCAACTCAGATGATTCGTTCCTACCGACCTCCGAGCCGACACTTGACCCAACACCCGACCCGACACCCGATCCGAACCCGGGAACCGGCAGTATTGCTTCCCCCAAGGCCACCAATGCTGCTCCCTCCCTTCGCGATCGCCTCCTCCCTCCCCCCATTGACCGGCCTTATCCTTACCTGTGTGCCGCCGGTGTTAGAAAGTACATGCTCAAGGTCTTCTGGATCTCACTCTCTCTGAGATTCTCATGAGACTTGAGATCTAACACCGGCAGTGCATGGGAAAGGACAGAGCTGGTCAGTAGGGGGGAGGGAAGGAGGTGATCGTAAAGGGAGGGAGCAGCGCTGGTGGCCTCAGGTGGAGCAATACTGCCGGTTCCTGGGGTTAGGTCGGGTGGGGGCTCGCAAATCGAGTCAGTGCTCAGTTTGCAAGTTACAGTATACTCGAGTGTTTTGCTCGTCTTACAAAACACTCGCAAACCGCGTTACTCACAAACCGAGGTTTGACTGTATATGTATTCAGAGATATTGTGAATAATTATTAGTTGTTATTTACTGCTGGCTAATGTGAATATATTTTTTTATATCTTTATAATAAACTATTTCAGATATTTTGGGTTTCTCTGTTTCACTTGGATAAGGAGGCATATTGTTTACCTGTGGCTACAGTATGGTGTATCCTAGACACGAGTTTTTTATATGCCAGATGTTTACTTGCACTAATTAGTTTATTACACTATAAATCTGCATACAGGAGAGTGGGCATCTCTCCTGCTGCAGGGGTGTGTATGGCACACACTTGGGATTTCAAGAAAGTGGGAGAGTGTGGGCATCTATCCCACTGCAGGGGGTGGTATGTTGGTTGATAGCGGAAGAGATTGAACATCTCTCCCCTGTTGTTGTGGGTTTTTTCTGATGTGTTTTTTCTGCACATGTGCCCATCGATGTCACCAGCGATGAGCACATTCAAATTTAGCCAATTTTCACTGCTGTCTACCAACCTCATTTGCATGCGTGATTTTTTAAGAATCTTACTTTTTTTCGATTCACTATCAAAACAGCTGCGTTAGTAGACTTGTCGCTATTTAACGCGGATTTTTGAGAATCATGACCTCAGTTCCCAATTAACACAGGCTTTTCCATTTTCAGGCTTTTATTGCACAAACTGAGTAGAGCCAGCATTAAAATTTACTTCTTCAATTTGGCTGCCCTTCCTTAAGCAGAAGGAAAGAAAAACAGTTCACACTTTCCCCTTTTTGTTTTTCCCTATGCAGTCTGCCAGCTAAGGAAAAGTTCTAAGTCACCCACCCACCCTTGAAGAATCCTGTAGTTGCTTTTAAGTATGTTTCCAGGGTTTCCTCCCCTTGACCTGATTCCCAGACAAGACTATCACCACAAGATCTTAACTTTCAGCAATCTTGTTCACTCATTTCTAGATTAATTTATGTCTATTCCTTCAGGGTAAACTGAGGAGTCTTCACTGATTTCCTTCCTTTCCAGCTCTGTTTCTCCTGAGGGTGAAGCCAGGGCTTGCCATTCGATCTCTGTTTCACCCTCTCTCAGAGTCTGTCTGTGATCTCTTGGGTTCTCAGGTGTTTATGGTTCTGTCTAAAACCTGGGAGCTAAATCTTGAGAGTTTCTCTGGGAAAAGGTGTAGGGGAACTGCCAGCTCTGCTCTCCCCTAACTGCATCCATCTCAGGTTTCTGAGCTGCCCTTGTCTGCAAGCTTAATGGGCATAATTAGGCAAGGGTTGTGAACTACAGGGGCTGCTCTCTGCCCAAAGAGGTGGAAGGGCTGCTGGTTCTTGCCTCTGAAGCTCTCTATTTAAAGGGGTATCCTTTTTTCTCCCGTCAAACCCAACTGATCTCATTCCTTTTTTCTTATTACAGTATATATTTAGTAAATGCTGATCTTTATAATAGCTTCTACCTTGTTGCCCAATTTTGATATCAATTTCAAGGTATATAATTTCCTGGTTCACTTCTGAGCCCTTTTTAAAAAATGGAATTATTTTGTCCACTCTCCAATCATCAGGTACTCTGTTATTTAAGAAGTAGTTCATCTGCACTAAATGAAAGAGTGCTTGTCCATTCCCTTTCCATAAGCCATCCATTTTGACCCTATTGTAGGTTACACAATTAGCAATTGAATCATCATGTACTTGAAGGATAATTATAAAAACTAGATACTCATATTTACATGCATAAATGTTTAGAATAATGACATACATGTATGTGCACACACAGTATAATGATAATAATAATAATAATAATTTATTTTCTTGTATACCGCCCCACCAACAATTCTAGGTGGTTCACAACAAAGGAACTGAAACATTTCAGTAAAAATACAATTTCAAAAACACACTGCTACTATAAATATATCAGTTAAATACAATATCAGTTAAAAGGTACAATTAAAAAACATCTTAATAGGGGCGGAGCCTAACTTCCACGGGGAGAGCACGCATGTGATAACGGCTCCTCCACACCGCACCCGATTTTCTTATTAAAGTGCCTTTTTGGGGAAACAAAAAATTAAAACCGCTGCGACTACCAACACTGCCTTCATCCGGGAACACAAATGTCGCCTAAAATATTAGGTCTAACCTTCTCTCCAGCACTGGAAATAGAACGTGCTCACCGCGTGCCCTCTCATCTCTCTGCACATGCTACTGCTCCTCGTCCCATAGTAGCCAAACTGCTTAGATTTCAACATACTTTGCAGATCCTCACAGCTGCAAAAGCCAAACCCCAGCTGCTTCACCAGGGCAAAAAGCTCTTCATTGTTCCTGATCTGGCTAAAACTACAGCATTAAAAAGAAAGGCTTTTTTATCTCATCGCCAGGAGCTTAAAGACATAGGTGCCAAATATGGTCTGATGTACCCGGCCAGGATGAAAGTCACCTACAACAATCACACCACTTCATATTCTGAGCCGGATGAATTAGCTGCCTTCCTTGATTCTTTGAAAATGCGCTGAAGAGGAAGGCTGCTGTTGGTTAATCTGTTTTTTCCCCTTCATAGTTGCAAATGCATTTATCTGTTTCTCTGACAGGCACATCAATTTCATGTTTCTGATAATGTATGGGTGGGAGGTTTGCTAGTTGTTTCATCTGTGTTATATCCCTGTGCTCACAGGAGCACCCTTGAATTGTTATACTGTACGCATGGCAATGGAGTCCATTTTGACTGCATTGCGTGCTTATACTTCTAGCCGTTTCTCTTTTTTCTCTTTTCTTTCTCTGTTTTTCCCTCCTCTACTTTCTGACAGGAGTGTCCTTTATTTTTTTAATTATTATGCTGAATTTATGCTTCTACTGAGCATGGGTAGATTCTTCTGTATTATAATATTACACTCTATGACTGACCTACATGTTTTTTCTTTTAATGTGAATGGTCTGAACCACCCTATTAAAAGAAAAAAGATAACCAATTACGTTTCCAGTAAACACCCTGATGTTGTATTTCTACAGGAGACCCACCTCACACCTGCTGCCGCTTTGAAATTCCAAATTAAAGGATACTCCACTCATATATACTCACCTGCCACTCAGCGTAAAAAAAATGGGGTATCAATATTTCTTAATGATAAACTTTCTCCTATCATTCACTCCTCTAAAACTGATACAGAGGGCAGATGGTGTTTGATTCATGCTGCGTTGCACTCGGTGGATTTTGTATTTCTTAATATTTATGCTCCAGTTCTAGATCATCCAGAATTTTTTCATGATCTTCAGATGGCGTTGATGGAACATGCATCCTGTTCCTTAATACTAGGGGGCGATTTCAATCAAGTTCAGGATGTTTATACTGATAGATCATCGTCCTGCAAACCTTCAAAATCCAGGTCCTTCGCGCCCCTACAAGCCCTTAAAGACACTTTTTCGCTAGTGGACCCCTGGCGATTGCTCAATCCAAAGGGTAGGGAGTATTCTCATTTTTCACCGCCGCATAATACATATACAAGAATAGACTTCTTTCTTCTATCCTCCTCTCTAACTCATGACCTCACAAACACCATTATTCACCCGATCTCTCTCACAGACCATGCAGCCATTTCTCTGCACCTACTTCTCTCGGCGCCCCGCAAAGATTCTCCCTCTTGGAGACTGAATAACACTTTACTTTTAGACACGGAAATAGCTGAAAAAATAAAATCCATCACCACCGAATTCTTTGAACTTAACTCTAAAGATCCTGAGGTTTGTCCTGCCATTGTTTGGGAGGCGTACAAAGCTACCATTAGAGGTGAATTAATTAAGATTTCATCCTGGAAAAAGAAAAAATCCATGCAGAAAGAGAAGGAATTGGAATCCTCTATCAAAACGCTAGAATTACAACATATGTCTGCTCATTTATATGATCCGTCCATGCATCAGCGTATCCAAAACCTTAAATACGAATATAATACCTTGATTTCCTATAACGCTAGGAGAGACATTTTTATTTCAACCTCGGGTCATTACATGGGTGACAATTTAATGGGTCGTCCATTGGCCAGATATCTTAAAACTAAATCTAAACGCTTGCATATTACAGCTGTTCAAGACTCATCGGGGCTGATGGTTAAGACTAAGTCTCTGATTTCCTCTCAATTTGAACAATTTTATACTACTTTGTATAAATCCGAACACTTAGTCTTTGACTCTGAGATAGATTCTTTTCTCGCTCCCTTGGTTCACCCATCTTTATCAGAATCTGTAAAATTGGAACTAGACTCTCCTATTACTATACCTGAAATAGAAGCAGCAATTTCATCCCTGCCTAATGGCAAAGCACCAGGTCCAGATGGCTTCACTAATGAATTCTTCAAACAATTTCGAACTCTTCTGGCCCCTTATCTGCATACTTATTACGAATTTCTTCACTCTATCCCAGAAAAACAATTTAATTTTACCGAGGCTACTATTGTAGTCATTCCCAAACCTGACAGAGATCCCACTTTGGTTAAAAACTTTCGCCCCATCTCTCTTCTTAATCTAGATTATAAAATTATGGCTAAACTTCTTTCCCTGAGACTTAATAAAGTGATCCCCTCTCTAATTCATAAAGATCAAGTAGGATTTATTAAGCAGAGATATATCGGTGATAATTTACGTCTTTTTCACCATATTAATGCCCACGCTAAAACCCTTCCAGATCCTGTAATTGGCCTGGCTATTGATGCTGAAAAGGCCTTCGACCGCGTCAAATGGCCTTTTCTCTTTCGAATCCTGAAGTAGTACAATTTTGGCCCCTCCTTTACGACATGGGTTGAAACCTTGTACCGACAACCCACAGCTCGCATTTTAATCAACAATTCTCTTTCTAACAAGTTTCCACTCCATAGAGGTACTCGTCAGGGATGCCCGCTTTCCCCCCTATTATTTAATTTAGCTCTGGAACCACTCCTTTCGGCCATTCGTCAATGTCCCTTAATTAAAGGCATTTCCACTTCCTCTCGTCACATCAAGTTAGCGGCCTATGCCGATGATGTCCTCCTCTTTATCCGAGACCCTACTAATTCCCTTCCTGCTCTTGTTGACATTGTCTCTCAATACTCCCTGCTCTCTGGATACTCAGTTAATTGGGAAAAATCAGAGATCTTCCCTCTTAATGATCATATCTCTCCATCAGATCTCACTCAATTCCCCTTCCCTTGGTCGCGTGGGGCTGTGAAGTACCTGGGTGTCTTAATACATAAAGATCCAATTCTTGCTCAGGATCTTAACCTGACTAAAATTAAAAACTTAGTTTTGAACACGACATCCCGATGGTCTCCACTCTATTTGTCTTGGTGGGGCAGGATTGCTTCCATCAAAATGACCCTTGCCCCACAGATAAACTACACTCTTTCGATGCTCCCATCCTTATGTAAGAAGATATTTTTTCAATGGCTAGATAAAAAAATTTCTGAATTTGTTTGGAATAAGAAAAAGCCTCGCATTGCTCTCACTAAATTAAAAGCCTCCAAAATACATGGCGGTTTAAACCTACCTGATTTTTATTTTTATTATGTTGCATCATTGGCCAAATACGGAGCATATTGGATCACTGACCCCTGTCCCCAAGATCCTCCAGCCTGGTTTGAAATGGAGCGCTTTATATGTACACCATTACATGTTTCCTGTTTGGCAACTATACCTGTTCCTAGATACTTGAGGGGATACTCTCTGTTGAGTGCAACGCAGCATGTCCTTCATCTATTAGATGCAATCGCAGAAATTTCAATTAAAGACAGTCCATTCATGTCTATCTGGAATAATCCCAAACTCCAACATAATGGAAAGTCAATCTCATGGAAACATTGGCAGCGGTCTGGGTTGTGGTTTCCTCATCAAATAACTACTCAATCCTCCATTGTTCCCTTCGACATACTCTGCTCTACTTACTCGCTACCCCACTCTACATCTTCTCAATGGCTTATTCTCACTGGAGCGTTATCTTCTTTGTCTCTACGATTTGACTTTGAATCATCCATCCACACTATACGCCACTGGTCTTCACTGGCTATACTGAAAGGTAAAGCAATCTCCTTATTTTACAGCATACTAAGAGACAATTCCTTTATTTTTTCCTCCAATTCTATGAAACACTGGGAATCCATGCTAACGACCCCTCTTTCGGATGTTGACTGGGATCTCTTTTGGTCTTCGACAAACCGTCCTCTCCTGTCCTCCAGAGTTTCACAGTCAATGTTCTTCATCATGTGGAATGCAGTATGGACTCCTTTTAGGATGTGGAAAGCTAACCTCAAACAAGACTCTGTATGCTGGAACTGTATGAAAGAGACCGGAACCCTGGATCATATGCTTTTCCACTGTACTCCAGTTCGCTCCTTCTGGGCTCGCATTTGGGACACTATAAAACGTATCACTAACTGCTCGGATGAAATTTCCTTAGACACTATTATTCTTCGTTCTCAACACCCATGTTTTACTCTGTCGAACTGTCCTCCCAAACTCATTGATACTATGTTTGTGACTGCCATTATGCACATCTTAAAAAACTGGAAATCCTCTTCCTCATTGGATTATACTTTTTGGTGGAACTCTTTGAGCATGTACCATAAATATGAATCATATGCATATGAGAAGAAAAACATTGCTCGTCTTTCCATGAACATGGCACGATGTAATTCTCCCTGGAAATTCTTAGACTTTTATGTTCGTTCTGTTTCATAGACACTCCTGTCTCCCTCTTCTTCTTCTTGTCTTCTTTCTTCCATTCTTTTCTTTCCTTTTTCCTTCCTTCCTTTTCTCTCTTTCCCTCTTGTTCTCTTACTGGCGGTCCAAGTACTTTGAATTTCTTAAAAAGTTTTGACACAACTATAGTTAATTGCAGTTGATGTTATACTATATTAAGCGTTTTAGACTTTAATGTCCTGATGTTGAACATGTATTTTAACGTGTATTTGGACCTATACTTGGACTGTAACTTTTCACAAACACTAATAAAAAACATTGAACTAAAAAAAAAAAAAACATCTTAATAAAAATCATCATAAATATGCAATAAAGAATCAACATTCTTGTTTATCAAATAGGTAAGTTTTCAGTAATTTCCTAAATGTAAGATAATAATAATAATAAAAACAGTTTATATACCGCAGGACTGTGAAGGTCTTTGCAGTTTATAATGATTAAAATGCTACAAATTGAGTAGAACTAACAAAGTTAGAAATTAGTGATTAACAGTTCTAGAGATCAGTTGTGAGAAAGATTGTGCAGATCAGCTACCTAAGTACTTCAGGTGGGTGGGAAGGGAATAAATTTATTTATTTGATGTTATAATAGAAAGAAATTCAAGTGATGTATTTAATTTTAAATGTTTTATTATTTGTACACTTGTAAGATTAAAAAATGAATAAAGAATTTTAAAAAAGGTGTCTCCTAAATTTCCTATAGTTATTGGCATGCATAAGTAACTGTTATAGATCTTTACCCCATAATGCTGCTTGATAAGAGAAAAGATGTTGACGATGTCTTTTTAATTTACAACCTCTAACTGGTGGAGAAACAAGCTTCAAGTGTGACTTCTCTTATGTCTGTTGGTTGAGAAAGAGAAAAGGTCAGTTATATATTTAGGGGCTAGACCGAATAGTACCTTGAAGCAAAAACATCCAAACTTAAACTTTGCACGTGCTTCCATCGCCAACCAGTGCAGGAGTCGGTAGGAAGGAGTTACATGATCAGACTTCTTCAACCCCAAAATCAGCCTGACCATCACATTTTGCACCAGTTGTAATTGTTGCATATTCTTCTGGGAAATTGCTAGATGGGCGATATTACAGTAATCAAGTTGGCTTTGTATAAGGGATTGTACCAAAATTCTGAATGATGAAGCATCAAAATATGCTTTAATGGACTGAAGCTTCCAGAGAGTAAAAAAACACTTTCTAACCAAAGAGTTCACCTGGTCTTTCATGGTTAGGCCCTGGACAAGTAATACCCGCAAGACCTTCATAGTAGATTGAATAGGGTAACTAAGTTTATTGATACATAATGATGCTTCAGTATCAAGTGGGTATGGTGAGGCTATAGAGAATTTTGTTTTTTTCTAAATTAAGCTTCAGTTTAAATTCAGATATCCATTGTTCCATCAAGTTTAGTACTTCTGTTGCCATAGGGGTAACTTCAGAGAGAGAGGTAGCAAATGGGATAATGATCGTGAAGTCATCTGCGTAACTAAATAATTTTATCCCCAGCTGGGTCAATTGCGCTCCTAATGATGACATGTAAACATTGAAAAGCAATGGGGATAATGGTGACCCCTGCGGAACGCCAGATGGATTACTCCAGGCATCAGAGAGATTGTAATTGAAACATACTTGATAGGTGTGGGACATAAGGAAACCTCGGAGCCAGTCTAACACCTCTCCTCTGATACCAATTGTGTCTAAGCATTGTAACATTTTCCCATGGTCCACCAAGTCAAAGGCAGAACTCATGTCAAATTGCATAATCAGGGCATTAAGGCCCCTGCTAAATAAGGAGCGTAAATTATCCAGGATGGCTGCAATTACTGTCTCTGTGCTAAACAGAAGTCTAAAAGCAGATTGAGATAAGAATCAGCTTGGGCAATCAAAGGACTCATCCAGGAATTCATCTTCCCCACCTGATATTCTAATGTCCTGTCCAAAAAAGTTTTGTAACCACAGGCCTTTGTGATAGGGAAGAGGAACATACCCAAATTTCTGGTACATTTTTTTGAATTAAACAATTTCAGGTAAAATACCAAATAAAAGGGTAATAAACCAAAGAGAGCCTTGTAACAAATACACCCAAACTTAAAAAACACTCTGGCCTCAAAAGGCAACCAATGTAGTCTGGCGTAAAAAGGACTGACAAGATCATATTTCTTAAGACCAAAGATCAAATGGACTGCAGCATTCTGAACTAGTCAAAGTCTTAATAAAGTGTTTTTTGGTATCCCTAAATAAACAATATTACAGTAAGAACATAAGAAGTTGCCTCTGCTGGGGCAGACCAGAGGTCCATCCTACCCAGCGGTCTGCTCCCGCGGCGGCCCATCAGGCCCACTGCCTGAACAGTAGTCTCTGACTAATTTTATAATTTACCTCTAATCTTGTCCCTATAACCTTACCTCTACTCCTCAATCCCTTTGTCCTCAAGGTACCTGTCCAGACCTTCTTTGAAGGTAGACAGTACAGTAAACTGGACCAACAACCAGAAGGACTCTATATCAAAATATTTCTTAATGGTCTTCAATTTCCACAATATTACATAGCACTTTCTAATTAACAAATCCGTATGCTTCCTAAAAGTTAAACTACAATCCAGAGTTATTCCCAGTATTTATTATTATTATTATTATTATTATTATTTTCAAGTTTGGCACTATCTCAAAACTTTGACCTTTCAATTGAATAGTTGTTTCCTGGATTTTTTATTAGGGCTAGCTAAAAAAATCTTAGTTTTTTCAGAACTAAGCTTCAACCTGAACTGCAACATCCACAGTTCAAACTTTTCCAAAATGTTTGAAATTTGAGTAATCAATTCATTCGAGACAACCTTACAAGGTAACAATATGGTAATATCTGCGTATATGTAAAACATCACATTTAAACTTTGAAGTAAATATGCCAAGGAAACTAAATATATGTTAAATAATGTTGGAGATAAAGGAGAACCCTGTGGAACTCTACATGAGTTCTTCCATGAAAAAGAATATTTGTCTTCAGTAAACACTTCATATGTTCTATGTTTCAAGAAACCACTAAACCAATTTTGTACGTTGCCTCTGATCCCAATTTAACCCAAGAAGCTCAACAGTAGATCATGATCCACAATGTTGCCTGTTTGATTATGCAAATAACTGTTTAACTTAACACATTTCCAGAGAGGCATACATAAGTATGGGGCATACCAGTGCACATCCCTAAGTAATAATTTTGTCTCAATTCTTAGGCCTACACAAAAAATCAGGGGTAGAATACATGAGCATGTGACAAAATTCACTGCAAATTACATGAGTATATAACATAATTAATTTGACCTATCTAGCTTACTTAAAATTGCCCTTCAATGCCATATCCATTTGCAAGTTTTTTCTGACTTAATTTTGATGATAAATGTCATATCACTTACATACTTCAGTACAAAGAAGTCAAATGCCTAATCATCTTATCATTTTTAAATTGCAGCTCATTATTATACACATTTCAGAAATTATGATAAATACTATTGGTGCTATGTTAACCTCATTTACCACAACTTATTAGACAGAATAAATGGTTACTACCAAGGACAACTCCTTTATCATATGGTAAACAGTTGTACCTCATGATAAATGCATTATTGCACATTAGTACATGTGTTCCTGTACCTTAAATGACTTTACCAGAGTAAAATCAATAAATACTGATCTTCTTGATCTTCAAGTGCAGTGTACTGTATCAGAATCATCTGAAAGTCTTACAATAAGCCACCTTATTCTTCCTTCTATCATATATATGTGTTCAATAATTATAATATAAATGCATTAGATAAGTATCCATTTAAGAAATTATTACTACTATAAATTCTTATATAAACAATTGCTCTGTGTCACAGCAATTTAATCAATCCTTGGCAATTCTGAATTGTTTTCAGACCAGAAATATAAGTTGCAGACAATTATGAGCTGATAAAGAACTCATATTTTTTCTAGTCAACTCTGCTTTTCATAGACTTTTTCTGCAATGTACATGTAAGGTCATAATTTTAGTTTTAGATATATAGCCACTTCCTCCTGTGAAGGTAAACATGATTTGATAGAGAACTGGTAAAATGCTATGTTAAGACAAAAACAAATCCCCAAACACCTCATTATTAAACCACTTATACTCTCTTTTTAGCCAGTGCTATGATTTTGCAGCTGGACCTAAGCTGCGCCTTTGACCTGGTAGATCATACCATTTTATTGGATAGTCTAGAATCCATTGGTATTACAGGAAATGTTAACAATTGGTTCCAGGGATTTCTAGGCAAACGATTTTATTGGGTATTCAAGGATGATAATCTATCTTACAGCTGGAACAATATCTGTGGAGTACCTCAGAATTCCCCCCTGTCTCCGACTCTGTTTAATATTTACCTCACTTCATTGGGTAATTTGTTGCAAAGCCTAAAGCTCAACTTTTATATTTACGCAGATGACATCACTATTGTGACTCAACTAACTTGCTTGTCATCTGATTTTATTAATCTTTTGGCTAACATTTTAAATCAATTGAGCTTTGGATGATTGCTTTTAAATTAAAATTAAACACTGAAAAAACTTATTTTTTTTTCTCGCAAATCCCAATGAACGGATAAAAGAAGATTTGATTCAAGTGAGCGGGTAAGAATATAAAATTGAACAATCTATAAAAATACTAGGCGTAACTCTTGATAAACATTTGACTCTGGAAAAACACACTGATTTATTATTCAAGAAATGTATTTCAGTCTTATGGAAGCTTCGTACCATCAAATTTTTTGACAAATCTTTTTGTCTATTGGTACAAACATCCATTCTGAGTATTCTGGATTATTGTAATACTAGTCTTATAGCCCGTTACATTAACGGGTGCTAGAATATATGTGTGTGTGTCTGTCTTTATTTCTTTCTCTCTCTCTCCTTAGCCGCTTTCTTTCTTTCTGTCTTTCTTTTTCCTTGGCTGCCCATCACCACCCCTTGCCTGCTCCCCCTGTCCATTCTCCTTTCCTTTTACCTCCCCTGTGTCCACCACTACCCCTTCACTGCTCTCCTTATGCAGCAGCAGCCCTTCTCCCTTTGTTTTATCTCCACCCTGTCCAGCAGCACCTCTTTCCTTCTCCCCCTGTCCAGCAGTAGGCATCCCTTCCTTCTTCTCCCCCTCCTCCTTCTTATCCCTATGATACACTTACCTTGCTCTGCCCCTGATCAGAGGTTCCCGACAGCCGCCCAGTTGCACCCATTGAAAAAGTTCCCTCTGCCACATCCCGCATCCCCCCTGACGCGACTCCCGCTGTCTTTCTTTCTGTCTCTGTCCCTGGCCCCCTTTGTCTGTCTGTCTTTCTGTGTATCTCCCTGCCCCTGTGTCTTTCTTCTTTTCTTTCTGTCTCCCTTCCTCCCTCTGTCTGTCTGTCCAAAGCAGCATTCCCTCCCCCTCCATTTCCCTCCCCCCACACCAGTTCCCTGTGCAGCAGCATTAGCGTTTCCTCTACCCCACTTTCCCTTCCCGCAGGCCCAACTACAAACCTGGTGATTCCAGCAGCGTGTGCAGCAGTTTCCAAACGCTGCTTCGGGTCCTTCTACTGCCCTTATTTGCTCTGCCGCATCTCTGATGACATCATCAGAGACGCGGCAGAGCAAATCAGGGCAGTTGAAGGGCCCGAAGCAGCGTGTGAAGACTGTTGCACACACTGCTGGAATCGCCACCGGGTGGCGGGGTAAGTTAAAGAGCCCGGGTGGAAAGTTGCTGGGCTCCTCGGTGGGGGCACTGAGCGGCCGCGATCCCTCTCCTCCGATAACCCGCCCGCTGGAGATCGACGGCTGGCTGTCCGACTGGTGGAGGCGATCGGCGCCGCAGCTCTGTCCCGGAGGCCTTCGAGCGGCGGCGCTGGGTGCGTGAGAGGAGCCTGCTGCCCGAAGAGGAGGAGCGGCGGTGTCTGAAGAGGCTGAGCTGCATCATAGACCTCAGCTGGCTGCAGCGGTGGTAAGCCCGATGCGTGATAAGCACGCATGCACACTCTCATGTTCGCAACAGATCAGAGAACATGACTTTAGAGTGCACATTTTATTATTATAGATTATATATCCAGGGGCTTATAAAAAAATACTCAAAATCTAGGACTAATCCAGAACACTGCGGTTTGCCTCATTTTTGGTCTAAAAAAAATGGAAACACATTACCCCTTACTATCAAAAACTTCACTGGTTGCCAATGGAGTCTAGAATTTTGTTCAAGTTTTCCTGCATTAGTTACAAAGCAGTTTTTGGGATGCTACCTGATTATCTTGCCTCCCAATTTTCCATGAATAATTCCAACAGAATAAACCTATTTAATTAATTATCCTTCTTTTAAATCATGTCAATACAAAGAAGTTCTTTGACAGAATTTTATCATTCCAGGCTTCCAAAGTGAATACATGGCTTGGAAGATTAATACTTGAGGCCACTTCCTATCTTGACTTTAGAAAATCACTAAAAACACACCTGTTTGATATGTTTCCCTTTTAGTCAAGTTACTATCAAATCTAGTATGATTTTTAACAGCTTTTTATTTGTTAATTGAGCTATTGTCTTAACTTTTATTGATTTTATTTGACGTATCCTTTTTACTGATTGTTTTTATTTTGCATTAGATACCAATTGTTTATTTTGTATTTTAAATATTGACTGTATGTATCCTTTGTTGTGAACTGCTTCGAACTTTTAGTATAGCGGTATACAAGAAATAAATTATTATTATTAAGTGGCTTGCAGATTAATCTGCGGGCTTATATTACTGGATGAGCTAGCGAAGATTGGGTTGGGGGGGAAAGGGTTAATTAATATTAGCAGGAAGGTAGGAGAATAGGTAGTGGGTTGCTAGGCAAGTTAGGTAAAGGGAGGGGTGTGGAAGTAAGAGATGCAAGGATAGGGTAAGAGAGAGAAAGTGTAGATTGGCTGGGGAAGGGGCTCTGGGATTGGAGGGTTTTTGTGAGGAGAATTGGCGGGCAAGGGAGAATTAAGGGTTGGGAGGGAGTGTAGGAAGGTTAGAGTTGGTGATGGAAATTTGTTTCAAGGACGAGGTTTAAAAAAAAACAAAACACAAAAATAACCAGTTCAAAGTGGGAAATATTAGTGAATTAGGTGGAGTGGGGGTGTGTAGTTTGGGGAGAGTTGGTGGGGGCCGGGTTTTACCTCCTTGCTGTGTTGGCTGCAGCGCATTCGGGTCGGGGCCTTCTTCGTCGGCGTATAGAGCCGCTTGGCGCTTCTGCAGCGCTGTGTTCTGGTCGGGAAGGTGCCTTTCTTCGGCGGCGTGCAAAGCCGCTTTGTGCTCCTGCAGCGCTGTGTTCAGCGTGTCGGGTGTGTCCTTTCTTTGGCGGCGTGTAAGAGCCGCTTTGCGCTCCTGCAGCGCTGTGTTCAGCGAGTTGGGCGGGGCCTTTCTTCGGCGGCGTGCAGAGCCACTTTGCACTCCTGCAGCGCTGTGTTCAGCGTGTCGGGCGGGGCCTTTCTTCGGCGGCGTGCCACTGAGCTGTGTCTGCCTCCGGGACTGCGAGCCATGTCGGACAACGTATTTCCGCCGGCAGCGACTATTTGTTGGGCCGGGTGTGCAGGCTGCCTCTGTAGGGCGCGTTTTGCAGGCAGTGTCCGCAGGAGCCTCGTTTGATGCCGCTGAAGTAAGTGGGCAGGTTGTGGTGGGTCCCTGGACCAGGTTGTGCTGAGTTTGCAGTGCCTGTGGCAGGAATTCTGGGTTATTTCTGCTGGGGGGGGGGAACGTGTGTGTGATGAGACTGGTTGGGTGTGTGTGAACAAGGGGCTTTTTTGGACGGCTGAGGGTTTTACTTCTGGTGGGGGATTATTGGGTGGTTTAAGTTTGTGGGTATTGTTGTTGGTTTGTCTACAAATGGCACCAGCCAACACGTCTGGTGGTTCTAGGAGAGGGAGGGGCTGTGGGGCTCGGAGGGCCGTGCTGCGGTTAGGACTCGGGCGGTTGGTCCTGTGGCTGCGTCCCGGCCTGTTGGTGCAGCATCAAGGGGTTTGCGACGTGGACCGGGTGCTGCTGGTTGTCGTGGGGCAGTCTCACGTCAGCGTGTGGGCCCAGAGTCTGCGGCTGGTTGGGCACGTCGGCGTCCTTCTGCAGTTGCTGTTCCTGACCCTTTCCCTGGACCTTCTGGCATTGCTCCGGCAGCTATTTTGGGTGAGTCTTTGGGGGTTTTGTCTGATTTGTTAATGGGGGATGGTGGGGTAATGGGTGGGGGTCTTGAGTCTTCTGGGACCGGCCGGGTGGTTTCGAGTGGTCGGAAGTCAGTTAGTAAGAGGTTGCATGACTGCAACTTTTTAAAAAATTTGCGACATGTGGTCCGGCATTTGGATAGAGAGAAGAAGCAGAGGCGAGGTGTTCTGGGGGACCCGATGGCAGCTTGGCAGTCCTCGGATTCTTATGATTCTTCAGAGCCTTCTTCTGTTTCTTCTTCTTCTGAGGATGAGTGTGTGTCTGGTCTGGACAGGCAGTCTCGGCCGGTTGGTCAAGCTCTAGTGGCTGGGTCAGTGCCAAGTACCTCTGGAGTTGCTGCAGTAGGAGTGACTCGTAATGGTCATACCATGTGTGAGATTGCGCCGCTTGATTATGGTATTTCTAAAAAATTGCGGCACAAAATTTTGCGAGGGAAATTTGTGGACGTGTTTAGTTTGTTAGAAAAGGAGCATGATAAGAGTGATAAGAAAAAAGAGGAGGGTAAGGCTGAGGGCTATCGTAAGAAGTCTCGTGTACCGCGTACTATCATGAACTGGTTGTTGGGTTTTAACATTTATGCGGCGGTAGTTGGTGCGGCTCGGCCTGTTTTGTATGCAGGTTTGTTCTGTTATACTGATATGATATTGAGGGTGTATCGGACTTATGGGGGCTGGTCGTGGTTAAATTATGATGAGCAGTTTCGTAAAAGTTTGGCAGCAGATAAATCTTGGGCATGGGGTTATCGGGATGTGGATTTATGGCTGTGGGAGATGACACAAGCCAAGTCTTGGTCCTTTCATCCCACCAGTTCCTTTGGGTCTGGGTTTTCTGGGGGAGCCTCTACAAGTGGAGTCTCTGCTCCTGCAGTGCAGCGTTACTCCTCGGGGTTTCTGGGCAGGGGGGGAGGTACTGGGCAGTCGGCTGGTCGAGGAGGACCCAGTACCTTTTGTTTCCAGTTCAATGCTGGGCGGTGTGAGAGGGCATCCTCTAAATACCGCCACCTTTGCAGTCAATGTGCCGGTTCCCACCCAGCGTTTCGGTGTGTCAGTAGTGATGGGGGAGGCCGGGGTGCAGGAATGCGGCCCGCAGGATCTGTCCCGGGAAGCATACATGGCTAAAACCCCTTCGCCTATTAATTTGGAAGTTTTGGATGTCTGGATACAACTTTATCCAGTTGAGGATGCTGCGCAATTGTTGTGGGAGGGTTTTCACTTGGGTTTTGTTATTCCTTTTGCTGGCCCCCCCCTTCACATATGTGTCATAATGCGTCTTCGGTACAGTTGCATGTGGAGGTGGTACGGGATAAATTGAAAAAGGAGTTGGATTTGGGACGGATTGCTGGTCCTTTTTCGGTCCCTCCCTTACCTGATTTTGTGGTGTCTCCTTTGGGGGTGATACCGAAGAAGGAGTTTGGAAAGTATAGGCTGATTCATAATTTGTCTTTTCCCCCGGGGTGCAGTGTTAATTCGTTTATTGATCCTTTGTTTTGTTCTGTGCAGTATACTTCTTTTGATGTCGCAGTGTCCATGCTGTGCAGTTTGGGTCAGGGGGCCTTATTCGCGAAGGCTGATATAGAGTCTGCCTTTCGTTTACTTCCTGTGCATCCTGATTCCTTTCATTTGTTAGGTTTTCAGTTCCAAGATGGTTATTATTTTGACAAGTGCATGCCGATGGGGTGTTCTGTGTCCTGTTCTTATTTTGAAGCCTTTTCCTCTTTTCTGCATTGGGTCACTGAGCAGGTGTCCGGTTGTGGCTGTATTGTTCATTATTTGGACGACTTTTTGTTCGGGGGTCCTGTGGGTTCTCCTCAGTGTGCGGAGATGGTGGCAGCGTTTGAGGCAGTGACTAAGAGTTTGGGTATGCCTTTGGTGTCAGATAAATCTGAGGGGCCGGCTACATCCTTAGTTTTTCTGGGTGTGGAACTTGATTCTGTTCGGATGGAATCTCGGCTGCCCGTGGCTAAGGTGCAGGCTTTGTGTCTGGCTATTGGGGAGGCTTTGGGGAAATCTAAGTTGACTTTGCAAGAGATTCAGTCATTGGTGGGTCACTTTAATTTTGCGTCTCGAGTGATTCCAATGAGTCGGCTTTTCTCTCGCCGTTTGGCCATTCTTTCCAGAGGTCTTCTTAAAAAGCATTTTCGGGTGCGACTGATGGCAGGTGTTAAGAACATAAGAACATAAGAAATGGCTTCGCCGGATCAGACCATAGGTCCATCCAGTCCGGCGACCTGCACCCGCGGAGGCCAAGCCAGGTGTTCCCTGTTGAGAAACCTTGTTTACTCGTATCCCTCAATTTGATTTGCGAGAAGGTGTGCATCCAACTAGCCCTTGAATCCCGGAATGGTGGTTTCTATCACGACCTCCTCCGGGAGTGCGTTCCAAGCGTCCACCACTCGTGTGAAGCAGAATTTCCTGATATTTGTCCTAGGCCTGGTGCCCCTCAGCTTCAATCCATGACCTCTTGTCCGAGTCACATTGGACAATGTGAATAACGATGTTTCTTGCTCTATTTTGTCGAATCCTTTTAATATTTTAAAAGTCTCTATCATGTCCCCTCGCAGTCTTCTCTTCTCGAGGGTGAACAATTCCAGTTTACCGAGGCGTTCTTTGTAGCTCAAGTTCTTGATACCTGTAACTAGCTTCGTGACTCGTCTTTGCACCCTCTCCAGCAGGGTTATATCCTTCTTTAGGTAGGGAGACCAGTGTTGGACACAGTATTCCAAGTGTGGTCTGACCATTGCTCTGTAAAGCGGCATTATGATTGCCTCCGATCTACTCGTGATCCCCTTCTTTATCATGCCCAACATCCTGTTTGCTTTCTTTGCTGCCACTGCGCATTGTGCTGATGGCTTCAGGGTCCTGTCTATCAGTACCCCCAGGTCCCTTTCTTGTTCGCTCTTGCCCAATGCTACACCTAACATTTTATATTCATGTTCCTTGTTTTTCTTACCCAGGTGCATCACTTTGCATTTGTCTATGTTGAACTTCATCTGCCATTTTTCTGCCCATTTCTCTAGTTGGTTCAAATCTCTCTGGAGTTCTTCTCTGTCCTTTTGTGACCCAACTACCCTACATAGTTTTGTGTCGTCTGCAAACTTGATTAAATTACTTGTTGTTTCTTCTTCCAGGTCGTTTATGAAGATATTGAACAAGAGGGCCCA
Organism: Geotrypetes seraphini; assembly: GCF_902459505.1. Classification (NCBI taxonomy): domain Eukaryota; kingdom Metazoa; phylum Chordata; class Amphibia; order Gymnophiona; family Dermophiidae; genus Geotrypetes; species Geotrypetes seraphini. The sequence goes on along the minus strand of NC_047089.1, from coordinate 106,127,083 downwards.
AGGACCGAACCCTGGGGTACACCGCTCGTCACCTTTTCCCAGTCCGAGAACTTCCCATTTATGCCTACCCTCTGCAATCTGTTTTCCAGCCATTTGCCTATCCATCTTAGTATATCTCCTTCTATTCCATGGCTTTGTAGTTTCTTCAGAAGCCTTGCGTGTGGAACCTTGTCGAACGCTTTCTGGAAGTCCAAGTATATTATATCCACTGGTTCACCGTTATCGATTTGTTTGTTCACCTCCTCAAAAAATTGAAGTAAGTTTGTCAAACATGACTTCCCCTTCCTGAAGCCATGCTGACTAGCTCTCATCAGGTCGTGGTTTTCCAGGTGTTGCACTATGCTATCCTTTATTATTGCTTCAACCATCTTCCCAGGAACCGACGTAAGACTCACAGGTCTATAGTTGCCCGGTTCTCCTCTCGATCCTTTTTTGAAGATTGGAGTGACATTCACTATCTTCCAGTCATCTGGTATTCGCCCGGTTCTGATTGACAAGTTAGCTAGGGATTGTAAAAGTTCTCCGATTTCTACCTTAAGCTCCTTTAGCACTCTCGGGTGAATTCCATCTGGTCCAGGGGATTTGTCACTTCTTAGTTTGTCGATCTGATATTATATCATGTCCAAATCCACATTCACTGTGGTTAGGCTATCCTCAAATTCTCCTTTGAATGCTTTCCCTGTTTCTGGCATTGATGTAGTGTCCTCCTTAGTAAAGACAGAAGCAAAGAATGAGTTCAGCCTATCCGCAATCAGTTTGTCTTCCTTGATGCACCCTTTTCTTCCTTGGTCGTCGAGAGGGCCCACTGCCTCCTTAGCTGGTTTTTTCCCTTTTATGTATCTAAAAAAGGGTTTGAAGTTTCTGGCTTCTTGCGCTATCTTTTCCTCATATGCTTTTTTAGCGTCTCTTACTGCCTTGTGACACTTCTTCTTGTTGACCTTGTGACTGTTCCAGGCCTCCGTTGAGTGTTCGCGTTTCCATTTTTTAAACGAGTTCCTCTTATCACTTACTGCATCCTTCACCTCTTTAGTTAGCCAAGCTGGTTCTCCTTTGTTTTTATTTTTCCTTCCTTTGGATATTTGCGGAATGTAGAGATTCTGCGCTTCGGTGATGGTATTTTTTAGTAGGGACCATGCTTGATCAACTGTTCTGATTTTGGCTGCCTTTTTCTTGAGCCGTTTTTTAACCATGACTCTCATGCTGTCGTATTTGCCTTTTTTGAAGTTAAAGGTTGTGGTTTGAGTCTTGGTACGTTTCTCCTTCCCAATGCCAATTTTAAAATTGATCATGCTGTGATCGCTCGTACCCAACGGGACTGTGACCTCTACATTTGTTGTCCTTCCAGTTATGCCATTTAGGACCAAGTCCAAGATGGCAGTCCCTCTTGTCGGTTCTCCCACCATTTGTTCTAGGAAGCAGTCCCCTATCATTTCCAGGAACTTGGATTCCCTGCAGCAATTTGAGGTTCCCAGGTTCCAGTTTATCCCGGGAAAGTTGAAGTCTCCCATGATCGTTACATTACCTGCTCTACATTCATGGTTGATTTCCTCTATCATTTCTACGTTTGTTTCTTCCTTCTGTCCTGGTGGTCGATAATAGAGGCCAATTTTTGTGTCAGCCTCATTTTCTCTAGGAATCTTTATCCAGAGGGATTCCAATTTTCCTTTCCCATCTGTCTTACCTTCTCTGATAGACTCTACTCCTTCTTGGACATACAGGGCAATACCTCCCCCTTTTTGCCCTATTCTATCTCTTCTGTATAGTTTGTATCCCTGTAGAACTGTGTCCCACTCATTTTCCTCGTTCCACCATGTTTCTGTTATTCTGATGATATCCAGTTCTTCTCGTCTTGCTAGTGCTTCGAGTTCCCCCATTTTGTTTCCCAGGCTTCTGGCATTTGTGTACATACATTTGAGCTCCCTTTGCGCATTTGTGTACATACAATTTAGTTCTCTTGGTGGTACCTTCTTGGATTTTTTAGTATTCACAACCCTTTTTGTATCCATTTGCGCTCTATCTCTGTTACTTTTGATTTCAGCATGCTCTTCCCCTTTATCTGAGCTTGTAGTTTCTTCTTTGGGGTCTCCTGATGCCCGGGCCATCGACTGGTTGTCGACTGTCGGCTCTCCCCTGGCCTTTAGTTTAAAGCCCTCTCAATGGCCCTCTTCATGTTTTCAGCCAAAACTCTTGCCCCTTGCTTGGTGAGGCGTAGGCCGTCCCTTCTGTAGTATCTGCCACATCCCAGAATGCTGTCCAGTTGCGCACGAAGTCGAATCCCTCCTCATCGCACCATCGTCTCATCCAGGCGTTGATTGTTCGCAGTTCATCCTGTCTCTTTTCATCCGCTCTCAGTATTGGGAGGATCTCCAAGAAGGCCACTTTCACCTCCCTGACCTTCAGTTTTCTTCCGAGTGAACGGAGTTGATCCTTTAGTTCTTCCCTGTTGTACTTCCGTCCGCTCACATCGTTGGTTCCCATGTGGATAAGCACAGCAGTATCCTCTCCTTCTACATTGTCTATGATCCTGCTGATCCTGCTGGCCACATCCTTCACTCTTGCACCAGGCAGGCAGGTGACCAGTCTATCTTCTCTCCCTCCTGCGATGTGACTGTCCACATTGCGTATGATGGAATCTCCAACGATGATCCCTATCTTCTTTATTCGGGGGTTCTTAGGGGGTCGTAAGTCTGTATCCATGATGTATGCCCTGTCTTCTTCCTCTACCTCCACTTCGGCCTCCTCTTCCATTGTAGTGGTGCCTCCATCCTCATCGACTGGACCCTCTTTCATGGTTGTTTGGGCACAGATCTCCAACCCTGAAACCTCCACATGCTGCTGGTGGGCTTCCTCGATGAATCTCTCCAATTCCTCGATCACTTCGCTGGTATTGGACTCCCCTAGCAACTTCTCCTGCTTGCAGTTCTCTTCTTTCATGGCGAGGAGTTCTTCTAGTTCTATCACAGTTCCTTCCAGCAGCCAGACTTGCTGTTTCAAGCTTTCCAGCTCCATGCATCGACTGCAAACATATGCCCTAGCCCCCGAGGGGAGGTAGTCATACATACTGCAGCCGGTGCAGAAGACTGGAAAGCTCATCTTCTGTCTTCCGCTGCCGATCATATCTAGTTCCCCTTCTAAGCTGTCTGTGCTTTTGCCCAACCGGCTGTGTGTGTCTTGACCTCCTGTTAGCTGTCTTCCTGTTTCTTGTGAGATGTGCAGGTGCTTCTGAGTTTTCTGCGACTTCCTGGTCTCTGTGAGCTACTGAGTTTTCTGCGGCTGCTTGTTCTAAGTGTGTGTTGTGTGGCTAGGTAAGAACAAAAATCAACGAGACTGTAACTTAAGTTTTGGGGTTCTCTGTGTCAGCCTAGCTTCCTGACTCCTTGCTAAGGCTCCTTCGCAAAGTCGCTTTCGCTAAGGCGAGCGCCTTTTCCGCCGTTGGCTCTCCTCCTTGTAAGGGGGAGTCCGGGCGCGCTGGTGATGACGCGTCGGGGGTGGGCGGAGCTCCCTCTCGCCGCTACCCCACGCTACTTTCTTCTGCTCTCCCTCTCTGTCCGCCTCCTCCTGCGGTCTCCTCGCCGGTGCCTGCTGACTCCTGCACGGCTGATCTTAGGCTCTGGTATCAGTTTTTACAGAGCTTTAATGGTGTTTGTGTGTGGCAGCAAGAAGTGGTCTCCTCAGTAGATTTACGCCTGTTTACTGATGCGGCTGCAGGTTTTGGTTTCGGTGCCTATTTCGGGGGAGCTTGGTGCGCTCACCCTTGGCCAGTCTGGTGGCATGAGCGGGGGTGGGGTGCTAACATCGCTTTTTTGGAATTATTTCCTGTTTGGGTAGCCACTATGATTTGGGGTGACCGTTTGCAGCACAGGAAGGTGCTGCTGTTTTCAGACAATATAGCGGTGGTGCAGGCTGTTAATGCTCAATCTGCTCATTGTTCGTTGTTGGTGGACTTACTGCGTTTGATTGTGTTACATTGTTTGCAATTGAATATTACTCTGACTGCTCAGCATGTTCCAGGCTTGCTTAATGAGATTACCGATGCATTATCTCGTTTTCAGTGGGCCCGTTTTCGGGCTTTGGCCCCCATGGCAGACCTGGAACCTACTGTGATGCCGGTGGAGCTGTGGAGCAGAGTGCTGGATTCTTAATGGAGCTGCTGCGGAATAGTCTGGCTGTGAATACATGGAAATCCTATCGCTCTGGCTGGCGCCATTTTCTGTTTTTTTCTGGCGGATCCAGTTTCTCGTGGTAGTTTGCCTTTTTCAGTGCCCTTAATGGTGCAGTTTTTAGTTTTTGCCCGGCAGTAGGAGTGGTCAGTAGGTGTTGTGCGCTCTTCCTTAGCGAGCGTGGCATTTCAGTCCCAATTATTGGGTTATACTAATCCTTGTGCTGCGTTTTTGGTGCAGAAATTATTTCAAGGCTTTCAGCGTTCCAGCAGTGCTCAGGGTTTGAGGCCTTTGCGTTTGCCTCTTTCTCCGGCAGTGTTGTTGCAGTTTTGGGATGCTTTGCCTAATGTTTGTACTGATGCCTTTGAAGTGTGTCTGTTCAAAGTGGCATTTAGTGTTGCCTTTTTTGCAGCCATGAGGATTAGTGAGCTCGTTGCCCCTGCCTCTTCTGCTGCTGGGGAGACTTGATTGTTGGTCTCAGATGTGGTTTTGCAAGACCGTTGTTTGCGTTTGCGCATTCGTAGATCTAAAACTGACCAACGGGGTGCTGGAATTTGGGTAGAGTTACGGGCATTGGGGGCTGGGGTTGTGTGTCCCGTCCTTTGTGCTCGAATGTATGAGGCGGTGCGACCTGTTGGGGGCTTATTTTGGCTCATGCATGCCAATGGTGCACCGTTAACGCGTTATCAGTTTGGTGCTGTTTTCAAATTATGTTTACTAACGGTTGGTTGTGATCCGACGCAATTTGGAACACATTCTTTTAGAATTGGGGCGGCGTCTTATGCTACAGGGCATGGAGCTTCTGCATCTTTGTTATGCAGGATTGGGCGCTGGCGTTCGGCTTGTTATCAGCGCTATGTGTGCGCTCTACCAGACAGTGTGCATGCCTAATCTTTTTTTGCTTCAGTTTTTCCTACAGATGCCTTGCTGCCTGATAATTGTGTATGGTTCTGAGGCCATTCATATGTCTTTTGGCCACAGCACCGAGCTAAGGAGTCTCGTTGGGGACTGAACCTTGGACTGGTGCATTTGGGAGTCCGCATCAGATGGCTCGGCTTGAAAGGCATGCTGTGGGAACAGTTTCTTCCGACTTTGCTACAAGCTCAACGTTTTTCTTCACCTCAAGTGATTGTTTTCCATATTGGGGGTAATGATTTATGTTATACTAGAGGAGTGGACCTTATTCGGAGAATGAAGCAAGATTTGTTGTCTGCCTCGTTTTATTTTCCAGGCACTCGTTTTCTATGGTCTTGCATCATTCCCCGGTTAGTCTGGCGGGATGCTCATAAGGTTGAAGATATTGAGCGTCTACGGAAATGTGTTAATTCTGAAGTTTCCAGGTTTTTGGGTATGATGGGTGGTTTAGTTCTGTGCCATGATTTGCTCACTGTTGACTGCCCTGGGTTGTATAGGGCAGACGGGGTTCATTTGTCAGATATTGGGCTTGATATTTTTTTGAGTGCCGTGCAGGATTTGTTGGAGGCTTGTTATGCGGGCTCCGGGGGCAGCAGGTTTTGGGGGGGGGGGGGGGGCGGTGACTAGCTAAGCTGTCTCCGCACGTGGCGGAAAAATTCTATGTTGGGGAAACAATTTTGGATCAGTGTGGCTATGCAACAGATTGGGTGATTAAATTTTGTTAACTGCTCATGTGCGATACCGGCATGGGTGGCGGCTGGACTCTGCGTCACCGCGTGTCTTGCCGAAAGGGAAGTGGGGAATGGGGGTGAATTTTGGAAGAGGAGCTAGTTCGACACCGAGTAGCTCCAGAATTTTGAGAATAAGCTACACTGTATTGGAAAGTTCTAAGTTGTTTTGTTAAGGTCTGTTTTTTATGACAATAAAGCTGCGGCCCATTTTTTGCCACTTTATATGCGTTGTGTATTTTAATTGAACAATCTGAGCGAGATGCGAATTCCAGTGTTATTATTATTATACCATAATTCCTGATACTTTCCCAACAGACATTTATCACCATTAACAAACATTTTTCAAATTGTTCACCTGTACATAGCAGAGCTTTTAAAGATGAATAGGGATGAATTCCATCACGAAAATAGCAAGTTATGCATTACCAGCTCAAGATTCATTCTTCTTCAGAAGCTCTCCTATGCATATGTAACTAGGCCCCAAATATGTCTTCTAAAAAATTGGCACCGACTAGTGCAGTGCTGAGTGTGATTCTATAAAAGTTAGACACACTGTATAGAATGGCATTTAGCACTGTCTAAGCAGCTTTAGGCACTGCTAGGTGCCCTAACTTTTAGGCATACCTCATTTATGCCAGGGTTCTCTTATCCTAAATGCCTGCATCTAAGTTAGGCACACAACAGCACCTAAGCCAAAAATAGGCATCTAACTCAAAAACACATCCATGATCTGCCTCTAACTACAGCTACTTTTAACTGTGATCTCTAGACTAAGCACTGAGGCCCTGATTCTATAAAGTTCACCTAAAGTTAGACACCAATATTGACTCATTATAGAATCTGCCCATTATAGAATCATGCTTAGCATTGCTTAACATGTTTAAGTGATGCTCAGCAACCTAAAATTTAGGCACACCCTATTTATGCCAGAGTTTTCTTTGCCTAAAGTTAGGCACTGATTTTGGAGCCTAACAGCACCTAATTCACAAAGAGGTGCCTAACTCAAATTCATGCCCATGATCCACCCCTAAACACGTTCACTTTTAGTGTAGGCACTTTCGGCAAGGAGCCTACTTTTTATAAAATTGTTTTTCCGAGTTAGATGCCTAACTTTCATTTAAGTCAAATTAAATCTGATTGTGAGGTGTTGTATACCATTATCAGAACTGATTAAGCCTTTTGCTCAACTAAGTTAGTGATATTAGCACCTAAATTTTGGCAAACTTTATAGAATCAGGTCTAACTTTCAATTAATGGCAATTACGAGGTATTAATTGGCAATTATTGACACTGATTAAGTCTATTAAGTTAAGTGCCTTCATCAGCTAGGTACACCATTGTGGGTGTCTAACGTTAGTCAGACTTTAAAGAATTTGGGGACAAGTACATAGATTGGTGTCTGTTCTAGTTTGCATGAGCGGTGTGGGAGCAAGGCCTTCATAAAAACCACAGTCAGACAAATGATACAAAGTGAAACAAAAACCTTTATTAACCAAATACTGAGGCTTATCACTTCTTTGGCACAGAAATAAAGAACAGTATCTCTTGAGATGAGAGACAAACTTTCCACACTCCTCAAACCTTCAATACATATCTACTTGTATGATCTCCAACACAGGTCTGGCTCGCTGCAGACCTTCCAGACTCTCAGTACATAAAGCTTCTTGCAGGTATTATAACCACAAGCCTGGCTCCCTCCAGATCTCTTAAACAAGATTCTTATATTCAAAATGCAGCTTGTCCTATCTTAGCTGACTTCTCATGACTTCCATTCACCCAAGCGAGGGAAACCCAAACTCCAGGGCCACTTTCCTCCTTCCAGGGCCTCTACTTAAGGCTCTCTCCTAGAGATCTCTTGCCTAAGGGCCTCTGCTCTCACCGAGGCACCTCTCCCAGGGGAACTCCCTTCACCGACTTCACTCTGGAATAGATATACTTCTCCCTCCTGAGTCCTACCCCTCTTTCTCAGGCAGGACCTGTTCTAGCAGGTTAGCACCACCTGCTAGAGGATAGCTTAACTGCCATCTCAATGAACCAGCGCCCTCTGCTGTCTACTAGTGTAACAGCAGCATTAGTGAGGGAGAATTCCTCTCTTATGATGGGACATAAATCCCATCACAGTGTCACTAATGTCCTTACCTGAGGGTTCAGACACTATTCCTTAGTCTTTTAAGTCTCTATGTTGTATTCATATAGCTTATCTCAATGAGGTACAGAGGTGCCCATCTGCTGACTGGACATTATATTAAGAGAGTTGTGCTGTTTGCCTGGTGCAAAGATTTAAGATGTAACAGAATGTTTGCTAAGACTCATCAAACCTAAGGATGGTTATCCTATGCTACTTTTCCATAGTTGGCACAAATGATACTGCTAGGCATCTCACTGAATGTATCAAAAGTGACTTCATGGCCTTGGGACAAAGGGTGAAGTAATCAGATACACAGATGATGCTCTTGTTGATCCTTCCTGTCTCAGGTAAAAGACAAATGAGAGAAACATTCATCATGGAGCTGGATGCTTGGCTGTGTGGATAGTGTCGATGTGAGTGCTTTGATTCTTAGACCATAGAATGCTCAGCAGAGATGGTATCCATCTATCCAAGAAGGCTGAAGAAGGCTTTAAACTAAATTTACTGGGGATGGGCATAAAATGCCCACAATTAATAACACTCAGGAATATAAAATATCAAATACCATTTTAAAAAGAGACAAAAGCTGTAAAGTATGGGAAACAAAATTCCAGATCTAGAGGCTCTAATAGTAGATTGGGATGCAGTTATATCTGGCTATAATCTATTCAGGAGGGATAGGGTAGTTAAAGTGACAGAATTGTGAGACATAGGGAGTAAAGTAGAAGCACTGTGGATTAATCTGGAAAGAGGGAATAGAAAATGTATTTATGTTATATGATATACAGGCCTCCTTCACAATCGGAAGAAATAGACAAAGATTTAATTAAAGATAGTCACAAGATAGCTAGGAAAGGAGAAGTTCTACTGATAGGTGATTTTAATATGTCTGACATTGATTGAACCATCCCTCCTGCAGGGTCATCTAGAATCAAGGAGATCTAGGACTCACTACAGGAAGAATTGTTCCGGCATTTAGTAATGGAACCCACATGGGATAAAACTATTCTAGACTTAGGACTCCTTTTACTAAGGTGCACTAGTGGTTTTAGCGTGCACTTAGTGCGCGCTAAATGCTAAAACCTCCATAGAGCTTGTGTTAGTATTTTTTGTTTAGCGCAGGGTTTGCGCATGCTAATCTTCAGCGCTTGCTAAAAACGCTAGCGCACCTTAGTAAAAGGAGCCCTTAGTGCATTCAAATGGAGAAAGAATTTCTGGGGTTATCATTTAGCATCTAGTGATCACAGAATGGTGAGGTTCAGTATTAATATGCATAACGAGAGGACTTACTCAAATTTGAAGATTCTAAACTTCAAAAAAGTAACTTTGTCAAGATGGGGGAATACCTGAAGGAGGAATTAGTTGGATGGGAACAGCTGAATGAAGTAGAAAAGCAGTGGGCAAAACTGAAAGGAATTATTCTAAAGGCAACAAGCCTTTATATTAGGAAAGTACATAATGACACACACTTATCTTTTTCATCATTATCCCATTCTGTTTTGGCAATGGTGCCCCGACATTATATACAGTATATACAAATCTTGTGATGTCAATCACACTAGTACGTGACTCTCCACTTCATATCTGAGATGTCGCATAGGCACTGGTTTTACTTTCAGTTTGCCGATCAATCCGCTGACACTAGCACCGCCAATGCTGATCACAGTAAGGTTTTTTTCTGGTTTACTCCTGGCTTTTTAAACTTTTTTTCTTTTTAACTTTCATTTTTATTTGTATTTTTTTTGCTGCTGTGCCTTACGTTTTTTTTTTTTTCAATATATTTTCCACAAACTGCACTAGTTTAATGTGTTTCTTATCCCCCGTTTGTTTTTCAGTTTGTTCTGTTTAACACTGCCTCAGGTATGCAGATTGATTTTACATTTTCTGTTTCTTGTCACCCCTTGACACTTTGAGCTCCTTTTATGAAGCTGCATTAGCAGTTTAATGCATGTAATAGTGCGCGCTAAACCGCCAGCCGTGCTAGCTGCTACTGCCTTCTCTTGAGCAGGTGGTAGTTTTTCGGCTAGCGTGGGGGTTAGCGCGTGATTAAAATTCACGTGTGCTAAAACCACTAACGCGGCTTCATAAAAGGAGCCCTTTGGTTCACATATGCTCTCCTTATGCCTTTTTCTCTGTTTGCTGTTCCTCCCATACTGGTTTCTTCTCATATTGGCAATTTGTTTTCTTTGGCTTCTATGAACTGCATTAATTTCATGTGCTCCATATCCCTGGTTTTGTCTTTCAGCTTTTTTTACTCAACACCGACCCAGGAATGCAATTTGTTTGTTTTTACCATTTCAATTTCTTGTCACCCCACAACATTTAGGTTCTTGAATACTCAAATGTCTTTTTCTCTGGCTGTTTTTTTCCCCATACTGGTTTCTTCTGAAAATGCTTGGACACTTTTTTCTGCATGTTTATTCTATTGCTGTATAATACACCTACCACCATAAATACTCATGTCTACAGTAGATTCTTTGAACCAAGCTGGCAAATTTTCTATGTGCTGTTTAATGCTTAATGTGTTGTTTTATGTTTAAAATGCTGTTTTAAGCTTCATCTGTTGGATTATACTTCATGCTTGTACATGCATATACTGTATATGGCATTGTCAGTTTCTTAATATGCAACATGTTCTATCTCAATAACAGTCTCATGCTACACGGGACGCTTTAAAATACATCTAAGGTCATGATATGTTTTACTATTATTTTTGTACTCCATGTTCTGAATATACACATATGCATATAGTTTTATTTGGAATTTAAAATTCATTGTCCATGCCTGTCCTTACAATATCAGAACTTGCTTGCTGTATATTTCATGTTATCTTTTTATTGCTATTTTACTGCTTTTTAAAGTAGTATTATAATTAGTTTTGACATCTTCCAAGTCTAAATTTTATGGTTTTTATATGTGTATTTGTTCATCTTATGTTTATTTTATGTTTTTAGTATCCCTTGATGAAGGCATCATTTGATGCCGAAACTTGGATCCTTGGGACTTTTTTCACAATAAAGGTTATATATTGGTTGATTAGGACATTTCTCTTGCCTTCTTCTTTGTTTAGAAGGAAAAGAAGGCCACTTTGGTTCTCAAATCTAGTAGCTGAAAAGAAGAGAGAGAAAAGGTTAACCTTCATAAATTACAAGATGTCACAGAAAGAGGAAGACAGACAAAAATATGTGGAAAAGCAAAGAGAAGCGAGAAAAGTTGTCAGAAAAACAAAGATGCAAATGGAAGATAAAACAGTTTTTAAATATTTAAGTGATTGGAGGAAGTGTCATAATGGCATAAGGAGGCTCAAGGGAGAAAGGCTGAACTGCTTAATAATTATTTCTGTTCTATGTTCACAGATGAAAGACCAGGAGTAAGACCACTGAAAATGAACTCAAATGGGATAAGTTGTAAAGTAGATCCAGAACGATTCTCAGAAAACTGTATTTGTGAGGAGCTAGCTAAATTAAAAATAGACAAAGTGATGAGGCCTGATTAAATACATCCAAGGGACTCAGAGAGGTTCTGGTGGCTCCATTGTTTCATCTTTTCAATGCTTCATTAGAGTCTGGTGTGGTCCCAGAGGATTGTAAAAGGGAGGATGTGGTCCCTCTGTACAACAGTGGAAGTAAAGTGGAGGTTGGGAATTACAGGCTGGTTAGTCTGATCTTGGGAATGAGTAAGCTAATAGAAATTCTTCTTAAGGGGAGGATAGTGAGATTTCTAAAATCAAATGGACTTCAGGACCTGAGAAGTGAGTTTTGTATTTTTTTAATTTAATTTTATTGTTGGTAGATCATTTTGACTTGGTCATTTAAAAAATAGCTTGCAAGCTGAAAGAGTGTGGGCACCCCTGCTTTAAGTCCATATACATGTATGCTGTATAAAAAGTAAGTGTTATGATTTCTCTGTATTTACTTTATTTATTTAAAAAGTTTCTGTACCGTCAAAAATCTCAGTGGTTTCCAAAATAGCATACATAAAAATGTAAAAATACACATACACTAAAACATAACAATCCAAGAGCACCACACCTGTAACTATTGACACAAAAAGTGCCCTTTGCAGTACTTTTAACAAATACTCATCTGCTTTAAGTTAGGGGAAAACAAGACAGTTTCAGAGAAATAATTTTCATGTCATATTAGAAATAAGCGTCAACATATAACTTTGTCTTAAGCAATTTTTAAAAAGTGAAATATTCTACACATAATCTTATTTGACCAGATAACTTGCTCCATAATGACATCCCAGTGATCGCAAACATTTTAATTCCTGTAGATATGTGGAGGGGCATAATAAAAAATTTCATCTAAGTCCCCTTTTGCCCTAAATGCTAAAAGTAGGCAGCAGGGAAAGTCCATTCTAAAAAAAAAAAAAAAAAATCCAAAATGAGGTGTTTTTTAAAAAAAATGGCCTACCTGATTCATTATTGAATAAGTTCCTGTGGAGTTCAAATGGCTTACCTGGTTCATTATTGAACAAGTTCCTGTGGACTTCAAAGGTGACAAATTTGCCCGCATTCAGTTGCGGGAACAATTCTGGATATTTGAACTTAATGCCGTTCTTCCTCACGGCCTCAATGAATGCATTGAATGGAACTCAATTGTATAGCCGATTGGCTGTTGCCATTATTGCTGGGATTGGCTGTTCATTCATGACGTATTTATCCTGTTCAGTTTTTAAGCATGTCTTGCCTGCAACTCTGTTGGCTCCTCCTACTTTTCTCCAGCTGGCTTGCTTGTAATGCTGCTTATGGCTCATGGCTTAATGACTATCATCCGTTGAATCTAAAGGTTCCTGAGGAAGGACCCAGAGTCTCCGAAACTGGGCTTGGTTGAACCTGATTCGGCAGTGGGTTCTGTACTCACGCCGGTGTTTTCAACTCTCCGGACCATGCCTTCAAGCTAAGTCTTCTTTTTCTTCTAGGAGTCGGCTGGGGGACTTTCGGAGCACTCTGCTCTGTCTTTATTTTAGCACTAAAGATTGTGATTTATTATTATTATCACTTTATTAATTCTCTCACTTGATTGATTTGAGCACACAGAAGGGATTCAGTGATGGTGTGCAGGTGGAGGTTATGTAATCTTCACCAATGTGTGTAAGCGTTGGAGAATTCTCTCCCTTCACTTTTCCTTCACACTGAGGATCCCTCCTATATTTATTTACTATATTGTTATATGTAAATTTTAGTGCTTAAGACAGAGCGGGTCTCTTTGAAAGTCCATTAGACCTTTTACTGCTTTTTGTGTTGCTATTTAGTATCTTGTGCTGTATTTTTTTGGAATTATTCTTGGCTACCTCTATGTTTAGCAGTTTAATTGCCCAGAATACCACTATGTCTAACCTTAAAACATACTAGTGTTTAAGCCCGTTATATTAACAGGTACTAGTAAAACCTCCTTCCCTCACATGACCCTATTTTCAGCTCCAAACCCATTTTTACCCCCTTCTCCCATATTTTCCCTTTCAGCCCGAGCCCCATTTTCTCACCAGCAGTATTTCCCTCCCCACTCCACTTCCCTGTGCAGTAGCAGCAGAGGCATACCCTCCCCCTCCATTTTCTGTGCAGCAGTAGCAGCATTTTCCTCCCCAACCCACTTCTCTGTGCAGCAGCATCTCTTCCGTGCTCCCCCTGTCCCTTTTCCTGCTCCCCCGGTCTAGCAGCACCTCTTCCCTGCTCCCCGGGTCCCTCTTCCCTGCTCCCCCTGTCTAGCAGCGCCTCTTCCCTGCTCCCCTGTCCCTCTTCCTTGCTCCCCCAGTCCAACAGCACCTCTTCCCTGCTTCCCTGGCCTAGCAGCACCTCTTCCCTGCTCCCCTGGTCCGGCAACACCTCTTCCCTGCTCTCCCTCACTGCCTTCCAGACTTTATCCCACCCCTACCCTCCGAAGCCAGCTTGCCTACCTGCCTGCCTGCCATCCTCCTGTGCAGCATACTCATCCCCAAACCTCAACTCACAAAACATCCAAATCACCAACGGCACCTGGCAACCCACCCTATGGTCGGACCACTTTAAATACAACTTCACTATCAACTGGGTACATAACAAAAATAAACTCACTCCCCTCAAAACAAGCTCCATGACCAGACAGAAAATCGAACCGAACACATTCTGGAACGCAGTGGACCCAGAAATAGACTCCAGCAACCCTAGTGAATTCATAAACACCTGGCGTTCTCTCAGCGAATCGACCTTGAACAAACTAGCACCACTAAAAGAAAAAAACAAAATACACAGACAATCAGATAAATGGTTTGACACTGAACTCCTACAACTAAAAAGGAAATGTAGACAACTAGAAAGGGCATGGATAAAACAAAAACAAGAAATTAATAAAACAGAATGGAAAATCCAAATCAAACAATACAAAATCAAATTGAAGGAAAAACGCAAAGACTATTACTCCAACCTCATAGGCACCGACAAACCAGACACAAAAAAACTGTTCAACCTAGTAAGAAACCTTACCGACACTAAACCATGTCTAGCCACCCAGGAAAACCTAATACCTACAGCCTCTCAGTTAGCAGACCACTTCAAAAATAAAATCATCTCAATTAGAACAACATTCAACAACTCACAAAACAACACAGACAAGATTCTAATAAAACCCACATCAGATGAAGCAATATCAGCTGACAGGTTCTGGACTGACTTCCCTACAACCCAGTGGACTGAACTGGACAGGCTATACAAAAAATATTGCAAATCATCATGTGATCTGAATAACTGCCCACCATACCTACTAGCAACAGCTTCCACCAACTTCAAAGCTAGCTACACATTATGGCTACAAACCACACTCAGGGAAGGCCAGTTCCCACCAGAGCTCGGAGAAATTATAATCACGCCTATACTGAAGGATCCCAAAGGTCTAACAAATAACCCATCAAATTACAGACCAATCGCTTCTATCCCAACATACGTCAAAATAATAGAAGGACTAGTTGCACAACAAATGTCCACTTACCTTGAAGCCCATAATATCCTACATCCATCCCAATCCGGATTCAGAACCAACTACAGTACAGAAACTCTCCTGGTATCTCTACTAGATATAGCTCGAAGTCACCTCAGCCAAGGAAATAGACTGCTAATCATCCAATTTGATCTCTCAGCTGCATTCGATCTAGTGGACCACTCCATTCTTCTCCAAAAACTAGACGCAATAGGAATTTCAGGTAAAGTTCATAACTGGTTCCAAGGCTTCCTTAAAACTAGAACATACAGAGTCAAATCTAAAGACATTCTATCAGAACCATGGTCCAATCCATGTGGAGTACCACAAGGCTCTCCCCTCTCTCCCACACTTTTCAACCTATTCATATCCTCCCTAGGCACCACCCTAGACACCCAAAATATTACTTCTTTCAGCTACGCAGACGACATAACCATCCTCCTTCCATTCGACATACACAACCCAATCTCCACAGAACGCCTGAAAACTACATTAGAAACAGTGGATAAATGGATGACAGATCACAAGTTGAAGTTGAACTCTGACAAAACCAAATTCTTATTACTAGAGAAGGACAAAAAACCATCCCTAACAGAACTGGAAGTAAACTCAATCAAGTACCCTATACAGAACTCCCTTAAAATCCTAGGAATACATTTAGACAGATGCTGCACAATGCAAACACAAATCCTAAAAGTCACCCAAAAAGCATTCTTCACAATGCGAAATTTAAGAAAAATCAGGAAATTCTTTAACAAAGACCAATTCAGGATCATTGTCCAATCCCTTGTGCTAAGTATTGTCGACTATTGCAACAGCCTCTACCTACCTTGCCCGACCAACACAATAAAAAAACTACAGACCATCCAGAACACAGCCCTCAGACTCATATACTCACTCAGCAAATACGACCACATTACCAATGCATACCTAGAATCTCACTGGCTACCAATAAAAGCAAGAACACAATTCAAACTCTACTGTCTCATTTTCAAAGTAACCCATGGCACGGCACCCAATTACCTAATTAATCGTTTCCATCACTATCAACCACCAAGAAGAAGGAGAACACAGAACCTTTTCACCTATCCACCACTCAACGGAACTTGTCGTAAGAAACTATACGACAACCTCCTGGGGACACAGGCAGCCAAAATAGACTCTGACATCTCAACATTACTGACCAAAACAACAGACATAAAAGAGTTCCGCAAAGAAATAAAAACACTACTGTTCAAAAAATATCTCCCATCACTCTAACCACCACCCAATGAGTTCCCAACCAACGACTTCGGAAACACCCATCTATACTATCTCTTTGTCTGTGACCTAAAATGTAATGTAACTCTTCTACTTTACACCCGATTTAAACGATCGAGTTGCCAAGTATTACCTCTGCAAAATACACTATCTTCTGTTATATGTAATAACTTCTGTGACAAGTATTATCTTCTGTGAACTTGAAGTATCATAACTCTTTACTGTTACTGTAATATACTCCTATCCTGAAATGTAATTCTACTGGAACTGTCCAGATATCTTCTATAATGTAATCCGCCTAGAACCGCAAGGCACAGGTGGAATAGAAATCCCTAATGTAATGTAATGTAATGTAACTCTCTCCCCCCCAGCAGCACCTCTTCCCTGCTCCCCGGTCCCTCTTCCCTGCTCCCCCTATCCAACAGAGCCTCTTCCCTGCTCCCCTGGTCCCTCTTCCCTGCCCTCACTGTCCAGCAGCACCTCTTCCCTGCTCCCCCTCACTGCCTTCCATACTTTGTCCCTCCTGTACCCTCCGAAGCCAACCTGCCTTCCAGCCATCACCCTGTGCAGTAGAACCCTCTTCCCCCACCACTATCACCGCCGTGCAGCCAACCTCACTGACCCTCCCACCGCGAGATGACCGTAAAACCTACTGGCTCCAGCAGCGGCCGCATCACACTAAAGATGCTGCTTCACGGCCTTCCCATGCTCTGATTTCCTCTGCCGGTGTCTCTGATGATGTCATCTCAGTGAAACTACCCCCACCTGTGTACGTTCTGGTACAGCAGGAACTTGTCTAACTTTGTCTTGAATCACTGGAGGGTGCCCTCCCCTATGACAGACTCTGGAAGAGTGTTCCAGTTTTCCACCACTCTCTGGGTGAAGAAGAACTTCCTTACGTTTGTACGGAATCTATCTCCTTTTAACTTTAGAAAGTGCCCTCTCATTCTTCCTATCTTACATTCGTACGGAATCTATCCCCTTTCAACTTTAGAGAGTGCCTCCTCGTTCTCCCCACCTTGGAGAGGGTGAACAACCTGTCCTTGTCTACTGAGTCTATACCCTTCAGTACCTTGAATGTTTTGATCATGTCCCTCTCAATCTCCTCTGCTCGAGGGAGAAGAGGCCCAGTTTCTCTAATCTTTCGCTGTCTCTTGGATCAAGTGGGAGCTATATTTGACTTTCTGTTTGTGTGCTTTATTGATCAGTGATCTGCTATCTGTCTGAGTAGTATGTGATATAGTGTATTGGGATGTTGTTTGCATTAGTCTGCATTAGTTCTTTGCATTGGGATCTTGGGGAGATTTGTTCTCCTGTATTTTGTTGATATTCTCCCTTATTTTTGAGGTTATTTTTTGATATTCTTTGCATTAGTCCTGCATTAATCAAGAATATTCTTATTAGTGTCAGGTTTGCTATCTACTGCACCAGCGACTTCGGGCCGTGTGGGAGCCCTGCTCCGCCCCCCGAAACCCCAGCGACTCTGCTGTCTCTTCAAAAGCAGCTCCTCTGCCACCGGGAGCTGCTTCTACTGCACCAGCGACTTCGGGCCGCGTGGGAGCCCTGCTCCACCCCCCGAAACCACAGCGACTCTGCTTTCTCTTCAAAAGCAGCTCCTCTGCCACCGGGAGCTGCTTCGACTGCACCAGCGACTTCAGGCCGCGTGGGAGCCATGCTCCGCCCCCCGAAACCCCAGCGACTCTGCTGTCTCTTCAAAAGCAGCTCCTCTGCCACCGGGAGCTGCTTCTACTGCACCAGCGACTTCGGGCCGCATGGGAGCCCTGCTCCGCCTCCCTGAAACCCCCTGCTCATTTCTTCAGGGCAGCTCCACTGCCTCCAGGAGCTTCCCCAACGCAAGCCAGCCCCCACTCCCCAGCTAAAGGAAAGAGACCTCGTGCCGCGAGGGAAACTAGCTCCCTCTCCAGAAGCCAAAAAAGGCCACACAGCAGGGAGAGCCTTCCCTCCTCGCCAGCACTCTGATCCAATCCACTCACTCAACCCCAGACACCAAATATGAAGCTATCCCTGAAAACACACACTCAAGCTACCCTACTGATAATCCTCCTCATCACCAGGTGGAAAGTAATAGCAAACAACCTGCCCACCACACCCACATGTTCCACTGCAACCAATATCCAGCATCTCAACAGGAGACCCCCTCACAACAAGAAACTCGAACCACCATACCAGCACTCAACTTCCTATCTCCCTAACCTGGATAAGAAGACCTACACATCCCAAAATCAAACCTCAACCTCTTTCCAAAGCACTCATATACCCTGAAACGGCTCAATATCATCAAACAGACATCGCCTCACTGAATTGTGCCTACGTAAACATCAGAGCCTTAGGACCCAAAACAGAACACATAAAAAATTGGATAAAAACCGAAAATCTAGACTGCCTCTTCCTCACAGAAACCTGGTTAACCTCAGACACAGACCCCAGAATAACAGAGGTATGCCCTCAGGGATACAAAATAACAGTGACCTGCAGGGAGAAAAAAAGAGGAGGAGGACTAGCAATAATAATAGACTCCCTAACCCTAAACATACTAGAAAAAACATCCACCCCACAAATGGACTTCCTCGCCTGTCACCTTACAAGCACTACACTAAAAAACTCACTAAACTGCATGCTCTGTTATATAACACCAGGTAACTGGACCACAGTGAGACCGGAATTTGAAAACCTCATCTACCATAACTCTCTAACAGCAGAATATAACCTCATCCTAGGAGACTTAAACCTTCACCTAGAAGACCCAACCTCCACACCAGCAAAAAACTATCTATCTTTTCTCAATGCCCTATCCTTCCTAAACCCCATCCCACCTAAACGTAATCACAACTCACCCCACAGACAAAGATTCAACTGCAGCAGACAGAACTTGGTCTCATTTCTCCAATATACAATGGTCCGAACTCAACAAACTCTACAAAAAATACAGCCATGCCTCCTGTGACCTCAACCACTGCCCTTCATATCTCCTTACTACCTCCAGTGTAAAATTTCGTACTCTACTTCTACAATGGATTCAAACCACGCTCAAAGACGGCATTTTCCCCTCGGTCCTCAGCGAAATCATCATCACCCCAATCCAAAAAGACCCAAAAGGACCACCAGATCAACCATCCAACTTCAGACCTATTGCCTCAATACCACTATAGGTCAAACTCACAGAAGGCCTAGTAGCCAAACTCCTCACCAACTATCCAGATGACCATAACCTACTCCACCCCATGCAATCTGGCTTCAGAACCAACTTCAGCACAGAGACACTACTAGGCTCCCTCATAGATACAATCAGACAACAACTAAGCACAGGAAAAAAATACTTCTCATACAACTGGACCTAACTGCAGCATTCGATCTAGTAGACCATAATATCCTTCTGCAAATATTGGATGCAATAGGTATCTCAGACAAAGTATACTCTTGGTTTGAAGGCTTCCTAAAATCCAGAACCTACAGTATAAAATCTAACAAAGAAAAATCAGAACCTTGGTCAAACCCCTGCGGAGTACCACAGGGATTCTCACTATCCCCTACCCTCTTCAATCTATACACTGCCTCTCTCGGAACACATCTAGACAATCTAGGCATAACCACCTACAGTTACGCAGATGACATTACCATTCTCATACCTTATGATCAATCAAAGTCCCCCGTGACAAAAACACTACATCGAACACTAGATACGATTACGACCTGGATGAAAGATCACAAACTTAAACTCAACCCAGACAAAACCAAATTCATTCTCTTCGAAAATGACAAAATCCAAACCATAGCCAACCTAGAACTCAACTCAATCAACTACCCCATCCAAACCACCATAAAACTACTAGGAATAACTATAGACAGATGCTGTTCCATGCAACCGCAAATAAACAATACAATACAGAAATCCTTCGCTATCATGAGAAATCTGAGACAAATCCGGAAATTCTTTGAAAGAACACAATTCCAGCTTATAGTACAATCCCTAATCCTAGGACTGCTGGACTATTGCAACATCCTCTTCCTCCCATGCCCAGCCTCTATGACCAAACAACTACAAACAATCCAAAATACAGCTTTAAGACTCATCTACTCATTGAGAAAACATGACCATATCACAGAAGCCTACATCAACTCACATTGGCTACCAATCCAAGAAAGAATACAATTCAAATTCTACTGCATGTTATTTAAAACACTTAACAGAGACAGCCCGTCCTTCCTGAACAACCGCCTCATCCCAGCATCCACAACCAGACACAGAAAAACGCATTCCCCATTCATACCCCCCCCCCCGATCAAAGAAGTAAAAAGATCAAAACTACACGATGGCCTTCTAGCCACTCAAGCAGCAAGACTGGACAACCAGATCTCCAACCTTCTGATGTCCACCCCAGACTACAAGACATTCAGAAAAGAACTAAAAACTACACTTTTCAAGAAATTCCTGAAACAGCCCTAACCGCACGTACTCTCAAAATCACTAAAATAGACAAAGGATCTACCCTTTACTATCATAGCAAGGACAATTGTGCTCCCATTGAAACCCCAGTTTATAAATCTTCTGTAAAGCCTCCTGTTCTTAACTACCAAAGAAATATCAAAAGATCTACTCTTTACCACTCTAGCAAATCAATTATTCTCCCATTGTAACCCTGTTTATAAATCTTTTGTAAGCCGCCTTGAACCGCAAGGTAATGGCGGAATAGAAATCCCTAATGTAATGTAATGTAATATCCAGTTCATCTTGATACTTTTACTGTGGATTGTAGTTGTCAAATAAAAATAATTATGCTATCACATAATTATAATATATTTATTTTATCACACCTTTTAAATAAACTTTCTGGCACAACAGGACTTAACATTGCCATAGTCTTTAGCAGATCATTCCTGCCAGTCCTTTTAACATGTCTTGCTAGCGGCTGTGCTTGTTCCTTATAGGTCTGCTGTTAGTGCAGGAATTTCTAGGTAACTATTCTATCACACATTTTTAAGATAACTATTCTATTATACCCTGTTAATCACACATTTTAAAGCAACTATTCTATCACATCTTTAAATAGACATTTTAGCACACACAGTATATAACAGAGATTTCTTATCTAAGTTTGTCTATTATTACTCACTGTCTTCTTAGTCCACACGAAGGGCCACAGTTTGGCAGGACCCACTAGCAATACAGACCTGCCTGCTATGCGACCCTTTAAATGGCCATCGGAGAAGGCCTGATGCTGAGGTGGAAGGGGCCTCAGCAGCTTTGTGGTCGGCTGCAGCTCCACTGGGGAGAGGAGGTATATAGAGGGAGGTCCCTAGGCACCTCCTTGCACCCATGACAGATGCCTACAGTGTAGGCATCCTGCCTCAGTGTTTTTTTTTTTTTAAACATGCATCCTGAAATTCATAATAAATGGACAATAGAATAATAAATGATTTAAAGTCCCTGCTTCGAGATGACAGTGCCAACATTTATTAGACTTAGAGCTATCCAATTTTTGTAATCAAATAGAGG
The DNA here is from genome assembly GCF_902459505.1 of Geotrypetes seraphini. Lineage (NCBI taxonomy): Eukaryota > Metazoa > Chordata > Amphibia > Gymnophiona > Dermophiidae > Geotrypetes > Geotrypetes seraphini. Next base: position 106,105,418 of record NC_047089.1, on the reverse strand, counting down.
TCCATAATGCTCTATGTAACAGAAAAAAACAAGTTTGTCTCATAGATGCCGACACTGTACATCTCATCCTCCAAGTCCAAATTCATGGCCATTGAGATGCAGTAATTTGGTGCTTAATCTCAATACTCCAAATGTCTCTCAGACCAGTGTTTAGTTTCTTTTTAATAAATCCAGTCAGCAATTTATACCACTGGGTGGCCTGGTGACCCAAGAAGTCCACCTGAAAGCATAAGAATTCCATACTAAAATGATTACTAAGGTTTTTCCATTCAGGGAACCCCACCTGAATGGCCTGCTTCAGTTGCAACCATCTAAAATAAATTAATTGTTTATTAGATAACCCAGTGGCATTATCATATGATACTGTGCTATTTGGTATGGCAATGAGAGCAAAAAGTCAGATTTCTACAAATAATAACAAATTATTACTTATAATGACTGGGGTTGCCATTCAACAAATTACGTATAATTGGAAAAATTGGAGTAGATTCAATTATAATTTCTGGTGGAATTCCTTATGTCATGTTTATAAAATGGAAAGATTTATTGTAATACAGTGTGGTTTTTTCAGGAAATTTCAGGATGTGTGGGAGCCATTTACAAAGTATTGTACCGATTAGATGACATTTTATTTTATTTTATTTTTCCCTTAAATTTACAAGTTTGATTGTGAGGGGGAGAGGGAAGGGTATATTTATTGTTACATATTGTATAAGGTATTGATTATATGATAAGAAAGGGTGGGAAGGGTGGGAGATAAGAGCATATTATTTGTACCATTGATGATTATTAAGTGTTATATTTATTGTTAATTTGTTTGGATATATTGTTACTTTTTGTAAATTTGAAAATGAATAAAGAATTTAAAATAAATAAATAAAAACATGCATCCTGATTGCTGGTTAGACAATGGTAGGATGCCTACCGCTGCCTACAGTTGGGACAATGTTTTTAGAATATGGCCAAAAACAGAATTCATTATTGGTGGCTGCATTGCTAACTGGGCTAAATAGTAATTCTAACTTTACCCAGTTATCTAACTTGTTACAGCACTGAATATTAGCCATACCCACTTAATATATAAGTGTCATTGCTGAAGTAGATATTCAGTGCCAGTGTCTGGACATAGCCAAGCATTGAATATCTTTATCTAAATTTGTAAGTACTGACTTCCGCTGGCTTAATATTGACTGTTTTTTTTTTATATATATACAGATAATGAGTTTTATTTTCACCAGCTGTAAATGAATATCTAAATTCATTTGAATATTGGCCTGAATATCTATAACTCTGTCAGACAGATCAACTCATCTCTGGGTCTTCGCTGCAAAATCAGCAGAATGTTAAGTAGGATACATTATTACATTTGTATGCAGCAGGGAATTGCTTCTTCCCTCGTTCTTTTAATTAATCTTGCTTTGCATGCCAAATGTTTGATGCAATTTCCCATAATGTGAAAAATGTTTTTGCAACAGAAGTACACACGAGATGATTATAAATAATGCATTTCAAATTCTAAAGAGATTTTTGAAGACTGGTAGAAAAACATTTATCCAAACAACTTTTGAGATCTTTAGATAATACACACTGTAGCATAACTTTTTTTACCCTCACACAAGTTTGAAAAGCCCAAAAATGTTTTGTATGTATGTCATTAATAACATCAAGATAAATTTCAAACTTTCCTGATTAGGTCTAGATTTTGCCCCTGATGAAATGATAAGCATCAGAAAACTGAATAAAATGCAAGACTAGAATAGCTTAATGTACCCTATCCCGAGGACAGTTTTAAGTGGCCGCAAGGCAATTCCAGGGTTGTAAAATTGCCCTATAAAACCCTCTACAGGGGTAGAATACAAATAAAATAAACTAACCTGATACTATTAATGTTTTATTATGTTTGTTCTGTCGAAACAAGTTTTAGTATTTTTAATATGTATGCATGTAATTTTGTAAACCGCATAGTATTTATGTGGTATATAAATTTTAAAATAAATAATCTTGTCCTGCAGTTTCTAAAACAGCAGGAGGAAATAAACTAATAAGGATTCAAGGAAATTAATTCAGTATAATAATTAATTTTCTTATGTAAAATTCAAATGTATTGGTAATCAAAATAATCACAAAATGTAAGAAATGGCTATAATAACAATTTTAAATTGTCTTCTATGTTTCTTTTCAGTAAACCCTGAATTGTCAGAACTATTAATCACCTTTAGTCACAACAGATCATTTCAAATAAGTTAACACTTTCACATTTTAGCACTGACCTCAATGTGAAAATGATACCATTAAGAGTGATTCTTTCTGCTGATGTTTTCTTCCTTTTCTCCTTTTTCTCTCTTCTGTCTCACGATGAGTAGGGTACTTGCTTGATTGTAGTTCTTAATTGATGACTACTGACCTATCTTTAATAAATCAAAACAAAATCCCAGGGCCGCCATCAGAAATTTCTGGGCCCCTTACTGAGCAATCCTATTGGGCCCCCCACGCACCCCTTCCCCCCCCCCCCCGACCTCCCCCTTCTTCCATGGGCCGAATAAACACATACTTTTCTCTGTCGCCGCACTCTTTGACCAAAAGATTTGTAAGCCTGCAACCACGTCAAGGTAGACTCTTTCAGCAGGGCCCTAACCTAACCTAAACTAAACTAATCTATACCTATCTATTCTAAACTAACATATGTCTAATACTGAACTAATAACAAACTAACAAACATCTGCATAATAAATAACTAATAAATAATAGTGCTAGTAGCTATAATTCACTTTTGAATGTAAAATCTCAGTTAAGGATTTCTTTTGAACTTTGTAGGCCAGAAGTAGATCACAATTGCACAATATTTTTTGTAACAAGTATTAAATGTGTTTTTATAAATACTGTAAGCTTAATAAATATATCAGAAAAAACTACACATCTGAGCGCATATCTAAACATAAACATCTGAGCGCATATCTGAACATACACATCTGACTGTATATGTGAGCGCATATCTAAACATACACATCTGAGCGCATATCTGAACATACACATCTGTATGATGCCATCCTCATAGCTTGCCTATAGCTGCATCATGCATGTTAAAAATGTACGATATGTTGATATGTGCATCTTCCTTCCTTCCCATCCATCCTCCTCAGCCTGTCCTTACACATCCACAGCTGCATGTTAATGATGATGCATATGTTATGTTGAAAAATAAGTGCATATGAGCACATCATTAACATGCAGCTATGGATGAATATATAATGATATTATGAGTATGCACCTCTTCCTTCCCATCCTCCTCAGCATGTCACATACAGCATGTTACATTACACAGACTTTGTGTAATGTAACATGCTGTATGTGACATGCTAAGGAGGATGGGAAGGAAGAGGTGCACACTCATAACATCATTATATATTCATGAATCAATCTGATAATTATCACCACCAGGTTGTGTGTGTTATGGGATGGAGGAAGAAAGGTGCATGTTTAAATTGCGCGAGGACAGAAATCCTACCTGTCCCTGCCAAAGTCCCACCCGTCCCCGTGAGGACTCCCCTCCGTCCCCACCCGTCCCCGCGAGGAATCCCCTCTGTCCCCGCCCGTCCCTATAAACTACAGAAATAGTTATTTCATTTAATTATGCTACTGAATTAAAGGCTCTGGTAGAAACCCATTTAAAAATAAGCAAAAAGACTTTATTAATTTGGAAATATTAATTGGGAAGAATACATACTTTGTAAACAGGTTTCTACCAGAGCCTCTAATGTTTATTTTTTATCAACACAAATAATATACTACTTTATCCTGAAGCAAAAAAAATAAAAAATAAAAAGAATTTTTTTCCTTCCTTTGTTGCCTGGTTTATGCTTTCCTCATGTTCTCATTTAATTCCTTCCATCCACTGTCTCTCTTCTTTCTGCATCTTCCATTTGCTCTGTTACTGTGCCTCTACCTTTCTCCCCCTTCCCAAATTGGTCTGGCACCCATCTTCTTCCCTCCGCTCCCCCCATAGTCTGGCATCTCTGTCTTCTTCCTTGCCAGTGTCTTCTCCCCACTCTCTCTTCCCCATTTTCTTTCAGCGTCCTTCTCCCCCTGTCTTCCCCATGTCCTTTCAGCGTCCTTCTCCCTCTCTGTCTTCCCCATGTCCTTTCAGCGTCCTTCTCCCCCCTTTGTCTTCCCCATATGCTTTCAGCGTCCTTCTCCACCCCTTTGTCTTCCCCATGTCCTTTCAGGGTCCTTCTCCCCCCTCTGTCTTCCCCATGTGCTTTCAGTGTCCTTCTCCCCCCCTCCCGTCTTCCCCATGTCCTTTCAGCGTCCTTCTCCACCCCTTTGTCTTCCCCAGTGCTTTCAGCGGCCTTCTCCCCCCTCAGTTTTACCCATTTCCCTTAAGCGTCTTTTCTTCTCCACTCCACCTTTCCTCCCTTTCTCCCTCCCTGCCCCTTACCTTTGTGGCGATTCCCCACCCGACCGACAACAGAACAGGCCCGGTCAGACAAACCTCCCTGCCCTGTAGCCGCAAATCTAAATTACCTTCTTACAGCAGCTGGAGTATTGAAGCTGCTGTAAGAAGGTATTTTAGATTCGTGGCTGCAGGGCAGGGAGGTTTGTCGGCCGGGCCTGTTGTCGGTCGGTCGGGTGGGGAAGCGCCACAAAGGTAAGGGGCAGGGAGGGAGAAAGGGAGGAAAGGTGGAGTGGAGAAGAAAAGACGCTTAAGGGAAATGGGTAAAACTGAGGGGGGAGAAGGCCGCTGAAAGCACTGGGGAAGACAAAGGGGTGGAGAAGGACGCTGAAAGGACATGGGGAAGACGGGAGGGGGGGAGAAGGACACTGAAAGGCTAAGGGGACCTGACCGGCTGTGCACACTCCCCCCCAGACCCCATGGCTGCACCCGGGGCGGACCGCCCCCCCCCCTTCGGTACATGACTGCCTTTTCCCTACCTGCCCTTCCGCAAGCAGCCGACCGGAAATCTTCCTGATGTCAGTGCTGACGTCGGAGGAAGGGAGGGCTTTGCTTAAGCCCTCCCTCCGATGTCAGTGCTGACATCGGTAAGACTTCCGTTCGGCTGTGTGCTGCGGCAGGGCAGGTAAGGAGAAGGAGAGGAGACTATGCTTGTGACCCTGGGGGAGCCCGGGCCCCCTGTCAGCTCCGGGCCCCTGAATGCAGGACTGGTAGTACTGCCCTGATGGCAGCCCTGCAAAATCCTATCTCTTCCTAAAGAAAATACTGAAGCATATATATATCTTTTCAGTATAGCTATGGAGGGGCAAAATTAAAAAAAAACGTCTAAGTCCCCTTTTAGCCTAAGTCCCTAAACGTTCAACCCAGAAGCAGGGAAAGTGTCCATAACCAAAACATACGCCTTCCTCTGCCTAAACGCCCAATCTCCACTACATCTAAAAGTACCCCCACACGACGTCTACACTTTTCAGCAATAATGAAACAAAAACACGCCTAAGCCAAAAACGTCCAACAGAAGGGCTTTTAGGCAAAGGAGGAGCCAGTCCTTCGCCTAAAAGCTGGATTCTGTAACCGGTGTCTTTCAAAATCAACACCGGTTACAGAATCCTCTCCCCCCCCAACAACGATCCAGGCAGGAGGGTGCCCCAGCCCTCCTGCCATGTCAAACCGCGACCCCCCCTCCCAACGATATCGGAGCAAGAGGGAGTCCAAGCCCTCTTGCCCCGTTGAAGCCGCGACCCCCCCGATAACATCGGGGCAAGAGGGAGTCCAAGCCCAGCGGGTCGGCTGGGGGGGTCCAATCGGGGGATCTTGGGGGGGCGGACGTTGGGGGGGGTGTCGAGGGCAGGAGGGCCTGGGATCCCTCCTGCCCGTACTGTAGTGGGGGTGGGGGTAGGGGGGTCACCTGGGCCAGGAGGGCTTGGGCTCCCTCCTGGCCCGAACGAGTCGGGGTGCCGCGGGTGCCTGGGGCAAGAGGGCTTGGGCTCCCTCTTGCCCCGATGTTATCAGGGGGGTCGCGGCTGCTGCAGGGCAAGAGGGCTTGGGCTCCCTCTTGCCCTGATCATGTCGGGGGGGGGGTTGCGGCTGCCGCAGGGCAAAAGGGCTTGGGCTCCCTCTTGCCCCGATGTTGTGTTTGGGGGGGAGTGATCCATCGCGGCAGGAGAGATGCCTCATCTCCCCTACCGTGATGCCATCACTCCTCTACCAAACTGCCGCGGGTCACGGCAGTTCGGGTAGAGGAGTGATGGCATTGCAGTAGGGGAGATGAGGCATCTCTCCTGCCGCGATGGTTAGGTTGCCGGGCCGCTGAACTGATGGCGCCAACGTCCATCAGCTCAGCGGCCCGTTTTTCGGCACTTTGACCTGGTTTTATTTTGTCTAAGTGAAAAAGGTCTAAGTGCCGATTAAACTGTATTGGTTATACCTGTTGTACAGCTAGGTGTAGGTCGGCCCACCTCCCGTCCACTGCCCGCCCTTTCCCCTCCTCTAAACACACTTCTTTTCTCTCTGTGCATTTAGAGGCAGGGGAAAGGCCTAAGTTGGTTTTAGATACGTCTAATAAACAGCTTTGGTTCTTGTACGATCAGGCTTTTTGATCGTCCAAGTAGCCACTTAGGACACTTTTTAGACGGTTTTTTTTTTTATTATTATTATTATGAGTCCCTTATTGTAAATTTGAAAATGAATAAAGAATTTTAAAAAAAACCCAAAAACCAAATAATTAGGGAACCCTAAACTGAATACTACCTTAGCAAATGCAAAATTATTTAAACACTCAAGCATTTAAAAGACATCCCCAAAATACTTAAAATTCAATCTCAGATTTCAAATACAGTTCTCATCAATAAGTCATAAGACAGTCACATTCCAATATCATCAATCAATTTTGTAACTCCAAATTTTAAAAGCTTTTCACACTTACGCCAGGAAGTTCTTTTTCACACAGAGGTTGGTGGATACATGGAACGCGTTACCAGAGGATGTGATAAACAGGAGCACGCTACAGGGGTTCAAAGAAGCTTTGGATAGGTACTTTGAAGACAAAGGGATTGAGGGGTACAGATAAGAGTAGAGGTAGATTATAGGGATGGGATTAGAGGTAAGTTACAAAATTAATCAGGGACCACTGTTCAGGCACTAGGCCTGATGGGCCGCAGCGGGAGCGGACCGCTGAGCAAGATGGACCTCTGGTCTGACTCAGCGGGGGCAACTTCTTATGTTCTTATATCTAGGATTATCTTATAATTAAAGGAATAAACCACCTTTGGCTATCCTTTAAAGTATTTAAACTCAATTTACATCAAGAGAGCACACATATAAAACTCTCATAATAGAAGCTGTGTTACAATCACCACAGCATAACAATGGTGAACACAATATAAAGCAAATAGATTATACTACATACAGTATGAGCAGTCCATTTCTCTCAGCAGGACTGTCAAAATATCAGTTCCAATCAGAGCCACACACTAAGAGCCAAATACATTCCGCGGGCTTTATACATTTATCGAAACAAACTCTCACCCCTTCTTCTATTGAACTGCGCTAGCAGTTTGTAGCGCAGAGAGCTGCGCTGAATGGCCTGCGCTGCTCCCGACACTCATAGGAACTCTATGAGCATCGGGAGCAGCGCAGGCCATTCAACACAGCTCACCGCGCTAAAAACTGCTATCGCAGTTTCGTAGAAAAGGGGGTCAGTCTTTTAAAATTTTACCAACAAAATATCACAGTGACAAAGGCAGTTTCCAGCACACAGCTGCCTCTTTCAAAGTTTCCCTCCCAACCAGCTTCAACTGTCAGCTCTAGAATCTTGCTATTGTAACAGCATCAGCTGATCCCTGCCAGAAGCAGAACAGCAATGAACCTTCTTTCAAAACCTGCAAATGCTAAGCTAGAAAACCATAGCAAATACAAATACATAAACTTTCCCATGAGCCCCAGGATTCATATATTTATAACCCTGGGGGTTATATTAAAACACATATTCACACTCACACATATGCACAACACAAAAACTTGTCTAAAATTGGACATCTTATCTTCAGGCAATAACTCTGGAGCTTTACTGATGGAGTTCAGCTCTTAATTACATTGTCTCAGAAAATAGCTTGAACTGTATGAGTGTTTGCTTTCACATTATATTTGTCATACTATATTTGTCACACTATCCACCATGCTTTCACACTACTGTGTATTTGTCATACTATCTACCTTGCTATGTCTACTATGCAATGTTTGCTATCCCATGTCTACTGTGCAAGGTTCTTTCATAATCCGTGTCATACTATAGTTTCATACTAGGTTAGCCATGCTTGTAATACTATGGGCTAGATTCACAAAGCAAACCGATCGTGTACCAATTGGTTTGCGACCCCTTTGCGATTCGATTTCCCTCCGACCCGATTCACTAACCTCTCCTGCGATCCGCTTCCGATCCGTGCATGCAAAATTAGGGGAAACGGCATGCAAAGTAGGGAGGGACGCGATTCACTAAATTGAAGAAGGAAGACTGATTGGGCTTGCCGATCTGAAGTGAAGCGACTGCTGAGGACCAGTCGCTTCACTTCTTACTGACTCTCCTGCCCTTTAAAACCTTGGTCTGGCAATGCACTTTTACAGAATACATAAAAAATGAATTCTTCCTTTTTTATATATTCTGTAAAAATTGCCAGCCTGTGGTTTTAAACCCCCCCCCCCCATGCCAATGCCCCACAAACAGCAGGAGGGATGCTAACTCCATCCTGCCATCTCAAATGCCTCCTGGCTAGGCCTGGCCCATTCTACCTCCCTCCCTTTAGCTAAGCAGGTCGGCCAGCTGGCTGAGGTCGGCCAGCTGGCTGGGCCCAGCCCACCCTCTCACTCTCCCTTTTAAATCATTGGGAGCAGGAGGGGTGCTTGGTCCCGCCTGCTCCTCCAGCCTCCTGTGCATGCAAGGGGAGGGGGCCTAAGACCCTGATTGGCTGAGGCGCCTCGGGCTCCTCCCTTGAGAGGAGTCTAAGGAAGTGCCTGATTGACCAATGTTTTTGGTCAAACTACTTTGGGCCCAATTCTATAAATGAGTCTTTAAAACTTAGGTGCTGAGTAGGTTGGCGCTTAGGTGCAGTTCCATAAAAGTTATGTGCACTTTATAGAATTGTGTTTAATAGCTCTGTAAAAGAGACAGGGATTCACCCTCAGTAATGATGTTGTTCTATTATTGGGCAGCAGAGGGCACTGGCCCAGTAGTGCGGAAACTACAGCTCCCAGGATACACTGTGCTCAGCAGTCCTGCTGAGTCACAGAGGTAGTCCTCAGGCAGGAAGGATAATATATGAATGATCCTGAGATCAGCTCAGAGAGGACCCTGAAAGAGAAGAAAATTGATTTTTCCCTAGACATCAGCTGAGGGCAGAGCTGTGGGAAAATGACTGATGCCTGTACTGCTTGACTGAGGTAAGCCAAGCTAACTTTTTGTAATGTGTGAGGCAAACTAAAAAGAATACAAAGTATTTTGTTCACATGAGATTGTGTTGTGTCCTAACCTCGTCTGTTTCAGCACATGTGCTTACATATTACAAGCTCCTAAGTAACCTTAAGCATCATTAGACATCCTACCCTTAGGTACACCATATTTAAGCTAGGGTTTTCTTGGTCTAAAGTTAGGTGCCTGCTGGTGCCTAAGACCAAAACAGGTGCCTAAATGAAAAACACAGTCATGATCTGCTCCTAAACATGGCTACTTTCTAGTAGATACCTACCATCCAATTAAACACAATTTATGTCAAGTATGAGGTGCTAATTTTAAATTATAAGCACTGATTAAGCTAGGTGTGCCAATCTAGGAGCCTAACAGCCACCATTTATATAATCAGAGCCTTTGAGACTACAATATGGTATGGACCAGGGCTCTAAGGCTCAAGGGTGTCAAAAGCCTGTCTCACTGGCTCAGCTTTCACAAGTGAAAGCATGTTTTGCTCTCACTGCTGTGCTTTCACACACCAAGTACCCATTTCCATACATCTGCTCCATTCCCCTGGTTAGGTATCTTTTTGTCCACTGCCACTAATGAAATGTATTTTAAGGAGGACCAGAAGTTTCTTATACACACTATCACATCCTGCTCTAACGGTGGTTGGAGCAGAACAAATAGAGAGTAGAGAATGAAACGGGGGACAAATTTTTCCTCATCCCCACGGGAGTTCATTTTCCTGCCCCATTCTCGCGAGTTCTTTTTCTGCCCCTGCTCCATCCCTGCAAGCTTCATCCTCATCTGTGCAAGCCTCAAACACTTTAAAATCATAAGTATCCGAGGCTTGTGCGGTTAAGGCACAGCTTACAGGAATGGGACAGGGACAGGGACAGCAAAAAAAACTCACGGGTTCGGGATGGAGAAATTGAGTTCCTGTGGGGACGGGGAGAAATCTGTCCCCGTGTCATTCTCTAATAGAGAGCTGGATGATTTAGAGACTGGACAGAAGAAGACTATGGGCTAGATTCACTAACCCTCCGATCCGTATCCGATCTGTGGGCGATTGGAGGCAGGCCGACCGATTCGCCAATCATCTGAATGCAAATGGGGGTGATCGGCGGCATGCCCCAATCGACTGCATAGATTGGATTGAGCCCTGACAGTAGTTACAGGAAAAGCAGCCTCCTGTCACTGTTGTCAGGGCTCTACCAGCTTTTTTTTTTTTTGCTTTTTTTTTTTAATAGGCTGTAAAATATCAGGCCTATTAAAAAAAAAAGGAAAAAAGCCTCCCCTGTGCCGCGCACCCCCCCATGCTCGCTCAAACCTGCACACACCCTACTCCTCCCTGACCAGCCCGGTCCATCCACCCAGCACATCTGCCGGGCCCACCCCCTCATCATACCAATATCTTCGGGAGCAAGAGAGGTGCTCAATCCCTCCTGCTCCAGGCCTCCTCTGAGGCTGGCCAGCTGACCAGGCAAGGTCCACCCCCTCCCCATACCTTAGTACTGTAGATCGTTGGGAGCAGGAGGAGTGCTCAGTCCCTCTTGCCCCACACCTCCTCTGCCACAAGTGCGGCCTTAGGCCACACCCCAATGTATCATCAGATGCACGGGGAGGGACCTATGGCTGAGGCACCTCAGGCGCCTCCCTTTGAAGGGGCCTGGGGCACTCAGCCAATCAGGGAATGCCTTAGGGAGGAGTCTAGGGAAGTCCCTGAATGGCCAAAACAATGGACAATCAGGGACTTCCTTAGACTCCTCCCTAAGGAAGTCCCTGATTGGTTAAGGTGTCCCAGGCCCCTCCAAAGGGAGGAGCCTGAGGTGCCTCAGCCAATCAAGGCCTTAGGCCCCACCCCGTGCATCAGACTCGTCGCAAGAGACATTGGAGTAGGAGGGATTGAGCACCCCTCCTGCTCCATTAAAGGTTTGGGGGGCACCGGGGGTGGAATCAGGGAGTTGGCATCCCTCCTACAGTTACCTTAGTTTTTGGGTGGGACCGATGGCAGGAGGGAGTGGGAACCCTCCTGCCATAATTATTTTTGACGGGGCTACTGGGCAAATATTTTGGGGGTGTTCAGGGAGGGAGGGAGGAGGGTTAGGAGTACTTGTTGGAAAGGGGGATTAGTAGTTGTAGATATGGCAGGAGATTGTGGGAACCCTCCTGCCATAATTTTAAAGAGCCTGATTATGGGGAGGGGTGGGCCAGGCCCAGCCAGGCCAGGCCGATGGCGGTGTTGCGATGGCAGGAGGGAGTTGGCATCTCTCCTGCCATATTTGCGGGGACTGGGTGGGCAGCGTCAGGCCCAATGGCAGCGGCAGAGGTGGATTTAAAACCATGGGCTTGCTCTGTTAAAAATCATTGCGAGCCTGTGGTTTTAAAGGGCAGAAGAGGGCAGGAGAGTCGGCCAGGATAGAAGTGACTGGTCTTCAGCAGTCGCTTCTTTTTTGATTGGCAAGCCCAATCGATGTTAGCTAAACTAATATAGGAAAATTTAAAAGTAAACTGAAGACTTTCCTCTTTAAAGACGCCTTCATAAACTAATCATATGAGGCTTTTCCATACTAACCTTTTAGTCTTTGAACTAATTTTATTTTTCTCTTTTTTTCTTTTTTTTTTTTAATTTTACTCCCCTTTCCTTACGTGTTCACCTTACTTGTTTTTTCAACTTCTATACAAATTGTAACTTTTTCCCATCTCTCCCCTATGTTTCCAGTATTGTTAAATTTGTCAAAAGTCTTGTTAGTCTTATTTATTATCCCCCTTATATTGTAATTTTATCAGCATGTACATCGCTTAGAATTTAGATTAAGCGATTAATCAAATTATTATTAAACTTGAAACTTGAAAGTGTTTAGTGAATCGCTGCCCTCCCAAATTTGCATGCCATTTCCCTCATTTGCATGCATGGATAGGGAGGGGTTCGCTAAACACTATAGTGAATCGGGCCAGAGGGAAAGCTACTCGCTAAGGGCTCACAAACCGATCGGTACACGATCGGTTTGCTTAGTGAATCCTGACCTAGGAAAGTGAAGTAGATTTGTTTGTTTTGCTGCAGAATTGAGAATATTTCTGTGGAATTGCAATCAAATGGGGCATAAGAAAAGTGCAAACTTTGATTGTTGAATTAAAATCCAAAGATATTGAGGAGACTGGAGCAGGGCTGAAGAAAAGTTCTGAGCTTTATTTTTTATTTTCTTAATTTAAAGAAATAAAAAGCAGTTCTATAAAAGGCATAGTAGGACCCTATTCTAAGGTTACCAGACGTCCGGATTTCCATGGACATGTCCTCCTTTTCGAGGACATATCCGGGGCTCTGGATGGCTTTTCAAAACCCGGCACTATGTCCGGGTTTTGAAAAGCTTCCTCAAAATTGCGTCAGGCAGGAGTGTATCCACGCATGTGTGGATGCCTTGTTATGATACCACGTGCATGTGCCTGTGTGCCTGTGTGCATGTCGCAAGTATGAATGCTCTCCTGCCACACGAGAGCAGGCAGTGAGGGCGGGGCTAGGGCATAACGGGGCAGGGATGAGTAGAAATAGGTGGGCCTAGGGGTGGGTCTAGGGGTCCAGATTTTACTAAAGTAAAATCTAGTAATCCTACCCTATTCAGTACTGGACAGACTTGCACGGTCTGTGTCTGTATATGGCCATTTGGTGGAGGATGGGCTGGGGAGGATTTCAATGGCTGGGAGGGTATAGATGGGCTGGAGTAGGTTTTAATGGAAATTTCGGCAATAGGAACCCAAGCACAGTACCGGGTAGAGCAAAGAAAAAAATAAAAAATAAATTTAAATTGAATCAGGTTGGGCGGACTGGATGGACCATTCGAGTCTTTATCTGCCGTCATCTACTATGTTACTATGAATAGAACCATAGCCATATACTGTGTATACGTATGTGTGAATGTGCATAGGTGTGAGCATTTATGCCATCTATAGTGATGTTGTTGAGTATTAGTTCATAAGCGTCACAGATGCCCACGTGACTTGCAATATTCTATAAATTACAAATGTGAGTTTGAGCCTCACCCATTCTCTAACTAAACTTTTCCTATGATTGTTTTGGATATACCTGCAAGGTAATGTCTATGAACAAATACTTGCTATGTAATATAAGTGGGTATTTACAGAAGAATTCTGGCAGTTACACAGGGGCAGAACTCGCGAGACTGCCCTGGGAACCTGTGCAGCCATTTCTGATCAGTGCGGGAGTGAAGAAAAATTGATCCTGCTCTGCTTCACTACTAGACCACCAGAGTTCAAAAGGTATGTTGTAGAGGGGCTCGAGAGGTGGGAGGGAAGTGGGGTTGTTAACAGTTGGCCGGGGCAGGATGCAGGAAGGATCGCTTATGTCCTGGCTCACTGCTAGACCACCAGGGCTTAAGAGGGGCCTGCAGTGGGCATTGGAGGCAGGTGCAGAGCTAGGCAGGAAGGAAACAAAGGAAGGGAGGGAAGGAGGGAGTGATGGAGAGAAGGAATAAATGGAAAGAAGGAGGGAGGGAAATAGGACTGGGTGCAATGCAGGACAATTGAATATAAACCCTCTGGTTTATATTCAAGTGAACCTTTTGCTCCCTTTTTTGGGGAAAAGGTTACCTTGGTTTATAATCAAATTAGTTTATATTTGAGTGTATATTGTAATTGCTTCACTAAGGAGGCGTTGTCAGACTAGGGATTTGACCTCTAAACTAGCTGCATCTTATGAGAAGATTAAAATGGCCATTTTGGACAGAGTGGATATGACCTCAGAACAGTGGTCTCAAACTCAAACCCTTTGCAGGGCCACATTTTGGATTTGTAGGTACTTAGAGGGCCTCAGAAAAAATAGTTACTGTCTTATTAAAGAAATTACAATTTTGCATGAGGTAAAACTTTTTTTAATATCTTTATTTATTTTTAAGCCATACAGAAGTGCAACATATTATACAATCATATTACACTATAAAAGCACTTAAAATGAATCAAATTGTAATCTACGACAAATAGATATATCACCCTCCATATTCATATTCAAAAATTGCACTCAAATTAAAGAATTAAAAAACATTTTCCAACCCCCTCTCCCACCCACCCACCCTGGATGTGTATGACCAAAGGGCAAAATCACCAATCACTCTTTGCAAAATTTTGTCAATGGTTCCCAAATCTTCAGAAACTTTTTGTAATGTCCCCGTTGTATAGCCATAATACGTTCCATTTTAAAAATGTGACACAGAGACTCCCACCAAAAGGTATAGTTCAATCTATCCCGGTTTTTCCAATTCCTTAAAATAAGCTGTATCGCAACCCCTGTCATAATAAAGAGAAGTTTATTATTATGAGATGATATTTGGCTTTTAGCTCTCATCAAAGTGCCAAATAGCACAGTGTCATATGTTAGTGCCACTGAATTTTCCATTACTTTGTTTACCTGATCCCAAATGGATCTCCAAAATTGAAGTATCAAGGGGCAATAATATAATAAACGATCCAATGTCTCAGGTTCAAGATGGCAGTGCCAGCATCCATTAGACTTAGAACTATCTAATTTCTGTAATCTAACCGGAGTCCAACATGTTCTATGTAACAAGAAAAACCACGTTAATCTCATCCTCCAAGTCCAGATTTGTGGCCATTTAGATGCAGTAATTTGATGCTTTATCTCAAGGATTCAAATGTCACGAAGACCAGTTTTTGGTTTCTTATTCAAAAATCCAGATATTAATTTATACCACTGAGCGGCTTGGTGACCCAGGAAATCTGCCTGGAAGCACAGGAACGGCAAACTATACTGATTTTTAACATTTTTCCAGTCAGGGAACTCCTCCTAAATGGCCTGCTTCAACTGTAACCACCTATAACTTTGAGATTTAGCAATATCAAATTTTTGTTGCAGTCATGAAAACTCAAGCAGCTTTCCATCTGATACTGCATCGTCTAAAGTATGTATGCTCACCTTCATCCAGTACTTCCAGGTGACCTTAAACCGCCAATTTAAATCTTGGGGTTCAACCAAAGAGACTGACAAGTGGATTTATGAATTGGAATATCTGTTAAATTATTAATAAATTTTAATGTCTTCCAAGTGTCCATTAAAATTCTATTGTCCTTATACAGCCTAGGCATCTTGATACTCAAAACGTGACACAATCTCAATGGAGACAGGAGTTGCCATTCCAACCATAACCAGTCTGGAAGATTTTCCATGAGCTCGGGGAGGATCCAATACATACCCTGACGCATTATATAGGCTTGATGGTACCTATCAAAATTTGGAAAATTTACCCCACCCTCCACAATTGGCTTTTGTAAGGATACTACAGCAATTCTTGCTGCTTTCCCCATTCAAATAAATTTTGTAAGAATACTATTTAATTTTTTGTAAAAGGACCCCTGAAAAAACACTAATAACATACCCATTTGGTAACAAACCACAGGTAAAATCATCATTTTAACCGTCTGAACTCTCCCTCACCAAGACAGATGTAATGGGTTCCATTGCTCACACATTTCTCTCACTCATCTACCCCAAAAAAATCTCACAATTTTCATACAAGAACCACCACACTTTCATGCGCATATTTAAACATCAGAGCCATAGGCCCAAAAGCAGACCTTATATAAAACTGGATAATAAACAAAAACCTGGACTGCCTTTTCCTCACAGAAACCTGGCTAGCCTCTGACACGGACCTCAGAATAACTGAATTCTGCCCACAGGGATACAAAATAACAGTGGTCTGCAGAGAGAAAAAAAAGAGGAGGAGGATTAGCAATCTTAACCAAAGACACCCTAACCCTTAACATAACTGGAAAAACATCCACCCCATACATGGACCTTTTAGCCTGTCAACTTTCAGAAACCACACTGAAAGACACACTAAACCGCATGCTCTGCTAGAAACTGGAATACCACAAGACCTGAATTTGAAGACTTCATATATCAAAACTCACTAACAGCAGCATGCAACTTAATTCTAGGAGATCTAAACCTACACCTTGAAGATCAATCTTCCAAACAAGTAGATAACTTTCTCTCATTTTTCAATGCCTTATCCTTCCAAATATTAAACCCACAAACCACGCATGAGAAAGGTCACCAATTAGACACCGCAGCCTTCATGACCAATCAACCATCCCAAACAGAAATTTGTACATCCAATTAAACATGGTCCCGCTCCCTCTGGTCAGACCACTACACATATACCTTCAACATCAACTGGACCAAAACAAAACCACACCAAAAGACAAAAATATAACCTACACATCACGTAAACACATCAAACCCACCAAATTCTGGACTAAAATAGCCAAAACAATCCAAGAAAGCAATCCTAAGGATTTCATTTCACATTGGGACAAACTGAACACCAAAACCCTTGATGAACTAGCCCCATTGCAAACCAAAACCAGAACCAGCAGACGATGTGACCAATGGTTTGACAACGAACTACTTCCACTACTCAAAAGACAATGTAGACAACTAGAAAGAAAATGGAGAAAAACTAACCTAGAGCATATGAAAACCGCCTGGAAAAAAATTAACAAACAATACAAAACACAATTAAAGGAAAAGAGAAAAGCATACTACACCAACCAAATAGGCACAGAAACCTAAGACATCAAGAAACTATTTCAAATCCTAAAAGTCCTAACTGACACAAAACCCTATCTGACCACGAACAATACCCCCACAGCCACCCTACTAGCAGAACACTTCCAGAACAAAATTACAAATGCCAGAGCTACCCTCAATGACACCACAAACCACCTCTTTGAATGCACAATACACCCCACAGAAAAAGATTTTACTGCAGCATACAGAACATGGTCCCACTTCCCCAATATACAATGGCCCGAATTCAACAAACTCTACAAAAAATACAGCCACACATTCTGCGACCTCAACCACTGTCCACCTTATCTCCTAAAAACTTCCTGCACAAAATACCGAGCTCTTCTCCTACAATGGCCTGCACAAAATACCGAGCTCTTCTCCTACAATGGATTCAAACCACGCTTACTAATGGCCTCTTCCCAACTGAACTCAGCGAAATCATCATCACCCCGATCCTAAAAGACCTAAAAGGACCAACAGACCAACCATCCAACTGCAGACCCATTGCCTCGATACCACTCTATGTCAAAATAATAGAAGGGCTAGTAGCTAAACTCCTCACCAATTATCTAGAAGACCACAACATACTTCACCCCACGCAATCTGGCTTCAGATCCAACTTCAGCACAGAGATACTACCAGGATCCCCAATGGACACAGCAAGACAACACCTCAGCACAGGAAAAAAAATGATGCTCATACAACTGGACCTGACCGTAGCATTCGACCTGGTGGACCATACCATCCTACTTCAAATTTTGGACATAATAGGTATCACTGATAAAGTATACTCATGGTTTGAAGGACTCCTGAAATCCAGAACCTACAGAGTAAAATTGGATTTAAAAAAAACCCTGCGGCGTACCCCAAGGATCCCCACTATCCCCTACAAACAAAACAAGGGGGTAGCTATGGGCGCCATTTTTGCCCCATCGATAGCCAATCTGTTCATGGCTAATTTTGAAAAAACTTGGATAGCACATTCACCGTTTGCCGATTACATCTACAAATGGTTTCGATATATTGATGACGTGCTCATGCTCTGGACTGGTACTGAAGAAGATCTATTAAATTTCAAAGTCTGGTTAAATAGTTGTGATTTGAACATTCAGTTCTCAATGACATATGCAGTAAACAATATAATATTTTTGGATCTGATTATCATCCAAGAAACAGATCATTTTGAATTCAACACACATATAAAACCAACAGACAGAAATACATTTTTAGATTTTAAAAGCTGTCATCCTTCAAGCCTAAGGAGGAATCTGCCTTTTTCACAGTTTCTTCGATTAAGACGCAATTGTTCTTCTTTAACAAATTTCAAAAAGCAGGCTAAGAGATTGAAGAATAAATTAAGAGCATGAGGATACCCCGAAAAGATTCTAAATAAAGCATTGAAAAGAGCAAAATATTATAATCGGGATTTTCTTTTACAACCACAAGATAAATCTAAAAAGGAAGTGGACGATGATATGTGCATTTGTGTGCTACGTTATTCCACCTATGGAATATACCAGCCAGCATTATTAGAAACAATTGGAAAATAATACAATCCCACTCTCTTTTTCAACAAACAGATTTGAGAATAGCATTCTCACGGGAGAGAAACCTAAAAGATATTTTAAGTCCTGCGATGACATTACATCAGCACCCCCGAGATGACAATTTGTTGCCCAAAGGGTTTTTTAAATTTGGGAAGTGTAGTTTCTGTGAAACAACTGTGCCTACAAAAGAATTTATCAATCCTGCCAATGGTAAAAAGTGTACCATCCGACATTTTTTGACATGTACCACTGATCATATCATTTATGTGATCATTTGTCCCTGTTCAAAATGGTACGTCGGTATGTCAACCCGACCTTTTAGGGTCAGACTTTCTGAGCACAAATCCAATTTAAAGAATAAAAAAGTAACAGCTCCCATAGTGGAACATTGTGTTCAACTGAAACATAAATTCACTGACCTTAAATGCTTCTGAATTGACAGAGTTGAGTACCATATAAGAGAAGGAGACAAATAAAGGCTATTGCATAAAAAAAAATGCCGATGGATTTTCACTTTAAACACATTGAAACCAGTAGGTCTTAATAGTGCCATTGATTGGTATGCTTTTTTCTAACTAATTAATAATAAATGTTTTTTCCTAACAAATCAACAATAAATGCTTTACTCTAATAAACAAATAATAAATGTTTTGATAATATAAAGAAATAAGTTTTCATTTTTGTTATAAAATCAGAGCTTAGTTAAGGTCAATTTAGTGATGTCATTAAACTTTGTGTATTAAGCGCATGCGCCATTTTTTGATCTGTAAAGTGCAGGATAAGCTGTTTACAGTGAGTACCGTCATGTAGTTTAAGATTGTTTGACTTGGCTGGTAAGATGAGAGTTTTGTACATTGTATTATTTAATGCTTTTTCTCTCTCACAGCCTGAACTTAACGACCCCTGAGGAAGCTGTAATAGGCGAAACGGGTCCCATTGGGCCTTATGCTCACAGGCTGGGCGTTCTCGATAAAAATCTAAGCGACCTAAAAATCTAAGCGACCAAAAAAAGATAAGTGCCGCTAATTATTTATTTGTGTTTTTACTGCACATTTGTTAGAGTGTGAAATAGAGAGATCACTCGCTGCAACAAAACATATGAAAACCCGATGAAAGAAAAACTGCACACCTGAGTACATTGAACAGTGCAGGAGTGTGAAGGTTTCATTGTTAAATACAAAAATTACTCCACTTTGTTTCAGTCAAGTGTATTACAAGTTCGATTTTGGTTTGTTATTTGGAGAATGCCTTTGAGCAACAAACCCTGTTTGGTGCATACCAATAATATAAGGGAGATCCTTGGCCAAGCGCAAAGCCAATAACTTAGCCAACAGTTTGCCATCTACATTTATCAAAAAATAGGCCTGTAATTTGAAACCAACATAGGATCTTTATTTGGCTTTGGCAAAACAATAGTTAATGATTCTGCCATAGTACCTGTAATGCAACCTTTAGTCAGTTGAACCTGATATAAATTTAATAGATGAGGTAATAGGGTACTTTGAAATGATTTCTAAAACTCTACAGTGAAACCATCACCACCTGGAGCGGATCCAACTCTAAGGGAATCAATGCTGTTTGTAATTCTTTCATTCATATAGGCGCATCAAGAGTTCCTTTTATATGCTCAGGAATTTTAGGCCCCTTAATTAACTCCAAAAACTTTAAACCCTCAAGTTCTTTATTTGAATAAAGCTCGGAAGAATACAAAGCTTTATAATATTTCAAAAATTGTTTTAAAATAATTCCAATTTGAAAATGAGTTTTACCATTCTCATCTGTGATAGCCACAATTTTTACTTTCCTTTTTTTAGCTTTAAAGTAATTAGCTAATACTCTTCCTACTGAGAGAACAGCTCTTTCCTAGCCATTTGAGAGGAAATCTCATTGTATTTATATTTATCTTTGGGAAATCTCATTGTATTTATATTTATCTTTTAAGATGGCCTGTAGAGTGGTTTGGTCCCATTTCAGGGCCAGTTGTGACTCCAAGTCTTTAAAATTTTGCTCCAAATTAGAAAATTCTTTGAGTTGTTTCCTGATGTGTGCTGAATATGAAATTATTTGCCCTCTCATAGTAGCTTTAAAAGCGTCCCATAAGGTTTCTAAAGAGACTTCATCTGAGGCATTAAGATGAAAGTATTCAGTAATTTTTAATTGAAATTCCTTATTAAAGTTGGAATCTGCAATCAATGTATTATTGAATCTCCAGATAGTTCTACTATGATCTTGTTCATCCATTTTCAGTTCAATCAAAATTCCACCATGATCTAACAAAATGATTGGATCTATGGCGGCCTCTGTAATCTGCTGCGTTAAATGATCTGATACAAATATCTAATCTATTCTGGAAAATGATTTATGTACCTGGGAACAAAAAGAAAATTCCTGATCATTAAAATGAAGAATCTGCCATATATCCTTTAAACCACAGGATTGTACCAAATTATCTAGCCTTAATGATTTTAGTATTTTACTAGTTTTTTATCCAATATCAGATCCATAACTGCATTGAAATCCCCCGCCACCACTAAATTAGAAGTGGCCAGTGGCAGAATCAACTGTTGAAGAGTTTAAAAAATATATATTTTGATTTGAATTTGGTGCGTAGACATTAACAAGCCTCAGAGTATCTTTCCCAAGGCTCATATCTACCAGTACTCATCTCCCTGTGGGATCCGCAGAAATCAATTTGAAAGTAGCTGAACATTTTCCACTAACTAAAATGGTCACCACAGCTTTTTTCCCTACAGCGGGAACAAAAAAAAACAATGCTTTACCCATCCACCCTCTAGCTTTTTAGCTTCCATGGCATTTAAATGTGTTTCCTGTATGTAGTAGATATCCAAATTTTTTTTTTTTTTAAGAAGTTGAGTGTTTTTTCCTCTTAATCGGATGATTGAGACCATTGACATTTAGAGAAAATATTTTCAGAATCATTTAACCACTATAAAAAGGAAATGGAACCAGAAAACATCCCCCTTAGTTCTACCTAACAACACCCCTTGATAAATACACGTCCTCACCCCTACCATAAAATCCCCCTGACCCCCCCCCCTTCCCCTCCCCCCAAATCATATAACAACTTGAAAGCACACATATAGACAAGCAACCCAAACCCCCCAGGCATCCTAAGTATTTCCCCCTAAATATTATCCTTAACATCCACTCCAGAATACAATAACAATATAGTAAAAACTTGAATACTATATGTAATAAATAAATAAAAGGATTCAAAAATGATTTTTAAACAACCACAATTAAGATTAATGATTAATATTAATATTATAATGAATTTTATAAATATAAGAAATTTATGGAGTTATCTAATTAGCTATAATTTCATAACTCACTTACCCAAACAATATTCATGTAATAATAATTAAAAGACCCTAGCAGATCAAAGACTAATTCTTTATAGTTTATAAATCTTTCCTTTTGGCTAAGTCTTAATAATATTGTAATTTATAGCTAAAGAGACATATGATTAAGAAACTGTTTTATTTTACTTTTGTGATTATGATAAACATACCGAGGGCCTCAAAATAGTACCTGGCGGGCCGCATGTGGCTCCTGGGCTGTGAGTTTGAGACCACTGCCTCAGAACATTATAGAAGGAAACTCAGGGACCTCCAGATGTTTATAATGGATAGGCCCAAGGCCTTTGTGCAAAAAGTGCAAGATTTGGCTAACAAGTGGCTACTTCCATCCCTCCAAAAAACTGTTCAGGCCTTGATGGCCAATATACTCCTCAAACAATATTTGGAAGCATTTACCCAAGAGTTGTGGGAGTGGTTGGGTAAACAGGGAATCAAAATCTTGGGGCAGGCTATCAGAGTGTCAGAGTATTATTTGAACACCCTTATGGAAGGAGGGTGATGCCCTATCAGGAAAATGGGGACAGTGATAGGGGAAATCCCCTCCTATCTGGCAAAAGGGACTGAGGGAAAAGCAAAAGGGGATTATATTCTTAAGACTCCAGGGAAGGAAGCAACTAAAAGGAACCTGGGAGGAGCTGCCCATTGAGGTGGGGGTACTGGACAATACAGGAGACATTGTTCCTTGAAGTTAGGTCTCTAGAGGGAGGCACTAGATGATAAAAGGAATTTTGGGGACTTCTAAATTTAGGTGAAACTTTGGGGTCGAGAATGGGATATCTTGTTAGATTCAGGAACCAACCAGCCAATGATCTCAAAGAAAGTCTAGGAACAAGTACAGACAAGTACAAATCTGGACTCTGGGATTTCATCCCAAAGTGCTCCTGTGGTCAGCAACTGCCACTTTCCAACCTCTGGGTTTATTAATTTTTAGTCAATTAGGTATGATCCCAGCCAGCACCAATAATAGATCTGACTGTCCTTAAACAAGATAGCTGGCTTACCTCAGCCAAGAAGATACCAACCATCACCTTGATACTCTCATACATACTTTACTGATTCCAAGGGCTCCTTCTCAGCCTATAGCTAGGGAAGACTTATCTTTCTTTAGACCTCTTGCCATAGGATCATTCTTGGGAATGTCTCTCCCTCAGGGTCCTCTTTGAATGGTTATTCTCTGGGGCAGACATCCTCCTTGCATGAGTCTTACCCCTATGACACAGCAGGGATGCATTATGCTCTTTAATGTGGCTTACTCTTAAGCTAGCACCCCCTTTTGTAGAGTAGTATAATTGCAATATCAGTGAACAAGAACCCCTAACTCCCTCATACAAGAACCATGCCTGATGCATTTTGCCAAACAAAGCTAGTCAATGCTAACAGAAAACCATGTCTTTCATACACATAGAAACAGATACACCCTTACCCAATATGGAATAAGTAATTACAAACTAAAAATAGAAATATGTAGATAAAGGTTAAACTGAACCGCCAAGAAGCCAAACTGCATACAGTGAAATACCACAGAAACAATGACACATAACCCCCTAATACGCTGCAAAATATAAATATAGCAGATGTAAATTTGAAGAAACTGACAATCACCACTTTACAAATTAACAAACAGAAATAAAACAAAATTGATAATAAGAATATACCATTTTATTTGACTAATCCATTTTTCAATTAACTTTCAGAGGCAATAGCCTCCGTCAGGTCAATATAGTATATTGCTTTTACATTATACTGTCCTGACCTGAGAAAGGAGGTTCTGGTCTCTAAAAGTTAGTAAAAAATGTATTAAAATTAGTCCAATAAAAAGATTACCTTATTTTCTGTTTTAATAATGTTATCAATACAACTTCAATGCTATTTTATACTACAGCAACAAAAAAATATTTTTCTACCTTTTGTCATTTCTGCTTTTAATCATCTTGTCTTCACTCTCTTCTTTCTAGCCAGCATCTGTCCTCTTCCTGTCTTCCATGCAGCATCAGCCCCTTCCATCCACTGTCTGCCCTCTCTCTATGCCCCTTCCATCCACTGTCTGCCCTTTCCACGTTCCATATTGTATCTTCCCTCTATCTTTGCTCCTTCCATAAACGGTCTATCCTGTGCCCCTTCTCTCCTTTATACATGATTCATTTCAACTTCACCCCCTCTTCATTTTGCTGTCTCTACCCCCTCACCTATGCTGTGGCATCTATCTCTTCTCCTTTCCTTCCTTCCCACTCTACCCCATGGTCTGACATCTCTATCTCCTTCTATTCCTTCCCCCATGCCCTGGCATCTCTATCCTCTCCTTCCAACTCCCCCTCCATTATCTGGCATCTCCTCTCCTTTTTTTTCTCTCCCTCACTCCTTCCTTCCTTTCCCCTGGTCTGGTATCTGTCTCCTTCCCTTCCCCATGCCCTGGCATCTCTTCCTCCTCCTCCATGGTCTGGTATCTCCTTTTCTTTCCCTCCCTCCCATGGACTTGGCATCTCTCATTCCTCTCCTTTTTCCTTCTCCCTCCTTCCCTCTCTCTCCCCAATTGGGTGCAGCAGCAGCATTTCTCTCCCCCCTTCCCTGTGCAGCAGCATTTCTCCCCCCACCCTGTGCAGCATGAGCAGCAGCATTTCTCCCCCTTCAGCAGCATTTCTCCCCATTCAGCAGCATTTCTTCCCCCCTCCCCTGTGCAGCAGCAGCAGCATTTCTTCTGTGTCTCCCTCCAGTACATGCTTCATTTCTGTCTGGCTGTCTTGCTGCCTGTTCAAAGCCGTGGGCGTCAGCTCCTCTTGCGATCTGTGGCTACATCGGAAGCCTGCTCTCTGCCGTTGTGATGGCAGAGGTAACACTTCCAACGCAGCTGAAGATCGCAAGAGGAGCTGATGCCCATAGCTTTGAACAGGCAGCAAGGGAGCTGGTCAGAAATGAAGCATGCGCTGGAGGGAGGCACAGAAGAAAGGAAGGGAGAAGGCCGTGTTGGGACTCACAAGGGAGCACAAGCTGGGCTGTGGGTTGGATACTTGATTTAAAGGTTTGCTGCTGCTGATTCCAGCGGCAGGTCCCCATGACCATTTCAGGCCCTAGGTCCATGCCTACTGGGCCTACCTTTTAATCTGACCCTGAACCCATTGGAAGGGACTATTTGTGGTGGCCTTCAAATTGAATCCTAAGGAATATGAGGTTAGAGATGAACAAGGGTGGTTACAAACTTATCGCATAAGTGTACTGAAAGAGTGGAAAGAAAGGGAGGTTCTTGTACCCCTTCCTTCTAGTTTTCGCCGTCATTTTTTCAACTTGTTTGGCTACCTTAAGATCATCACATATAATCACACTCAAGTCCCGCTCTTCTGTCATGCACATAAGTTCTTCACCATCTAAACTGTACTATTCTCTTGGGTTTTTTGCAGCCCAAATGCATGACCATGCCCCTGGGCAAGCTCCATTGTATTGGTCCCTAAATCCAATGGGAGTACTTGATTCTGCATAGATTTCTGTCAAGTGAACCAAATTTCAGTGTTTGATGCCTATCCTTTACCTAGAATTGAGGAGCTGCTAGATAGGCTAGGCACGGCTTGACCTAACAACATTATGAGGGGGTGCTGAAAAGTTATCAGCACAACCAACTTCCTAAATTATTTTTCTACTGTAGCTGAAAAGAGTGTTATTTTATTTTGCAACGTGATAATTTGCAGAATCATAATGTTATGTTTTAATATTGTTTCAGATCATTGATTAAACTATGTCAACAAAAGCGAGGAATTTTCAAGTGTGGAACTCCAAGCAGTCATGAAGTTCCTATTCCTGCAGAAGAAAACTCCAAAGAAAATCCATGAATGTATGATGCAAACATTGAGTAACAAATGCCCATCATACTTCACAGTGAAGAAGTGGTGTGCGAACTTTCAACATGGAGATAGGCCTACTAATAATGCATTAGAATAATCCATGTGAGACAACACAAAAGTGTACAGTAGGCAAATTCTGTCTGAGATGTATGCACTGATGTTCCAGAGCTGGCGGATATAGTAAAAGGAGGTCAACACTATTTGGGAGATGTGGTCTGTGAATGATAGACTTGAGTCCAGTAGTACTCCTAGACTACATATGCTATCTTTGGCTGTGAGGGTATTTTCCCCAAGAGAGGCATGGACTAGGGTATGTGCAGTTTTGGTGTGTACCCAGGGGAGCTCTGTTTTTGATGTGTTTAGCTGTATTTGTTTATGATCATCCAATCCTTTATTTCAGATGAACAGTTCTGGAGTTTCTTGATTTGCTCATTTTGATTTTGACCCAATTTGATTTTGAACAAATAAGCTCAGTAGTTAAGAAATGTTTCTACCGTCTTTGAAGATTAGATCTCTTGCCACCCTATTAGCTCAATCTTCATTAAATATTCTTATTCATTCACTCGTTATTTCATGCTTAGATTACAGTAATGCACTATACAAAGGAATCACAAAGAAAGAAATAAAACATCTTCAAATTATTCAAAATACTGCCATTAAAATTATTTCAAAAGCACGTAAATACGATCATGTCACACCTTTTTTGATCAATGTTCACTGGCTTCCTATAGATCATCAAATTTCCTATAAAATAATGTTACTGACTTACAAGACCAAAACTTCCGGCCAACCTGATTTTATTAACAGGCTACTTATCCCCCATACACCCCATTGTACATTACGTTCATCTAATCAAAACTTGCTATCCATCCCCTCTGTAAGATACATTAACACTATTCGCACTAGCATCTTTTCTGTTACGGCCCCTACCATCTGGAATTCAGCATCAAATTATATAAGATAAATTACATCCCTTGATAGATTTAAAAATAACTTGTCTTTTCTTTTTAAAGACGCATTCGGTGTATAATAGTCCTTCTAAGGACATAATGGAAATCTGTTCCTTGCCATTTTTTAATCATTTTAGCTTATTTTACATTATTCTAGACTTTTTATATTTTGTTCCCCTTCCTTTTGTTTTGGTCCCTCTCCCCCTCTTTATACAAATTGTATTTCTGCCCTTCTCCATCTTGTATTAGTAAGTTAATGTTTGTCAGTGCATTTGATTGTTTGTAGCATTGTTTGTAATTTGTTTTTAACGTACATTCTTATTATACTTTGTTTTTATATTATGTAAAACCACTTTGAATTTTAATAAGGTGGTATATCAAATTTTTAAATAAACCTGAAACCTGAGTTGGATATCGTCTGTGAATGAATGGGTTTGAATTTGGGTTTTTTTCTGTGATGTCAATTACTGGTCTGACATATATGTTCAAAAGTAGTGGGGATAGTAGAGCACCCTGTGGCATTCCATAGTTAAGTAGTATTGGTTTAGATATGGTTTATCCTAACAGTAATCTCTGAGACTTCCCATTTAAGAAGGAGGAGAACCACCTTAGTGCAACATCGCAAATTCCAATGAACTTCAGCCTGGACAAGAGAAGAGAGTGGTCTATAGTGTCAAAGGATCAGTAATATGTCATTCTCTTTGTCCATACATTTTCAGCAGTCATCTATGATGTCTAAATATGACTGTTTCTGTGCTGTGATGTTAGCTAAAACCTGATTGGTAGGTAGAGAGGGAGTCATTTTTTTTCTATGAAATCCCATAATTGTATCCGTATTACCTTTTCTAGGATTTTAGACATGAACAGGAGATTTGAGACAGGTCTAAAGTTACTCGGATTGTCTGGATCTAATGTAGGTTTCTTTAGCGGTGGTCTGACTACTGAGGATTTTCAATTCTGTGGAATCACTTCCGATAGTAAGGACACATTTATTAGTGACAGGATGGATTCTAGGAAGACATTTTTGACTGATAGAAGAGTGGAAGAGGAGCATGGGTCTAGGATAGAGGTTGTGGGATTTAGAGCTTCTACTATGGTTTTTAGGTCATCATAGATCACTGGTTTGAAGTGATCAAGAATTCCTGGTCAGCTGTGTTGTTGGGCTGTAAGGCATCTATGTTATTTGGTAAGGTCTTGACCTCTGAGTCTAGGTATGTTATATATTTTCTCATGGAAGAAAGTGGAAAGGGTTTCGCTGTCCAAGATTGTTGTGTGGGAACTGATTAATCCCTTGTGAGTCAGAGATCTTTGATAGTAGTTTGGAGAAATGGGCCTTTTTAGACTCATGTGTTGCTAGTTTGTAATCCTCAAGGAGCTTTTTCCAGGTGGATTTGTCCTCCGTGCTTTGCGTTCTGCACCATGTTTTTTTCTGCTTTTCTGACCTTCCTTTTTTTGCTATCAAGGCTTCTATGAACCAGGGAGATGAGAATGATTGTGGGTTTGGGTTTGTTTCCTTTACTTTTGCTAGGATTTCGTAGAGGGATTTAATGCTTGTGTGCCATGCTGTGACTTTCCTCTAGGGAGTTGTTTGTGGGGGTCTATGCCTGTCATTTGTTTAGAGAAGCTGAGGGAAAAGGATTCTACGTGGATTGACTTGGGGCCAAGTACAGCTTTAGATTGTGGTTTATTCTGGTCTGTAGCTAGTTTTGCCTTGATGCAGCTGATTTGAAGTCAATTAGGGGTCCGTCTGAGATAAAGATTAGGTCTAGTGTGTTTCTGTAGGAGTGTGTGGGAGAGTTGATCAGTTGGAGAAAACCTAAATCTTGCAATGACTTTGTGGAGTCACATGGGGCATCCGCAGTATTCAGGTAGTCTGCAGAGTTGAAGTCTCCTAGGATGATAGTCTGTTTGTGGGTAATGGTTAAGTTGTTGATGCTAGGTAGTAGCTTGTCAAGAGTAGACATAGGGGAGGTATTGTGCCTTGTTGAGAAGATGAGGCATTCAAGGTCTTGAAGAATCATGGAGTTTGAGAGACATGGGTTCAGTTTGGATTTGATGATTGTGACTATACCCCTCCCCTTTTGTCAAGGTGGGAGCATGTGTAACAAATGAAGAGATGAGATGAATAAGTAATGAAATGGAATGATGAATTTAAAACTTTGATGATAGGACTGAAGTCGATAAGAATGAAGATGTAATACTACTAGACATTAGATAATTTATTAGATAATTTATAAAATATTTATAAAATCTATAAAATAATTCACAAAGAAAAGAGTTCTAATATAAAGAAGATAGAGTAAGTTAGATTTGCACGATTGGGTGAGCCAGTGAAGAAAGATGCCACACTGTATTATATCACGATCCAGTATACAGGTGGCATTCTGAGATTCCCCAAGTGTGTTAAAGCTATTTTTTAAGAAGCATGATATAAAGAAACACAGTGACTAAAGTATACATGTTTATATAGGGAATAAGTTTGAGTGCCTAAGGGGAGTGTGAATTTCAAGATAATTGCACAAATACAAACAGCAACAAATCAGAAGATATTTAGTTTTTCGGAGGAACAAAGAACAATGTTAACATAAGAACATAAGAACTGCCATCTCCGGATCAGACCCATGGTCCATCGAGTCCGGCGATCTGCACACGCGGAGGCCCAGTCAGGTATACACCTGATGTAGTTTTAGTCACCCATATCCCTCTATGCCTCTCGTAAGGAGATGTGCATCTAATTTGCCTTTGAATCCTAGCACAGTGGATTCCTTAATAACCTCCTTTGGGAGAGCATTCCAGGCGTCTACCACTCGCTGCGTGAAGCAGAACTTCCTGACATTTGTCCTGGACTTGTCCCCCCTTAGCTTCAAACCATGTCCTCTTGTCCGTGTCACGTTGGACAATGTAAATAATTTATTTTCCTGCTCTATTTTATCGATGCCTTTCAATATTTTGAACGTCTCAATCATGTCCCCTCACAGCCTCCTCTTCTCAAGGGAGAACAGTCCCAGTTTCTTGAGTCGTTCCTCATTTTCCAAGTTCTCCATACCTCTTATTAGCTTCATTGCTCGTCTCTGCACCCTCTCCAGCAGTTTTATATCCTTTTTTAGGTTGGGAGACCAATGTTGGACACAGTATTCCAAGTGTGGTCTGACCATTGCTCTATAAAGCGGCATTATGACTTTCTTCGATCTACTCGTGATTCCTTTCTTTATCATGCCTAACATTCTGTTTGCTTTCTTTGCCGCTGCCACACATTGTGCCGATGGCTTCAGGGTCCTATCTATCAGTACACCCAGGTCCTTTTCTTGTTCGTTCTTACCCAGAGTTGCGCCTGACATTCTATACTCGTGTTCCTTATTCTTACTACCTAAATGCATTACTTTGCATTTCGCCACGTTGAACTTCATCTGCCATTGCTCTGCCCATTTCTCTAATTGATACAAGTCGCTCTGGAGTTCCTCGCTATCCTCCTGCGATCTGATTGCCTGGCATAGCTTTGTGTCGTCTGCAAACTTAATGATCTCACTGCATATTCCGTCTTCCAGGTCATTGATATAAATATTAAATAGGATCGGCCCAAGTACCGAGCCCTGGGGCACACCACTAGTCACTTTCTCCCAGTCTGAGAACTTCCCATTTATACCCACTCTCTGCTTTCTGTTTTCCAGCCATTTGCCTATCCACCTTTGTATATCTCCCTCTATTCCATGGCTTTGTAGTTTCCTGAGAAGTCTTTCATGTGGAACTTTGTTGAACGCTTTCTGGAAGTCCAAATATATTATGTCCACCGGCATTCCACTATCAATTTGCTTGTTCACGGTCTCAAAAAATTGAAGTAAATTCGTTAAACATGATTTCCCTTTCCTGAACCCATGTTGACTGGGTTTCAGCAAGTCGTGTGTATCTAAGTGCCGGACTATGCTATCCTTGATCAGTGCTTCAACCATCTTTCCAGGGACAGACGTAAGGCTCACAGGTCTGTAGTTGCCCGGTTCTCCTCTCGATCCTTTTTTGAAAATTGGCGTGACATTCGCTATCTTCTAGTCGTCTGGTATCTGTCCAGTTCTGATTGTCAGATTGGCAAGTTTTTGCAATAATTCTCCGATTTCAACCTTCAATTCCTTTAAGACTCTCGGGTGAATTCCATCCGGTCCAGGGGATTTGTCACTTTTAAGTTTGTCGATCTGGTAGTATATCTGGTCCAACTCTACTTCAACTGTGGTGAGGCTGTCTTCTATTACTCCACTAAACACTTTCACTGCTTCTGGTATTTTTGCAGTATCCGCCTCCGTAAAGATGGATGCAAAGAAGGAATTTAGTTTGTCTGCAATTTGTTTATCTTCCTTGATGTACCCTTTTCTTCCCTGAAGTTTTTGGCCTCTTGCGCTATTTTTTCCTCATAGTCCTTTTTGGCATCCCTCACTGCCTTGTGACATTTCTTCTGATCATCTTTATGTTTTTTTCCATGCTTCGGTTGTTTTCATGTGTTTCCATTTTTTGAAAGAGTCCTTCTTTTCTTTTATGGCTTCCCTCACCTGTCTGGTAAGCCATGCCGGTTCTCCCTTACCTTTTGTTCTCCCTTCTTTGGAAATCCTCGGAATGTGGAGATTTTGTGGAGATTTTGTGATAGTATTTTTCAGTAGGGACCATGCCTGGTCTACCGTTTCAAGTTTGGCCACCTTTTTCTTGAGTCGTTGTTTCACCATGGCTCTCATGCGCGTATTTGCCCTTTTTAAAGTTTAAGGTTGTGGTTAAAGTTTTGGCACGTTTTCTATTCCCGATGTCAAGCTTAAGTTGATCACATTGTGATCGCTCGTCCCCAGCAGTACCGTAACTTCTACTTCTTTTGTCGGTCCCGTGAGGCCATTTAGTACCAAGTCCAGGGTGGCGTTGCCTCTTGTCTGCTCTTTTACCATTTGTTCCAGGAAGCAATCCCTTAGCGCCTCCAGGAACTTGGCCTCCTTCCCGCAGTTGGAGGTTCCTAGTTTCCAGTCTATCCTCGGGAAATTGAAGTCTCCCAATATTATTACATTGCCCGTCTTACATTCTTGTTTGATTTCCTCTATCATTTCTGAGTCAGTTTCCTCCGCCTTCCTGGGGGACGATAGTAAAGGCCAATTTTCGTGTCTGCGCTGTTTTGGCCAGGAATCTTGATCCAGAGGGACTCCAGCTTCTCTTTCATTTCCGTCGTAGCCACTCCAACAGATTCTACTCCTTCCTGAACATATAGGGCAATACCTCCACCTTTCTGCCCTACTCGATCTCTTCTATATAGTTTGTATCCCTGTAGTACTGTGTCATATTTGTTTTCTTCATTCCACCATGTTTCTGTTATGCCAATGATTTCCAACTTATCATGTCTTGCTATTGTCTCTAGTTCCCCCATTTTGTTTCCTAGACTTCTAACATTCGTATACATACATTTGAGTTTTCTTCATGTTATCTTTTTGGACTTTCTACTCTTTGCTGTCCCTACTGTTTCTTTCACGGTATCCTTAACCGCTCCAGTGTTGTCTCCCTTGTTTGCTGTGCTGTGTTGACAAATAGACTGTCTTTGTATAATACAGCACAAGGAGTGATGGGTTCTGCATCCTGGACGGAACTTGAAATAGAAAATAAAAGACTAATTAGAGCTGAATTACACGCTAACACACTAGCACAGTATGTGTCATCTATGATTCCACGGGGATTAAGGATCCAAAAGGATCCTACATTATTTTCCAATATTGAGGAATTTAAAGAGAAATGGTGTGCAATTCTCAATAAATGTAGCATAGACCTCATGCTCCTTATTATCAAGCAGACAACCATATTGGAACAGGAATTGAAGACAAATATCCAAAGAATGGAATCAGCAATAAAGAAAGCAACTAATGAAGCAGCTGAGTATGAAAAACTCGATGGTGAATTAAAGGTCTCTTTAAATATGTATCAAGAAAAGATTAAACAGAACAAAATTAAGAAATATAAAAGGGATGAGAAGGATTATTTTAACAACAGAGTCTATTTGTGGTTGTTTAAGAGTGTGCCCCAAATTTTGAGGCAGCAAGAATTCCCTGATGATCAATTATCCACTGGATCCACCTCAAGTGGCACCTCAAGTACAGGATCAAGGGTATCAAAAAGTTATGGGGGTTTTTACCCCCGAGGCCAACGAGGGCGCCTGAGACAACGGTCATATCACAAAGTGGGGTTTCAAACCAGATACCAGTGGAGGAACTTTCAACCGTAATTAATCTTTATAATAGACACCTCACAGAGGGGCAACTCTCTCTCCTAAACCTGGATTTAGGTTTTGTTCCAGTGACTTTTTATGATGTGTTTGAAACTCGGCTAGCGATATACAGATTATTAAGATTACATGTGAAAATATACTTTCTGGACAATCCTGGAAGTGAAGACAGCTCTCTCATCTCTAGAAAAACAGGATGGATTCTCTCCACTCCTCTGCATTCGAATTTGTGCACTTTCAGAGATCTGGTACTCCATGACATTGAATTTTTGGAACAAATCCCTGTAGAACAACCTGATAATCTACCTAGGATAGAAAGAATTGCTCTTGCCGACCTGAAAAAGGATGATTCCTTAAGAATTTCTCGGGCAGATAAGGGAGGAGAGATTGTGATACAAACTATGGAAGCTCATCGGCAGATTGAGGATCCAAAGTTCTATAGAAGATTGTCAGAAGATCCAGTAACATCATTACAACTAAATATTTCTCGGTTGGTTTCTGCAGCATACAAGAGCAAAATGCTAACTAGTAAGGAGTCAGCATTTTTACACCCATCTTTCTATGTAACTCCGGAAATCTATTTTCTTCCCTAAATTCATAAATGATTGACAGCACCCCCTGGATGTCCCATAGTGTCCATGAAAAACTCAGTACTGGAACCATTATCCAAATTTCTGGACATATTCTTGTGCAAGGAAGTGGTGAAAGTATTGAAGTAAAGACTGCTTTGTTTACCTCATTGGAATAACTACGAGACGGCATTGTATCTTCCAAAACAGACAATATTTGTTTATTGTTAGTATAATGGCTTACAAAATTATAGCAGCAAACATAGCAGAAATAAATATATTGTCAGTTCAGAATATGCAATGGAGAGAAGAACTTGCACCCATTTGCTTAGCAGGGGGCTAGCAGATCCCCGCAGCATAAGTAAGTGAATCTTTCTGCCTCTATCTGTGATGCACATGTTTTTTATACAGAAAAATTCTTCCTTTGTTCCAAAAAGTACATCCCCGAATTCTGGTCATGACTCCCTATTGGTACATAAAATAATGTATACCTAACTCCTCCTCTCAGTCCACGCCTCTCTCACCCCCACCCCACCTCACGAAAGGGGTCCAGGCAGTCCAGAAACAGAGAATTCTTGGTGAACTTTCTTCCTCCGGCTCTGAGATCATTATCACTTTGCTGAGGCTGATTTGTGACTCAGGCTGGTGTCTTTGTATGCTGATTGTATGCTGAAAGTTGAAACAAAGATGCAAGGGTGACCTTCCAGCAGCCCAGCTGCACCTGGTTCCCATAGGCAAATGTCCAGCATGTTCTTTTAAAAGTTCTGTCTTGGTATCAGTCACTTACGTCTTCTGCAGAG
Source organism: Geotrypetes seraphini (assembly GCF_902459505.1). Lineage (NCBI taxonomy): Eukaryota > Metazoa > Chordata > Amphibia > Gymnophiona > Dermophiidae > Geotrypetes > Geotrypetes seraphini. The sequence continues at coordinate 106,071,112 of NC_047089.1, read as the reverse complement.
GATGTTGCTCATTATAAATGGTTTATGGCTTTCCAGGGTGCCTTGCATCTGTGAAGTCATACAGCAATGATAACAGCTCAGCAGAGCCTTAGAGAAGTATCCTCCCAGCAGGGAATGGAGACAAAAACTTTGTAGCAGAGGTCAGCTGGGTTAGCATTTCAAAGGATACATATGTTCACAGATAGCAAAGTACAGGCTGTTCCATCCGAATAGCTTGTAAAGGAAGGCTGTGGGAAAATGTGTTAAAATGTCTGTAGTTCCCAGCATACACAAGTGAGGCCTATATGTCCAGTTTATCCATTTCAGTCTCCTCTTGACGGGCTGAAGTACTGCAAGTTGAACAACTGCAACTGAGGGCCGCCAAACAAAGGGTGGCAAAGAGAGAGGAAGAAACAAAAGCGTGGAGGAGGGGCAGCCCTCCCAACTATCTATCTAAACTGAACAACAGTACATGCCAGAACCAGAGGATGTAGGCACAAAAGGCAAATAGGTGAACAATAAAAACAACAGTGGGCAAAAGCAGAGGCACAGAACATAACAGGCATAGATTGCAGAATTGTGAGTCATCGTACACAGCAGGAAAATCGGGATGCAGTGTCTCAGCAGGATTCCATAGCATCTCATAGAAAAAGGAAGAATGAACAAAGTAAAAATCACAAGGACAGCATTCAAGACAACGCATTTGGCATTGCTAATTAAAGAACAGCATTGAGAGTCATGAATAATATGAGAACCAGACCATAGGAAGCTATGAAAGCAATAAGTATATACAGGACATATGGTTGTCTGTTCAGGTTGTAGTATAAGAGGCAAGTTATCAAAAGATAAATAAAGCAGTAAAAGAAACGAATGGCATGGCAATAAATAATAAAAACATAAAAAACCAGACAAACTTGACAGGTCCATAACCTAGCCTAGGCATCACAGCATAAAAACTATAATGAGGTAACTTAAAAAGAATATACAGAATAAAACAATCAGTCCTTCACAGAAATAATGTCCTGAGCCAAAACTGAAGAAAAGAGAAAGTCCATCAAACCGACAAAATGGGCATAAACAAAACATGGGAGAGAAAGTGTCCAAGAAAGTAAAAGTTCAAGATGCAGCATTTCAAGGCACGCAGTCACTTTAAACTGGTAAGGTGCATACTCAGAATGAAAGGTGCCTGCACATACAGGGAAGGACACACCATCTTGAAAGAAGTCCAGGTATCACCATCCAGCAGCCGAAATCCAGTGAAGAGATTCAAAGAAAAGAAAGAGAGAGAGAACATCTGGCCTGTACGGAGGGCGGCAACAAGTGGCAAAAATAATGCATTGACTGGTCATAAGTACAGCAAGAGAGAGACAAGATTCAAGTACACAATATTCATAAAAGGACATGTTACATGGTTTAAACTCAGTGGAGTGCACAGAAAAATACCATTAAGTCTATAGAACCTTTTCTCTAAATAAGTGAGCCCCTAACTAAGCAGCGCTCAGGCCATGAAAGCAAAAAATAAAAGTATTGCGCAATTGAGATAAGAAAAAACAAAAATGCAAAAATGGAGAGAAAAATCTCCAAAAATGGCCAATGGTATAGGTGGATTCCCTGGGGTACTCCACAAACCAAACAGATAGACAACACAAAGATTACAGGGCACAAACAAACATAGTAAACACAAAGTTACAGGTGTGGAACTTTTCTACCATCTGTCAAGGATTCAGAGCTGAACTTAGATCTGCAGAGAAATGCACAGTTATACAAAAACAAACATCCATCATAGCACGAACCATAATTGTGTGCACACATTGGCAAAGTAAATTGCTATAGAACACATGGCATAAGAATCACAGAATCATGAAAGGCATCAAAATGGTTACTGGAACTGCTGAAAGAGAAAACGTAAGAATGTGATCACTCTGACTCGTTGCCCTGCCTATGTCATTCATATGATAGGAGAGATAATGTAGACAGGGACGCAAACTGATTGTGCTTCAAGCTTTAAAAATAAGTAAAACTCACTAGGTAAAATAAGATACAGTGTACAATGTTAAATATAGAGATATTCTGAAGTATGGCAATGTCAATTCTAAGGGGAAAAAGAAACATGGTAAATGTTAAGTGCAATGTCATTTCAAGGTTACTGAAAGCATAACATTTTCCTCCTTCTCTGGGTTAGAAAAAGGTTCATTGTAACAGGTCCAGAACAGCTCTGTATGTATGACTGCGAAGACAAAGAAGAGACATTTTAACTTGACACCACCCCTGAGGTCACTTAGCCATGTTCCCTTCAGGCAGACCTGGAACCCTTGTCTGCCACCTGAGTCTCACTACACTCTGAGGAGTGGGCACTGCTGCAGACTAGATGGGGCTACTTTAGTCTGCACTGTCCTTACAGAATAACTATCCCCTTCCTCTAGAGGTGTAACTACCAAGTTTATTTTAAATTTATTTCTGTTTCCAATTGTATTTAGAATCCGATTGATAATAACACGTTAGACAAACGTGCATGGGAACAAAAAATGCATAAAGAACAGCAGTATAAAGACACAATACGGGAAAGCAAAGGAGACTGTTAGCACAAAAGAATGGTTCACGGAAGTTTCGCCCCCCACATTTCGCCCCCAGCAATTCGCCCCCACACATTTCGCCCCCGCACATTTCGCCCCTGAGTGTCAGACTATTCCTCTCGCAGGCGATTTCTTTGCCGACACGACGGCAAATTCAAAGTGCACAGCTGGCTGTTCTCACTGCCTCTAATGTCGGCCCTGCAGCTCCGGACTTCCCCACACCTGCTCTCTCCCCCCCCCCCCCGATCACTATTATTTTAAATGTTATGGCAGCCACGGCGCTGTATCCATCGGAGGAGACTTCTAACCTCGGCCATGAAGTTGCTGTTGCAGGAAGAGTTCCGGGGCAGGCCGAGGTTAGAAGTCTCCTCCGATGGATACAGCGCCGTGGCTGCCATAACATTTAAAATAATAGTGATCGGGGGGGGGGGGGAGAGAGCAGGTGTGGGGAAGTCCGGAGCTGCAGGGCCGCCAGCTGTGCACTTTGAATTTGTAGCGGTTTTTTTTTTTAAGGAGTCAGGGAGTATGCTGATGCGCCCCCGAACGCCGGCGCCGCCCCCCAGCGCGAAGAGAGTCGCTCGGCGCCGCGAGCCGCCAGCCCAAACGCGGCCCGCGCAGAGGCGCGGCCCCCCCCAACAACCAGCCGACCCCGAACGCCACCGCGAGCAGACAACCCCAACGCGGCCCGCGGCCCGGCAGTAGGGGAGCGCCGGTCCGCTACAGGGGGAGCGCCGGCACGCGCGTTCTGCGCCGCGAGCTGCTGGCCCTAACGCGGCTCGCGGCCTGGGAGGAAGGGAGCGCCGGTCTAATGCGTTTTTTGCCGCGGGCCGCTGGCTCCTACGCGGCTCGCGGCCTGGGAGGAAGGAAGCGCCGGTCTGGTGCGGTCGGTGCGGTCGGCCATTGGTGCCGGAGGGGGAGAAGGAGCCCCCAAGCGGCCCAGCCGGGAGGAGGGGAGCGCCGGTACGGTGCGTTTTTGCGCCGCGGGCCGCTGGCTCCAACGCGGCCCGCGGTATGAGAGGAGGGAAGACTACCGGCTAAGGGCAGGAATCCGATCCGACGCTCCCGGGCAGGCGGACCAGCCCGCACGTGTGGGGCGACCCGCCCCGCTCATATAGTTGCCAGGAAGAGAGTTGTTCGGTGCCGCGAGCCGCTGGCTCACACGCGGCCCGCGGCCTGGGCAGAGGTGCCGCCCCCCCCAACGATTAGCCGACCCCGAACGGCAAAGCAACCTGCGGCCAGGGAGGAGGGAGTCGGCGGCCCTGAAAGCCGGCGTGGCCGACGCCCCGACTCCTTGCAAGCCGCACCCCCCCTCCTGCACCAGCTCCACGCGGGGAGAGCCAGCAACAAGTTTAAAAAACGCCGAGGGCAGAAAGCCGATCGGCAAGAAGGCGCAGCGCTCTAAGGCGGGCGGACCCGCACGCAAGTTCCGGGCGGGCCGCCCCCACCGTCCTCTCCCTCATCGAGAGCGCCGTCGTGTCGGCAAAGAAATCGCCTGCGAGAGGAATAGTCTGACACTCAGGGGCGAAATGTGCGGGGGCGAAATGTGTGGGGGCGAAACATCCGGGGGGCGAAATGTGCGGGGGCGAAATGTGTGGGGGCAAAATGTGTCTGGGGGCGAAATGTGGGGGGTGAAATGTGAGGGGCGAATTGCTGGGGGCGAAATGTGGGGGGCGAACCTTCCGGATCCCCAAAAGAATGAGTCTCAATCCATCCGTTAGCAATGTTATCAAGCCCTTGTTTATCAAATATGTCAATTTCAGAAAAACATGGATACTTAACCTCTATTATTGTTAGTCTTGTACTTTAAATTCCCCAACACTGGGATACAAAGGCAGGAATGTGCCTAACACAAACCCCACATGTCTGACAAACTGTCTCATTTTTTTTAAATTTATTACCAGCAGACACTTTTACAACTGCGAGAACACATAAACTATCTGGCTCAACTCTCTTTAAATTACTCACTTCCTGTAACAAATCCACTGCATTCAGGATCAAACTCTAGTTCCTTCGAGCTTGACAAAATTATATGTCTAAAATCACATTCCTTATTCTCATTCATCAGTGTGAAACTCACATTCTTAATTCTGTCTACATCCACATGCATTTTACCCTGTTTATCAACTTACGCTATCCTGTCTGCAACTTACGGCAGCAATCATGCTGTCTTGCTTTACCAACCTTTCCCAGGTTTCCAATCTAAATGCTTTTTTCATCTCCCCAGGTAATTTCTCAACATCACCAATTTCTCGTTCTCTGCATCTTGTCTGGTGTCCCCAGATATTTTTTCTTTTATCAATTTGGCAAGTTTGGCAAAAAGTTGATTAAATTCCAAATACTAAGCCTCTGACAACAATAAAAATAAGGGTGAAGGAAACAATAAAGAATTACAAAATTACAAAAAAACCTCTACTAACCCAGAATTAAACATAGTAAAAGCCACACACCCACAGCTGTATAAACGAATTATAATGTCTCCTAAAGTCAAAAGATATCCTAAAACTAGTAAGTCAGAAATAGTTTATGTAGATCAGAAAACTAGTTCTGGGCTCCCACAACCACAGGTCTAGCTAGCTAAGTGTTTTGTTTTATTAGTATTCAAACTCAGTTAACATTGATTCTCCATAATTACCCAAATAAAGATTGCATTGTATTGTATCATCTTCTGCAAGCCTGCCATAAGTGGCAGGGTTGAGATGTTACATCTCATGATTAAAAGCAGGACTATATACGCTATGTAGTCCCCCCTCTTGTAAGAAGAAAAAGAGGGACAGCCAAAAAAAAATTAATTAATAAAAGAAAAGAAAAGAAAGAAAGAAAGAAATGCTGGCCATAGGGGTGGAGGGGAAACAGAAATATTCCAACACAGTTATAGTTACCTACTTAAAACTATCCAGTGCTATCCCTCTGCCTCTACAATGTGCTTGGCACCTCGGTTCAAGCATAAATGAAATACTAGGCATAAGTAAACTTTTTCCTCTTTTCCCCACACTTGCTCGCAGTCTCTAGCGTAAAGCGGGAAGCAAGAGAAGATTCCTATGGATTTATGACATTTCACATACGGTCACACATACAAAAACATTTAGTCCTGTTTCACTCAGTAAAGCATCGTATTACAAAGATCTCCATGCCTTTAGTTCAAACGAGCTATTTCCACAGTAACACATCTGGAATTGTGGCGCAAACTCTCTAAAACCCATAAATCAAGTTTCAAGTTAATGAAAAGACTTTTTAAACTGCTTAATCAGGTTTCTAAGTCAAAAAAGATATACAGGGGTAACTCTTTCAAGTCAAGGTTACTGTCGAGTTACTAAAGAGATTAATAGAACAAAATAAAGTCACCACACTCATCAATACACTCAGTAAACTTATTTTTTGTTTAGAACTCTGCTCAGAGACATGAAGGCTGATTACTCGGCCTCACCTACCAATCATTGCAGTGTTCAGAAAAAATTTTTGATTTTGAAGTTTCTATTGATAATGCGCTAGCCAGAAGGCTATGCTGAAAGTATAAAGTTAAGTCATTTTGTATAGTTTATAGAATTCATGAGAACATTTATACTTTCAGCATAGCCTTCTGGCTAGCGCATTATCAATAGAAACTTCAAAATCAAAAATTTTTTCTGAACACTGCAATGATTGGTAGGTGAGGCCGAGTAATCAGCCTTCATGTCTCTGAGCAGAGTTCTAAACAAAAAATAAGTTTACTGAGTGTATTGATGAGTGTGGTGACTTTATTTTGTTCTAATCAGGTTTCTAAGCAGTGTACAATATAAGGCTAACGGACAGCTTAATGAAAAATACACAGGAAAGAAAACAATATTCCCTAACTCCTATTGCTCCACAATTTTCCAAGGTATACAAACTATGTTTGCTTTTCAGTACAGGAAGCCTGTAATGATCTGTGAAATCAACTGACTAATGTAGTTGGAAAAATCTCACAGCAACCCCTCCCTTTTTACCACACTGGGAGTGAGCCTTCTAAGCTCTAAACCGGGAAAAGTAATCCGTCTCTTTGCCAAAATCTAATCTTTGTTTTTTTTGTGTTTTTTTTTATATTAACATACATATACACAACAGAACGTTACCAAATGCTGTAGCTTCATAACGCTAGCTAAGGAAATATAGAGATATACAGGCAGCAAACAAAAACAGATTATAGAATGTACATTTGCAGTCGGCTGGCCACACCTTCCATAAAATGTACCTTCAGTGTACGGGACAATCTTTACTATACAGGACACTTCTAAGCTACAATTTTAGCCTCCATGCCTCCCATCTCTATTTAAGGCACCGTCTCAAATTATTTTCTCCTGCTGTTGCACTAATACCCCTTCTCCCTCGAGGGTGTTACAGGGAGGGTATAAATATTTTAAGGGGTCTCATGGGCAGATTATCACCTCTTTGCAATCCCCGTTGTTTTTCAACAGGAAACAGTTCTAGCTTTCTTAGTGCTGCATGCAAGTCTCCTACTAATTTCAAAATTTGACACAGCCAATTGTTGTTGTTTTTTTTTTCTTCCACACTAAACTTTTCTCTTAATGCTTAACACACTGTCATTATCACTGCAGGATCTTCTCTAAGGGCTTTTCCAGAGGAGTGCTGTCTGGGGAGGTCTCTCACGTCTGCTTTACCCATTATTCTATCCCATTGAGCCACCCGCATTCAACAGAAATCGTTTGCTTTGTCCATCTCTGGCCATGCCCTTCACAGGACAATGGAAACGCAAATAAGGACTCACTCTCGCTTCGAGTCCCTGGCACATCTCAGACACACACAATTGCAGGGTGCACAGAAAAAAACCTCAATCCAGATCTTGACTCAACCCTATTATTTCCCCTAATATATATATATATATATACAGTATATATACAAATGTACAATGTCTTATGAATGCAAGGAAGTTCTTCTTCACTCAACGGGTGGTAGACACCTGGAACGTGCTTCCCAAAGAGGTAATAAGACAGAGTACAATTCTGGGGTTCAAAAAGGGACTGGATGACTTCCTGGAAGCGAAGGGGATAACAGGGTACAGATAAAGGTTTACCTTACAGGACATTGAGCGAACAGGGTATGGACATTTTAGGTTAGATAGGGAACACTTACAGGTCATGGACCTGGGGGGCTGCCGCGGGAGCGGGCTGCCGGGCACGATGGACTCCTGGTCTGACCCGGCAGAGGCAGTGCTTATGTTCTTATGTCAACTGTCTTTCCCTATCACTAGCCTGACGTCTAATATATAAAAATTAAAATAAAAGGTTGTACTTACAAGTTGTACAGTTTTAATTCCGTACGGTCTCTGGGTGATTAGAAATATATGTTTTGGCTCACCCAGGAGCACCATCCATCCAGGGCCAAACGGCCCCTGAACGTGTTTCTCTGTGGAGTTCACCGGAACACCTTAAAAAATAAAATCTGTTAATCACGCAAGCGCGTGAAACCCAAGCATGATCACGTCGGGCAGTCACCACTGAAGTAAAGGCTGCTTTGTTTGCCTCATTGGAATAACTACGAGACGGCATTGTATCTTCCAAAACAGACAATATTTGTTTATTGTTAGTATAATGGCTTACAAAATTATAGCAGCAAACATAGCAGAAATAAATATATTGTCAGTTCAGAATATGCAATGGAGAGAAGAACTTGCACCCATATGCTTAGCAGGGGGCTAGCAGATCCCTGCAGCATAAGTAAGTGAATCTTTCTGCCTCTATCTGTGATGCACATGTTTTTTATACAGAGAAATTTTTCCTTTGTTCCAAAAAGTACATCCCCGAATTCTGGTCATGACCCCCTATTGGTACATAAAATAATGTATACCTAACTCCTTCTCTCAGTCCACGCCTCTCTCACCCCCACCCCCCTCACGAAAGGGGTCCAGGCAGTCCAGAAACAGAGAATTCTTGGTGAACTTTCTTCCTCCAGCTCTGAGATCATTATCACTTTGCTGAGGCTGATTTGTGGCTCAGGCTGGTGTCCTTGTATACTGATTGTATGCTGAAAGTTGAAACAAAGATGCAAGGGTGACCTTCCAGCAGCCCAGCTGCACCTGGTTCCCATAGGCAAATGTCCAGCATGTTATTTTAAAAGTTCTGTCTTGGTATCAGTCGCTTACGTCTTCTACAGAGGATGTTGCTCATTATAAATGGTTTATGGCTTTCCAGGGTGCCTTGCATCTGTGAAGTCATACAGCAATGATAACAGCTCAGCAGAGCCTTAGAGAAGTATCCTCCCAGCAGGGAATGGAGACAAAAACTTTGTAGCAGAGGTCAGCTGGGTTAGCATTTCAAAGGATACATATGTTCACAGATAGCAAAGTACAGGCTGTTCCATCCGAATAGCTTGTAAAGGAAGGCTGTGGGAAAATGTGTTAAAATGTCTGTAGTTCCCAGCATACACAAGTGAGGCCTATATGTCCAGTTTATCCATTTCAGTATAATCATATGTGAAGGACACTACACATGTATTACAAGTTTTGGAAGATATCCGGGAGAACCGTGACGAGTGGTTGTTAGTCACATTGGGCATTGGGCTTGTTGCGATTTATATTTGAACAACAAATCTGTGAGCGAATATCTGTACAATTTCTCATGGATTAAGCTGAATTAGTTCTTACTCAAAACTATTTTTGGCATAATGATATATTTTATCAACAAATCCATGGTATTGCAATGGGGGCATCATTGACATCCTCATTGGCTACTTTATACATGGCAGAGTTGGCGGAAAAATGTATATATCCCTCCCACCACTTCACGAACATCAAGATATGGAAACGCTTCCTTGACGACATATTATGTATTTGGACATCTACCAAAGAAAGTTTGGAGGAATTTATAATATGGCTTAATCAAATAGATAACAACATTAAATTCACAATTACGATACATGCACAAGAAATTTCATTTTTAGATATTAAGATCATCAAATTACAAGATCAACTCATCACTACAATTTTTCGTAAGCCAACTGATCATAACAGTCTATTGAGATATCATAGTTTTCACCCCTATAAACTTAAAGCAAGCTTACCCATCAGCCAGTTCCTGCAGCTACGCAGGATATGTTATTCTTAGCCTGAATTTAAATATCAAGCCCGATGAATGAATCCGCGGTTCTATTAGAGGGGTTACCCCAGGCCTGTGGTCTAAATATGCCCAACGGTCCTTGCTTTTACAATACCAGCATGAACATGAGGAGAATCAACAGTTAGTATTTGTTCAACTTCACTCCCTCCTAACCTCTAAGATAAATCAAATAATACGAAAGCATTGGCATATAGTCCAATTAATTAATAATGCAATAGGGGAAGCTCTGATTTGTGCTTACAGACAAGCTAGGAATTTGGGGGAATATCTGATGAATAATCAAAATCAGAGAGTTAGAGAGCAGGGTAGACATAACGCATGTAACAACTGTCAGTGATGCCCTTATACTATGGAAGGGGATAGCTGGACTTACCCGGAAATGGGTAAAATTTATAGAGCCAAACATAGTACAACGTGTAATTCAGCATATGTGATATATGTCATACAGTGCCCTTTCCCCAAACTGTATGTGGGCCGAACAATGCGCCCGATCAATATATGATTTACTGAGCACAAATCACGCGTTCATATCTAAAATGAAACTGCCCCATAGGTACGCCATTGGAAATTTTTTTAAACACACAATTAAGAATCTTAAATGGCGAGTATTAGATTCAGTAGAAATAGGGTGGGAGGGAGGTAATATTAATCGAACTTTAAATTTAAAAGAACTTCGATGGATGTATGATCTCCAAAGTATGCAACCCTCAGGGCTTAACAAAATGAGTGATTGGCTGACTTTAGCTGAATAAATAGGAGGGTCTCATTTGGTTAGCAGTGGGGTTTAGATTGTATGTGTGAGTATTGTTTGATTGTTAAAGTTTTTTTGAATGCTGGGTTTGATTGGGTAGCCTGTGGATGACGTGGTCAGGGTAGTATATCATGCTGGAAGTGAACGCTGCGGCCATCTTTCTGTGATTGACCAGGTGTTACTCAAGTGAGAGAATGAAATGTGGTTGGTGAGTGTTTTTAAGATATTTAAGAAGTATGTAAAGGTTTTGTAAGTCCCCCCCCCCCCCATAATGCTAATCTGCTTTTTGTTCTAGTTAAAACACTTCCCCGTCCTGATAAAGATACGAAACGTGTTGCTGGGGCTTAATGTAAGCACTGTGGGGAGCAGCATGGCTTCTGCAAGGGAAGGTCGTGCCTCACGAACTTGCTGTACTTCTTTGAGGGAATAAACAGCCAGATGGATAAGGGGGAATCCATAGACATTATTTACCTTGACTTCCAAAAAGCCTTCGACAAGGTACCTCATGAGCGGCTACTTAAAAAGCTGTGGAACCACGGGGTGCAAGGGGATATCTATCGATGGATCAAACACTGGTTGGCAGGCAGGAAACAGAGGGTTGGAGTAAAGGGCCAATACTCAGACTGGCAATGGGTCATGAGCGGAGTTCCACAGGGGTCAGTGCTGGGACCTCTACTGTGCAATATATTTATTAAAGATCTGGAGACGGGGTCAAAATGTGAGGTTATCAAATTTGCTGATGACACCAAACTCTACAGCAGGGTTAGAAACACGGAAGACTGCAAAGACCTGTAAAGGGACCTAACGAGACTGGAAGACTGGGCAAAAAAGTGGCAAATGAATTTTAACGTAGAGAAATGCAAGGTCATGCATGTAGAGAAAAAGAACCCGATGTTCAGCTACAAAATGGGGGGAACACTGCTAGGGGTGAGTAACCTTGAAAGGGACCTGGGGGTGATGGTCGACACATCACTGAAACCATCGGCGCAGTGTGCGACAGCCTCAAAGAAAGCAAACAGAATGCTGGGCATCATCAAAAAAGGTATCACGACCAGGACGAAGGAGGTCATCATGCCGCTGTATCGCGCAATGGTGTACTGTGTTCAATACTGGTCGCCATACCTCAAGAAGGACATGGCGGTACTCGAGGGAGTGCAGAGGAGGGCGACTAAACTGATAAGAGGTATGGAAAATTTTTCATACGCTGACAGGTTAAAAATGTTGGGGCTGTTCTCCCTGGAGAAGAGGAGACTTAGAGGGGACATGATAGAAACCTTCAAAATCCTAAAGGGCATAGAGAAAGTAAATAAGGACAGATTCTTCAAACTGTGGGGAGCCACAAGCACTAGAGGTCACTCAGAGAAATTGAAAGGGGAAAGGTTTAGAACAAATGATAGGAAGTTCTTTTTACCCAGAGGGTGGTGGACACATGGAACGCGCTTCCGGAGGAAGTGATAGGCCAGAACTCGGTACAGGGGTTCAAAGAAGGTTTGGATAGGTTCCTGGAGGATAAGAGGATAGAGGGGTACAGATAGAACTTGAGGTAGGTTATAGAAGTGGTCAGAAACCACTTCACAGGTCACAGACCTGATGGGCCACCGCGGGAGCGGACCGCTGGGCGAGATGGACCTCTGGTCTGACCCAGTGGAGGCAACTTCTTATGTTCTTATGTTTGATACTGAGGTGAATGAAAAAAAATCATTGAATGTGTAACAAATCAAGAGATGATATGAATAAGTAATGAAATGGATTGATGAATTTAAAACTTTGATGATAGGATTAAAGTCGATAGAATGAAGATGTAATAGTACAAGATAAATAAGAACATAAGAACATAAGCAATGCCTCCGCTGGGTCAGACCTGTGGTCCATAGAGCCCAGCAGCCCACTCACGCGGTGGAACAACAGGTCCAGGACCTGTGCAGTAATCCTCTATCTATAACCTTCTATCCCCTTTTCCAGCAGGAAATTGTCCAATCCTTTCTTAAACCCCAGTACCGTACTCTGCCCTATTACGTCCTCTGGAAGCGCATTCCAGGTGTCTTTACACGTTGGGTAAAGAAGATCTTCTAGCATTTGTTTTGAATCTGTCCCCTTTCAACTTTTCCGAATGCCCTCTTGTTCTTTTATTTGTTGAAAGTTTGAAGAATCTGTCCATCTCTACTCTCTCTATTCCCTTCATGATCTTGTAAGTTTCTATCATATCCTCTCTAAGTCTCCTCTTCTCCAGGGAAAAGAGACCCAGTTTCTCCAATCTCTCAGCGTATGAAAGATTTTCCATACCTTTTATCAGACATGTTGCTCTCCTCTGAACCCTCTCTAGTATCGCCATATCCTTCTTAAGGTACAGCGACCAATATTGGACGCAGTACTCCAGATGCGGATGCACCAACACCCGATACAACGGCAGGATAACTTCTTTTGTTCTGGTAGTAACAAAAGATTATACCTAGCATTCTATTCACTCTCTTAGCGGCCGCTGTGCACTGTGCTGTCAGCTTCATTGTCATGTCCACCATTACCCCCAAGTCCCTTTCTTGGTACTCTCATTCAATAACATCCCTCCCATCGTATAGTTGTACCTCAGGTTTCTGCTTCCCACATGTAATATTTTACATTTCTCAATGTTGAACTTCATCTGCCATATCGTTGCCCACTCCCCTAGTTTGTTTAAATCCCTTTGCAATTTTTCGCAGTCCTCCTTAGTCCAAGCTCCACTAAATAGTTTGGTGTTTTCTGCAAATTTTATTATCTCACACTTCGTCCCTGTTTCTAGATCACTTATGAATATATTAAATAGCGGCCTGAGCACCGAGCCCTACGGAACACCACTTGTGACCCTCCTCCAGTCCGAGTAGTGGCCCTTCACCCCTACCCTCTGTTTTCTACCTGCCAACCAGTTTCTGATCCATCTTTGTACGTCTCCATCCACCCCATGGTTCTTCAGTTTCCGGAGTAGACATTCATGAGGCACCTTGTCAAAGGCTTTTTGGAAATCTAGGTATATGATGTCTATGGGGTCTCCTCTTTCCATCCGTTTGTTAATCCTTCAAAATGTTCATCTATGTTTTCTTTTATCAGTGCTAATATAAAGAAGATAGAGTAAGTTAGATTTGCACGATTTGGTGAGCCAGTGACGAGTGCTACCACACTGTATTATATCACGATCCAGTATTTAGGTAGCGTTCTGAGATTCCCCACGTGTGTTAAAGCTATTTTTTAAGAAGCATGATATAAAGAAACACAGTGACTAAAGTATATGGGGTTAATAATAAAAAAAAAAGCCTAAAAAGTGTCCTAAATGGCTATTTGGACGATCAAAAAGCCTGATCGTCCAAGTACCCATAACCACAGCTGGTTTTTAGATGTATCTAAAAACAGCTTAGGTCTTTCCCCTGCCTCTAGATGCACAGAGAGAAAAGAGGTGTGTTTAGAGGAGGGGAAAAGGCGGGCAGTGGGCGGGAGGTGGACCGACCTACACCTAGGCGTACAACAGGTATAACCAAAATATTTACAGGTTGCCTAGTCGGCAATTTGACCTTTTTGACTTAGACATAGTCAAACCAGGTCTAATTGCCGAAAAAGGGGCCTCTGAGCTGATGGCCGCTGGTGCCATCAGTTCAGCGGCCCGGCAACCTAACCACCGCAACCATCGCGGCAGGAGAGATGCCTCATCTCCCCTACTGTGATGCCATCATTCCTCTACTCGAACTGCTGCGACACGTGGCAGGAGAGATGCCCTATCTCTCCTGCCGTGGGTCATGGCAGTTCTGGTAGAGGAGTAATGGCATCGCGGTAGGGGAGATGAGACATCTCTACTGCCGTGATCCATCACCCCCCCCTCGCAATTAACATTGGGCCAAGAGAGAGCCCAAGCTCTCCTGGCCCGTGGCGATCCCCGACTCGAGTGGGCCAGGAGAGAGCCCAAGTTATCTATCATACGAAGAAAGGCTGAACGAATTGCAGCTATACTCTCTCGAAGAACGTAGGGAGAGAGGAGACATGATTGAGATGTTTAAGTATGTCACTGGTCGTATCGAGGTAGAAGATTATATTTTCCTTCTTAAAGGACCCTCCGCCACAAGAGGACTCCCGCTGAAAATAAAGGGCGGGAAGTTTCATGGTGACAACAGGAAATACTTCTTCACCGAAAGAGTGGTTGACAACTGGAATAAGCTCCCAGTGCAGGTGATCGAGGCCAACAGCGTGCCGGATTTTAAGAACAGATGGGATGCTCATGTCGGATCTCTATGAGGGAAAGGTCATAAGAGAGCGATTAAATAGGGGGGGTGGGTCAGTGGTGTGGGCAGACTCGATGGGCCTCGGCCTATTTCTGCCGTCACTTTCTATGTTTCTATGTTTCTATGACCCTGGCGACCTCCGACTCGAGTGGGCCAGGAGAGAGCCTAGGCTCTCCTGGCCCCGGTGACCCCCGACTCGAATGGGCCAGGAGAGAGCCCAAGCTCTCCTAACCCTGGTGACCCCCGAATCGAGTGGGCCAGGAGAGAGCCCAAGCTCTCCTGGCCCCGGCGACCCCCTCAACTTTATTGGGCCAGGAGGTAGGCCAAGCCCCCCTGGCCCCAGTGACCCCTTACCTCCTACCCCCTACTACAATACGAGCAGGAGTGATCCCAGGCCCTGCTGCCCTCGACGCAACCCCCCTACACCCAATGACCACTCCCCCAGAACCCCCATTGCCCCCCCAGCTGACCCGGTTGGGCCCATGTGCCTAAGGCCCCGCCCACAGGAGGGGGCCTAAGGCTCCCAGGCCTATTCTGATTGGCCCAGGCGCCTTAAGCCCCACCTGTGGGCGGGGCTTTGGGACGGCTAGGCCAATGGCCCCATTCTGGCATTGGCTGCCTGCCGGACGGATGGGTTTGGCACCCGTCTGTCCGGCTAACTAAAAAAGGTACGGGGAAGGGGGTGGCGGTGGAGGGGTCGTGGTTTCGGCCAGGGGGGTCATGGGTCAGCTGGGGGGCGATCCGGAGTTCTGGGGGGGTGGTAATTGGGGGGAGGGGGGTTGCTTTGAGGGCAGGAGGGCCTGGGATCCCTCCTGCCCGTATTTTAGTGGGGGTTGGGGGGTAGGGGGTTGCGGGGCCAGGGCGCCTTGGCCTTCTTCCTGGCCCAATCCAGTCGGGGGGGATCGCTGGGGCCAGGAGAGCCTGGGCTCTCTCCTGGTCCACTCGAGTCGGGGGTCGCTGCGGGCTAGGAGAGCCTGGGCTCTCTCCTGGCCCGTTGTATCGGAGGGGGTGTTGCCAGGGCCAGGAGGGCTTGGGCTCCCTCCTGGCCATATCGAGTCGGGGGGGTCACGATCGCCGGGGCAAGAGGGCTTGGGCTCCCTCTTGCCCCGATGTTGTCGGGGGGGGGGGAGGGGGATTGGCGGTTCGACATGGCAGGACAGCTTGGGCAACCTCCTGCCTGGATCGTTGTGGGGGGGATTCTGTAACCGGTGTTGTTTTTGACAGACACCGGTTACAGAATCCAGCTTTTAGGTGAAGGCCTGGCTCCTCCTTCGCATTAAAGCCCTTCTGTTGGACGTTTGGGGCTTAGGCGTTTTTTTTGTTTCATTATGGCTAAAAAGTGTAGACGTCGTGTGGGTGTACTTTTAGACATAGTGGTGATTGGGCGTTTAGGCAGAGGAAGGCCATAATCAAAACAAGGACGTTTTGTTTGGTTATGGACACTTTCCCTGCTTCTGCTTTGAACGTTTAAAGACTTAGGCCAAAAAGGGACTTAGACATTTTTTTTTATTATTCCCCTCCACGTGTTTACCTTGTGACACTGGACATGTCACTTAATCCCTTTATTGCCCCACTGGGACAGATAGGAAAATATGATAAAGTACATGAATGTAAACCACTTAGGATAAAAGTGATATATATCACTTATATCCATAGTAGACTCACTCAAACATGGAAGGGAACCAATCAAAAATTAAAGGGCTAATAAACTCATTCAGCTAAAGTCATCCAATCACTTGTCTCATTCAAACTTATCGGCTGCATACTATTCAACTCAAACATCCAGCGCAACTCTTTTATATTCAACGTTCAAACAGGCCATGAATACAGAGGCTGATTATAACAAACAGGATGGTGAATTGAATGTATCTTTAAACACTTATAAAGAAAAAAATCAGACAAGGCAAAATAAAGAAATAGAAGAGAGATGAAAAGAACTATGGGGCTCATAATAAAAAAAAAAGTCTAAAAAGTGGCCTAAATGGGTACTTGGATGATCAAAAAGCCTGATCGTCCATGTACCCATTATCAAAGCTGGTTTTAACGTATCTAAAACCAGCTTAGGCCTTTCCCCACCTCTAAACGCACAGAGAGAAAAGAGGCATTTTTAGAGGAGGCGTACAACAGTATAACCAAAGATTTTGACAGGTTGCCTAATCGGCACTTATACGTTTTGACTTAGACCAAGTCAAAACAGGTACATAAGCACATAAGCACATAAGCAATGCCTCTGCCGGGTCAGACCTGAGGTCCATCGTGCCCAGCAGTCCGCTCACGCGGCGGCCCAACAGGTCCAGAACCTGCGTAATAATCCTCTATCTATACCCCTCTATCCCCTTTTCCAACAGGAAATTGTCTAATCCTTTCTTAAACCCCAGTACCGTACTCTGCCCTATTACATCCTCTGGAAGCGCATTCCAGGTGTCCAAACCCGCTGAGTAAAGAAAAACTTCCTAGTATTTGTTTTGAATCTATCCCCTTCCAATTTTTCCGAGTGCCCTCTTGTTCTTTTATGTTTTGAAAGTTTGAAGAATCTGTCTCTCTCCACTTTCTCTATGCCCTTCATGATCTTGTAGGTCTCCATCATGTCTCCTCTGAGTCTCCGCTTTTCTAGGGAGAAGAGCTCCAGCTTCTCCAATCTTTCAGTGTATGAAAGGTTTTCCATGCCCTTAATCATTCATGTCGCTCTCCTCTGGACCCTCTCAAGTATTGCCATATCCTTCTTAAGGTGCGGTGACCAATACTGAACACAGAACTCCAGGTGCGGGCGCACCATTGCCCGATACAACGGCAGGATGACTTCTTTTGTTCTGGTCGTAATACCATTTTTAATAATTCCCAACATTCTGTTCGCTTTCTTCGCGGCTGCTGCGCATTGCGTCGTTGACTTCATTGTTGTATCCACCAGTACACCCAAATCTCTTTCAAGGTTACTTCCCTCTAATACTAGTCCCCCCATTTGGTAGCTGAACATCGGGTTCTTTCTCCCTATATGCATGACCTTGCATTTCCCTACATTGAACTTCATCTGCCATTTATTCGCCCACTCTTCCAGTTTGCTTAGGTCCCTTTGTAGGTCCTCACACTCTTCCATAGTTCTGACCCTTCTACAGAGTTTAGTGTCATCCGCAAATTTTATAACTTCACATTTCGTCCCCGTTTCCAGGTCATTAATAAATACATTGAACAGCAGCGGTCCAAGTACAGACCCCTGCGGAACTCCACTCGTGACTTTCCTCCAGCCCGAGTAGTGACCCTTCACTCCAACCCTCTGTCTCCTGCCTGCCAACCAGTGTTTGACCCATCTGTGTACGTCCCCTTCCACCCCGTGGTTCCACAGCTTCCTAAGTTACTGCTCATGGGGTACCTTGTCAAAGGCCTTTTGGAAGTCAAGGTAGATGATGTCTACAGGTTCCCCTTTGTCCAAATGGCTATTTACCCCCTCGAAGAAGTGCAGTAAATTTGTTTGGCACGATCTTCCTTTACAGAAGCCATGTTGGCTCGCTTTCATCAGCCCATTTTTTTCGATGTGCAGCCCATTTTTTTCGATGTGCTGAGCTGATCGTGGCTGCTACAATCAGCTCAGCGGCCCCAGCAACCTGCCTAGCCCCTACAGCAATGATCCCGGCAGTAGAGATGGCCAGATTGGGTCCATGTGCCTAAGGCCCCGTCCACAGGAGGAGCCTAAAGCTCCTGGGCCTATTCTAGTTGGCCCAGGCACCTCAGGCCCCACCTGTGGATGGAGTTTGAGCTGCCTGGGCCAATCCGGCCACATTCCTGGATTGGCTGGCCTGCCGGACAGGCGGGCTTGGCACCCATCCGTCCAGCCAATGATATCAAGGTACGGGTGGTGGGATTGTGGGTGGGTGGTCGGCAGGGGGGTCATGGGTTGGCAGTGATCTGATCGGGGGTTCGGGGGGACAGATGTGGGGTGGGGTACGCCGAGGGCAGGAGGGCCTGAGATCCCTACAGCCCGTATTTTAGTGGGGGTGGGGGTTAGAGGGTGTCCCTGGGCCAGGAGGGCTTGGGCTCCCTCCTGGTCAGATCGTGTGTGGGGGAGGGGGGTTGGAGGTCACCGGGCCAGGAGGGCTTGGGCTCCCTCCTGGCCCCATCGGACTTGGAGGGGGGGGTGGTTGAAGATCGCGGGGCAAGAGGGCTTGGTCTCTCTCTTGTCCCGAATGTAATCGGGGGGTTCGGGGGTGCCACGGGGCAGGAGGACGTGGCCTCCCTCCTGCCCTTAACCTAATCGTGGGTTCGGGGGTGCCTTGGGCAAGAGGGCTTGGGCTCCCTCCTGCCCCTAACCTAATCGGGGAGTCGGGGTGCTGCGGGGCAGGAGGGCTTGGGCTCCCTCCTGCCCCGAACATAATCGGGGGTTCGGGGGTGCCACGGGGCAGGAGGGCTTGGGCTCTTTCCTGCCCCAAATGTAATCGGGGGTTTGGGGGTGCCGCGGAGCAGGAGGGCTTGGGCTCCCTCCTGCCCGGATCATTGTAGGGGGGGGGGTGGATTCTGTAACCGGTGTTGTTTTTGACAGACACCGGTTACAGAATCCAGCTTTTAGTTGAAGGACTGGCTCCTCCTTCACCTAAAAGCCCTTGTTTTGGACGTTTGGGTCTTAGGCTTTTTTTAGGTTGATTATATGGTATAAGTTTAGACGTAGTGGTGGACTGGGCGTTTAAACAGCTGAACGTAGAGGCAGGCCATTATAAAAAAAAACTCCTTTTGGACATTTTTTTTGATAATGGACATTTTCCCTGCTTCTACTTTCAACGTTTAAGGCCTTAGGCCAAATGGGGACTTAGACGGGTTTTTTTTATTATGCCCCTTCACGTGAACAATAAGGTATATTTATGGCTATTTAAGATGTCTATGCCATCCGTGTCAAGACAAGAATTTTCTGATGATCAATCTCAACGGGATCATCTTCAAGTGGAAATTTAAGTACAAGCACCTCAGCGTTGGGGGCCCAGAGAAGACACGGGTTTTTTTCCCCCAACGGGCAACGAGGATGGCAAAGACAGCACCCCTCTTGGAAAGTCAGCTTCCAACCTCAAGCAGGAACCTATCCAGGCCCACAAACTCGATCTCAATGGAGGAATTATGAACCGTATTCAATATATCGGGACAAGAATTATCTTCAGGTCAATAATCTCTGTTGAATTTAGGGTTGGGATTTGTTCCCAGCTCTAGATATGATGGTTTTGAAACACGTTTAGCAGTATACAGATTGTTACAGAGACTGCATCTAAAGGTGTATTTTATGGAAAATTCAATGTTTGAGGACCATTCCATCATATGTGGGAAATCTAGATGGAGTCTCCCCTGTCCTTTGCATCCTAATTTGAGCACCTTCAGAGATTTAGTTCTCCATGATATTGTAGGCCTGGAACATAAATCTTTAAAACATCAAGATAATCTTACCCATGAGGAAAGACTAACTCTTCAAGAATTAAGATCTAATGAGTTATTAGTCATTTCACGTGCTGACAAAGGGGGAGCAATTGTGGTCTCCAATAAACAAGCATATATGAGGGATGCTTATCGCCAGATTGATGATGAGAAATTCTATAAGAAGCTAGCTGGAGATCCAGTTATGGAACTAAAACACCAAATTGCTCTCATAATTTCAGCAACATATAAATCTAAGAACATAAGAAGTTGCCTTCACTGGGTCAGACCAGAGGTCCATCGCGCCCAGCAGTCCGCACCCGCGGCGGCCCATCAGGTCCATGACCTGTTAGGTGGTCCCTGACTTTTCCTATAACCCATCTCTACTTCTATCTGTACCCCTCAATCCCCTTATTCTTCAGGAATTTATCTAAACCTTCCTTGAACCCCGTAGCATGCTCTGCCCTATCACAACCTCCGGGAGCGCGTTCCATGTGTCCACCACCCTCTGATTAAAGAAGAACTTCCTAGCATTTGTTCTAAACCTATGCCCTTTCAATTTCTCCGAGTGCCCCCTTGTACTTGTGGTTCCCCAAAGTCTGAAGAATCTGTCCCTGTCTACCTTCTCTATGCCTTTCAGGATTTTAAAGGTTTCTATCATGTCTCCTCTAAGTCTGCGCTTCTCCAGGGAGAATAGCCCCAGCTTTTCCAACCTGTCAGCGTATGAAAAGTTTTCCATACCTCTTACCAATTTAGTCACTCTTCTCTGGACTCCCTCAAGTATCGTCATGTCCTTTTTGAGGTACGGCGACCGATACAGCAGCATGATGACTTCCTTCGTCCTGGTCGTGATACTCTTTTTGATGATACCCAACATTCTGTTTGCTTTCTTTGAGGCTGTCGCACATTGTGCCGATGCTTTCATTGTTGTATCCACCAACACACCCAGGTCTCTTTCAAGGTTACTCACCCCTAGCAATGATCCCCCCATTTTGTAGCTGAACATAGAGTTCTTTTTCCCTACATGCATGACCTTGCAATTTTCTATATTAAAGCTCATCTGCCACTTTATTGCCCACTCTTCCAGTCTCATTAGGTCCCTTTGCAGGTCTTCACAGTCTTCCGTGGTTCTAACCCTGCTGCAGAGTTTGGTGTCATCTGCAAATTTAATAACCTCACATTTCGTCCCCGTCTCCAGGTCGTCTATAAATATATTGAACAGGAGCGGCCCCAGCACCGACCGCTGCAGAACTCCGCTCTTGACCCATTGCCAGTTAATAACAAAAGAAGCAGCATATTTGTGCCCTTCATTTCATATGACTCTGAAAATCTATTTTCTTCCAAAAATAAACAAACGAATAGTATCCCCCCTGAGAGACCTATAGGGTTCCTTTTACAAAGGTGCGCTAGCGTTTTTAATGCACACACTGGATTAGCGCATGCTATAGCCGAAAATCTACAGCCTGCTCAAAAGGAGGTAGTAGCGGCTAGTGCAATTTAGCGTGCACTATTCCATGCATTAAGGCCCTAGCACGCATTTATAAAAGGAGCCCATAGTGTCCATGAAAAACTCGGTGTTGGAACCCTTATCAAAATTTCTGGATGTTTTTTTGCAGGTGGAAGTGGTCAAAGTGAAGTCCTATATGAAAGATATCACACACATGCTTCAACTTTTAGCAGAAATCCAAAATGTTGAGGAGAATTGGTTACTGGTCATTTTGGATGTGACAGCTTTATACACGATGATACCTACCCAGGGAGCTCTGAATTTATTGCAAAAAAATTTTGAGCAACAACATTTTTGTGAATGAATTTCGGCTCAGTTTCTTATGCAATTTGCAAATCTAGTATTGACTCTGAGCTATTTTTGGTATCAGGGTTCTTTTTACCAACAAATTCATGGTATTGCCATGGGGTCATCTTTGGCCCCTGCTCTTGCCACATTGTATATGGCAAACTTGGAGGAACAGTTTTTCTATCCATCTCCTTTTTTTTCAATACATCAAGTTATGGAAATTTTTGGGATGATGTGCTATGTATATGGACTTCTACTAAAGAACAGTTTGATGAATTTCTGTCATGGTTAAACCAAGTGGATAATAACATTCAATTCACTGCTTCTATACAGAGTCAAGAAATTTCATTTTTAGACCTTATGATCATGAATGAAAAGGGCCATTTGATTATAACTATCTATCGTAAATTTACTGATAGAAATAGCCTGCTTCGCTACCACAGTTTTCATCCTCATAAATTAAAAGCGAATCTTCCTATTAGCAAGTTCCTACTATTATGCAGGATCTGCCTCTAGCTCAGTGAATATAAGATCCAGGCGCATAAAATGAAACATAGGTTTTATTTGAGAGGTTATCCAAAATCCATAGTGCATCAAGCATATTTGAGAGCCAAGTATGTGCAACGTTCTTTGTTATTGCAATATCATCAGAAAGAAATGACTGAACAACTTTTGACATTTGTTCAACCTTACTCCCTCCTATCCAGCAATATTAGTCGGTCAATTCGAAAACACTGGCATGTAGTGACATTGATTAATTATAATATGGGGGAGGTCCCTATATTTTCATACACTCGATCCAAGAATTGGGCGAATTGTTGAATTCCAGTTTTGGTAAACATCATCGTGAAATTCATCAGGGGCTCCATAAAAGTTGTGGGAATTGTCAGTGGTGCATCCTGATATAGGCAAGGTTTATCAGGCTAAAGAAATAATGGACTGTAGTTCTTCTTATGTTATTTATGTTATTCAATGCCCTTGCCCTAATTTGTTTGTAAGACAGACCACAAGATCAATTAAAATTAGGCTCACAGAGCATAAATCTAGGGTCCACACACAAAATGAATCAGCTCCTTTGGTTCGCCATTGGAAGCTTTTAAAACACATGATCCAGGGTTTAAAATGGAGAGTGCTTGATTCTGTAAAGATTGGGTGAGAGAGTGGAAATTATGAACGAACGTTGAATATAAAAGAGTTGCACTGGATGTTTGAGCTGAATAGTATGCAGCTGATAGGTTTGAATGAGACAAGTGCCTGGATAACTTTAGATGAATGTTAGCCCTTTAAATTTTTGATTGGTTCCCTGCCTTGTTTGAGTGAGTACTATGGATGACGTCAGGGGAGTTATATCATTGGTGTTACGCCTCAACCATTTTGTAATGGAAGCTGGTCACTATGCTAGGGAAGTAAATACACTTATGCATTGGTAAGAGTTCTTCCCTATTTTGTGAATGTTTGGGTAGTTTGGGTTCTCCTTTTTGACACATTGCATTTCTGTTGTAGTTGCGGCACAAACCCCTGTCCTGAGGAAGATTTGAAACGCGTTGGTGGGGACTAGTGCAACAACAACATAAAGCTAAGTTTAAATACGATTAGCATTCAGGAAATGAAACGAACTAAATAGTTTAAAAATGAAATGAAAGTATAGGGAGAATTGAGTATTTAATATGAAGTCAAGATAAATTTAAAACAAAATACAGTCAAACCTCGGTTTATGAGTAACCCGGTTTGCAAGTGTTTTGCAAGACGAGCAAAACACTCAGCAAACTTTTGACTCGTAAACCGAGCATTGACTCGATTTGCGAGCCCCCACCCGACCCGACTGCGGGAACCAACAATATTGCTCCGCCTGAGGCCACCGGCACTTCTATCATCTCTTCCCCCCCCTCCCCCGACTGGCCCTATCCTTACCCCTGCACCGCCGGTGATAAAAGTGCCTGCCACCGGTCTGCTGCTGAGCCTTGAGCATCTGCGCATGCTCAGGCCTTCTGATCTCACCCTCTCCGAGATTCTCATGAGAATTGGATGGAATCAGTGAACAGTGCTGCCACACTGTTCCTATTCAGGCCAGGGTGGCGTTCTGAGAATCCCCATTGTGATATATAATATATCAGCATGATAGAGTGAAGAGTTGTTTGATTGTTGATATTTATTGAATGCCATATGAGTGTATGATTTTAAACTATGGTTAGACAGGTAAGTGACTAGTCTTGATCAGTCACATTTTTTTGGCTTGCTAAAAGCAATCACTTTTTGAGCCTCAGGAAGCCATGTTAGACCATCAATTGCTCTACTAGTTTACATGGCATTTCAATATTAATGAGCTTAGTTGCATGGTAAGATCGGAGAAAGAACGACCGTTTTCTGCATTGTGTCGGTAATGGCGATTGTCACTAAACTGGTCAAAATTGGTTTAGCGACAGCCATTAGATGATCACTGACTTTAGTGCATCTGGCCCTGTAAGAGAGATAGAGAACACTTACACATGTTCTAGGTAAATGTTAGTGAATTAGTGGAAACACAAAACAATACTTAACATAAGAACATAAGAAGGTGCCTCCACTGGGTCAGACCAAGGTCCATCTCGCCCAGCGGTCCGCTCCCGCGGCGGCCCATCAGGTCTGCGACCTGTGGAGTGGTTTCTGCCTACTTCTATAACCTACCTCAAGTTATATCTGTACCCCTCTATCCCCTTATCCTTCAGGAACCTATCCAAACCCTCCTTGAACCCCTGTACAGAGTTCTGGCTTATCACATTCTCCGGAAGCGCGTTCCATGTGTCCACCACCCTCTGGGTAAAAAAGAACCTCCTAGCATTTGTTCTAAACCTGTCCCCTTTCAATTTCTCCGAGTGACCCCTAGTGCTTGTGGCTCCCCACGGTTTGAAGAATCTGTCCTTATTCACTTTCTCTATGCCCTTAAGGATTTTGAAGGTTTCTATCATGTCCCCTCTAAGTCTCCTCTTCTCCAGGGAGAACAGCCCCAGCATTTTTAACCTGTCATCGTATGAAAAATTTTCCATACCTTTTATCAATTTAGTCGCCCTCCTCTGCACTCCCTCCCTTATCTGATGTTAATGTTGGATGGTAGAATCTTGAGATCTACATGAAGTAAAACACTTTAATAATTATATGTGTGTTTAAACATTGACCAATTTAAATTAGAATGTTTAAAAATTATGTTTTAATTAGTAATTATCTTCTTTTTTTTTTAATGTAACTTATTCTAGTTTTGTTAACGGGATCCAGTTAGGGTAGTTAAAAAAATAAGAACATTATAAGAAATGTACAAACACTAAGGGCTCCTTTTATCAAGCCACGCTTACAGTTTAACACATGTAATAACACACAATAAACCGCCGGCCATGCTAGCCACTCCCACCTCCTCTTGAGCAGACGGTAGGTTTTGGCAAGCGTGGGGGTTAACGCATGATGAAAAGTCATCCCCGCTAGTGCGGCTTGATAAAAGGAGCCCTAAGTCTTGTTTCTCTGTCACTTATTTATAACATTGTAAGATATTGTCATCTAAATTCTTACCTGTCCAGCAATTGCAGTTTGCTGTGGCCCCTATTTCCCTTCCCTAGGGAAGAGTGTGGTACAGTAGTTAAAGCTACAACCTCAGCACTCTGGAGTTGTAGGTTCAAACTAGAGAATGACACAGGGACTATTTACTGCGGCAAACTGTGGTCACTGCAGTAAATCTGCAGGAAAGGAGAAATTTTCAACTGGTTTACCACAGGAATGGGGACAAGACCTTTAACCACCCTGCAGGAATGGGGACAAGACCTTTCACCGCCCCATGGTAGCGATGAAAAGTCTTGCTCCTGTGGAAAAAAATTGTGCCTGTGTCAGTCTCGGCATCTCTTCCCCAGCTCCTCTTGCACCTATTTTAGCTTCAGGAGTCAGCCATGCCACGATGAAGACAGAAGGAACCCAATGTGATTTGAAGAATAAAATTACCAACCAAAAAAGTTGAAAAAAATAATTTTTTTATATTTTGTGATTAGACTATTTCAGATTTAACATAAGAACATAAGCAATACCTCCACTGGGTCAGACCTGTGGTCCATCGCGCCCAGCAGCGCGCTCACGCGATGGCCCAACAGGTCCAGGACCTGTGCAGTAATCCTCTATCTATACCCTTCTATCCCCTTCTCCAGCAGAAAATTGTCCAATCCTTTCTTAAACCCCAGTACTGTACTCTGCCCTATTACGTCCTCTGGAAGCGCATTCCAGGTGTCCACCACACGTTGGGTAAAGAAGAACTTCCTGGCATTTGTTTTGCATCTATCCCCTTTCAACTTTTCCGAATGCCTTCTTGTTCTTATATTTTTTGAAAGTTTGAAGAATCTGCCCCTCTCTACTCTCTCTATGCCCTTCATGATTTTGTAGGTCTCTATCATATACCTTCTGAGTCTCCTCTTCTCCAGGGAAAAGAGACCCAGTTTCTCCAATCTCTCAGCATATGAAAGGTTTTCCATCCCTTTTATCAGATGCGTCGCTCTCCTCTGAACCATCTCGAGTAACGCCATATCCTTCTTAAGGTACGGCGACCAATACTGGACGCAATACTCCAAATGCGGACGCACCATTACCCGATACAATGGCAGGATAACTTATTTCGTTCTGGTAGTAATACCCTTCTTGATTATACCTAGCATTCTATTCACTCTTTTAGCGGCTGCTGCGCACTGTGCCGTCGGCTTCATTGTCATGTCAACCCATTCCAGCAGGGGTGAGAACTATAGAAGGAGCAGTTCTGACGGTGCTCGGCACCAACTGCCAGTTTCACTAGTGGCCAGATCGGGAGCCCTTTCCAGCAGGGCACCTAGCATCATCTACACCCCTCCCCCGTTCCAGCAGGGGAAAGAACTACAGGAGGAGCAGCGCTGATGGTGCTCGGCACCAACTGCCAGTTTCACTAGTGGCCAGATCGGGAGCCCTTTCCAGCAGGTCACCTAGCATCATCTACACCCCTCCCCCGTTCCAGCAGGGGAGAGCCAATAGAGGAGAGCTGCAGTACAACGCTCAGACCAACGGTCGGTTCGGGAGCCCGTTCCAGCAGGGTACCCGACACCATCTTCACTCCTCCCCCATTCCGAAGGGTCTACCTCTGAGGATCTCACATCATGTGTGGCAGCGGTGGAGATTACCTTGCCAGAGATGTCGCCTGTTCTTGGAGGAAACTCGGGACCCAGATGATAGCCATCGGAACTGGGGTTGACGGCAGTTAAAGAATAAAATGGGAATGGTGATTGAAGTGAATTGGGGTGGAGATGGAGGTGGGTATGGAGAGGGATAGGGATATGATGTATTCCGGAAATGCATTTAAGATCTGGTGTTAAATGATCATAATAATTACAAGTCAAAGATCTTGATGCTTTTTTGGAGTGTGTTTCTGTTTCTCTCTATGCTTATTTTTATCTCTATTTTGTTTACTTTAATTATTATTTTAATTCTATCTTTAAATTATTTATTCATTACATGTTGGAATATTTCATTTCTATCTCTATCTCTACCTCTGTCTTTTTATTTTTATTTTTCATACTGTTTCTTCAGGTACTTTAGTTAGATTGTGAGCCTTTGGGACAGTTAGGGAATTTCCAAGTACCTATCTTATTTATTTAGTTTTTATTTATGGTATATTTAATGCATCATTTTTGTAAACCGCTTAGAAACCTCACAGTTATTAGCGGTATATAAGAATTAAATTAAATTAAAATTATCCCCAAGTCCCTTTCTTGGGTACTGTCATTCAATAACATCCCTCCCATCGTATAGTTGGACCTCAGGTTTCTGCTTCCCACATGCAATACTTTACATTTCTCAACGTTGAACTTCATCTGCCATCTCGTTGCCCATTCCCCTAGTTTGTTCAAGTCTCTTTGCAATTCTTTGCAGCCCTCCTTAGTCCGAGCTCCACTATATAGTTTGGTGTCGTCCGCAAATTTTATTATCTCGCACTTCGTCCCTGTTTCTAGATCATTTATGAATATATTAAATAGCAGCAGCCCGAGCACTGAGCCCTGCGGAACACCACTCGTGACCCTCCTCCAGTCCGAGTAGTGGCCCTTCACCTTTACCCTCTGTTTCCTACCCGCCAACCAGTTTCTGATCCATCTGCTAGAGCTGGTATTAGAAATAACTGGGGACCGCAAAGCTCAGGCTGTGATTCCTTACCTTCCAGCTGACTTAGGGCTCTCTCTGACCAGGCATCCAGTTGCCCTATTTGCACTCCCCTAACACTATTCCTGCCATGTGTGACTGAAGTATTCTGTTAGCTTGATTTTTCTGTGTAGCATTCTGTAGTAATTAGGTTTGTTCAGTTTTCACAATAGTGGATGGGATATTTGTGAAATGGAGGGGAGACAGGGGTTTTGTTGATCCTTGCTCTGTATTATTTGTGTTTATAAAATGATAATTGTACAGAATATTGTCTCTTTTTATACTTTAATAAAATAAGTTCAGTATAAAATCATAACTATTCGAGGCTTGTGTGGATGGGATCTGTCAGTTTATAGGACGGGGACGGGGATTGAACTCATGGGACAGGGCAGAGATGGAGACTGAGCTCACGGGGACAGGGCAGAAAATGGTCATAAATTTTTCCCCCGTGTCATTCTCTAGTTCAAACCCATATTGCTCTCTGTAACCCTGGGCAAGTCACTTAGGGCTAGATTCACTAAAGGCACGGATCAGATCCAATCCGTGAGGGATCCGATCCGATCCATGTCTGGTTGGCTAATTCATGAATTGCCCTCATGCAAATGAGGGAAAACAGAATCACGCCCCCAACTAAGCACCTGGATCACTCTATAGCGATCTCGATGCATGCACAGACCAGCTGTAGATGGTCTGCACATGCGCTGGCCCTCCGTGTCTGGAAGAGCAGGAAATTTCTTTTTTTTTGCTGATTTTTTCTTCCCAAGCCCGTGGTTTTAACCCACTTTAAGCCCATGGATTAAAACCACAGGCTTGCACTGTGGGGAAGGGCAGGAGAGTTGGGGTGGCAGGAGAGATTTAGGGTGAGAGCAGGGCGGCGAGTCAGGGAGGCAGGAGAGATTCGAGGCAAGAGCAGGAGATGGGGCAGAGAGTAGGAGTTCGGGGCAGGCAGGAGATCGGGGCTGAGAGCAGGAGTTCAGGGCAGGCAGGAGATTGGGGCTGAGAGCAGGAGATTGTGGCAGGTAGGAGATCGGAGCTGAGAGCAGAGAAGCAGGGCAGAGAGCAGGGCAGCAGAAGGCAGGGCAGTTGGAAAGGACCTGAGCGAATGGTCCTTTGCAGTCACTTATTTTTGGATCGGTCAGCCCAATTGGTGTCCCTATGTTTTTTAGTGAATCGCTGCCTGCCTACATTTGAATGCCCTTCCCCCTCATTTGCATGTGTGGATCAAAGGATGATCAGGACAGAGGTTAGTGAATCGGGTTGGAGGGATATCGGGCCGCAAAGGGGTCGCGAAGTGATTAGAAGTTGATCGGTGGGCTTAATGAATCTAGCCCTAAATCCCCCATCATCCCATGTACATTAGATAGACTGGGAGTCCACCAAAAAAGACAGGGAAAAATTCTTCAGCACCTGAATAAATTCATATAAACCATTCTGAGCTCTCTTGGGAGAACAGTATATTTTATTGTGCCTCATCTTCCAGAGGAAAGTACTATATGAGGTATTGGTCTATTAAGCGATTACAAATTAGCGGGTAAAGGCAATTCTCACCCTGTGGCACTAGCAACTGAGACAGGTGTTACCACTGACCTTGCAGTTATGGAGTTCAAATCCAAAGTAGAAAATAGTCCCAGCAATTAGGTGTGGTGGCCTTCTCTGCAAGTAGAGGTGTCAGCAGAGGATGCCAAGGAACCCACAGAGACAGAAGAGGATCCAGGCAAGGAAACATTGCAATGTGATAGGGAGCCATGAGTGTCACAGAGGGGAGTGTCCCACCACAGATGGTATGCAGTCAATCTGGACATCCAAAATCCTGAGACAAAACCAACTTCTGGTGGATTATTACTGCCAAAAGATCAAACTGCTTCCCCAGCTACAGGAGGGCTGCTTGCAAGTGCTGTGGGAGATGCAGCAGGACTCCTTGGAGGCTTTGGACAACCTGTTGCTGCAGTTTGTGGGTCTCTGGAGGGACATGCAAACTATCACCAAGGCTATGACCTCTGCACTTCCTACTCAGTGGACCCTTTTCTCCTTCTTAGTGCCAGGGAGGCTAGCAGCCAGTCATCAGCACCCTCAGCATAGGCAATAGTTGCCAACTGTATAACCAGCCAGGGGGATATGACAAGCAGCAAAATGTTGCTGCCTTGGTCAAATGAGTGGAAAGCCAAGTATGTTCTTGCACAGGGCTGGACCCACAGGTGCAGCCCAGAGTGCAGTGTGGGTGCTGTTAGTGGCAGCAGAGGAGATGCAACCACTTTCAGAAGCATCTGGGTGCCTCAATGACTCTCAAAGAAGTGAAAGCTCCACCGAGCTTTCAGATACTTCTTCACCTCCAGAGAGATCTGGATCATCAATTAGGGCCATAGGAGGGCAGCAGAGTGGGCCAAAAGCAAGAACATGGGAGGGGAAGGGGTGGATTATGAGGGGGCAGAGAGTGTGCCTTGAGGCACACCATTGTAGTGGCATGGTAGTGGTGGTAAAGGGGGGTGCTGGCAGATTTGTCACATTATGTCAATCACTAAAGGTTTCATTCACTTTCATTGAAAATGTCTCTGAATCAACAGTTCTAATGTTTACAACACCAGCTGGTATGGTGCCTGCTCTCTTCAGGTGTGTGTGTGTGGGGGGAGGATCTCTTCATGGTCACGTTCTGTCTGTTGCTGTAGCTGCTGGTGTCTAGGTTCTGGCAAGGGCTGTCTTTTTTAGGGGCAAAGTTGTGTTGGCAACCTTCTCTGGGGTGCAGAGGAGCTCGTCTCCCCCTCCCATGAAAAGTGAAGGCATCAAAACTTATTACTAAATAGGCTGGAATCAATAGGAATATCAGATTAGATCCTAAACTGATTTCACTCCTATTTCACAGAAAGAACATCAACTGTAAATTTTAGCAATATTACGTCATCCCCCACGACCCAGATGCATCTAAAGCCGACATGAGTTGGCCCAACATCAAAGAGAATGACTAGCAAACATTCAATAAGTTCTACAACAAGTACGCCAAATCATATTGCAGATTGGACCCCTGCCCCCCAAATGTGATGAAAGCGGCCCCTATCAACTTCAAAGCCAAACTACTAGACTGGGTCAACTTACGACTATCCATTGGCAAGTTTCCAGATGACTTGGGTCAAATTGTAATAACTCCTATTAAAAAGAACACCAAAGAAACATCCAGCAACATAGCCAATTTTAGACCTGTTGCAAGCATCCCTCTTGCTGCTAAATTAATGGAAGGTCTGGTAAAAGCTGAACTGAACACCTACCTAGACAAATTCAACTTACTGCAGAATAACCAATCAGGTTTAAGACCCGGCTTCAGCACCGAAACAATTATGGCCTCACTCCTAAACCACCTACATTCCCTTCTCAGTCAAGGCACCAGTGTGATGATTCTGCAACTGGACCTAAGTTGTGCCTTCGACCTAATAGATCACACCATCTTAATGAACTGTTTAGAATCCTTAGGCATCACAGGAAACGCTTACAACTGGTTCCAGGGATTCCTCGAGTTCAGATCCTATCAGGTATTCAAAGAAGACAAATTCTCCTTCAGCTGGAATAACAACTACGGGTTACCCCAGGGCTCCCCGCTGTCTCCGACCCTATTCAACATCTACCTAATCACATTGGGTCACCTGCTACAAAGCCTAAAACTAAATTTTTACATTTATGCTGATGACATTACTGTAGTGCTGCCACTAACCTGTCTGTCGTCAGACTTTATTAATTTCTTATCCAACACCCTAAATCAAATAGAGCTTTGGATGACGGCCTTCAAACTAAAACTGAACACAGAAAAAACTGGTGGCGGTTTTTTCTTTTGCCCTGCCGTTGTTTCCAGTTTCTCGGACAATGCCATCAAGCTAAGTTTGCTTTTTTTCACCTAGGAGTCGGCTGGGGACTCCCAGAGTGTCCTACTCTGTCTTCATTTTAGCACTGTAGTGTTGTGATTTATTTATCATGTAATTATTTCATTCACTGTTGTGTGATTAATTTGAGCACATCGGAGGGGTCCAGTGATGGTGTGCAGGTGGAGGTTATTATATCTTCACCAGTGTGTGTAAAGCGCTGAAGAATCTTCTCCCTTCGCTTATCCTTCACACTGAGGACTCCTCCTCCACACATTATATTATATTTTGGATTTAATATTGGGTGATTTAGACAGATTGGGCCGCTCTTTGAGTCTATTAGATTTTTCACTGCTTCATGTGGTTTCTATTTAGTATCTTTTGCAGTATTTTTTGGAGTTATTGTGTGATTGTTTTAAAATATGACAATCACACTTACCAGCATTCCTAGAGTCCATCATTTCTTCCCAACTCTCATCATACTTAGAGAGATTCTCTATTCTTTTACCCTATCAATATGGCTTTCGTCCTAACTTCAGCACCGAATCCCTACTGTCTTCCCTGATTTCAAGGGTTCAACAACTTCACTCTCGAAACAAGTTCTCCGTCCTCCTACAATTTGACCTTTCCGCTGCTTTCGACGTTGTTCACCATGATATTCTTGTTTACCAACTCTCTGAGATAGGTATCAACTCCACAGTCCTAGGTTGGTTCTCTAAATTCCTCCGCTCTCATTCTTACATTGTTAACATGAATGGCACCTCATCCTCCCCCTGGAAACCGAATTGTGGAGTCCCGCAAGGCTCTCCATTATCCCCTATCCTTTTCAACATCTATATGTCCTCCCTAAAACTCCTCCACCTATCTCCCCTTGAAACAATTTACACATATGCAGACGACATCCTCGTCCTCCTCGAGACCAATTCGAACCTCACCGACCTGTCTAAGAACATATAATGAACCTACAATCCTGGGCCCACACTGTGCAAATGAAATTGAATGAGTCCAAAACAAGACTTCTTTGGCTCGGTCCAAAACTAGATCACCTACCCACCTCCATCCCACTACCCTCTGGCTCCTCTCTGCAGCTTGAGTTTTCGAGTAAGGTCTTGGGCATCATCATTGATTCCACATTGTCCTTCAATGACCACCTCCAATCCTTGGTAAAAAAATGCTTTTTCAGCCTTCACATGCTGAGGAAAGTTAGATCCTGCTTCCATCAAAAACATTTTACCCTCCTTGTCCAATCCATCATCCTCTCCAGATTGGACTATTGCAACTCTATCTACTTAAGCCTAACTAAGAAAAACCTCCACAGACTCCAACGGATTCAGAATGCCGCGGCTAAGCTCATCTTCGCTAAAAATAAATTTGACCATGTCTCCCCGCTCCTGGCCAAGCTCCACTGGCTTCCGATAATCGCCAGGATCCACTATAAATACGCCTGTTTAACTTTCAAAATCCTATATGGTATCCTCCCTCCCTTTATCCCTCTTTCTTGGAATTCCTCAAACCCTAATACCACCAGATCCTCCCACAAATTAAAACTATCCTTCCCCTCGCTAAAAGGTATTTCCCACACAGGAAAGCTAGGGACCTCCCTCCACTTCAAAATCACTGAGCTCTGGAACAACCTTACCTCCCCTCTTCGGAACTTGAGCTCTCTTCAAGTTTTCCGCAAACATCTGAAAACCTGGCTTTTCTCAAAAAATGTAAGTCTCCCTCCAACTTAGGAATCAAGGAAACTCTTATATCTTGGCATCCCAAGTCCCTAAATTTTCTTCACACTTCTACCTCTAACCCTCTGTTGTAGTTCCTTCCTATTTCTCCTACTGTAAACCGCGTCGAGCTCTACGAACGTGGAGATGATGCGGTATACAAACCTAAGGATTAGATTAGATTAGATTAGATAAACTTTTAATACCATATACACCATTCAGAACTTTACGATCTGCAGATCACAATTTACTTGTAATTCCCTCCCTAAAGATTATTAATACTCAAAGAAACAAAATATTCACAGTTTATGCTCTGCAGCTATGGAATACTTTACCCTCATATCCCCAAAAAGGGGGCGACAAGAGAAACAACCCACAAGGAAGAACAACAGGGAAAGTAAAAAACCAAAACTTAAATTGCTTGTACACCAATGCAAGGAGTCTACGGACCAAAATGGGAGAGCTGGAAGTCATGGCCAACAAAGAGGACCTAGACATAATTGGAATCACAGAAACATGGTGGTCTGAGGACAACAAATGGGACGTAGTACTACCAGGTTATAAACTCTATAGTAAAGACAGGACATGTAAGAAGGGAGGAGGAATAGCGCTATACATAAAGGACTCCATTCACTTGACCAGGATGGATACGGCAACAAGGGCAGAAGGTTTGGAATCGCTATGGGTTAAGTTACCAGGAAGAAAGGGAGCCGACACAAAATTGGGACTTTATTATCGCCCACCTGGACAGCCAGAAACAAGTGACAATGACCTAGAAGCAGAATTGAGGCAGGAATGCAAAAGCGGAAGGGTGACGGTTATGGGAGACTTCAACCACCCTGGGATAGACTGGAGCATTGGACACTCCAGCAGCGCGAGGGAAACAAAGTTCCTGGAGGCTGTGAGGGATTGCTTCTTTGAGCAGCTGGTCCAGGAACCGACACGAGGAGATACCACTCTTGACCTAATCCTCAACGGTCTAGGGGGACCCGCAAAGGAGATGGTAGTAGTAGGGCCACTAGGAAACAGTGATCACAACTTGATCCAGTACAAACTAGAAATGGGAACATCAAAAGTGAAGAGAACCACAGCGACGGCACTCAACTTCAGAAAAGGGAACTACGAAGCTATGAGGAAAATGGTGAGACATAAACTCAGAAACAGCTCAAGGAAGATGGAGACCATAGAGAAAGCCTGGTCCCTACTCAAGAACATGGTGCAAAAAGCACAAAACATGTACATCCCCAGGTTTAAGAAAGGGTGCAAACAGAATCAAACAAAAAACAAGGTGTGGATAACAAAGGAAGTGAAGAAGGCGATAAGCGACAAGAAATCATCATTCAGAAAATGGAAAAAGGACCAAACTGAGGAAAACCGGAAGGAACACAAAAAACACCAGAAAGAGTGCCACCGAGTGGTTAGGGAAGCAAAAAGAGAATACGAAGAGAAGCTGGCTGGGGAGGCGAGAAACTTCAAACCGTTCTTTAGGTACGTGAAGGGGAGGCAACCGAGAAGGGAGGAAGTGGGACCGTTGGATGATGGAAACAGAAAGGGAGTGGTAAGAGAGGAAAAAGAGGTAGCAGACAGGTTAAACAAGTTTTTCTCGTCGGTCTTCACGAGCGAGGACACATCCAATGTACCAGAACCTGAGGAGATCATAAGTGGGGATCTAGATGAAAAGCTGGAGCGAATAGAAGTAAGCCATGAGGACGTCCTACGACAGATAGATAGATTAAAAAGCGACAAATCACCGGGCCCGGATGGAATCCACCCAAGGGTATTAAAAGAACTGAGAAAGGAAATAGCGGAAACACACCGGCAAATATGTAATCTATCATTGAAAACTGGGGAGATCCCGGAAGACTGGAAAATAGCAAATGTCACACCTATCTTTAAGAAAGGATCAAGAGGAGACCCGGGAAACTACAGGCCGGTGAACTTGACTTTTGTTCCGGGTAAGATGATGGAAGCACTGATTAAGGACAGCATCTGCGAGCACATGAAAAAAAATGGGCAGCTGAGGGAGAGCCAACATGGCTTCTGCAAGGGAAGGTCTTGCCTCACAAACTTACTACATTTCTTTGAGGGAATAAACAGATTTCTTTGAGGGAATAAACAGCCAGATAGACAAAGGGGAACCCGTAGACATCATTTACCTCGACTTCCAAAAAGCTTTCGACAAGGTACCTCACGAACGGCTGCTTAAGAAGCTGTGGAACCATGGAGTGGAGGGGGATGTATACCGATGGATTAAACACTGGTTGGCGGGCAGAAAACAGAGGGTTGGAGTGAAGGGCAAATACTCAGACTGGCAACGGGTCACGAGCGGAGTTCCGCAGGGGTCGGTGTTGGGACCGCTCCTGTTCAATATATTTATAAACGATCTGGAGACAGGGATGAAATGTGAGGTTATCAAATTTGCAGATGACACCAAACTCTGCAGCAGGGTTATAACCATGGAAGACTGTGAAAACCTGCAAAGGGACCTAACGAAGCTGGAAGAGTGGGCCAAAAAGTGGCAGATGCGTTTTAATGTAGAGAAATGCAAGGTCATGCATGTTGGGAAAAAGAACCCGATGTTCAGCTATACAATGGGGGGAACATTGCTAGATGTAAGTACCCTTGAAAGAGACCTGGGTGTGCTGGTGGATACAACAATGAAAGCATCAGCACAATGCGTGACAGCCTCAAAGAAAGCAAACAGAATGCTGGGTATCATCAAGAAGGGTATCACGACCAGGACAAAGGAAGTCATCATGCCACTGTACTGGGCAATGGTGCGCCCGCATCTGGAGTACTGTGTCCAGTATTGGTCGCCGTACCTCAAGAAGGACATAGCATTGCTTGAGGGGGTCCAGAGAAGAGCGACGAAAATGGTAAGAGGTATGGAAAACCTTTCGTATGCTGACAGGCTAGAACAGCTGGGGCTGTTCTCCCTGGAAAAGAGGAGACATGATACAAACTTTCAAGATCCTGAAAGGCATAGATAAGGTTGACAGGGACAAATTCTTCAGACTGTGGGGAACAACAAGTACAAGGGGGCACTCGGAGAAACTGAAAGGGGATAGGTTTAGAACCAATGCCAGGAAGTTCTTCTTCACCCAAAGAGTGGTGGACACATGGAACGCACTCCCGGAGGTTGTGGTGGGGCAGAAGACACTACAGGGATTCAAAGAAGGTTTGGATAAATTTCTGAAGGAAAAGGGGATTGAGGGATACGGATAGAAGTAAGGATAGGTTTTTTTAGGGCAGGGAACACTTGACAGGTCATGGACATGATGGGCCGCTGCGGGTGCTGGGCGCGATGGACCTCTGGTCTGATCCCGGTGGAGGCAACTTCTTATGTTCTTATGTTCATGAAACTTTGTGTTGCAATGCGTCCAGCTTACTCTCCCCACATTCTTAGAGAAGAACAAAAGCTCGATCACTTTAAGAGCAGCTTAAAGTCTTTTTTTTATTAAAAGATGCTTTTCATACTTAAGTATCAAATGTATGATGCTTCTTTTTAAAGAAGTATACAACTGTGGAGACATCACAGATTCCCCCTGTCAATCCTTATGTGCTTCCCTAGACTCCTTTCTTTACTAAAACTATTGTAGTTCAACCCTTTTCTCTGTTGTATCATGTTGGTCATTATATGTTTTTGAGATGTATTCTGATTTTATAATAATGTACCCCATTTTAAAGTGTATATCGCTTAGAAGTATTATAAGCGATAAAATCAAATTTTAAATAAACCTGAAACCTTTCAATGATGTCATGTATAGTCTTTATTGAAGCACTCTTTTGCTTAATTTTAGGGGTACACAATGGGAGTCATGAGCCAGATTCCCAGGGGATAGATTCTAGCATCTGTGGGGAGAAAGCCATGGGCACCTTGGAGTGAAGGAATGGGTCTGTGGAAGGGAGGACTAAAGGAGGGAATCCAAGTCTTTCCTACAAAGGAGCCAGCTGCCAGTGATCTTCTGAGTGGTATTGTATGTGTGTTGGGTGCCAAGCACACACATATCTACCATTTCCTCTGGCATCATACATCACCTGCATGATGATGGATTAATAGGATTTTCTATTCTTCCTGTGCTCAGGGAGGTTTGAAGGCAAAGTGTTTGCAGTCAGTGACCCCTATGATTGAGGGGAACTAGTCTTTGGAGTAGAATTGGGTCATATTATTCTGGCAGACCTGGACAGTACTAGGGAGATGCACTGTGAGCTTTGGGTGAGGAAGCTATCAAGGAATTGGGCCAGGCAATTAGAGTTGGTAGACTGGGTGAGGCCTGCTTTGACTGCCATCATTAACTGAAAGATATCAGTGGCAAGAAAAGAGAAGGAGGTTGTAAAATTTACTAGCACTGGATTTTTCTTGAAGGTGGGACCCTAGCTGCTGACAGAGCTATATGACAGTCCTATTAAAGTGGCACCTGGTAAGGGTCATTGAGATCTAGGAACTCTCTAATAAGGATACCTCCTCCTAGGCCCCCCCTCCCCCACCCTCCTGAATCTCAACTATCCAGCAAAGCTTCATTCCCATCCCAGGATGTTGCCCTGTTATTTATTACCACTAGAAAACGTCCATTTTGTAGCACCTCCCATGACATGCCTCAGACATGCCCCTTCACCAAAAATATATATATATACCGTATATTTTTTGCATGTGCCTTACCCACTTGGAAGTTTTATGAGCAGGTGATTATGATGATTTGGACGGATTCACCAGAAAAACATCTGTCTGGCCCTTTTGAGACATGTTTCTGCTTTGAAAAAGAGTGTTGTGGTGACTTATTTGATGGAACCTTTGAATTTAGTCTTTTTAGGGCATTCTAAAAATATTTTCTGAACAAGTTTCGATTTACCATACACTTTTATTCACAACTGACCAAGAATTTATTTCCATATCCTTTCCCAATTCACCTAGCCCAATTATAATATTACAAAGCAATGTACCAAGCATCCTTCTAGGACCCTTCAATCATGCAATCTAATTCCAGTCACTAATTACTACTATGGCACAATGACTGTAAATGCCCGACACCAGAGGAATCTTCTCAAGGGGGAGAGGGGAAGGGGGCAGCACTGCCACAAAAACATCTGGCCAATCTACACTAATTTAAAATTTTGGAAGAAACCAGAAATATTTGTCTCTTTACCTATATCCTTATATCTATCATTATGCTTTTCATCTTTGTACAGAACATATCAAAGAAAAGAATAAAACTTATATTGTCCTATGTGGTGTGTGACACTTTTATTGCAAAACTTTTAGCACCAGATGCTTTGTAAGTTTGCCATATGGTAATGTAAGTATTCTGACTGAATGAAGCTGTTTTTCTTTCTGCTATGTGCTGTATATTGTCAGCAGCACCATGTATTCAATGATTCCTAAGCAAAAACAAAGTCACGTTTGAAGAATGTGAACACACCAGCACAATTTGCCAGCTGTTGTATAGTTTGTTATTTTTCATATCAACAGATATCAACATATAATGCAAATAGAGCACCTGGGTAAACTAATAATACTATATACTTGAGCATTAAAATAATTCCATTCTTAAAAATCTGCACTAGCAAGTCACAATGGCTCTGTTATAGGTGGCTGTTGGGGATTTGTAAGATAAGTTCATATTTTAACTATTTAAAATAATTTTATTTTAATCTTTGATTTATACAAATTTGAAATTACACAACCAAGAAAAAAAAATCACACACAGCAATGAACCCTATTTAAAAGCAGGTAAAACCAATTACTATAACAATAGATAGATAGATAATTAATTTAGGTTCAGATAGGACCACAATATTAAAGATTCTAATAGTCTAAAGCAGAATAATAAATAAAACTGGCTAAAAAGAGAAATGCTAATCAAGCAAACTCCATGATTCAAATCATAATAATATGGGAACTTCATATAGAATTCCATATAGAATTTTAAGAATGGAAGCCACTTTCATCCCACCTGATATGTGGATATTTGTAAGCGTTCAAACAACCAAGAGAAGCATTTTTGAAAAAAAAAACAACAACTTCTAAGTCTGATTTGAACACTTCCCACAAAGCATCAAAAGTTGAACACACAAAACAGACAGACATTTTCAAAACCTGAACCACTAGATGATTTAAAAAAAATAAAAAATTAATCATCTGCTTGGACGTCTAGGCTGTTGGGACATCAAGGCCACTAGAGCCTCCAACTTTATACCCCACTAGCTGATGCCCCGGCGTTGCAGGGGTATTTAATTATAGCAATAACACTGTAAATGGATTCAAATAAAGATACTTTATAGTGGTGAATGAAATTATTTTTTTACAGCTTAATAAAAAGTACAATATTCAAATTATAATGTGAAATATTTGACAAAATGAATACAATACAACTAATGCAAAACGTGATTATAAACAACAATTTTAGTTTCACCTCCTGGAGCAAGAACATATAAATTATTGGGTGAACCCACCCTTGAGCAAGCAACATAGAGTTGTGGGCCGCGAGACCCCCAGAACATATCACCCCAGGTAGTGAGGGATCTGCATAATTTCGTTCAAATCGGTCAAGCCGTTTTTGAATTACAGTGAGAATGGCAGCTTTTTACATTTTTTCCATTGACATGAATGGGTGAAATCTGATTTTCTGTTTGTAGCTCTGCCCACATGTGCAGGTGGGCCGTGAGACCCCCAGAACATATCACCCCAGGTAGTGAGGGATCTGCATACCAAGTTTCGTTCAAATCGGTCAAGCCGTTTTTGAATTACAGTGAGAATGGCAGCTTTTTACATTTTTTCCATTGACATGAATGGATGAAATCTGATTTTCTGTTTGTAGCTCCGCCCACGTGTGCAGGTGGGCCGCGAGACCCCCAGAACATATCACCCCAGGTAGTGAGGGATCTGCATACCAAGTTTCGTTCAAATCGGTCAAGCCGTTTTTGAATTACTGTGAGAATGGCAGCTTTTTACATTTTTTCCATTGACATGAATGGGTGAAATCTGATTATCTGTTTGTAACTCCGCCCACGTGTGCAGGTGGGCCGCGAGACCCCCAGAACATATCACCCCAGGTAGTGAGGGATCTGCATACCAAGTTTCGTTCAAATCGGTCAAGCCGTTTTTGAATTACTGTGAGAATGGCAGCTTTTTACATTTTTTCCATTGACATGAATGGGTGAAATGTGATTTTCAGTTTGTAGCTCCGCCCACGTGTGCAGGTGGGCCGCGAGACCCCCAGAACATATCACCCCAGGTAGTGAGGGATCTGCATACCAAGTTTCGTTCAAATCGGTCAAGCAGTTTTTGAATTACTGTGAGAATGGCAGCTTTTTACATTTTTTCCATTGACATGAATGGGTGAAATCTGATTTTATGTTTGTAGCTCCGCCCACGTGTGCAGGTGGGCCGCGAGACCCCCAGAACATATCATCCCAGGTAGTGAGGGATCTGCATACCAAGTTTCGTTCAAATCGGTCAAGCCGTTTTTGCGTGATCGCGGCACATACACACATACATACCTCCGATTTTATATATATAGATTTTATACCACAGAAATGTCCAACTAAGAAACATCCAAATTCAGACCATTTGGACATGGGAATGACTAGCATTATAATGGACTGGCCACATAGACATACCAATAGAGCAGTGGGGCACCTTAGAAGGCACTGTTGTGAACTTTACTTAGAAGGTGCTAGATGTACATCTCACCAGAACTCCCTTATAATTTATGCTGAGCCCTATAAAACTTCCCCCAAACTTACTGTACCCAACTGTCTACCACCCGTATAGCCCTTATGGCTGCAGGTAGTACCTATATGGCAGGGGTATCTAAGTCCCTCCTTGAGGGCCGCAATCCAGTCGGGTTTTCAGGATTTCCCCAATGAATATGCATGATATCTATTAGCATACAATGAAAGCAGTGCATGCAAATAGATCTCATGCATATTCATTGGGGAAATCCTGAAAACCC
Source organism: Geotrypetes seraphini (assembly GCF_902459505.1). Classification (NCBI taxonomy): domain Eukaryota; kingdom Metazoa; phylum Chordata; class Amphibia; order Gymnophiona; family Dermophiidae; genus Geotrypetes; species Geotrypetes seraphini. The sequence continues at coordinate 106,029,623 of NC_047089.1, read as the reverse complement.
AACTGGATTGCGGCCCTCGAGGAGGGACTTTGACACCCCTGCTATATGGCAATATAGTAGGGTTTTTGTGGGATCATACTTTCTACCATAAATGTTGTGGTTAGAGTAGCTTATGGGCCTGACTTCTCTTCTCTATGGTTCACTAGCCCACCCACCTGGCTACTTAAAACACCTGTGTGGAGTTCTACTAGGTATTCCCATAGCAGATACTGCTGTTCTACAGACAGGTATGCACTTTTTCATTCCAATCTCTGGGGGAATGGGAGGGAGTCAGTGCCCATTGTGGGAATATGGGAGCTCATTACTTAATCCTTCCAGTGGTCATCTGGTCAGTTTGGGTACCTTTTTACATTACATTACATTTGTGATTTCTATTCCGCCTGTGCCTTGCGGTTCTAAGCGGATTACAGTTAAAAGAGATCAGGACATTACCGAGAGAATTACATTACAACGATTTAAGTAAATTACATGTTGTGGTATAGAAATACAAGTATAAGATATCTGGATTTATCGATAGAATAGCTTGACAGGGTTCAAGTAGTTACAAGGTTCAGTGGGGAAAACAATATAGGCAACTGAAGAAAGATACCTAACTTTGAAGGAATCAGTTGAGTGGATACCTAAGGGAGATGCTTATTTAGGAGAAGGTTAAATGGATACCTAAGTGAGATGCTTATTTAGGAGTTTGGATATTTTTGGTAAATGAGGTTCAAGGGGATGACTAGTGTGTTATTTGCTGGGGAGAGTGCATGTGTGATTGGGGAGGGGAATATTAAGTAAGGACGTGTTTTTTGAAAAGAAATGTTTTGATTTATTTCCGAAACACTTTGATGTCTGTTGTTTTGATCATCAGGTTGTTGATGGTGGTGTCAATTTTCGCTGCCTGAGTTGCTAGAAGGTTGTCGTAAAGTTTCTTACGTCGGGTACCATTATGAGGGGGGAAGGTGAAAAGATTCTGAGTTCTTCTTGATCTGGGTAGTCGGTAGCGGCAAAGACGGTTGTGTAGGTAATTGGGGGCCATACCATGGGTTACTTTGAAAAGTAAGCAGTAGAGTTTGAATTGAGTTCTTGCTTTTATCGGAAGCCAGTGAGAGTCTACATAGCCGGGTGTGACGTGGTCGAATTTGCTGAGCGAGTAGATGAGTCTGATAGCTGTGTTCTGAACGGTCTGTAGTTGTTTTATCATAGTATTTGGGCAAGGTAGGTAGAGGCTGTTGCAGTAATCTAAGGAGCCGAGTATGAGGGATTGTACAATGATATTGAAGTGTTCTTTGGAAAATAATTTTCTTATTTATCTTAGGTTTCGCATGGTGAAGAATGCTTTTTTTATGGTTTTGTGTATTTGTGTTTGCATTGTGCAGCCTCTGTCTAGGTGTGTTCCCAGAATTTTGAGAGTATTCTGTATTGGATATTTGATTGTATTGGATATTTGATTTTTAGTACTTAGATGCTTCTAAAACAAGTCTAGCTCAAAACATTTAAGTTCCATCTAGGACATCCTGCAAAACCTTAATTTATAGCTGCAAAATGTCCTAGACCTGCCCAAAACCCACTCATAGCATGCCTCCCAACATGGACCTCAAACTGTATAGTAGCTTAGAAGTTATGCTATACATCAGAAAGTTGGCACTTAGACATTTTGGGGTAAATTCTCTATTACTGCGTTTAACTTAGGCGTGCTTTGGACGTCCGAAGCAAGTGAATAATTACGGAGTTAAGGGTCTTAATTAATGTTAATTGGGAAATAAACGACACATAGACGTCCCTAAGAGGTAGTTGACGGACTGACGTCTATAGAAAGCATAGTCCCGTCTCCAGCTCTGGACGTGGGCGTTCCGTGGGCATGCCAAATGGGCACGCTAGATAGGCGCTACCTGAGCGAACACCTGCGTCTAAATATCGTGTATTATGTAGACGTAAGAAACCCTGGCCTAACTTGGATTTCAATGTCGTTTCAACTTTTGTAATTGCGGCTCTTTGTTAGACGTGAGGCAGATGTTCGCTGTGTTTTTTCATCAATAATTCCAATAGTGAGTTTGAATAGGTAATTTTCATCTTTTCTCTGTCCTAATAAATATAATGTCAATGGAACACATTATATTGCATGGATAACAAACCACATTTCTGCCCAAACAATAATATAATTTACACATGGCTTTTACAACCCCCTTTTTTTTCTCAACAAACAGCACTGCAATCTGCTCTCTTTTGAAAGCAAAGAAAAAACAGCACACATTATCAGCACTTAAAAAGAGAATAAACAGATACACACCTTAACATTCAGCTTCCCTCATTGCAAAATGGAGGTCTTCAGTTGCACAAAACTGACCTCATTGTGACCTCATCAATCTGCACCTTCAAAGTAGTATGCCACAATTAAAAGATGTGCTGAGTGTTGAACTCACAACCTCTGGATGTTAGGAGCACAGGCTCCTAACACATAGAGCTACAGCTGCTTCTACTTAGGTCCATCTCACCATCCTTTCATATCATACTTGACTGAGCTGTCTATGCTCATTAGCTATCATATCAGGATGAACTCAAATAAGTTTAAGCAAAGGAATGCCTAAAGATTTGGAAGGTTTTCAAGTAGAAAACAAATATCAAATATGTATTAAAGAATTGCAGCACAAATGACGCTGATCGGTAAGGGCAAAAAAACACCACTTTTCCGGGTATGACGCCTAAACGGAACAGATTACTTACAGTCATATATCCATTAGTACAGTGCTTAGAATGAAGATTAGCGTGTGAGAAAAATGGAGCTCCACCTCACATGTATTCAACCACACTTGGGAATATGGGTTTGGGGCTCAGTGAAAGCAGCGCTTTTAACCTTTGAGCTACCACTCTTTTGTCTCAGCCTACTATGACATTATAGCTAAACTCCTTTTCCCTTAGCACTTCACTAAGATATGATATGACAAGGGAGCCAGAGACATTGGAGCAAAAGGTGCTGTAGCTCAGTGAGGAAAGGCACTCTACCAATCTTCTGGGCTTTGAGAGTTCAAATCCCAACCTGTATTTTACTTGTGGCATATCTACCTTCCAGGTGCACCTTGATGATGCTTTCCACTTCTTATAGGAGTTGAATATAACATTACTGTACAACTTTGCTGTGTAGCAGAAAAATAAACTTTCCCCCTTCCATGCTAAGAATTTGAGTTCAACTCATCTTATATTTCTCCTTTTAAACATGGCATATACTTTGTTAGTTTTTATCATGGTAAAGTATACATTTCTGAAATCGTGAAGAAACAATAATATACAACTGCAGTGTTTTGTCTCCTAGCAGAATTAAGTGCCTATAAGAAGCGGTATAAGAAAATCCAAACTGCTATAAGCACAAGAAAGCATTTTTAGCTCAACACGGTAATGCTCCTGTTCCAATCTCTGACCTCTGAAACTCCCCGTTTTGACTCCCACCTTTGCTCATTTTAATAAGGTCCTAGTTTTTTCCTATTAGATCTTATAACAGGGTCTACATGGTGGACTTTGCCATTTGTAAGGTGCACATTTCCCTTTCCAGGCAAACCTATTTTCAACTTACCATGGCTCGGACATCCTAAGCAGCGATGAGAGGAAACCTTTCCTCTGACAGCAAGATGACATTTGTGGATCGCCTGGTTAATGTGCTCTATTACGCCTTGTCCATCTTCTCAAGCACCCTGGTTCAAATCCCATCCTCACCTTCACTTTTGTTTCCTTGCATCCTAACAGTTCTCAGAAGTGGTGGAATTTGCTGTTTCTCCTCAGCATTCTGCAGCCACAGGTGCATGAGATACTTTCATTTGCTCCTAACTGCAAGCCATTCTAGTAGGAATGTGTTTCTTTTGATGCAATATAGGCATTGGCCAACAGCTATGAGTTAAATCAAACTTCAGAGGGCTTGGACAGGTGTTGAAGAATGATCCAGTTAGGGGGGGATGTTTTTGGTGGGGGGAGGGTGTTCAGCATGAGAGAGAACAGGTTGCATTAAATATTAGACAATGGGCTGCACATAATAAAAGCTGAAGCAAAATATTGATATGTAAAGGCAAGGCTAAAGAGTTACCAGGTGTCCTGGCTGAGAAATGAATATAAACTATTTGCTAACCTTACTCAAGACTTGAACCCCCTGATGTATGGAAGATGAAAAGCAATGCCTTAAGGGATAGAGCTATAGAGGTAACTTTGTTTAAAAAATAGAGCTTCGTATCAAAGCTTAGAGATGTGAAGGAAATGACTACAACATCACTACAGCTGTATATGGCAACACGACATCCAATGCACATCCAATTAGATTTGAATTCTAACAGTTCCTATGACGTCAGCCGCTAATTAGGTGTGCTTAGTATATAGAAAGCTTTGGCACAGCCATTTTTCCTATATAAGACCCCCTCATGTGAGTTGGTGTTTGTGGTGTTCCGTTTCCTCAATGATGAAACTTTGTGCTATGACTTGCCTGTTCTCCTTTATACTCCCTTCTGCCTTTGACACTCCTCCCCACCCCCATTATCTGAAATTCTTTAGTTTATGGATTTTTCTGGGTGTTGGTGTGAGGGATTGTTGAGGACTTAGGTTTTGTGTTAAGTGTGAAGGGGAATCAATTGTTAGGGAAAAGAAGGGGCCAGGCCAGGTTATACACAGATGCCCACACCCACCACTCTCCCTGCTTTCATAATGTCATGGTCTGCCCCACCTCCATTTTCCATATCTGCAACTCTCCATGCAAGAAATTCGATTTCCGTTTTGGAGCCATGTTGCAAGGTGAAGACATCTTTTCAAGCTACTTGTAGAACATGTTCAAACACCCCCCCATAGGACAGCCAATGAGGTGTGATGGGCGTGGTTAGGAAGCGGGACAAGCAACCGTACCCGAACGGCGCCCAATAGGCATAGAGAAAGTTTTCCCGTCAAACGCTACATAGGCGTGCATGGGTATAAGAAGGTCCAGGTGAGCAGTGTTTCCTTTCTATTCTGTCCTATTGCTTATGCAGATGTTTGAGACTTTACTCTGTCTTAGTCTTTTACTTTTTTTTCCCTATCTCTGCCTCCCATTTCTCTCTATTCCACAGAGCCATTAACAAGCTACATGTCATTCTAATATGTTGTTTTATCTTTTCTAGAAGCAGCTCAGATAGTAAGTCCAGGTGAGAATGATATTTTGTAAGCTACTTAGATGTCCTTATGATAGAACTAAAGAAACCAACCAGAAAAACTGACTTCTCTTTATGGGCTTTCATTGTGTGCTATTGTTTATAATAAGAACATAAGAACATAAGCAGTGCCTCCGCCGGGTCAGACCATAGGTCCATCCTGCCCAGCAGTCCGCTCCCGCGGCGGCCCAAACAGGTCACGACCTGTCTGAATAACCAGAAGGGGCCCCCTTGCCACCTTGGTTTCCCATTGAAGTCCTATCTTCCCATCGATGTCCTAACCCTCCGGTCTTGCACATTCACGACTTGGTTGGGTTTCCATACTTATTACCTGGTTAGCTTTCTATACTTGTATTACATCCCAGCACCTCTCTCAGTATCCCACGATCCCTTTATCCCTCAGGAATCCGTCCAATCCCTGTTTGAATCCCTGTACCGTATTCTGCCTGATCACTTCCTCCGGTAGCGCATTCCAAGTGTCCACGACCCTTTGGGTGAAAAAAAACTTCCTTGCATTTGTTTTGAACCTATCTTCCTTCAGTTTCTCCGACTGCCCCCTCGTACCTGTTGTCCCCTTCAGTCTGAAGAATCTGTCCCTATAGTTATTTTATTTCTGATATCTCCTACTCTCCATTCCACAGGGCTGACAAAAATGACTGAGAAGACTGATAAAGACCATGCTGGTAGAAATTTTGCTGGTAGAAAAATGGATATGTAAGTAAAATGGATGTGTTCACACATCTGAGAGGGTTTACTCATAGAGCTAAAGTTAATTCTTTGTAGAATCAAATTACAGGCAAGTTAAAATCAGGTGAGGAATGATTCTGTGTACTAACTCATTGATAAAAATAGGTCGGGTATGTTGGGGGGGGGGAAACACTGCCATTCAGTGGACATCCAACCAGTGTATATGGTTCAGGTGGAAAACTCCTAATGAGTGCCTAATGGCTGCCATTTTTAATAAGGAGTCTAAAGGTATGTTAGCACCTCTGTTACTTCTAGGTGTGTGTTCTGCCACAACTTCAGTGTTTAATTTTGGAGACATAGGTCTTTGTTAACAGTTTCTCTCTATTCTTCATTTCAGGTTAACTACGCTCATCACCTATGTGTTTGCCAGAGAGAGACCAGACGAGCAGCTCAGCACACCAGCTTGCACCTAGCCAAACAGTTGTAGGTGAGAATGATATATGGTAACCTTTATTTGCTTACTCTACTATTCTTCACTTGAGTCACTCTTCTGATGAGTGAAATAAATGTTCACAAAGCTAACATGTTTCATACTTCTATTGTTCTCTTCACACAGGTATCCTTGATGACTTTCAGGAACAATAGTAAATTGATAATGTTGGCCTCATAGAACACCATGGCACGCATTCCTGCTGTTATATGCACACAAACTTTTTGTTTTCAGTTAGTCTATTCCCTCACATGAGTTCTAAACAGTAGCAGTGGAGGATTACAGGTGATATTAACCCACACCATCAGCGAGTTAAGGCTATTGCTTTAACAACTATACCACGGTGACATCTAAGCAGCTCAACATAAATGAGGTTAACACTTTGCTTCAGGGAAGGGAGGACAGATATGGACCTTGGGGGTTGAACCCCCTGTTTGTGAACCTTGTGTAAACCAGCTTCTCCTCTTTTCTGTTTTCAGGTGTCTTAGACAGGCAACTGCAGTATTGTCAGATGGAGTTTTGTATTACTGAGAGCAGTGCAGCTGTGAGCATCTTTGTGGTTTCCACACCTGCTTAACCAAAATAGTGCAGCTCAAGAACCAGGAGGATAGATTGAGGTATCTGGCCTTTACTTCCATCACCTTCAGTGAAAGGAAGAAAAACCCACATGTCTCATTTGGATTCTCCTGGTGTGGAGCCACCTCTTACTAGCAGTAACCCTATTCCTCAACAACAAATCTACCACAGTGACTTATATTCTCTTCCTTATGTAGCCATTTACTTTGGAACAGGGACTGGCTTACTTTGCACATCATAGCTGAGATGTCATCATCTATCTACAGTTGCATATACCCTTGCATTCACTTGCTTCTTTCCTAGATTCTGCAATGATTTGACATCAGAGTGGCTAGCAGGTAATAGAATGAATGACAGACCCCAATAAAGATTGTCAAACTTTCTATATGTCACCTTGTTGTTATATTGAAAAGGGCCCATTCAGCAGTCCCTCCTGAACCCCTATCTACCTTGGACTCTGTCCACTAAGCTGATGATGCTACAAGGCTAAAACCACACAGGAAAGTTTAAAGTAAATATAAACCAATATTTTTATTAAATTATTAAAACTTTTAAAAACGTAAACTTTTTTAAAAAACTATTTACATATATAACAACATATAACGCAGGGAAAGAGGGTGGGTGCCCCCCAAGAGCAGCTTGAGCTACCTCAGGCGAGGGGGGTGGAAGAGATGCAGTCATTGAGAGGGTGTATGGCTGCTGGCACCATGCCCTCTTTCGGCTACCAGCCGCAAGAGGGCATGTTCCATCCTCTCCACACACCCTCTCAATACCTGCACCTCTTCCAAGAGGGCAGAGTAGGGCTCTATCTCCCTGACCGCCCCCTCCTGAGGCTGATCGGGCTGCTCCTGGGAGGGAACAGCAAGGAAAGGGGGTGGTATGGGAACAGGAAGGGCAGGAGAGTGAGGGGAAGGGCTATGGGTGGGGGAAGGGGAAGGTCCAACAGGTGGTGGGGGTCCTGGAGGTAGTGGTGGGGCAAGCGGTGGGGGTCCAGGGGGCAGTGGTGGGGCAGGCGGTCCAGGGGGCAGTGGTGGGGCAGGCGGTGGAGGTCCAGGGGGCAGTGGTGGGGCAGGCGGTGTGGGTGGCTCAGCGAGCTGCCATGGGGATCTTCCTCTTCTTCCCCCTCCTCCTCCTCCGCCGATGACCATGACGGAGCCCCCTCCCTCACTTCCGGGGCCCATGGTGGGGTCATGGGTGCCACCTCCTGAGGGGGTGCCTGCGCTGCTGCTTGACAAGAGGGAAATAGGATACAGTCAGATATGTCCACAACACTTTTGAACATGACATTGTTTACTACTTTATTTTCTTCAAATGCTAATAACAGGATGCAAAGCACCTACTCCACTGTAAACATCAAAATGTAGCGTAAATAAGTGAGGCAAGTAGAACACCATAAAGCCATTGTGACATGATATCACAATAGCAGCTTTACTGCAGATTTTATGATTACGAATGGTTTACAGCTACTCAAGCATTTTCATCTATTTATTCTGGTAGGCTGATCACAAAGAAACACACGCTGGACTCATTACTCACCGGCTTCAGCGCGCAATTCCTCCCTCACCCCCTCAAGGAAGGCCCGCTCCTGGCGCCTCAGCAGCCGCCCCCTTTTTCTGAGATCCTCAACCTGGATAATAGAGAGAGAGAGAGAAAGAATAGAGAGGGAGGGATATGATGAGTGCCATCTAGCACTGTGGCATAACATGTTTACTTAAGTATTGACCTCTATAAGCACATAAAAATGGAGTATGCTGCCCTCCAAGAGCCCCTATCCGCTTTGCTGCCTGCCTCCACCCCCTTCTGCCACATGTTTTACATGAATGTATTCACGTACTCCAGCATTTTCCCCTTTCTGTGCTGGAGGCATTGCTATCTCTCTACTGTACCTGGGACAGTGGGGGGGGGGGGGGGGGGGTTTGAGGTGACATGGCCAGCATCACAAGGAGGAGTGTGGGATTGAACTCACAACTCCAGAGTGCTGAGGCTATAGCCTATCAGCACTGCCCCACATTACAGCATGTCCTGGTGAGCTTACAATCATGCAGCAGGGGCAATAAAATAGTTTGGTCAGAAGGAGCAGCGTGGCTTGAAACCCCTGACGTCAGGGTACTGACACTGTCACTTTAAAAGTCATGCCACTATCTCCCTAGACCAGCAGATTGATACATACGGGAAAGGAAAGTTGTAGGTACTTGAAATGACTTTAATATATTTGTTTTCCTTTGGCAAAGTTGATTTCAAGATGTTTCTATTACAAATGCCATGCTGGTAACCCTCAAATTACTTGTCTGCATGTTGTCAATGGGATAGATGTGCTTTAGGAGCTGAATTTGTCATTTGAAATCCTACTACTGCTCCTTAGAGAAGTGCTTTAATTTTATTATTCAATGTAAAAGATGCACAATTGTAGTTTTAAAAATGAATCAAGATTTACACTACAAAAGATGACTAATTTGATAGAGACAGGTTTACATAATCATTACATTTTACATGATTACTTGTGAAAGCCTCACTAGGAATACTTACTTCCCGGGGACATGAGGCTCTTCTATTATACCGCCGGGTCAGGCGGGTCCAGGATTGCCTGAACTGCAGGTTTGTCCTGCGATGTCCTGGCATAACAAAATAATGGTGCTCATGCTCCAAAAACAATCTGGCCAGGAGATTGGTGTCCTCAGTGGTGAAGTTGGGCAGTCTTCTGGCAGCCATTTAATGAGAAATAACTGCGTATGAAGAACGGGCAATTCTATGATGTCACAAAGCAAAAAAACGTGATGACGTTTTTGTGCCGCTTGGGCGTGCTTGCAGCGGCCGTTCCACGCTACATCAACACTGTTGATTACATCCTAAACCACGCCGATATCGCTGTTATACAAAAAAGTATAGCAGAACGCTTAGAAGCTTACCATGTAAACCTAATGAAACTTAACCTCCCCCAAACACAATGACAAGTTAAAAATTAAATAAATGAAGATTGGGAAGTGAGGTTCACATATTTTAGCTTAGCTATGCATGTTTGGGTGGGTGGAAAAAAAAATAATATTATGTCTTTAGTAACCTTAGTCAGGACTTGAACCCCTGACCTTTGGAAGATACATGCAGTGCTTTTAAGCACTGAGCTATGTTGGGGATTTGGGAATGGGAGTCTCCAGAAATGGCTTTAGGTACAAGCTTTGACAAGGGGCAATTATTGTAAGTATCTACAGGTGTATTTGATCTGAGAACACCCAATGAACGTCCAAAACGATTTCAAAATGCTAACGGCTTCTATGACGTCAGATGCTACTTTATGGTTAGGGTTAGGGCTAGAGTTAAGTAGCTCAGTGAGTAAACGCACTGTACCAATCATCCATAGGTTGTGAGTTCAAATCCCGGCTTGTCTTTTACTTGATTATAACATGAGGGGTTTATGCTGCAGGAGTGTGTTGTTGGGGGTGTTGCAGGGGTGTCTAGGATGACAGAGAACAGTCACTTGCGTTTTCAACAACACATTTGAATTTCTTAAGATCTTAAGCCGGGGGAGGGAGGTCACCGCAGCCTCGCGCCTCAGATGAAAAGGTTCATTTTTTAGGGACCGTGTAAGCTGATCTGGGACAGTCTTCAGCGACTCGGAGCCCTCCTCCCGGCTGGGCAGAAGGAGGAGGCTTTGGCGGTGGTGGTTTTGGTGGTGAGTGAGGGTGGGAGGGGGGAGTCGCCTGGCTGCTGCATCTGCACTCCTGCTGGCCACAGACCTACTGATCACAGAGCAGAGATCACAGAAGCACGCAGGTATGTGCGCATGCATGGCTAGGGTTTTATTATATAGGACATACACCTATCGCATCTCATTTTCATCACAAACACATTAGCGAGACTATACACAATACATTACAAAGTTGAGCTTGGGTTTGATAAAATAAACAGCATAATTTTAACTCTGTATTATATTTATTGAACCATACTTAAGAATATGGGTGTTGCATCTGTGACAACGGTGCTTTACACCATTGAGCTACCAGTCTTTTGCCTCAACTGACTGTGATATGATAGCTAAGTAGAGTATACTTTAGCACATCACTAAGGTATGCTATGACAGGGGAACCAGAGACACAGGTATAGGTCAGTGAGTAAAAGCACTATATTGATCATCTGTAGGTTGTGAGTTAAACTCCCGGCTTGTCTTTTACTTGTGGCATATCTACCTTCCAGGTGCACCTTGATGATGTCACAATGAGGTCAGCATTGTGCTGCTGGCTACTTCCTCTTCCTGTGAACTAGAAGCCACATTTAGGTCTGATCTGTGTTTTGATTCTGTTTCTAAGTTGGGCCAGTGTAAGTTATGGGATTTATCTTTGTTGTGAAGAATGAGCTGATTTTAGCAATGTTTTAAGACCAGGAGAGTGTTCTTTCGAGCAAGATATCACTTCTAAACTATCCTCTCTGAAATAATGTCTCTGGGAAATCGAGAGAAAGCTTATTGGATGACTTAGGGTGCCTTTCCTGCCAGTCTTTGTGGAACTTAAACGAAGTTTATAAGAAGTCTATATGGTGTTCAAAGTCCTATCCTTTCCACTTCTAATAGGAGGTGAGTATAACATTCCTGTACAGCTTTCTGTGTAGCATACATCTACCGGTTCCCACCTTCCATACTGATAATGTAAGTTCAACACCCACTCGGTACTTTTCATCTTCTAGTTCTCCTTTGAAACATAACATATTTTTTTTCCTTGTATTAATGGTAAACTGTACAATTCTGATATCCTAGAGGAAAAAGATACAACACAGCAGTGTTCTCTGTGTGCCATTCCCTACCTCACTGATATTGCCAGATCAACTAATATATAGTTTACAAAATGGTATACTGTGTTTTGGTTATCCTTTTCATCATCCTATACTTACAATACTGAATGACTGATAATAAAGAGTATAAAAAAAGTATAATCTAAAAAAAAAACAAAAAAAAACCCCATCGTACCGAAGTCTATCACGGGTCCATTGGAGACGTCTTAATGACGTTTCAGAAACCTGCGTCTATCTTGCGCCAAGAGGTTGTAGGGACGTCTACCGCACGCCTAAGTACCGTTTGATTGACACTTGCGTTTGCCGGACGTCTAAAGCACGCCGAAGTTAGACGTACTAATAGAGAATTTACCCCTTTGGGTAGTCTCATGCATATTCATTATACAGTAGATGTACTGATAAAAAAAACAAGAATAAACCCAGACTATGTTACTCATTGATTTAGATTTTAGACAATTCATTTCAGCATGTAGACCTCTATTCCATATTGTCAAATACCTTTAAAATTGTCCTATTTCAGTATTATCGTATATATTTGAATATAAACTGGGGTTTTTGGGCCCAAAAATTGGGGTCCCAGTTTATATTCGGGCCAATGCCCCCTCCCAGAATTTTCTAGGCCACCGCCAAACCCAGGCTCTAACCCCTTCTCCTCCCTGCCCTATCATACCTCTGCTGATCCCTAAAGGAGGTGCAGCGGGTTCTCTGCCGATCCCTGGTGGAGGTGCAGTGGGCATGAGCAAGCTTTCCGAACTCCTGCCCCACTGCTAACAGGCTGCACGGATCCAGTTTCTTCAGCTAAGCGGCACGAGCAACAGCACAATTTGGTACTGAGCAGCTTCCTTATTGGCTCCTGCAAACGGTATTGCGGTATATAAACTGTTATTATTATTATTATTACCATCTACTATCCTTTCCTCCCCATCAGAGATCCTATACCTACCCATGCCTCTTGAATTAAGATACTTCTTTACAAAAAGGGTGGTTGAAGTATGGTATGGCCTCCCAGAGGAGGTAGTGGAGATGAGGACTTTTTTTCCTTAGATTTCTCTTTAGTCTTTACTTTTTCACCTTCATTCTATGGTCCTTCATTCAGAGCTTCTTTGCAACTGAAAGAGTCACCTCCTGTGCATTTATGCACAGAGGAATTCAAATCTCTATCATATCTCCCCTCTGGCTTGTTTTGTCACAAATGTACTTATTGAGATTTTTTAGTCTCTCTGGATAAATTCCATCTTGTTTGCATCTTTGTGAAGATGCGTCCTCCAGAACTGCACACAGTACCTTAAATGTAGTCTCACCAGAGACTTGTATGTAGGCACTATCACCTTCTTTTCCCTACCTAGGCATCGAGGCATCTTGTGGCTTTTGCCATCACCTTCTCTATGTTTTTGTTTGCCTTATGATTATCAGATATGATCACCCCCAAGTTCCTTTCTTCTTGTGTATGTTGAAGTAGTTCACACCCTTTATCACTCCATTGGATTTGTGCAATGCAAATGCACGAGCCTGTATTTTTTTGAATTTAGAATAAAATAGGATTCTGACAATGATTTCAATACTGTAAAATTTAGTGGGGTACATGTTAATAGAAAGGCATTTATATTTAAAATTCAGTGCATAGACAGTAAATTCTATCCAATTAACAGCAACAATCTAAGAGCAAATAGTACCACAGCAATTTGATCTGACCCTGAAATTAATATCAAAACTTGATGATTAATTAGAAAGTCTGGAAAGATGCCAGACTGTTTGTACTGTTTATCTTTTGGCAATGATACATTTAAGTCACGTAAAAGAGTACAGGGACAGTTTCACCTTGAAACTAGACAGTTCTGAAGGTACGCCGATAGTGAACCATATCTAATTAAAAACTTGCTCCAAGTTTCATCCTGTTACTGATCATATACACATTTTCAGTAACACAACATTTTATAAGGGCAACTTCATCTAGGTAGCTAAAAGGACATCCAAGACAAACAATATATAAAAATCATGAGATACAGAAGGCTTAAAAAAAAAAATAAAGCATGCTTATCTCTGTACCTGAAAATATGAATAGGAAAATAATACTGCAACAAAATTAATAGATTTGTGTGATGCTGATTGCTGTAATTTTTGTTGGCAGTTACCCATATCAGAAGTCATACCACTCTGCCAGCTTTTACATACAATTAGTGCTCTTATGTGCAGCCAAAAATATGTGTTAGAGATGTGCATTTGTTTGTTGTGTGTTTGGATCATTAGCAAGCAGTAAATCAAGTTACCCATGTAAACATATGAATTAACTCTCTTTAAGTCAATTAAAATGTGTTTAAAAGATTTTCAGATATCCTAAGAGAGATTTTAAGATGAATATGTAATATGAACTGAAATGATTGAAAACCTGAAAAAATCAACTACTTTTTCTGGTACACATCCCTGCCACTACAACTTATCAATTCTATACTACAACTTATCAATTCTATACTACTACTTATCATTTCTATAGTGCTACTAGGCGTACACAATGCTGTACACCACACATGGAATAGACAGTCCCTGCTCAAAAGAACTTATGATCTAGTTATAACAGACAAATTGGACAAACAAGTGCATCTATATACAATGCTTAGATGAGGAATTACAGAAGGAATGAAAGACAAATGGGTGCTAGCAGATGGATTGAGACAGGAAATGAAAGCAGCTTCATCGAAACTTTGAGCATGAATTTGAATACTGCCAGAGACAGAGCTTGACGTACTAAGTCAAGCAGTTTGTTTCAGGCAAAGTAGAAGGGACAGAGTTTGGAGTTGACCATAGAGGAGAAGGGTAAAAATATGAGAGACTTACCTGATGAGCGGAGTTTCTGGTGAGGAGTATAGGAAGAAATGCGAGAGGAGAGATATTCAGGAACTGTGGAGTGAATACACTTGTAGGTCAGTAAGAAGAGTTTGAACCATATGCAGAAATGGAGAGCCAATGAAGTGACTTAAGGAGAGGGTAGTATGGTCATAGTGAAATTGGCAGAATATGAGGCAGCAGCAGAGGTTTGGTCAGATTTAAGGAGAGAGAGATGGTTTAGTGGAAGACCAGTGAGAAACAGTTGCAGGGTGGATAAGGGTCTTAATAGTGCGCTCAGAAAGGAAGATTCAGATTTAAACAATATTGTAGAGAAAGAAATTAAAGGTTTTGGTGATCTGTTGGATTTGAAAAGAAAAAGAGAGAGATGAGTCAAAGATTACTGCAAGGTTGTGAGCCAATGGGAGTTGTATACAGAAATAGAGAATTTGAGAGAAAGGAGAGGTAGGTTTAGTAGGAAAGATAAAGAACTCAGTCTTAGCTATGTTTAGTTTAGAAGGCAGTGAGACATCCAAGTAGTGATGTCAGACAGGCAGGCTAAGATCCGGGCCTGAATGTCTGTAGAGATTTCAGTTGTAGAGAGATAGAACTGTGAGTCATTGGCATAGAGATGATATTGAAAGCCATGGGAGGAGATTAGAGCATTAAGGGAAGAAGAGTAGATGGAAAAAAATAAGCGATCCAAGGACAGAGTCTTGAGGTACCCTGACTGATAGCAGGATGATGGTGGAGGAGGATCCACCAGAGCGAATGCTAAAAGTGCAATGGAAAAGATAGGAAGAAACCATGAGATAACAGAGCCCTGAAACCCAAGCAAAGACAGTGTATCGATGAGGAGGCAGTGATTTATTGTGTCAAAAGCTGCAGATAGATCATGGAGGATGAGGACAGAGTAGAGGCCTTTGAATTTGGCCAAGAGCAGGTCATTGGAGACTTTAGTAAGGACAGCTTCAGCTTCTGTAGAATGAAATAGACGAAAGCCTGATTGAAGTAGGTCAAGAATAGCTCAAGATGAAAGTCAAGACAAACACGGTGAACAGCATATTCTTGTAGCTTGGATAAGAAGCGGAGGAGGGAGATGGGGCAATAGTTGGAGGGGCAAGAAAGTACCAGTGAGGGTTTTTTGAGGAGCAACATAATAACAACATGTCTGAAGGTGTTGGGCATAGTTGTGGTGAAGAGTGATTGGTTGAGAATATGGTTGATAGAGGGGATGACAGTAGGAGAGATAGTGAAAAGTAGATGGATGGGATGTTGGCCTGAATTATTAGCAATGGAGTACATGGATTCACAATCTTTTTAATGTATTCATATAGATTTATTTCTCAATCATAAGCTTTATATTATTTTTACAATTCATTCATAATGTGACACATCAGTGGCACATCATTCTTAGGTATATAACTAAGTAGATTATTAAATCTGTTTTTTCTTCTTCTTTCCCTTTTCTTACTTTTTATTCCCATTTCTTACTTTTCATCTTTTTTGCCAGTTTATCTTTTAATTCATACCTCATTTTGGTTTATGTTCCCATTTTATTCACAAGTAAGATACATTAAAAAGTGACAAAATAAGACCATGTATAATTATAATTTTAGTATACTGTATATGCAGAATCATCGTAATTTGAAATACATATTTTTCTCAGATTTGTGTAATATATTCATGAACATACATGTCTACTGATCATTCACATTTGTCATTAGTTCAGGAATATTAAAAAGTTGTTAAACACTTGATCATATATATACTGTACTGTATATGTTTAATGATCAATAATGTCCATTAGTCTGAACAATTTATAATATGCAAAATAGGTTTTATTAATATTTTATAAAAAGATCTAATCTTTTTTTTATTTATCTTGGTTTATTGTTTTGTATGTTGTCATATGTATTTTGTACTTAATTTTTAATATATTTATTTTGAAATAATTCAGTCTTTTAATCCTTGATATGATTGTATGTTTATATGCTTATGCTTTTTAAATTATATACTCCTGATGCAGGCTGTATAGGCCGAAACATACATGTCGAGTCATTTTTTCAAGTTTCAAGTTTAACAATAATTTGTTATTGTGCCTTTTCAAATTACAAAGCGGCTAATAATAAAAAATCCCCCAGAAAACTGGGAAATGCAGACATTAAAAATTAACCTTCACTGTCCTTTTTGGTTTCTCCGGTGGAGGAAGGTTATTTATCCTGTGTTTGGTGAGATGAAGTAGATCCAAGTCTCAGTTAGTGCGAGTAGATGGAGAGGTTGAGAGATGAAGAGGTCATGGATGTAGGCAAACTTATTAGACACAGAGCAGGCATTCCACAGGGCACATGAGAAGGGCAATGAAGGTAGTGGGTAGAAGACAAACAGAAATAAGATTGGTGATATTGCAGTGTGACCTGCATGAATAATAGGGTGGGAGTTGGTTGGGAGGACCAGTGTTGGGGTTGATATCCCCAGCAGAGAGCAAGAAACGAAGCAAGAAGATACGGGTGAGAGTGAGGGGGATTTGGGGGATCTGCTGCACTGCAGGAGAGATACATGCAGGAAGAGTCAGGACATCTGAATGAGAGGGAGAAAGTGTTGAAGCTTTAGGGCTGAGACGATACTAGACAAAAGGGAAGGTGAGGTAATGGATTCAAAAAGTGAGTGGCGTGGTGTTGAGTTTAATGGTTTGGGGTGAAATGAGAGATTGGAGAAAGTCAGTATCAGCAGGAGGAGGTATACAGGATCCATAGCTGCAGAAGGAAAGAGATTACTGGGAGGAAACTGGCTGTGGACTAGTCTTTGAGCATAAAGTTAAGGAGACGCATATGAAGGTAACTTACCAGGAGGGGTTTCATGTGAAAACGTGGTTATGTCAGTGTTATAGGAAGGCAGCAAGGTAAAACTAATCTGCTTCCTAATATGTATTTTGCAGAATTTGTGCCTCTACAAAAGAATGAAAGAATCCTCCAAATATGGTGGCAGCAAAAATATGGGAAATAAGCAGGGCAAGATTAATTCATCTGCCCTTCTCCCTTCGGTCTCCCTTCTCCCCACTTCCATCATACATAAGTACACTGGGCCCCCTGCCCCGCCCCACCTACCATGACCCAACCCCCACCCCAACATGCCCCGCCCCATGTATTTACTTCTTTATTTCTTTAATTTTAAAATTCAAAACAAAGATTACCATACCAGTGCCAGTGTACAGTTTTTCTTCTATGCAACCTCCAAACATCTCTGAACAAAACTCCCCTACCTTCCTAGAGGAAGAGATTGTCAGCTGGCAGGGCTTTGGGAAGCCCACCAATTTATATTTTTCATTTGGGTAGGAGGCATAGGGCATAGCGGGAAGAAAACAGTGCCAATCATTGTATTAGACTAATACATTTTATACGTGGAGGGGCATAATAAAAAAAAACCATCTAAGTCCCCTTTTGGCCTAAGGCCTTAAACGTTGAAAATAGAAGCAGGGAAAATGTCCATAATCAAAAAAAAGTCCCAAAGGAGGTTTTTAAAAAAAATAATGGCCTGCCTCTACGTTCAGCTGTTTAAACGCCCAGACCACCACACTACGTCTAAATTTATACCCCATAAAGAACCTAAAAAATGGCTAAGCCCCCAAACGTCCAACACAAGGGCTTTTAGGCGAAGGAGGAGCCAGTCCTTCGCCTAAAATCTGGATTCTGTAACCGACATTGGGGCAAGAGGGAGTCCAAGCCCTCTTGCCCTGCAGCACCCTCGAACCCCCAATGAAGATCGGGGTAAGAGGGAGCCCAAGCCCTCTTTCCCCGTGATCCCCAACCATCCCCCCGATTATGTTCAGGGCAGGAGGGAACCCAAGCCCTCCTGCCCCGTGATCCCCAACCCCCCTGAGTCCGATCCGGCCAGGAGGGAGCCCAAGCCCGCCTGGCATCTCGCCCCCACCCCCTACAAGATCGGGCAGGAGGGAGCCCAACTCTTCCTGCCCAGGCGGACCCCCTACCCCCACCTCCCACTACAATACTGGCAGGAGGGATCCCAGGCCCTCCTGCCCTCGACACAACCCCCCAATGACCACCCCCCGAACCCTGCCCATGTGCCTAAGGTCTTACCCACAGGAGGGGCTTAAGACTCCCGGGTCTATTCTGGTTGGCCCAGGCACCTTAGGCCCCACCTGTGGGTGGGGTTTCAGCCCCCTGGGCTAATCTAGCCCCATTCCAGAGCCGGCTGGCCTGCCGGAAAGACGTGCTTGGCACCCATCCGTCCGGCCAACATTTAACAGGTATGGGGGGTCAGCGAGTTGGTGGTGGGTCGCGGGTCAGCGGGGGGGGCAATCTGGGGTTTAGGGGGGCAGTCATTGGGGGGGTTGTGTCGAGGGCAGGAGGGCCTGGGATCCCTCCTGTCCGTATTGTAGTGGGTAGTGGGGGGTAGGGGGTCCGTCTGGGCAGGAAGGGTTGGGCTTCTAGTAGGGGGTGGGGGCGAGAGGCCAGGAGGGCTTGGGCTCCTTCCTGGCTGGATCAGACTCAGGGGGGGGTTGGGGATCGCGGGGCAGGAGGGCTTGGGTTCCCTCCTGCCCTGGATGTAATCAGGGGGGGGGGGCTTGGGCTCCCTCTTGCCCTGATGTTGTCGGGAGGGGGGTGATATATCGCACAGGAAAGATGCCTCATCTCTCCTACCATGATGCCATCACTCCTCTACCCATACTGCCACAACCCACGGCAGGACAGATAGGGCATCTCAACTGCTGCGGGTCACAGCAGTTCGGGTAGAGGAGTGATTGCATCACGGTAGGCGAGATGAGGCATCTCTCCTGCCGCAATCATTGCTGTAGGGGGTAGGCAGGTTGCTGGGGCCGCTGAGCTGATCGCAGCAGCCACGATCAGCTCAGCGGCCCTTTTTTCGGCACTTAGACCTGTTTTGACTTTCTCTAAGTCAAAACGTATAAGTGCCGACTAGGCAACCTGCCTAAAGTTTTGGTTATATCTGCTGCATGCCTAGGTCTAGGTCAGCCCACCTCCCGCCCACCGCCCGCCCTTTCCCCTCCTCTAAAAACGCCTCTTTTCTCTCTGTGCGTTTAGAGGCAGGGGAAAGGCCTAAGCTGGTTTTAGATACGTCTAAAACCAGCTTTGATTATGGGTACTTGGACGATCAGGCTTTTTGATCATCCAAGTAGCCATTTAGGCCACTTTTTAGACGTTTTTTTCTTTTGATTATGAGCCCCTTAGCTTTCAGAGCTTAAAACCTCTTTCTTCAGATCAGTAAACTACATTGCTGTTACAGTATCCCTGTCCTGACCTGAGGAAAGGAGTTATGTTCTCTGAATTTGTAAAAAATGTACTACAATTAGTTCAATAAACAGTATCATCTTATTTCCATTTTCTATTAATAAACGATTATCAACACAGCTACAATAATACCTTATCCTAAACCAAAAATAAATAAATAAATAAAACAAATAGAAATTTTTTCTACCTTTGTTGTCTGGTTTCTGCTTTCCTCATTTCTCATCATTCTCTTCCTTCCATCCACTGTCTGCCCCTTCCAGAAAATGTTTGTCTCACTCTGCCATCTCTGCTCTCGCCCCCTCCCCCCCCCTTGGTCTGGCATCCATCACCTTCCCTCTGTTCCCCTCATAGTCTGGCATCTCTCTCCTTCCCTCCACCCATCTGTGGTTTTTAACATCTCTCTTCTCATTTCCTTCACTTGGATATGATATCTCTGTGTCCATCCCCGTTCTTTGGCATCTCTTTCCTCTCTTCCCTTTCCTTTTCTTCTCTGGTCTTTCTTTTCTATTTTCTGCCTCTGTCTAAATTAAATTCTTTCTTACTATTCAGCCCTCAGTTTCCCTCTTTTCACTGTGTCTACTCACAGCTTGTCATCCCTTTCCTTCACCCCTCCACTATCTCACTAACTCTATCTTCTTCCCCCATCCAGCATGTGGAAAAGCAGTAGTAGTGGTGAGGGCTGGGTACAAATTCTCCCCACTTCCATCATCTGCCCTGCTCTCTTCTCCACACTTCCATCATCTGTCTTGTCCTGCCCCTTTCTTCCAACATCCCATCATCTGCCCTGCTCCCTTCGGTCTCCCTTCTCCCCACTTCCATCATCTGTCCTGCTCTGCTCCTTTCTTCCCACATCCATCATCTGCCCTGCTCCCTTTGGACTCCCTTCTCCCCACTTCCATCATCTGTCCTGCCCTGCCCCTTTATTCCCACATCCATCATCTGCCCTGCTCCCTTCTGTCTCCCTTCTCCCCACTTCCATCATCTGCCCTGCCACTTTCTTCCCACATCCATCATCCGCCCTGTTCCCTTCAGTCTCCCTTCTCCTCACTTCCATCATCTGTCCTGCCCTGCCCCTTTCTTCCCACATTCATCATTTGCCCTGTTACCCTTGGACTCCCTTCTCCCCACTTCCATCATCTGTTCTGCCCTGCCCCGCCCCTTTCTTCCCACATCCATCATCTGCCCTGCTCCTTTGGACTCCTTTCTCCCCACTTCCATCATCTGTCTTGCCCTGCCCCTTTCTCCCCACATCCATCATCTGCCCTGTTCCCTTCGGTCTCCCTTCTCCCCACATCCATCAACTGCCCTGCTCTGCCTTGCCCTCTTCTCTCTCCCTCCACCCCAGGCCCATCTCACCACTCACCTTTCACTCCTATTTTTTTTATTTTAGAACGGCGATGCCCTCACCCAAGCATTGATTGGCAATGCGTGCCCCCCGATCGGCAACATGGGCCCCCCGATTGGCAATGCAGGCCCCCCCATTGATGGAAAGTAGTACAAAAGAGCAACGCGGGTAAGAAAGGCAAGGGGAACTGTAATTTTGCAAGCGGTGCTGCTTGCCCAAAGCTTCCCTCTGACGCGCCCAGGTAGAAACAGGAAGCTGCGTCAGAGGGAAGCATTGGGCAAGCAGTACAGTTTTCAAAATTACAGTTCCCCTTGCCTTTCTTACCCGCGTTGCTCGTTTGTATTACTTTCTGTCGATGGAGGGGCCCACATTGTCGATCAGGGGGGCCATGTTGCTGATCAGGGGGCCTCCTTCATCGGGCCCCCCATACCATTTCGGGCCCTAAGCAAGTGCCTACTGGGCCTATTGGTTAATCCGGCCCTGGAAATAAGAAGTATCCTCCTAGCCAAACTGATCCTGGCCAAGCAAGACATCTTATTCATAGAGTGGAAGAGGCAGTCCTTTAACCGCCAAGCCCTCTGATACTGGAAGGAGATCCACTAGTAAGCTCATAGTTTAGTGTGGTCTACCTCTGTACATGGCTTATTCTTTATTTACAACTTGATATACCACCCATTTTTTGGTAGATCAGGATGATTTACAATTTTTAACAATAAGCAAAAATAAAATAGAAAGGAATTCCATTAACAATAGAAAAGATGTAAATCAAGCACACAAGAGTCATACCCCCAACATTCCCCATTTATATACCCATTTCCTGAGGAAAACAATAGTTCAACCTTAACTATAGGTAGTCCTTCTTTCCTATTTCTTGCTTTCCATTTAATCATATGTAACAGACCCTTTTTTACCTGACTGCTGGATTAGGGTTTGCCACAAGGTATTTTTTTAAGTTGGGCCATGAGCCAGGACCAGAACTCCTTCTGGCAGGCCAGAGCAAGCTCTCTTCTTAATTATTCAGACCACACTAGTTATTTGAGCCAAAACGCCAAGTTTATTTTTCCTTCTCTCAGGAACAGGAGAGAGGCATACCTTGAACTCAGTTACAAGCTTTGAAATAACAAATTATTTGCATCTGTTATTTGTAGTACAAGATGATGAATTATTTATTCTCCAATTGGTTAGACTCCTTGTAGATGAGAATCCAGATCTGATGGTAGAGAGTGTCAAAAGACAATCTCCCCCCTAACACAGGATTTTTAAAATAAACTCTGATGATGTCACATATGATTTAGAATTCAACCCCCATTTAAAGATCTGATAGCTGTTATGAACTGTAAGCTTCTAAAAAGGGCTGGAAGCTCACCTGCAAAATCACTAACTGCCTTAGGGTTCATATTTCATCCACCTGTAATAACAATCCCAGAGACAACCTTCTGCAGGCTGCTCACTTCAGACTGTAAAATTATCATTTACCTCACTGTGAAATGCCCTTGTTCAGGAACTGCTTCTTACTACTAGGAAAATTCATGCACTTAACCTCACTACTCCTGGTGCATGAATTTACCCCAGGCTCTACATAACTGAAAAGCCTGTTTTAAAACGTATGTCTTAAGTGCAACTTTGAATTTCCAATAGGATGATTCACCTCTAATTTCATGGGTAAGTGTGTTCTACAATGATGGGGTAAGCCAAAAATAAGCTCTGTCCCTAGTCACTGCCCAGTGGGCCTTAATCAATGGAGGCATCACAAGCCTGAAATCTTGTAAAGATCTGAGGCATTTAGGTGACAAGTAATCCACCTCTGCAAATATGGAGGCTATTGTTCCCAAAGTGCTTTGTGCATTAAACACAGGATATTAAATTTACTAAGTAATACTGGAAGCCAATGGAATTTAATAAGCAATGGTGTAACATGATCATACGTTCTTGCTTTAGCCAAAAGTATAATGGCAGAATTCTATAACATTTGTAAACATCAGATCTGTAATTTAGGAAGACCAGAATAAAGCATATTCCTATAGTCTAGCCTAGAGATAAATAATGCCTACAATGTGGAGGGGCATTTTCAAAACATATGTCTTAAGTCCAATTTGGATATAGGGCACTAGACGTCCAAAGTTGGCTGTAAGAAATGCCTGTTTTTGAAAAGCAAACTGCCATACGTCTAGAAATCCTCTGGATGTCTAGGTCATTGGGACACTCAGACTGCCAGGATGTCTATCGTTATACCACATTTTCAACCAAAATTTCATCCAAGTTCCAAGCACCCAGAACAAAACCATTTGGACATGGGAGGTGCCAGTCCTGTAATGGGCTGACCAACCAGACATGGCAACAGAACAGTGGGGCAAATTAGAGGGCACATCACATAAAGGGTGCCAGAATTACATCTCACCAGAACTTCCTTAAAGGTTATGGTGATCCCCACAAAACACTGCTGTGATCAAGATACTTTATCAAGGACTGAAATCTTGGAATTGATTTTATATGCTTGTGGCATGGGTTGGTTCCTGTTGGAGATGTTGTCCAAGGATTGGGATTGTTATCATATTTGTGGTTTGATATATTTATGTAATAAATATTATTGACATTGAACACTAATTAGTGATTGTATTATAAAGTACATACTTATTTTTATGTACTTAAGTTCCTTAAGTCCTGCAGCCTATGCAGGACATCCTTCAGTACTTGATGGAATACTAGGGCATGCCTGTCCTAGGGGTGGCTAAACTTCAGGGAATGAGGGCAGAACAGCAGCTGGAGACATATAATTCTGCCTTCTGAGATCTAGGACTTCTGTTTGTTGGAAAAAGCAAGGAAAAAGAGGTCCTGGTTTGAAAAACTCAGGCAGGAATACAAAAGCTGATCTGGCCATGTTTTACCAATAAAAGTCTGTATCAGGTGTCTTACTGTAAATAAGCATGAAAACAAATATAAAAAATAAATTAGCATATAATAATGAGAAGCATATAAATAAAAATATATGAAATATAAAATCATGGGGCCCAATATTCCAAGCGATTTAAGCGGGTATACCTGATTTATCTTCTGTTATTTACTTTCCATTTGTTCTGTTTTCTGAGGATGTGATAAATAAACTCATATAGGGAAAGGGATATGTAAACCACCATTTTGTACTTAATTTTTAATATGTTTATTTTAAGATAATTCATACAGTGTTTTAATCATTGATATGTTTCTATGTTTTTATGTTTTTTATGTTTTTATGTTTTTTAAAAAAATTATAGACTTCTGATGCAGGCAGTATAGGCTGAAACACATACATGTTGAGTCATTTTTTGAATGACTAAAGCATTACAGTACCCTGAAATAGTTTTACAACCATACTCAAAGCAGTTCAAGCATTTCCCCTGTCTGTCCTAGAGGATTCACAATCTATCTAATGTACTTGGGACAGTGGAGGATTAGATGACTTGCCCAGGGTCACAAGGATCACTGCAGGGTTTTAATCCACAACCTAGCTAGCTCTAACCACTATGCCATACTCTCCTCTGTACTTGGGGCATATATGCATACAGTATAGTAGCTAGGCACTTATAGTATAGGCAATATCCTGTACTGCAGTACTACAATTAGTAATTTTAATGGAATTCTGCATGTGCAAAGAATAACAATGTGCAAAAAATAGTGTCCCTCTTTATTTGATCCTTGCATATAACTCAGGGACTACTAACATACATCATTGCACTCACTAAAATGAATCCCTTTCTTTTGATCATACTGCCAATTCATGTATCTGCTCTCTCATTATCTTCCATTTACAGTTCTGCAAACAGCTCCTGATTTGACTTACTAAACTATAGCTCTCCCAGTTTATCAAAAATGTATCTGCCTCACTTATCTTCCTCCAGTTTCATTATGATTATGAAGACCTCTTATCAAAACACTAAGGGCTCCTTTTACTAAGTTGCGATAGCGGTTTTAGCGTGCACTAAATTGATGTGCATGCTACACATTAATGCCAGCATTGAGCTGGCATTAGTTCTAGCTGTGTAGCGCGGGTTTAGTGCACGCTAAAATTCTACACGCGCTAAAAACGCTATCACAGCTTAGTAAAAGGAGTCCTATATTGTCTCTCCATCTGCTTCTGTATGCCATCCAGGCTTCTCCTACTTACCTCCAAGTAGTTTATTCTGAAGTTTCTCATTACATTAAAATTAATATTCAGTACCATCTAAAGTTAAAAGTTCATGGATTTGATATACTGTCTTTCTGTGGTATATCCAAAGATCTAAGCCAGGTTTGGTGTTAGGGAAGGACAAACAGGGCAGCCGCCCTGGGCCTCACAGATCCAGGGGGCCCTGCAGTCCAGGCATCTCTTCCCCTTATTTGGCCAACTCCCTCCATTACCTTCACCTTTCTGGTGCTTTTCAAAATCAAGGTTTTCTCTCTCAGAGGGACCATGATGTAACAGCTGTTCTCACAAGTTGCACACAGCTGCCCCAAAGCATCTCTTCTGATGCAACTTCCTGTTCTACCTGGGCGGATCACAGCAGCAGAGAAGCTTCAGGCTAGCCGCATGCAACTTGTGAGAACAGCTGCCACTCTGAGAGAGAAAATTTTGATTTTGAAAAGTGCAATGAAAGTGAAGGAAGGGAGGGAGATGGCCAAACTTCTCAGACAGCAACATCAGTGGATTCCCTTTCATATTTTAATTGAACAATATGGTTCATTGAAGAATCAATATTATAGATAGATTCAATTTTTACACTGTATTCAATCAGCACATTTGCATAATAAGTTGAAAGATGTGAGACTAGATTGTATAACTTTATGTTCTTCATTATTGTATAAAAAGGGTTTGACTTCTTATTAGAATAAACAATTAAAATTAGTTAGCTATAAATATCCTACTGGATTGCAAAGTTACTGGGAGTATGATATGAGCATAAAGTTAGATGGTTCAATATGGAAACAAGCTTGGTTATCAATTACCAAATCTCTACATTTTGCAAGCATAATGCAATCCACTTTTTTTAAAAAATTATAAAGCACTATGGACACCAGCGAAAAAGTCTAAAATAAACAAAAAATTGCAGAGTCATTGATGGTCTTGTAAATCTGGAACTTTGGTACATAAGTTATATACTTATCCATTTGTGAAATGCTTGGGCCAGGATTGGGAAAAAAAATTGGGAAGCTATAGGGTCCTTTTATTAAGGCGTGCTAACCAATTTAGCATGTGCTAAATGCTAAGGCATCCATTATATTCTATGTGCACCTTAGCATTTAGTGCGCACTAATCTTTAGCGTGTGCTAAATCGGTTAGCACACCTTAATAAAAGGACCCCTATATATGAACTATTTTCTATATCAGAAGGTTTGTCATATCAAATAATTATATTAGGTGCAATAGGTTTAGAAAATAAATCCTCCTTTTACAAAACTGTGGAAGAGGTTTTTAGCGCAGGCCAGCACCCTGAATGCTCTGCACTGCTTCTGACTCACCGGCATATGCTAAAAAATGCTTCTGCAGTTTTGTAAAAGATGAGGGGGGGGGGGATAAATTAGATAAATATAAAGCACAGTTATTGAAAACTTTAATCTCATTACAATTAAATCAATATTAATTAATTGGAAAGATTTTCCACAATTTGATTATAATAGTTGGTGGAATATGATGTGCTTATATGTTAAATGCGAAAAGTTTTTCCTATAAGGTCTTGTAACATATACATTTAAAAAAATATGAGGTCAATTATACAATTACAGTTAATATAAGCAAATTTTTTCGAGGGTATAAAGGTACCATGAGATATATATTTGGAAAGTTACAATTTTTTATAATGTTTTGTTATGTCAATTTGAATCTTTACAAGCAGTATGGTGTTTGTAAAATTCCAGGGCTAATTTATGTTTTTAAAACATTGTATATATTTGTGGAGGGGCATAATCAAAAATAATGTCTAAGTCCATTTTGGGCCAAGGGTGCTAGTCGCCCAAATTCGGCAGCATCCAAAGTCCATTCTCAAAATATACGTGCTAAATTTTTTTTCTTTTCCAAATATCCAGACTGCTAGTACGTTTATTTTTATACTACATTCTCATCCAAAAAATCGTACAAGTCCCAAACGCTCAGAGCAAGATCTTGTGGATATGAGAGGGACCTACAAAGTGATGGACTGGCCACGTAGACATGGCAACAGAGTAGTGGGACACCTTACAGGGCACTGCTGTGAACTTCAGAAAAAGGGTGCCACATAAACATCTCACCACAACTTCCTTGCAGGTCATGGTGAGCCCCCCAAACACCCCTAGAACCTACTATACCCCCTGTCTACAACCCTAATAGCCTTTATGGTTGCAGATGCCACCTATATGGCAGTACAGTAGGGTTGGGGGGGAGTTGGTGGACTCACATTTTCCATCATGAATACAGTGGTTAGAGTGGCTTATGGGCCTGGATCTTCCTCTCTATGGTTCACTAGCACCCTCCCCCCCCCCAACTACTTAAGCTGCCTCTGTGCAGCTCTATTAGGTTTTTCCTATGCCAAGTGCTGATGTTCTTTAGGCAGGTATGTACATTTTTATTCAGATTTTTATGGCGATGGTGGTGGGGGTGTCAGTGATCACTGGATCTGTACTTTGTGTCTGCAGTAGTTCTCTGGTCACTTTAGATATCTTATGGGCACTTAGACCTGTTTTTATATCACCTAAGTCACAACATATAAGTTCCATCCAGGCAGCCTCATCAAACTTTTGATTATCCCTGCAGTACGACTAAGTCTAGGTCGGCCCACATTCTGCTCTAACCACTCCTTCAAAAATTAAAAACACGCCTTTCAGCTCTAGATACACAGCAGGATTCAGAGGCCTAAAAGTCTCTGGATGAGCAGGGCAAGATTAATTCATCGAGGGCCCCTAGGCATACAAGTACACTGGGCCCCCTGCCCCACCCTACCCCACCATGCGCCCAGGCAGAAACAAGAAGCTGCGTCAAAGGGAAGCTTTGGGCAAGCAGCACCGCTTGCACAATTACAGTTCCTGTTGCCTTTCTTAACCACGTTGCTTGCTTATCTTACTTTCCGTCGATGGGGGGGGTGGGCTGCGTTGCCAATCGATGCTGGAGGGGCCCGTTGCCGTTTGGAAAAAACAATGTTGATACCCTCCTTCATCGAACCCCCCTGACCATTTCAGGCCTTGGCACATGCCTACTTGGCCTATTGGTTAATCCTGCCCTGTGGATGAGTCTAAAAACCTGCTTCGATTATCGACACTTGGACGACCTGTCTTTTAAGTTGTCCAAAAGTGACAATTTAGGTGGGTTTTTAGACATATTTCTGTTTTGATCTTGAGACCCATAGAGGGGCATAATAAAAAAAAAGTCTAAGTCCCCTTTTGGCCTAAGGCCTTAAATGTTGAAAGTAGAAGCAGGTAAGATATCCATTATCAAAAAAAAATGTCCAAAAGGAGATTTTTTTTTATAATGGCCTGCCTCTACGTTCAGCTGTTTAAATGCCCAGACCACCACTACGTCTAAACTTACACCATATAATCAACCTAAAAAAGCCTAAGTCCCAAACACCCAAAACAAGAGCTTTTGGCGAAGGAGGAGCCAGTCCTTCGCCTAAAAGCTGGATTCTGTAACCGGTGTCTATCAAAAACAACACCAGTTACAGAATCCACCCAAGAGGGAGCCCAAGCACTCCTGCCCCGTCGAGCCACGACCTCCCCCAACAAGATTGGGGCAAGAGGGATCCCAAGCCCTCCTGCCCCGGTGAGCTGCGACCCCCCCGACAAGAACGTGGCAAGAGGGAGCCCAAGCCCTCCTGCCCCGTCGAGCCACGACCACCCCCGACAAGATCGGGGCAAGAGGAAGGCCAAGCCCTCTTGCCACGGCAAGCCGTGACCCCCCGCCGATTACGATCGGGACAGGAGGGAGCCCATGCCCTCCTGGCCAGGCAACCCCCTATCCCCAACCCCCACTAAGATACGGACAGGAGGGATCCCAGGCCCTCCTGCCCTCAACACACCCCCCTCACATGATCGCCCCCTGAACCCCCAATCAGCCTCCCGCCGACCCTTTGATCCACCCCACCTCCAGTCCCCCTCCCCATACCTGTACAAGTTGGCCAAACGAATGGGTCCCAAGCCCAACCATCCAGCAGGCCAGCCATCCCTGGAATGGCGGACCTTAGGGCCTGATTAGCCTAGGTGGCTCAAACCCTGCCCACAGGTGGGGCATCTCCCCTGCCATGGGACTCGGCAGTTCGGGTAGAAGGGTGAATGCATTGCGGCAGGGGAGATGAGCCATCTCTCCTGCCGCAATGGTTACAGTGGGGGGATAGGTAGGTTGCCGAGCCCCTGAGCTGATCACGTCAGCCGCCATCAACTCAGCGGACACTTTTTCAGCACTTATACCTGTTTTGACTTGGTCTAACTCAAAACGTATAAGTGCCGACTAGGCAACCTGTCAAAAGGTTTGGTTATACCTGCTGTACGCCTAGGTGTAGGTCGGCCCACCTCTCACCCTTTCCCCTCTTCTAAAAACGCCTCTTTTCACTCTATGCATTTAGAGGCAGGGGAAAGGCCTAAGCTGGTTTTAGATACGTCTAAAACCAGCTTTGGTTATGGGTACTTGGACGATCAGGCATTTTGATCGTCCAAGTACCCATTTAGGCCACTTTGTAGACGTTTTTTTTTTTTTTTATTATGAGCCCCATAGTGTTTTGGTTTTATTTTGTTATGATATAAAATTCAATAAAATTGTTTAAATGTAAGTTATAAATCTAGGAAGTTAAGTTTGACTTTACCAAAGAGACAATTTTTAATACTATTGAATGCGCTATTTGACACAAGAATTGAAAATATAGGTAAGGATTTTGATTTTTTTTGGGGGGAGGGGTTAAGTTATTGGATAGACTAAAGCAGAGTATGGATAAAGAAGTGTGTGTGTTTAGGTACTCACATTTTTCAACTGGGATATTACAGAGTGTATAAAAACACTAACCCCCTCTTCTACAAAACTGCATTAACAGTTTCTAGCGCAGGAAGCCGCGCTGAATGGCCCACGCTGCTCCAGATGCTCATAGAGTACCTATGAGCATCATGAGCAGCGCAGGTCATTCAGCGCGGCTCCCTGCACTAGAAACTTCTAGTGCAGTGTCATAGAAGAGGGAGGTTACTGACATACTTTGACGCTACACTCAGCAATTTGTGCTGGACCATGCTTAGGCTAAACAAGAATTTCCAATATTCAAGGAAGGCCGATTCACTCTTGTTTTGCCAGAAGTCCAGCATCAATATTTGGCACATATGGATAGCAATTCTGTAGACATTGTAATCAGATTTTTGTCTGCAACCAGTGGATTAATTCTATAAATGGCTGCATTCAATCTTCCTCTGTGGAGTATATTTTCATTTGTCCCAAAATAAGAAAATTGATATTGGCAGGACAACACAAGCAGTGAAAGTTTTAGGTGTTTTCCTATTGTCACATTGGCTAATGGAATCTTGTAGCTTTGGTGATCTGAACAGTAGCTGATTATTGAACAGGTGTTGGTATTCCAAAAAAGATGATATTTTGGATATTTAAACTGAATTCCACTAAGCCTGTAGACTTGTATATTATATTGTTTTTGTGCTTCCTATATTGGATGCTATGTATGGATTTCTGGATTTTTAAATGAATTTGAATTTTTTTTTTTTTTTTTGCCTGTAGTATGATAATTACAGAACAGTGAGCTCTGCTATGTTCATTCTGGGGTGTTTTGTTTTAAGAAATTACAGTGTGCTTGTTTTAATCTTCCATGTTATGTCATAAAGACCTGTTGGCTTGATTCACATGCCTGACATAGTTATGTCCAGCAGAGTTGATTAAACTTTTTTTTTTTTTCTCTGTGTATAGATTCCCTACTGATGTGCAATGATGTGGAGCAGAAACACTGATTTGACACTGTTCCCTCAGGCAGTAAAGAAATAAAACTTGGCACCAAGTCTGAGATAATTATGGCAGTTTTTGATAAGTATTATCTTTATATTTAATTAACTACTCTGATGTTTTTGGAAATGAACATGAGCAGCTGGCACTGATATTTTTATTGGAATAAATGCCTCATGTATTTTGCTCTAAGAACTTTAAGCTCACTGAATATTGATATGAACTTTAATGTGGAATATTTTTAATTGCATTTAAAATAAAAAAAAGTATTTTATAAGTAGACAATGATAGAACTTATGGAGCATTCATACACCATCTAATAAGTTGCTCTTACTGCAGGTCTAATCTCTGATGACACTTTCTTATAAGTAGAATGCACTTTGTGTTATAAAATAGTGGAATGCTTCATTGAAAGGACTGAATTTAGATGCATTAGTTTGTAATTTGTACATATTTTAAAGTACAGCACATGACAGTCATTAACTAAGTCTGTGTTTTTATAAGTGAACTTTTAAATATTAGAACTCTCTTTACTAAGGCTTTTATTGTTGAAACATCCGCACAAGTAAATAGCAGCCCCAGATATTTAAATGCCATTTCAAAATAGGGGTAATTCAAATGTGAGGGGGCTGAGCATTTCTAGATGGTAAAGGGTATAGGGAGGTTTTTAAGAAGGGGTAGTTTATGTGGGCCTACAGTACTGATGTGGATTCCCTTTTGAAATAGGGAATGCACATCTGTATTGAGAACTGAATACGTTGAAATTTACACCTGTTCCTAGACA
Organism: Geotrypetes seraphini; assembly: GCF_902459505.1. Classification (NCBI taxonomy): domain Eukaryota; kingdom Metazoa; phylum Chordata; class Amphibia; order Gymnophiona; family Dermophiidae; genus Geotrypetes; species Geotrypetes seraphini. The sequence goes on along the minus strand of NC_047089.1, from coordinate 105,997,830 downwards.
TGTCTAAATGTCTGCGTGGATGAGGAAGTGGTGTGAGGAAGAAGGATTTCACTTCGTGAGGAACTGGACAACGTTCTGGGGAAAGAGTAAGCTCTACAGGAGATATGGACTGCACCTGAGCGCGGCGGGAACAAGACTTCTATCAAACAACGTCAAGAGAGGAATAGAACAGGCTTTAAACTGAGAGGAAGGGGAAAGCCGACAGTCGACCTAGCGTCGATGATTCGGAAGAAGGTATCCCGTGATGATACTAAGGGGATGCAAGGCTGGGAAGAAACAAGGGACAATTTACAGGAGTCGACTAACCCAGAAGAAGAGGTTAGAAGGACTGTACCAAAAGAGAAGACACTAAAGACCGAAACACAGGGAAAGGAAATGAAGACACTCAAATGCCAGGGTCTAAATTGCATGTATACTAATGCAAGGAACCTAGGAAACAAAATGGGGGAACTAAAAGCCGTGGCCAATGCAGAAGACTTAGACATCATTGGAATCTCTGAAACATGGTGGAATGAGGAAAGCAAATGGGATACAGCACTGCCGGGATATAAGCTCTATCGCCAGGACAGGTCAGGACAGAAAGGAGGTGGAATAGCCCTATACATAAAAGAAACCATACAGTCGACAAGAATAGACACAGTGGAGATGACCAACAAGCTGGAATCGCTATGGGTTAAAATACCGGGTAGAAAGGGACATGAAATAAAAATGGGCCTATACTATCGTCCACCCGGGCAAACTGGAGATATCGATAAAGAAATGGAAGCCGAGATAAAATAAGAATGCAAAAGCGGTTACACAGTTATTATGGGAGACTTCAACTACCCCGGGATAGACTGGAGTCTTGGAAATTCAAAATGCGCTAGGGAAACAGAATTCCTGGAGGCTATACAAGATTGCTTCATGGAGCAGCTTGTTAGAGAACCGACGAGAGGAAATGCCACTCTGGATCTAATCCTAAGTGGGTTAATGGGACCTGCAAAGGAAGTGGAAGTAGTTGAACCGTTGGGAAACAGTGACCATAACATGATCAAATTCAAGGTTGAAGCAGGAATACCAAAAGGAAAGAGAGCCATGGCAACAACTTTCAACTTCAGAAAAGGAAACTATGAAGCAATGAGAAAAATGGTAAGGAAGAAACTTAGGAACACTTCCAAAAAATGGAGGATGGTAGAACATGCCTGGTCTTTTTTCAAGGACACAGTGAGTGAGGCGCAAAATCTGTACATCCCCAGATTCAGAAAGGGGAGCAAAAAGAGTCTAATAAAGGACCCAATATGGATGACTAAAATAGTGAAGGAAGCGATAAGTAATAAGAAAAATTCATTCAGGAGATGGAAAAAGGACAAAACTGAAAGGAATTGGAAAGAGCACAGGAAGTATCAAAAACATAAGAACATTAGAACATAAGCAGTGCCTCTGCCGGTCAGACCATAGGTCCATCCTGCCCAGCAGTCCGCTCCCGCGGCGGCCCAAACAGGTCACGACCTGTCTGAATCACTAGAAGGGGCTCCCTTGCTACCTTGGTATCTCGTTTAAGTCCTGCCTTCCTATCGAAGTCCTAGCCCTCCAGTCTTGCACATGCACGATCTGGTTGGTTTATACTCATTACCTGGTTAACATTCTATACTTGTGTTACATCCCAGCTCCTCCCTCAGTATCCCACGATCCCTTTATCCGTCAGGAATCTGTCCAATCCCTGTTTGAATCCTTGGACCGTACTCTGCTTGATCACTTCCTCTGGTAGTGCATTCCAAGTGTCCACGACCCTCTGGGTGAAAAAAAACTTCCTTGCATTTGTTTTGAACCTATCTCCCTTCAGTTTCTCAGAATGCCCCCTTGTATTTGCTGTCCCCTTTAGTCTGAAGAATCTGTCCCTATCCACCCTCTCTATGCCCCTCAAGAATGTCACCGTGTGGTTCGAAAAGCCAAAAGATAGTATGAAGAGAGGTTAGCCAGGGAGGCTCAAAATTTCAAACCGTTCTTCAGATATGTTAAAGGGAAACAGCCGGCTAGGGAGGAGGTGGGAGCGCTGGACAACGGAGACAGAAAGGGAGTTGTGAAGGAGGAGAAAGAAATCGCTGAAAAACTTAACATGTTCTTTTCGTCTGTATTTACAAACGAAGACACAACCAACATACCGGAACCTGAGCAATTCTTCAATGGAAATCAAGCAGTAAAATTAACATTCATGGAAGTGAGCCTTGAAGATGTACGCAGGCAGATAGATAAACTAAAAATTGACAAATCCCCAGGTCCGGACGGAATCCATCCAAGGGTTCTGAAGCAACTAAAGGAGGAGATAGCAGAACTACTGCAGCAAATATGCAACCTATCCCTGAAGACAGGCGTGATCCCGGAGGATTGGAAGACGGCCAACGTCACGCCCATCTTTAAAAAGGGATCAAGAGGTGACCCAGGAAACTACAGACGAGTCTGACCTCAGTTCCAGGAAAAATGGAGGAAGCACTGATAAAAGAAAACATCGATGAACACTTGGAAAGAAACAAACTTCTGGTAACCAGCCAACATGGTTTCTGCAGGGGGAGATCGTGCCTAACTAACTTACTACACTTCTTCGAAGGAATTAACAAACAGATGGACAGAGGTGACCCCATAGACATCATATACCTTGATTTCCAAAAAGCCTTTGACAAGGTGCCTCATGAACGACTACTCCGGAAACTGAAGAACCATGGGGTGGACGGAGACATACATAGATGGATCAGAAACTGGTTGGCGGGTAGGAAACAGAGGGTAGGGGTGAAGGGCCACTACTCGGACTGGAGGAGGGTCACGAGTGGTGTTCCGCAGGGCTCGGTGCTCGGGCCGCTGCTATTTCATAAATGATCTAGAAACAGGGACGAAGTATGAGATAATAAAATTTGCAGATGACACCAAACTATTTAGGGGAACTCGGACTAAAGATCACTTTGTGGACTTGCAAAAAGACTTGAACAAACTAGGGGAATGGGTGACAAAATGGCAAATGAAGTTCAACGTTGAGAAATGTAAAGTATTGCATGTGGGAAGCAGAAACCCGAGGTACAACTATACGATGGGAGGGATGTTATTGAATAAGAGTATCCAAGAGAGGGACTTGGGGGTAATGGTGGACAGGTCAATGAAGCCGACGGCACAGTGCGCAGCGGCTGCTAAGAGAGCGAATAGAATGCTAGGTATAATCAAGAAGGGTATTACAACCAGGACGAAAGAAGTTATCCTGCCGTTGTATCGGGCGATGGTGCGCCCACACCTGGAATACTGCGTCCAGTTTTGGTCGCCATACCTTAAGAAGGATATGGCGTTACTCGAGAGAGTTCAGAGAAGAGTGACACGTCTGATAAAAGGGATGGAAAACCTTTCATACGCTGAGAGATTGGAGAAACTGGGTCTCTTTTCCCTGGAGAAGAGGAGACTTAGAGGGGATATGATAGAGACTTATAAGATCATGAGGGGCATAGAGAGAGTAGAGAGGGACAGATTCTTCAAACTTTCAAAAAATAAAAGAACAAGAGGGCATTCGGAAAAGTTGAAAGGGGACAGATTCAATACAAATGCCAGGAAGTTATTCTTTACCCACCGTGTGGTGGACACCTGGAATGCGCTTCCAGAGGATGTTATAAGGCAGAGTACGGTTCTAGGGTTTAAGAAAGGATTGGACAATTTCCTGCTGGAAAAGGGAATAGGAGGGTATAAATAGAGGATTACTGCTCAGGTCCTGGACCTGTTGGGCCGCCGCGTGAGCAGACTGCTGGGCAAGATGGACTTCAGGTCTGACCCAGCAGAGGCATTGCTTATGTTCTTATGTTCTTATGTAACAGCAGTTGTAAATACAAATATCTGGGGTCTCCTACACTGCCAGCTCTCTCCTACCTTGCTGGTCAAGCTCTACCCCAATGCTACAATACGTCACCCTTTCTTAGAGACCCCTCAAGCATCCCCCATCATGACTCAACCCCTATCACAGCACATGATCCCCCATGTAACCTCCTAATATATCACAATCCCCCAACCCTTGGTATGACAGAGAATTCCCTCCATATATGCCCTTGGTGTTACACAAAACCCCCTTCAATAACTCTCCAGGCAAAAATCTGCCATGTAGCAACATTCTAACAACTTCACCCCTTCCCTAGGCTAAACTCCTAAAAAATGCTCCCAGCATCCCCCATCACTCCTTGACCCAGTCCATGGGCTTAACCAGAGTGGTGTCTAGTGGAACAGAAGCAATATTAATCTGTTCTCGCTTTTTGTCTCTGGATCATCAAAATGGAAGCTGAAACCACATGCTGCCTTCTTGGGTGGGAAGAGATAGAATCCTGGGGAGGGGCATAGAATTCATATTGGGAACTTCTTATATACGCAATCATAGCATGTTAACCAGAAATTAAAAGAAATTTATTTCATTAACATGCACTTAAAATGTTCATTAATGAACTAAAAGGGGCAAATTCTATAAAGGGCATCCTGATTATAGGCAGCGGTAGGCATCCTATCACTGTCTAACCAGCCAATCGGGACACATGTTAAAAAAAAAACATAAGAACATAAGCAGTGCCTCTGCTGGGTCAGACCAGAGGTCCATCATGCCTAGCAGTCCGCTCACGTGACGGCCCATACAGGTCCAGGACCTCTATGACCTCTGGACAACTTTCTGGGGGAAGAACAAGCTCTACAGGAGGGACGGACTGCACCTGAGCACGGCTGGGACGAGGTTGCTGGCACGCAACGTCCAGAGCAGCATAGACTTGGCTTTAAACTGAGGAGAAGGGGAAAGCCAACAGTCGACCTGACCTCGACACATCGGACCAAAGTATCAAACAAGGATACTGAACCAGAAATTTGTAAAAGAGGGCTCGGGACTGAGAGGGAACTTTTGGGAAAAGGATACATGGATGCAATGCAGGGAGCCAATGCACAAACGAACCTAGCAAGCAGAATTAAGAGAGAGCAACAGGAGCCAGAGGGTCATCCAAACATGGGGGAGCAGGCTGAGGACAACATAGACACACCGCAGGATGGGGATGAACACAACAAAGCTCCGGGGCTGGCAACCCATGAGGAGGTTGGCAGGGGCGCCAAACCACGAGGAAAACCAGCGGAAAAGGCAAACAACCAGGACTTAAATTGCCTATACACTAATGCTAGGAGCCTAAGAGCCAAAATGGGAGAACTAGAAGTCATAGCCAATACAAAGGACCTGGACATAATAGGAGTCACAGAAACGTGGTGGACTGACGACAACAAATGGGATGTGGCCATACCAGGGTACAAACTCTACAGGAGGGACAGGACACACAAGAAGGGTGGAGGAATAGCGCTTTATATAAAGGACTCCATACCTTCAACCAGGATAGAAACAACAGTAAGGGCGGACGACTTGGAATCACTATGGATTAAGCTACCTGGAGGAGCTGGAGCAGACATAAAATTGGGCCTGTACTATCGCCCACCTGGACAAACGGAAGCACTCGACCAGGACCTGGAGGCTGAGCTGAGGCAGATATGCAAAAGCGGAAGCGTGATGGTGATGGGAGACTTCAACTACCCTGGGATAGACTGGAGTATTGGACACTCAAACTGCACAAGGGAGACCAAATTCCTGGAAACCACGAGGGACTGTTTCATGGAACAGCTGGTCACGGAACCAACACGGGGGGATGCAACTCTCGACCTAATCCTCAATGGGCTAGGGGGACCTGCAAAGGAGGTGGCGGTGCTAGAACCCCTAGGAAACAGCGATCACAACATGATCCAGTGCAAGCTGGAAATTGGACCATCAAAGGTGAAAAGATCCACAGCGACAGCACTCAACTTCAAAAAAGGGAATTATGATGGCATGAGGAAACTGGTGGGAAAGAAACTCAATGGTAGCGAAAGGAAGATGGAGTCTGTAGAAAAAGCCTGGTCCCTACTCAAGGGCACGGTGCAAGAGGCACAGAACCTGTACATCCCCAGATTCAGGAAGGGGTGCAAAAAAAAAACGAACAAAAAACCCAGCGTGGATAACAACTGCAGTGAAAAAGGCGATAAGTGACAAGAAAACATCGTTCAAAAAATGGAAAAAGGACCAAACAAAGGACAACCAAATGGAACACAAAGAACACCAAAGGAAGTGTCACCGTGTGGTTAAAAAAGCTAAAAGGGAATATGAGGAGAGACTGGCGGGGGAAGCAACAAACTTCAAATCGTTCTTCAGATATGTGAAGGGGAAGCAACCGGCAAGGGAAGAAGTGGGGCCATTGGATGATGGAGACAAAAAAGGAGTGGTAAAAGAGGAAAAAGAGATAGCAGACAGGTTAAATAAGTTCTTCACGTCAGTCTTCACGAGGGAGGATACATCCAATATTCCGGAACCGGAGGACATCGTAAATGGGGATCGGGATGAAAAGCTGGTCCAACTAGAGGTAAGCCAAGAGGATGTCCTCAGGCAGATAGACAGACTAAAGAGCGACAAATCGCCAGGTCCGGACGGCATTCACCCAAGGGTACTCAAGGAACTAAGGAACGTAATAGCAGAGCCACTTCGCCAAATATGTAACCTATCCTTAAAGACTGGAGAGATCCCGGAGGATTGGAAAATTGCAAATGTCACACCCATCTTCAAGAAGGGTTCAAGGGGGGACCCAGGGAACTACAGGCCGGTGAGCTTGACCTCGGTCCCGGGAAAAATGATGGAAGCACTGATTAAGGACAGTATCTGTGAACACATAGAAAACAATGGACAGCTAAAGTCGAGCCAGCACGGCTTCTGCAAGGGTAGGTCATGCCTCACAAACTTATTGTACTTCTTTGAGGGAGTAAATAGACAGGTGGATAGGGGGGAATCCATTGACATCATTTACCTTGACTTTCAAAAAGCCTTTGACAAGGTACCGCATGAAAGATTGCTTAAAAAACTGTGGAGACACGGGGTGCAAGGGGAGGTCCACCGATGGATCAAAAACTGGCTGGCAGACAGGAAACAGAGGGTTGGAGTGAAGGGCCATTACTCAGACTGGCATGGGGTCACGAGCGGAGTTCCGCAGGGGTCGGTGCTGGGACCGCTCCTGTTCAATATATTTATTAATGACCTGGAGGCGGGAACAAATTGCGAAGTTATTAAATTTGCGGATGACACCAAACTCTACCGCAGGGTTGAAACCATGGAAGACTGCGAAGATCTGCAAAGGGACCTAACGACGCTAGAAGAATGGGCCAAAAAATGGCAAATGAACTTTAATGTAGGGAAATGCAAGGTCATGCATGTAGGGAAAAAGAACCCGATGTTCAGCTACAAAATGGGAGGATCACTGCTAGGGGTAAGTAACCTTGAAAGAGACCTGGGAGTGATGGTGGACACGTCTTTAAAGGCGTCGGCACAGTGCGCCACAGCCTCAAGAAAAGCAAACAAAATGTTGGGTATCATTAAGAAGGGTATCACGACCAGGACAAAGGAGGTCATCCTGCCACTGTATCGTGCAATGGTGCGACCGCATCTGGAGTACTGTGTCCAATATTGGTCGCCATACCTCAAAAAGGACATGGCGGTACTTGAGGGAGTCCAGAGAAGAGCAACTAAACTGATAAGAGGTATGGAAAACCTCTCATATACTGACAGACTGAAAAAGCTGGGGCTGTTCTCCCTGGAAAAGCGGAGACTTAGAGGAGACATGATAGAAACCTTCAAGATCCTGAAGGGTATAGAAAAAGTAGACAGGGACAGATTTTTCAGATTACGGGGAACCACATGTACAAGGGGGCACTCGGAAAAATTAAAAGGAGACAGGTTTAAAACAAATGCCAGAAAGTTCTTTTTTACCCAGAGGGTGGTGGACACATGGAACGCGCTTCCGGAGGCTGTGATAGGCCGGAGCACGTTACAAGGCTTCAAAGAAGGTTTGGATAGGTTCCTAGAGGATAAAGGAATTGAGGGGTACAGATAAGAGTAGCGGTAGGTTATAGGGATAGTCTGGGACCATTGCTCAGGCAATGGGCCTGATGGGCCGCCGCGGGAGCGGACCGCTGGGCGAGATGGACCTCTGGTCTGCCTCAGCGGAGGCAACTTCTTATGTTCTTAATAGATGTTGGCATTGTCATATTGATACTGGGACTTTGGATCATCTTTTATTTTTTTGTCCATTGATACTTGGCTTTTGGAAGTCGATTTGGGGGCAAATTAATAATATTCTTCAATCCTCTATTCCTTTGACATATGAAGCAATAATTTTTGGAACGATTCTGCATGATAAACCAACTTTGGATAGAAATAATAGTCGCCTTTTCATGATCTTATCAGGAATAGGGGTTCAAATGATCACATCTAATTGGAAAAATCATGATAGGATTAATTTTAGTTTTTGGTGGGCAACTGTATGTGCAACATATAAATATGAAAAGAATATGGCAGAGCGTTTAGGGTTTGTTAAATCCTTTAAGGGGATTTGGGGTCCATTAACTAATTTTGTCACATTATAATTAAAGTGATTCCTTTTTCTTTATGTTAGATTCCTTTGCACATCCAGGGTGGGTGGGGGGTGGGGGGGTGTATTATTTATTTAGAGGTATAAATTTCATAATATTCTATAATATTGATGAGTATAATATAATATCATTACTGTTATAGGTTAAGAAGGGATTTAAAATTTTTATTGTAATATTTCTGATGTTAATAGTGTATTTTCATATAGTTTTGGGTTTTTTTTCGATTTTTCAAATGTATACATTGTCAAGTTCAAAATATCAATAAAGAAATAAAAAAAAAGAATGTTCCAGTACAGCATAAGAAGTATATAGGGACAGTAACTTGCAAGGAGGATGCCTCTGTGTCACTGGTTATAATCTACCAGAGCCTAGAGTTTGTAAGGTTTAGCCCCCAACATGTAAAATTTTGGAGGGGTAATGTTGAAGCAAATAAGCCCCAATGATATAATGTGGCGGCCTTATAATCCACCAGGTCCCGGGTTCGATACCCTCGTTGAAGATTCAGTAGGCAGTAAAATTACTGATAAAGACAGCTAAGAGTGATTGTATAAAGAATATATATTGTGCAGAAATAGGTTTAATATTACAGAAAAGCAAGATTTATAAAGATAAATCAAGCATTAAAATTGTACAGAAAGAAATAGAAATGAACTTTACAAATACAGAGACTGCTTCTGTGCTTTTGTGAATGAGATAGAAAAGACAGGTTACCTGCCTTACAGAGCCCAGAGGAAAGAGAGTGAGAGAGGGGGGGAGGTAATGTTCCAGAGAGAGAGTGGGGAGTACTAATCTCCCATATTTATAAGTTTGAGGCTTGTTCTAGAAATATAGGCCAGGATTCTTTAAAGTCCACAAATCTATCCGATTCGTGTCCTATCTGTTTCCGAGTCATTGTAGCCGATCGATTAAGTAAAGCTTGTCCATGCAAATGATCCAATCATAAGCACGCCCCCATTTGCGCTCACGTCTTGCTGTAACATCGATCAATGCACGTGCGCACTGTATCCTTGTTGATTTTGAAGCACATAACGTATGCGCTAGCTCTTTAGGACTTCACTGCGTAGAAATAGGGCAGGGTTTAATTGCAGACGTCATTAGCGGGCTCCGAATGTGCCTACCGCAAAGCATTGTTTGGTGTCTTTAGAAATATCTTTAGCTTTTGACTCGATTGATCTTGAAAAATTATTGGGTAGACTGTATAACCTTGGGATGCATGATGTTGTTTTCAACTGGTTTAAAACATACCATTTAGGACGCTCTTTTCAAGTGAGAAATGGATGTAAGATCTCAAATACATATTCAGCTAGGACAGGAGTACCACAAGGTTCTGCACTCTTTGCCTTACTATTTAATATCTACATGGCTGCCATAGGTAAATTATTTGAAACTTTAGGGGAAGATTATTGAATATATGTAGATGATATTTTTTCTTTCCAGTAGATGGATGGACCATTGAGTGAATATATGAGTAAAATTGAGGAGTGGATGGGAAAACATAGTTTGAAACTAAATGTAGATAAAACTGAAATAATGTTGGTAGGAAAACTGGATCCTCAATGGCCTATGGAAGTGAAAATTATTGATGATATTCTCCCGGTGCAGGAGTTCTTGACTATTTTAGGTGTAAGACTTGATTCTGGGCTAACAATGAAGTTGCAAGTAAGCAAGACTGTCCAAACTTGTTTTGCACAGATGCATCTGTTGCATCGACTGAAACCAATGTTAACACCATATGATTTTCGAACTGTAGTTCAGGCTATGGTTTTGTTGAGACTTGATTATGGCAATGCCCTTTATCTTGGGGTAACAAAGGTTAGATGCAAAGCACTGCAGGTCACACAAAATGCGGCAGCAAGATTGATAATGGGTTTGTTCAAATATGATCACATTTTGTCTTATCTCCAAAAATTGCATTAGCTACCAATTGCCTTCAGAATACAATATAAAGCCTTAATGATTTGTCATCAATTTCTATATGGAAATATTCCAGAATTATTTATATTTAGTATGTATTAATGTTTGGTCCCTTTTTGGACTTTAAGATCTTTGTTTACTGCTTGTTCTTTCCTTTGTTGTCTTTTGTTGACAAAATTTAATAAACATATTTGAAATTAAAAAAAATAACATATCTAGCTATATTCCAGAAAGATCTTTGCGTTCTGAGAATTTGGCCCTACTGAAGGTGACTGTGAATCCAAGGTTGGTTGATACTGGTAAAAAGAACTTTTGTTATGCGGGAGTTAAGTTTTGGAACTCTTTGGTAGGGCAGATACGGAATTGTTGTGAGAAGGGTATATTTAGAAAATTAATCAAAATGCAGTTATTTTTTGATGCTTTCTTTTAGACATACCTTTGGTCCTACGCTATTAATTTTAGCTATGATATGCTATTAATTTTTAGCCATGATTTCTAAGTTTTATTTTAATGCAAAGTTATGTTATAATTTTTTTTAGGTATGAATTTATAAGGTTTGCTTGTATGTCTATTTTACTATGTTCTTAAAATTATGTATGTATATTCTGTTAAATACATTTTTTCACTCAGAAAATAGTTAAGCTCTGAAACACATTGCCAGAGGGTTGTGGTAAGAGTGGATAGTGTAGCAGTTTTTAATAAAGGTTGGGACAATTTCCTGGAGGAAAAGTTCATAGTATGTTATTGACAAAGACATGGGGGAAGCCACTGCTTGCCCTGAATTGATAGCATGGAATGCTGCTACACCTTGGGTTTTGGCCAGGTACTAGGAACCTACAAGTTTGGAAGCTCCTGTTAGTTCTCTCAGCACTTCAAGAAGCAGTATGGTTTTACATAGACCCCTGACACAGGTGGTGAAACACAGCCCATGTCAGGTCCATGAATAAATTGAAATTTGATTGCCTGGAATTTGGAATCCCTATGGAGCAAATTCTATAAGAAGCATCTAAATGTTAGGTGCCAAACTAGGCACCGTTCAGTGCGATTCAAGTAAAATGGGTTGTTGTTTAGTGTATCACGCTGAATGGCACCTATTTTGGAGGCACCCAATAAATAGGCTAGCTCTAGGCACAACTAAAAATTAGGCGACGATGTGAACACTTAAGAGCAGCGATTCTGTAACAAGGCGCCTAATACAAAGCCATGCCCATGCATAGCGCCTATTTTTTTTTAAGGCCGTCTAAATTTTTAGAAGCACCTTGTTACAGAATTGCTCTTTCTTGATAGGCGCCTAAGTTTCAATTCTTGCTGATTAAAAAGCATAATCGAGCTTGTAATTCAATTTAGATAGGCGCTTATCTAGTTGGGTGCCTCCAAAATAGGTGCCTAACATTAGGCGCCAGTTACAGAATTTGGGCCTAGGTGTATTTTATTTTTCTGTGTTCACAGATACAGATTAAACATTCAGAATAGGTGGCCTAATTCTTGTGAAACCTACCTTATAAAGTGTTGCTAATTTTGATGAAATTACAATACAAATAGTAAAAATAGAGTATAAAAAAAAATACCAACATGAGATATCTCAAACCAGTTAGGATTACACACAAAGGATCTTTTTTACAAAATCACAGGAGCAATTCTCGTGTGGCAAATGCAACACAGCCCATTGGATTCCTATGGGCTGTGTCACATTTGCCACACCAGGACTCACTACTGCAGCTTTGTAAAAGGGGCCCAAAATGTGCCCTAAATCCTGAGGGATGAGAAGCATCCCTTGTAAGTGGATCAAAAGTTGTTTATAATATGTAAGCATACTTCTGTATAAGTAGAAAGTAAAAAGTCACTGCTAAACTACGGAATTGATAATGAAACATTATTACTGATGGTGATAGCTGTTGCAATTTGAAATTGAACAATGGATTAAAAGGACAACAAAATGGTTTACAATAAATATAAAATTTAGGAAACAGGAGAAGAATGCCAATTTAAATAAGAAAGAAAAATTAAGTAGGAGGAAAATCTCTGAGTTCAGAGGGAGAAGAAGAGAGGTCAGATGACTGTAACACTGAAAGACTATCACAGAATTATACCCACATCAAACCTGGTCAATGGATTGTTTGAAAATCAGTATTGTAAAAAAGATTATTATAGGTCTGTCCTTTCTTCCCATGGAAAAGTAAGGCAATTGTTAAGTATTTGCCTTGTGTTAATATTTGTTTCCCTTCAAAAAATTTCCTTTATAAAATATCCATTTGATTATGCGCTTAACAGAATATTGCAGTGCCCTGATATTTTTAATGCACATTTTTTACCTTTTCCTTGGCATTGAGAAGTTTAAATATGTTTAAATAAAATATCCCTTTATTTCTCTCAATATCCTAGTGGCATACATCTTTAAAATAATCAACACACAGTTCCTGGCTTTTTTCAAACTTTTCTTCTTTTCTAGTTTCATATCTTTCAGTGTGGTAGTCATGGAAACCTGAGATAATGTGTTAGAGCTCTATTCAAGACAAACAAGTTTTCTATAATTTCCTAACAACCCACCTGATCTTATGGACTCCTATGCTAAACTCATTTGGTTTATTCACACTACAGAGGTTTTGGTTTCTGAAGTTGGAAAAACATTGAATATATTTTTTTGCTTATAAAATTATTCTTGAAATAAGAGACAGTCTCTTTTCTGTAGAGATTATTCAAGACATATAAACATAAATTAGGAAGATGCATGTATTATAGGAAATAATAAAAACATGTGCATGAATAGGCGACATAAGCATGAATAGGCGATAAAAATGATTAAGGGACTGGAGGAGTTGCCGTACAATGAAAGGCTAGAGAAACTGGGCCTCTTCTCCCTTGAAAAGAGGAGACTGAGGGGGACATGATCGAAACATTCAAGATACTGAAGGGAATTGACTTAGTAGAGAAAGAGAGATTGTTCACCCTCTCCAAGGTGAAGAGAACGAGATGGCACTCGCTAAAGTTAAAAGGGGATAGATTCCGTACAAACTTAAGGAAGCTCTTCTTTACCCAGAGAGTGGTAGAAATCTGGATTGCTCTTCCAGAGGCTGTCATATGGGAAAGCACCCTTCAGGGATTCAAGAAAAGTTAGATATTTCCTGTTAGACCAGAACAAATGCAGGTAAGGCTCGACTCAAATAGGGCACTAGTCTTTGACCTGAGGGCACCGCGTGAGCAGACTGCTAGGCACGATGGACTGTTGGTTTGATCCAGCAGTGGCGATTCCTATGTTCTTATGTTCTTAATAGAAGAATAAGGGGTTAAGGCCCTCCTTTACTAAGCCATGATAGAGGTTTCTACCACAACCCAGAGTGCTAAATACTCCAATGCTGCTCCAACGCCTGATTACAAAACCTTCCAAAGATAAATAAAGACAAGCTAATGCCATACCAAATATCCCTTACTTTTGCTTTTGCTTTCGGACACACACTGCGAAGGAGCTTTTCCAGCCTGTTCTGTTGTTCACAACATTGCTGTTTCCAGTTGTTATCCATAAGGCTTTCCAATATATGATACTCTTTGGACTCTTGAGGAAGGAGTGTTTCTTTGATGCATGGACCGTGTTGGGTCCGGGTTCACTTACCTTTTTGGATACAAACTGTTTCATGTTCACATATATGTATGTTTATTAAAGACTTGGAGGCTCATAATTAAAAAAAACAACTCCAAAAAGTGGTCTAAATCGGTACTTGGACGATCAAAAAGCCAGATTGTCCAAGTACCTATAATCAAAGTTGGTTTTAGACATATCTAAAATCAGCTTAAGCTTTTCCCCTGCCTCTAAACACGTGGAGGAGCATAATTGAAAGAGACGTCTAAGTCCGTTTACGTCCATTTTGCAAGTCGTCCAAAGTCAAAAAGAGCCGAAGTCCCATTTTCGACAGAGACATCCAATGTCTTTTGACTTTCGAAAATTGTCCAATTATACGTCCTGAAGATCTGATCGTCCAAGCCGCTAAAACGTCGATCTTTAAAGCACATTTTTGTCCAAATGTCCGTCCAAGTCCAAAACGTCTAGAACAAGCCCTGTTGGATGTGGGAGGGGCATGCAAAGTGATGGACAGAACACCCGGGCAGGGCACCTAAATAGTGGGGTACCTTACAGGGCACTGCTGTGAACTTCACAAACAGGGTGCCATGGCTTCTCCTCATTACAGCTCCCTTATAGGTGACGTTGAGCCCCCCAAACCACTTCCAGAATCTCTTAGACCCACTTATCTAACACCCCAATAGCCCTTATGGCTGCAGGAGCCACTTATATGCCAGTAAAAGAGGGTTTTAGGGGTGTATAGGGAAGTTCACATGTTTAAGTATCAATGCAGTGATTACAGGGGCTTAAGGGCATGGGTCCTCCTCTCTATGGGTCCCTAACCCACCCCCAAGATGACTTAAGCTGCCCCTGTGCTGGACGACTAGGCTTTCCTATGCCAGGAGGCCAGGTCTGGAGGCAGAATTTTAAAGTTGTGATTAAAATTTTTATGAGGGTGGGGGGGGGGGGTCGGTGACCACTGTGGCAGTGTGTGGGGGGTCTGTTTTATGTGTTTTCAGTGCATATCTGGTGAGTTTAGATGTGTTTTTGTGACTTAGACCATGTTTCAAATAGTCTAAGTCACAACATCCAAGTTCCGTCGATCGTGGGCTGTATCACTTTTGGTTATACATGCTGTAAGACTAAGTCTAAGCTGGCCCATGTCCCGCCCAACTCCCGCCCTTGACACGCCTCCCGAAATGCCCCGTTTAGCTTTGGACGTTGAGTGGCACTATGAGGGCCTAAGTCATTTAGAAATACGTTCAAAACCCGGTTTGATTATCGGCGCTTGGATGTTTTTGAGAAATGTTCGTCCAAGTGCCGACTTAGGCCGGTTTTTGGATATTTTTCTCTTTCAAATATGAGCCCCCTAGAGTGAAAAAAGGCATTTTTAGAGAACGGGAAAGGGAGGGAGTTGGATGAGAGGTGGGCTAACCTAGACTTAGTTGTACAGCAAGTATAATAAAAAACTTGAGCAGGTTGCCCAGTCGGAACTTATACGTTTTGACTTAGACTAAGTCAAAACAGGTATAAGTTCTGAAAAGAGGCTGCTGAGCTGATCGTCGTAACTAGCTCAGAGGCCTCGGCAACCTACCCACCCCCCACCGCAACGATCATGGCAGGAGAGATGCCTCATCTCCCCTGCTACGATCATGATCCTCCTCACGAACTGCCGTGACCCGCAGCAGGAGAGATGCCCAATCTCTCCTGCTGTGATTTGAAACAGTTTGGGGGGAAGGGGGATGGCGATCGCAACAGGAGAGATTCCCAATCTCTCCTACCATGATTGTGATCCACCCAACCCCATTAAAATATGGGCAGGAGGTAGCCCAACCCCTCCTGTGCACGGTGACCCACCACCCCCCATGAATACCCCCAACCCCCTGATCGTCCACCCAACCCCTGATTGCCCCCCTAACCCTCAGTAGCCCCCCTGAACCCTGTGACCCCATGACCACCCCCTACCCCCGACACCCCCCCTTCACTTAAGGTGGATGGACAGACGGGTCTCAAGCCCTTCTGCCCGGCAGACCCACCATCCTTTGAATGACGGACCATAGGGCCTGATTGGGCCAGGCGCCTAAGGCCCTGCCCACAGGAGGGGCCTTAGGCACCTGGGCCAACCTTAATTAGTGAGTGATGTATGAAGATGAAAGTGAAGTTATTGAAATCTTGACAAATCAAAAACTACACCTCACCCTATAAAGAAAATGAAATCAAAAATTCAACAGCTAAATCTCCAAACTGAGATAAGCCACAGCATCCAACTTAGATATGTTGTAAGTCTTTAATATTTGCTATATTTCATCATCTTCTATTTTTTCAGAAGTAAGACAAACCAATGGCATCTGGTAATCCAATTGTTTATTTTTCTTTAATAGTGCAGAGTTACTAGCATGCCCCGACAGGACCCGTTTCGACCAAACAGGGCTTTCTCAAGGGTTCACAGTAGGTGCTCTGCATAATACAAAATATATTTAATACAACATATCTTGATTAAAAAAAACAAAACTTAAATAAATCAATTCATTAAATCTTAATATTATCCAAATCCATTAAGCCTGTGTAAACAGTCTTACAATTTCTATTCAGAACCCTATCCAAACATATATATTCTCATTCATTAACTCTTATTATTTACAGAAAAGAAGTTCAATATTTTACTTAAATGTTCCTAAACAATACATATTAATATTTAAATCTTATACACTCAATTTACTCCACATATTATCAAAATATTCTTAAAATAGAAAAGCTCAATATTTATAATAACATATTCCTACAAATACATAAATATACAAATAATTCTTATGCACTCAATTTACTCAATATGTTTTCAAATCAGAAAATCATCATAAATTTAATTATAGATATACTTATACCAAAAAATCTAAATACCTCATCTATAAATTTAAAACAATTTGTCAATTAAATAATTAAATTAGTTATTTAAATCTAAAATCCTTTTTTTTAAAATTTAATAATTGCTATAATTATCTGTCAAATGATTAACTCATTTCTTTTAAAGTTGCTTCAAACCCTTATTAAAAATTGACTAAAACATTTTAGTTAATCCTCTAATTACTATGATTGTGTAAAGCTTATTATCTCAATGCTAACATATGGTTCATAATCATAAAAAGCTTAAAAAGATCAATAATTATGAAAATATTACAAGTGATTATAATATCCAAATCAATATAAAAAATGCTAATTATATAAATGAAATTCATTCTTAGTGAAACTATTAAACGTTATTATGTGATAATTAAATAACTAATATCCTTAAAACTCATTATCTTTCTATTTGTATTTAATTGATTACCTTTTATATACATCATTCTCAATGAAAGATATTTAAAATACTAATTTAAATCACTCTTATCAGTTAACTAACCCATTATCTATTCTTATCTAATTCATTGCAAAAAGTGCTTGCTATCACATTAAAAATCAGTCTATCTTAATGACCTCTGCAATCAATAATTAATTCTCTTATTACTCATATAGTAACCTTTCAATCACTCAAAGTGATTTAATATATAAAATCCAAATCTCCTCCTTAAAATAACCCTGTTACTATTATAATCATAACCTCATTGTTCTTCCTCTCTAATTAATTACCAATACCATAAAGTGCTAAATTAGTGCAGTTAATCAGTAATAAATAAACCTTTTATACTTAAATTTTATTCAACCCATTTTTTTTAAATGCATTCTAATAAATTGTTCTTTCAAATTTCATATTTAAAATTTATGTATATCACCAACTAACTGTGTTTCAATCATCGGATTGAAGTTTAAAAATGATAAAACATCTAATTTAAGATAATTTAAATACCACCTATCTAACCCATATACAATTAAAGGGATTAATTAAAACTTTAAAAAGAATCATGTTGGAGTTAATCAGTTCCTTTATCTTCCTTTAACGTTTCATTTCCTCAATAAATCATTCAAATCATGTAACTATTAAGGGAGATATATGTTGTAAGCTTATACTAGCCTAAAACATTTTTGTACAATCGTTATTTCTGTTGCTTTTTCTATTCAGAATACATGACTATTTTATACAATATACTTGAGTTATACTACAAATAATCTACAAAATAGTGTTGAATTACCAACCTTTCTTTAGCGTCCTCACATTTCAGGTGTTAGTTCTGCCGAGAATAATCATAGTTGGTGTTAACATCCGTTTTATGTGCCTACGTTGTGACAGCACATATCCGGAGACCAGCTTGCTCATGTATCGTCTTACGTACACACCAAAGAGTGTGTCTTTGTTTCCTATAGGTTATTGATTCAACATGGCTCAATCTTCTAAAGCAACGCATGCGCAAACTACAGAATATCTTTCAATTTCCTTTAAACCCCTAATATACCAAGCACGTTCTCCTCATTACAGGGTGAGGTATAGTTTTTGATTTGCCAACCCTAATTAGCCCAGTTGCCTTAGGCCCCTCCTGTGGGCAGGGTCTTAGGAACATGAGGCCAACCCAGCCCATATTTTAATGGGAGGTAATCTTTGGCAGGAGGGGTTGGGCTCCCTCCTGCCCGTATTTTTAGGGGGTGGGGTATTGTGGGGCTCACGCCTCAGCAGGAAGGGTTGGGCTCCCTCCTGCCAGTATTGTTTTAGGGGTGGGGGGATCATGGGGATTGCGCTTCGGCAGGATGGGTTGGGCTCCCTCCTGCCGGTATTGGTTTGGAGGTGGGAGGTGGATCGCGATCATGGCAGGAGATATCTGGCATCTCTCTTAATGTGATCGCCATCCCCCCTCCCCCCAAACTGCCACGAACTGCAGCAGGAGAGATTGAGCATCTCTCCTGCCGCGGGTCGTGGTAGTTTGGGTGGGCGATCGTGATCATGGCAGGGGAGATGAGCCATCTCTCCTGCCGCAATCATTGCAGGGGGTGGAGGGATTCTGTAACCAGTGTTGTTTTTGACAGATGCCGGTTACAGAATCCATCTTTTACGTGAAAGATTGGCTCCTCCCCATAATACCTGTAGCTGCCATAGAACCTGGTATCCTCATTCAATTTCACTTTGAGAGGAGAGGGAGAGAGGCAGCAACTACTAGGAGATTAAAGAGATATGATGCCTTAATCCCTTCAGTGGTCAGCTGTTTAATCAGGGCACCTTTTGTACCCTACACAAGACTGAAACACTTGATATACCATCTATCACAAAATATCTAAATGGTTTACAATAAAATTAATGCTATAAAAAATAAAAACAGCTCTAGTTAAAAATAAAGGGGGAGTAGACAGACTAAATGAGGCTAACACAAAGCCAGGAGGCTTCAATGTTTCTGCCCATTGTTAAGAAACAAATCTTCCCTGACCCTAAGACAGGGGTGAGGGGAAGAGGCAGCTCGAACTAACAATCTCCTAAACTTTTTGTGGTAAACGGGAAGCTCTTAGTCACACAGCTTGCAATGGGGACAAAATCCCTAGTGCACCAGCTGTCACATGTATACACCCACAAGGGTGTTATCTGTGAAACATCCCTGGGCTGACCCGTATGTGATCAAACGTGTACCTAATGCACAAACCAGTGTACTAATAGCACAAAATAATAATCAACCAGCAAAACATGCAAAAAATGGTTGGAGCTGTCTCTGCGTCTCATCTGAGGGTGCAGAAGCGACCAAAGTCAGCCAAAGGTCACAGGCGTGAGGTACAAACAAACAGTCTAAAAAGTACTTAGCTTCTCCGTAGTCAAAAGCACAAGGCAGCACAAAAGGCTTGTCCAAACTTGTCCAACGGGACTCCGTTTCAAGGGTGCAAAAAACCCTTGCTCAGGAACCAAATGCTGAATTGTTGGTAGGTAATGGGTAAAGGGATTGGAGTATGGGTTATCATAGGAGGAAATGAATAGGAAGGGAGGTGGGATTGGCTGAGGAGAAGTGAAGTGGATTTGGCTGAGGAAGGGGTTGGTGATTGGAGAAGATTTTGAGGAGAATTGGTGGGTTTGAGGCATTTTACCCATTACCTACCAACAATTCTAATCAATACGCCCATCCAACAAATAATTTACTTTTAACATTCCCCCCCACACACACACAGACACACGCACACCTCTCTCAACCTTCCAGTGGCTCAGCCAGTGTTATATGCCTACAGTATTAAACTGTAAGCAGCCTTATTTATTTTTTTATATAATAAAATTGTTTTTCCTTACCTTCTGGCAATATCACTTTCTTTTGTGTTGGAAAGACCAAGGGTGCTCCCCTACTTCCTTAATTTTACATGTACCATGACAGGAATGCATCTCACTCCTAAGCCAGTGCAAATGAAGTATGATCTCAATCTCTCAAATTTACTTCTAATGCTCACCATAAAATGTGCATTGTGCCAAAAAGAGCTTCTTTCTGGAGTTAGTATGAGAGATATAACATGTATAGGCAACTTGTCCAGGTATGTTTGAAACTCATGAAGCCTGTCACCCAAAATGACAGTTCTGCATTATCCTCTTTTGCATGTTGAGGATACCGAATGTTTACCAAGTATTGGCAGATAGATTTTAATAGGTTTCATTGTTATTAGTTACATTTTCCAAAAGGTTGAAAAAGTTATTTACCATAACTAGATTTTCAGTCACTGACTCAATCCAAAACCTTTGTTCTAATTCTGATGTTATTTTTTTATTAGCTTATTTGATGATTACCTGTTAATTTTCTATGATTATGATAGTTCTAACACTGACATTTGCACAACTCCTCCATACATTCAACTAATTAAAGAGACACAATAAATCTTAAAAATGGCAAAGCATGGGTCGCAGCTTTATTAAACTTATCCATCAATAATAATAATAATAATAACTTTATTTTTGTATACCGCCAAACCCCGAAGAGTTCTAGGCGGTTCACATCAATTAAACAGAGTTATAAGTGGTTTACATCAATTGAGCGGGGTTACAAAATATCAAATTGATCAAAGTTGCCAGGGGGGGTGAGGAAGAGGAGTAGAGGGGGGAGAGGGTTATTTAGTTAGGAGGGGCATTAGGATCCTGGTCTTGGAAGAGGCGGGTTTTGAGTAGTTTTCTAAAGCTGAGGTAGTTGGGGGCCTTGAGGGCCATTTGGGATAACCATGGGTTTAGCTTGGTGGCTTGGAAGGCGAAGGTTTTGTCGAGGAATTTTTTGGAGTGGCAAAGTTTTAGGGAGGGGTAGGCGAAGAGTTGGATTCTGTGGGAGTCCTTGATGCTGTGATTCAGGGTGAAGTGAGGGATGATGTAGCTTGGGGATAAGCCAAATATAATTTTATAGCAGAAGCAGGCAAATTTGAATAGGACTCTGGATTCTAATGGTAGCCAATGGAGTTTGTGGTAGAAAGGGGTGATGTGTTCCCATTTTTTCAGGCCGAATATGAGGCGGACAGTGGTGTTCTGGATCATTTTGAGTCTCCTGATGGTTTTTTTTGTGGAGCTCAAGTAAATGATATTGCAGTAGTCCAGTATGCTAAGGATGGAGGATTGTACTAGCAGGCGGAATGAAGTGTCATCAAAGTATTTTTTTATGGTGTGGAGTTTCCAAAGCACCGAGATACTTTTTCTGACAGTATTATCAGTGTGTTTATCGAGGGATAGATGTTTGTCCAGTGTGACTCCCAGTATTTTTAAGGTTTGTTCAAGGGGGAAAATGGATCCGTTTACTTGAATTGTAGTGTCTTTGATTTTGTCTTTGGGGGTTGCTAGGAAGAATTTTGTTTTGTCCAGGTTTAGTTTTAGTCTGTAGGATAACATCCAGTGTTCTATCTGGTTGAGTATGCTTAAAAGGGAGGTGAGAAGCTCTGATGTGAAACTGGTTAATGGGATGACTATAGTGATGTCATCTGCATAGATAAAGAATTTGAGCTTGAGGCTTTGCAGAAGATTTCCTAGGGAGGCGAGGTAGACATTGAACAGGGTGGGGGACAGGGGGGAGCCCTGTGGCACGCCACAGGAGTTATTCCAGCTGTATGAGAAGGTGTCGTTTTTAAATACCCTATATGATCTGTTCCGTAGGAACCCGTGGAACCAGTTAAGGACCTGGCCAGAGAATGTTGTGGTCGACCAGGTCAAATGCACTGCTCAGGTGGAGTTGTACAATCAAGGTGCTGGAGCCCTGGCTGAAGAGTGTGTGAAGGTGATCTAGGAGAGAGGCTATGATGGTTTTGGTGCTGTGGTCGGAGCGAAAGCCTGATTGATTGTCATTTAGGATATTGAATTTTTCTAGGTATGTGGTAAGTTCGGCATTTACCAACCCTTCTGCTATTTTGGTGAATCAATGCATCCATGTATATATTTAAAATTTCCTTACAGAAATAATTCAGTATAGTTTAACAACCACAAACCTTGGAGCCATTTGGTGACAAACTAGCCCAACTTAGAAATCTCAAACCCCTTTGTGCTAATCGGTGTCAAATTAGCCCAGCTCACCAAATTCATCACATTTTACCAAACCCCACTGTCCCCAGCAAGACTCTCGGTGTCGCAGAGTCATGCTGGCCACTCATGGTGGTTCCGCACATGAGCAGAATAAGCACATATAATACTTATATTCATAAGCCACACTGTCCACAATTCACCCCCATATACATATTCCCACCAAAAGCTGTAACCAAACCCTCCTCCCAACCTGCTAAAAAACCAACCCACCCAAACCATAAGGGTGGGAAGATAACAATTCAAGCCTACCTACCCACCTCTTCCCACACTCCCACCTTTCCCAAAAATGAATTAACCCGCCAAATTTCACCACTCAATCCAAACCCACAAATTCCTTTCCAATCAAAACTCCCACCTTTGCTAATACCCAATCCTTTTTCCTTAGCACCCTAACCACCAATCCCATTTCACCATTCCAGCTTGTCCAATCCTTACACCCTGACATTCCCCCCACCACCACCACCACACACACACACACACACAAACACACTGTAATTTATCTCATATTGGGTCAGCCAGTGCTATCAACCTACAGTTAAAAATGTAAGCTCCCTTATTTGGGTTTTGATTTGCACTTACAATTTGCCCCCAAATATTTTGGGAAAATTAGACCCATGATATGAGTATATTATCAGCAAAGAAAAACCAATAAATCTGTGTGACAGAACTATGAGAGAAAAAAATTTTAAAGAACAGATCATGTCATAGTCAATGAGGTACATAACCTACCAAGGATTAAAATTAAAAAAAATAAAAGTGAATTTTTTTTACTGCCTATACAGTTGCCTAAATGATATAACTGTTTATAATACTCCACTGAAATGTCCACAGCACACAGAAGTTGGACAATGTTACAAAACATTTTTATAACTAATGTCTGTAACATGCCTATTAATTTATTCACTTTTAATGAACATCCCAAGAACTGATATCTCTTGCAGTGCTACCATATAACTTCTCTCCGAAGACTGAGATGCTGTGACAGTGAGAATCTAAATGCGTATGATCAAAGCATTTCGCTCTCCTCTTTTTTTTCCCCTGACATCAACTGTTACCCAATTATTTTTGAATTCAAGCATAGCCTGAAATTTTACAGTCAGTTTTTAAATAAAATGCCTTCTATAAAATTAATGGCTTGGTTTTATTTAAGCTATTTATTTTCTTGGCATCAATGGCACTACTTGATTTCATCTGTTAATTCATATGTGTACTTTGCATGCCATTTAAATCATTATGTCAAGGCTAATGGTATTTAAATTTATACCCCAATTTTACCCCAACATATGATCATTCTAAGAAGTCTACAAGGATGCAATATGATACAGAATGTAGTGTGTTCATATTCTGAATAAATCTGAAACAATAAAGACATTTTTAAATTTATATTTTTTTTGCATGAAATGTCTTCTGTAAAAATCTTAGAATTCTTACAGGTTTTTTTTTTTGTTTTTTTTTTACAAAGCTTTGCTGCCAAGCAGCACACACTAAATGCTGAATCACCCATTCTCTTCATATGGGCAGCTTGGCATTTAGCATGTGCTACTTGGCAGTGCAGTTTTTCAAAAGTCTGCTATAGAGTCATAATATTAGAGAGCTATTCAAAAAAAGGATATTTACCCATTTTGTTGCTATGGAAAAAAACCTTTACATTATAAGACTCATAGTTTTCCATAGCTGTTTAAAGGAAGCATAGCGATAACTGATTTTCCTGAGGAGATGCATTTAAATTAGACTCTTCAATAACCAACTTGCACCCTATTGTGCTTTCAAATGCAATAGGAAACCTTATCTTGAGGCACAAATGTAATTCAAGTTGTGAAAGAAAGGAATGAAACTAGCAGCCTTACCATCCTAAAGACGATCAGCTTGCGGGTGTGCATCTATTTCATCTTGTCTACTATCCATCCTGAAAGAAGCTATATCAGGCTAAATGAAGTTCTCCCTGGTAGTTTCATCAGAGTCCAGGGATCTGTATTGCAGAATCTTGCCACAAGAAAAAGTGCAATGAAAAATAAAGATCAAGTTACATTTGTTCAGTACATGTATAATATTTTGTGAAGAATAAAGCAAAATTTAAAAAAGCTAATAGATATAGTTGTGTAGTGCACACTGTCACTGTTAATGTCTGTTATTTTATTGCATGTCCCATTTTATGCAATGGAACCTAGTCACTAACAATGACTGTGCACAATAACATTAGTAACTGGTGGATAAAATTTTATACAGAGAAGATTGCATGCAGATAGGTATAAAGATATTTATTTTCTTTACACCTGTATTATAATTATTGGTGTTCATTTCATTTTTAGTTGATGCACACCACACTGATGTTGTAAAAAAGAGCGGTATATAAATACTAACATAAACATATAGAAAAGATTGTATCTTGATACAGAGGTATTATGATGTTAATTGTTTATTCTTCATTCCTTCCTACATAATAAATATTCTATCTGCTTTTTTTGACAATTTAACATACTTTCTCTTAACACCAAGATCATTTTCCTCGATGGTGACTTTTAATACAGAGAAAAGTTAATACATCATTGCCTATGTAAAGTTATTTAAATGTCTTTATGTGCATTACTTTATATTCACTATCTTCCATTTAGGTGCTCAGACCTGCAGTGTCCCAAGATCTTAATTTCTCACAATATACTTCCATTTCAACAACTTTCATCTAGAATTTTGATCATCTCTCCATTGATTCCTCTTCAGGAGCATTCATCCTACTACAGATCCCTGGAGCATTCTCTATTTACATTTA
This sequence comes from Geotrypetes seraphini, assembly GCF_902459505.1. Taxonomy (NCBI): domain Eukaryota; kingdom Metazoa; phylum Chordata; class Amphibia; order Gymnophiona; family Dermophiidae; genus Geotrypetes; species Geotrypetes seraphini. The sequence continues at coordinate 105,972,699 of NC_047089.1, read as the reverse complement.
TCCAGTGGAAAAACTGGTAAGTTATTCCTTCTGTTTGCTATCAGTTACAAATTCATAATTATAGCCTAAAAACATATCATGCTTCGTGAGAGCAAATCCCACTGATCCTAACACCCTGCCTCCAGTAGCCACCAGTCTGATTAACAAGTACCAAGTTGATTACAAAAAGTAAATCAGTTACTCATACCTCAGTGAAATACTCAGCACAATAGAGCAGTAAGTCCTCCAACACTAGAAGAGGAAGCAGTGCAGGGGATTGGTAACCTGGACATATCTTGCGAGCTAGGGGCAAATGCTGTTAAAGATTTTTTGGATGCTAGTGGCAGACAGGGTGGAAAGATGCTGTTTTTAATATTGTCTAATTTATTATATATATAAAAAACAAATTGTATGCCGCTTAGGGCTAGGCAGTTTAAAATATCGTAAATAGTAAATTAATATTTTACAACACAATAATCCCAACTCCTGTCCTCACCAACCTGTTCATCATATACTTTAGGCTGCAAGGCGTCATGCAAATGGGACCTGTTCCATGCATCATGGTTATTATGTAGAAGGGTGCTCAAGGTATGCATCATCTAATGAGAACAGATTCCACCATCACCCCAAGTGTGCTTCAGTCAGTGCCATCACATTAGCAGGGCAAGATTAGTATAATTTTCTACAGGTCCCATGTTATTACTGAAGTATCTACATTAATATCAGCCCACCACCTTTGTTATTATTCATTCAGCTGGCATGCCCTGGCCTACTATACTCATTGCATATTCAATACTAAAGGAGGACAAGGAGAGGTTTGTGCCCAGATTTGGATGGTGCTGTGAATGACATATGGATAGATGGGATCACGGGAAGAACCACATGCAAAGTGTGTTCCAGAAGGTTTGGAATAGGTTCAAATGTTGCCCATTGGTAGTTATAACACAACAAAATCCATATGTCTATAATATTACATTTTCTGCTCATACCAACAACTAAAGGCTAGGATATGGATCCCAATAAAAGGGATGGGGAGCCTATGCCCTCAAAGCAAACATTACAGGAATATGAGACAGGCAGGTATGCCAGAGATGGTGGTAAATCCAAAGTCACAGGAAATGGAGGCCATCAAGCCCTCATGACCAGTATGGTGGAGTTTCTGAAGTGCCATTACACTTCAGGAATCAAGAGCTACAAATCTCTGTGGGGAGCCCCAATCACCTGTGTGAGATGGGGAGAGTGAAAGAATGAACATTGGTGAGGAGGAGAGTTGGGCCATGTAGTAGGGTATTGCCCTAACTGCTTATACACTAGTGATGTGAGCTGGGCTCTGACACAAAAATGGTTGAGGTTATGGAGAACTTTAATACTGGGATAGACCGAAGGTCCATCATGCCCAGTATCCTCTTTCCAATAGTGGCCAACCCAGATCTCAAATATCTAGCTAAATCCCAAGTAGTAAAACCAATTTTATGCTGCTTATCCTAGGAATAAGCAATGGATTTCCCCAAGCCATCTCAATAATGGTCTATTAACTTATCTTTTAAGAAATTATCCAAACCTTTTTTAAAACCTGCTAAGCTAACTGATTTTTTCTGTTTTGTTCTAAATCTACTACTTAGTAGCTTCATTGCATGCCCCCTAGTCCTAGTATTATTGAAAGAGTAAACAAACAATTCATATCTACCCTTTCCACTCCACTCAGCATTGTATAGATCTCTGTCATATCACCCCTGAACCAACTCTTCTGCAAGCTGAAGAGCCCTAGCCACTTTAGCCTCTCATCATATTGAACTTGTCCCATCCATTTTATCATTTTTGTAGCCCTTCTCTGTAACTTTTCTAATTCCATTATATATTTTTTGAGATACTGCAACCAGAATTGCACACAGTATTTGAGATGTGGCCATACCATAGAGAATTACAGAGACATCTTTGTTTTCCATTCCTTTTCTGATAATTTCTAACATTCTATTTGCTTTCTTAACCACCATCACACATTGAGCTGAGGGTTTCAACATATCCTTTTCATGGGACGTGACTCCTAACATGGAACCCTGCATTACATAGCTACAGTTCAGGTTCCTTTTTTCCCACATGCATCACTTTACTCTTGCTCACATTAAACATCTTTTGCCGTTTTGATGCCCAGCCTCCCAGTCTTACAAGGTCCTCTTGCAATTCTTCACAATCCTCTTGCGATTTAACAACTTTGTGTCAGCAAATTTAATTATCTCACTAGTTATTCCCATATCTAAAAAGCAGCCCCCTGGGAAACCCCACTACTTACCATTCTCTACTGAGAATATTGACCATATTCTGTTTTCTTTCAACCAGTTCTTAATCCATAATAAGGCATTACCTTGTATCCCATAACTCTAATTTCCTCAGTTTTTTTATGAAGTACCATACTTTGGCAAATGCCTTTAGAAAATCCAAATACACAATATCAACTGGCTCACTTTTATACCCCAATTTTCATTCATCCCTTCAAATTTCATTCATCATTCAACCCACATGTTCATTCATCCCTTCAAAGAAATGCAGTAGATACTGTAAATGAGGCAAGATTTCCCTTGACTAAATCCATGTTGGCTTTCTTTCATTAATCCATGCTTATGTATGTGTTCTGTCATTTTGTTCTTTATAACAGTCTCAACCATTTTGCCCGACACTGATGTCAGACTTGCTGGTCTATAATTTCCTGGATCACCTCTGGAACCCTTTTTAAAAATCAGCGTCACATTGGCTACCCTCCAGTCTTCCAGTACTATGCTGGATTATAAAGAAAAATTACAAATTATTAATAATAGCTCTGCAAGTTTATTTTTCAATTCTATCAGCACTCTGGGATGCATATCATCAAATCCAGCTGATTTGCTATTCTTCAATTTGGCAAACTGACCAATTACATCTTCCAGCATTACAGAGATTTGTTTGATTTTCTCTGATTCATAAGAATTGAATACCATTTCTGGCACACGTAAATCCCCCACATCTTCCTCGAGGAAGAGTGAAGCAAATAATTAATTTAATATCTCAGCTATGGCTATGTCTTCCCTGAGACTCCCTTTTATCCCTCAGTTGTCTAGCAGTCCAACTGATTCTCTTCTTGGCTTCTTGCTTTTGATATACCTAAAAATGTTTTTGCAGTGTATTTTTGCTTCCAGCACAATCTTTTCAAGGTCTCGCTTTGCCTTCCTTACTAGTGTCTTGCATTTGACTTGCCATCTCTTGTACTGTTTACAATTATTTTCAGCCAGATCCTTCTTCCACTTTTTGAATGGTTCTCTTTTAGCTCTAATAGCTTCCTTCATCTCACTCGTTAAGTATGCTGGCTGCCTTTTGGTCTTCCTTCCTCCTTTTTTAATATAGGGAATATATAAGAACATAACAACATAAGCAATGCCTCTTCTGGGTCAGACCTGAGGTCCATCGTGCCCAACAGTCCGCTTACGCAGTGGCCCAACAGGTCCAGGACCTGTGCAGTAATCCTCTATCTATACCCCTCTATCCCCTTTTCCAGCAGGAAATTGCCCAATCCTTTCTTGAATCCCAGTACCGTACTATGCCCTATTACACTCTCTGGAAGTGCATTCCAGGTGTCCACCACACATTGGGTAAAGAAGAACTTCCTAGCATTCATTTTGAATCTGTCCCCTTTCAACTTTTCTGAATGCCTTCTTGTTCTTTTATTATTCAAAAGTTTGAAGAATCTGTCCCTCTCTACTCTTTCTATGCCCTTCACGATCTTGTAAGTCTCTATCATATCCCCTCTAAGTCTCCTCTTTTCCAGGGAAAAGAGACCCAGTTTCTCCAATCTCTCAGCGTATGAAAGGTTTTCCATCCCCTTTATCAGACGCGTCGCTCTCCTCTGAACCCTCTCGAGTAACGCCATGTCCTTCTTAAGGTACGGCGTCCAATATTGGATGAAATACTCCAGATGCGGACGCACCATCGCCCGATACAATGGCAGGATAACTTCTTTTGTTCTGGTTGTAGTACCCTTATTGATTATGCCTAGCATTCTGTTTACCTTCTTAGTGGCTGCTGCGCACTGTGCCGTCAGCTTCATTGTCATGTCCACCATTACCCCCAAGTCCCTTTCTTGGGTACTCTCATTTAATAACATCCCTCTCATCGTATAATTGTACCTCGGGTTTCTGTTTCCCACATGTAATACTTTACATTTCTCAACGTTGAACTTCATCTGCCATCTCGTCGCCCATTCCCCTAATTTGTTCAAGTCCCTTTGCAATTCTTCGCAGTCCTCTTTAGTCCGAGCTCCACTAAATAGTTTGGTGTCGTCCTCAAATTTTATTATCTCACACTTCATCCCTGTTTCTAGATCATTTATGAATATATTAAATAGCAGCGGCCCGAGCACTGAGCCCTGCGGGACCCCACTCATCACCCTCCTTCAGTCTGAGTAGTGGCCCTTCACTCCTACCCTCTGTTTTCTACCTGCCAACCAGTTTCTGATCCATCTATGTACGTCTCCTTCCACCCCATGGTTCTTCAGTTTCTAGAGTAGGCATTCATGGGGCACTTTGTCAAAGGCTTTTTGAAAATCTAGATATATGATGTCTATGGGGTCTCCTTTGTCCATCCGTTTGTTAATTCCTTCGAAGAAGTGCAATAAGTTCGTTAGGCACGATCTTCCTTTGCAGAAACCATGTTGGCTGGTTATCAGAAGTTTGTTTCTTTCAAAATATTCATCGATGTTTTCTTTTATCAGTGCTTCCGCCATTTTCCCCGGAACCGAGGTCAAACTCACCGGTCTGTAGTTTCCCGGGTCACCTCTTGATTCCTTTTTAAAGATGGGCGTAACGTTGGCTATCTTCCAGTCCTCCGGGATCATGCCTGTTTTCAGGGATAGATTGCAAATTTGCTGCAATAGTTCCGCTATCTCCTCCTTTAATTCCTTTAGAACCCTTGGGTGGATTCAGTCCGGACCCGGGGATTTGTCAATTTTTAGTTTATCTAGCTGCCTGCGTACATCTTCAAGGCTCACTTCCATGGATGTTCATTTTTCTGCTTGATTTCCATTGAAGAATTGCTCAGTCTATATCTATATCTAGTCTGGACTTCCAGGATGGTATTTTCGTATAACATCAATGCCTGATGTATATTTTTGATCTTTGCAGCTGCAGCTCTTTGTTTCTTTTTTAACATTCTCCTCGTGTTATCATGGTCTCCTTTTTTTAAATTGAACTGATATTCTAATGAAATTTTCTGTGTGAACTTATTCAGGGATTATATCATGTCTGATAGTGATGATCACTATTATCAAGCAGCCCCACCACAATTACCTCCCAGACCAATTCATGCACTCCACTGGAATTGCTTTGTCTCTTATTAGTTCTTGAACCACCTGCTTTCTAAAGCAGTCCTTTATTTTATCAAGGAATTTTATCCCTCTAGCACAGTGATCTCAAACTCAAATCCTTTGCAGGGCCACATTTTGGATTTGTAGGTACTTGGAGAGCCTTAGTAAAAAATAGTTAATGTCTTATTAAAGAAATGACAATTTTGCATGAGGTAAAACTTTTTATAGTTTATAAATCTTTCCTTTTGGCTAAGGGGTCCTTTTATCAAGCCGCGCTAGGGGGGTTAGCGCGTCAGACATTTCATCACGCGCTAACCCCAGCGACCGGCTAAAAAAACTAATGCCTGCTCAATGCAGGCATTACTGGCTAGCGTGGCAGGTGGTTTAACATGCAGTATTATGCGTGTTAGACCCCTACCGCAGCTTGATAAAAGGACCCCTAAGTCTTAATAATAATAATATTGTCATTTATAGCTAAAGAGACATATGATCAAGAAACTGTTTTATTTTACTTTTGTAATTATGATAAACATACCGAGAGCCTCAAAATAGTACCAGACGGGCTGCATGTGGCCCCCGGGCTGAGAGTTTGAGACCACTGCTCTAGCATGACCTGATATTACATTTACCCAGTCAATATCAGGGTAGTTGAAATCACCCATTATTATTCTGTTACCCAGTTTGGTAGCCTTCCTAATTTCTGTTAACATTTCAGCATCTGTCCATTTATCCTGGTCAGGTGGATGGTACTACATTCCTTTCATTATCCTTTCCTCTTTGCACATGGAATACCCATATAGATTCTAAGGTGTGTTTTAGCTCTTGTAGAATTTTTTGGTATTGATTCTATTACGAATGAACATATTCATTAATTCAAGAGATTCATAAGCAACTGATTGTATCTTCCATATGAATTAAGAGCTTAGGTCTTTCCTTTATGTCATGGAGCTCTTTTTAGTTTGTATTTTATATGTAATTTGCTTTTTAATTTAACCTTGTATTTTATATGTAATCCGCTTAGAACTTTTGCAAAATTTGGTTGAATATCAAATTTTAATAAACATAAGCATAAACATCAGTTTCTCTGAGCAATTTTGAAAAGTGATATCTCTGTATGTTAAACTATATGATGGTAGTCTGTCTGGAGCTACTTTTTGGTGCTGCTTCATCATTATATTAACAATAGTCCCCCATTTTGGCCAGATTCTATAAATGACCCTGAAACGAGCAGCTGTAGTCAATTGATCACAACAGAATGCCAACTGTAACATACTTTACTCATATAATAACAGTGAATAAAAACAAATTTAAATATTAAATAAGCATTAAGGAGCTGCAACAATGTCACCACTCCAGCACTTAACAAGAGCTGATTAAGAAGGAGATTTAATTTGCTTCTAGACACACACCATCATAGGGCACGTCAGTGTGCATGTAAATCAAACAGTGATAATAAACACTTGAGAATCAACTTTAAAAAAAAAAAACTAAACATGTAATTAATTCACTGAAACAGTGTTGCCCTCTGTGGTGACCAAGCCTCCTCAGCATATAAATAAAAAAATATAGCACTTAGCTTATATCTTCAAACAGTTTAGCATAATATAGAAAGAAGTTACACCCATTTTGGTAGGCCTCAATGAATAGGTTCGGCCGAGCTTGGGTTCAGGGACTCAAAGCGCCCCTTCTTCAGGAACCCGTTGCTAAACAGCTGTACTGATACAGAACGCTGAGTTAGATTCGAGCGAGTACTCAAACAAGATGGAAGCTGGAAGGAGGAGACAGGGTCATTTCAGGGTCTTTTGAAGTATCTTTGTAGCATTTGAGATATTTTGATTTGATTCAGATTCTATAAATGGCATCAGAAATTGGGTGCTGAATAAATTTGATGTTCAATGGTATTATATAAAAGGTACTCAAAGTTGGGCAATAGGATCAATGCCAGCTGAAACCTGGTATAAATCTTGGTGTACAAATTGAGCACTGATCCCCATTATTCTGCAACTCTGCACACATTTTTTGTGAAAGACCCTGACCTGCTCATGCCCCTCCCATGATCACACCCTTCTTTGAGTTATGCATTGTTCCGCCACTTATTTCTGCTAGATGGGATGATCAGTGACACTCAGAAAAGCACACAGACAATATAAAAGCATAAACAATAACCCTTTAATATATATATTTATATGAATATAAGAATAAAATAGCTTCACCGTAATCCCAGGCAATGACCAGCCTTCACAATTGGGGATCCCTGCAATTGATAGGTGGGTGGACACGGGAGACTGTCCCTTTAGACATCTTGGATTCTAATGTTAGGGGCAGAATCCCGTCCTTATAAAGGGTGAAAGCTGCTGAGTTCATAGCTAAACAGCTGGTCCTGCAGTAACTAGTGTCCTTCATTACGATTCAGGCACACCCGGTCCTGGTCTTTTGTTCTTTGTTGTTTTGGCAACATCCAGGTCAAGGAGGTCAGGATAGCAGATCAGCAAACTTGTTGCAGAAACCAGCTTTCCATCTGGTTTTACTGTCCTTTTGATGTTGTTTTGGCAACACCCAGGTAAAGGAGGTCAGGATAGCAGATAAGCAGACTTGAGGAGACATATCACGTAGTATGTTGAGTTTCAGTTACCCCCCTGGCCATAGGCATAACACGCATGAACCAGTTTATGTACCCATTGTTGCAAAATAGTTTAGCCAGATCAGTACCCAAATCATAATTGGTAACAATTAATTGCTTGTTAGCTCAAATAATTAAATTATTAGAGTCCATTAAATAATTATTTAGGGTGGCAATCTAGAATCGGCACCCAATTTTGGGCAACCTTTATAGAATCCAGGGGTTGGCGTGTAATGGTGAATGCACATGTTATACAATACTTTCAGTGATGCTAATTGACTTTAAAAACAATTATTAACTATAATTGATGCTAATTGGCACTAATTATCAGTTATGCATATAACTGCCCTTCATTGCAATTTTACAGGTTGTGTGTATAAAATCTAAAGTACACATTTGCAAGGGGGGTTGGGTCTGGGATGAATATTGTTAGGTCAGAGGCATACCTAGCACTTATTCATACAGGTTATAGATTTACTAACAGTTAAATACCTGTCTACAGTTAGCACAAACTTACTCTAGCCATTGAGCTAACATAGATGCTCATACCTAAGGTTAAGTGTATAACTATGGGCTTACACTAATATTCTATAATAGCGGTTATGCATCATCCCAACTCCTAACTGTAGGCAAACCTTTGACAATTACCCCTAGTAAGAGAGTGAAATCCCTCTCTGTTTTGGTAGGTGAGTTCTATCCAATTGGGGGACCAAAGAGTCACATGGGTGCATTTAATGACAGATAGGGCATAGAGAAAATGGGCTACCACACCAAACTAGGTCTTTGTTTATTGTCTTTGCTCTTGGCTCTAGGGGAATGTTATGTTGTCAGTGATATACAGTGAGAAGAGTTGTGATGAACTCTGCAATGCAAGATGAGAATGAGGACTGTGCAATGTACTGGGAGATAGTAGAATGACTGAAGCCTGTGATGGCTGTCAGGATACTCTTGAAATTGTAAGTGGCAAGAAAGGCTAGTGCTGTTCAGAGAGATATGCTGCTACTACTACTACTTATATAGCATTGAAAGGCATATGCAGTGCTGTGTTTGGACATTTATAGAAGGTCCTTGCTCAGAAGAGCTTACAATCTGACTTGGACAGACAGACATGACATATAGGGTGACCAACTAACTCCTAACTCACCTGGTAACCACCCCTCCACCCGCTGACTCCCAACCCACTCGATAAACCCCCTAAAGGGGAGACCACTACCCCTCAACTCCCCCATACCTTATAAACAGAAGATATGGATGGAAGGAGATATACACCCTCCGGCCAACAGGCCCACCACTGGAAAATAATGGGCCTTTCCCTTCCCTGTGCATTCTGGGATGCACTGGGGAGGAGCCTAAGGCCCTGATTGGCTCAAATGCCCTAATTGGCTCTGATTGGCTCAAATGCCTAAGGACCCTCCCATTGGCCCTGATTGACTCAAAGGCCCTGATTGGCTCAAATGCCTAAGGCCCCTCCCATAGGAGGGGCCTTAGGCATCTGAGCCAACTGGAATTTTAGGCCTCCTTCCCAGTGTATTTTAGGATGCACTTTGAGGGACCTAAGACTCTGATTTTACAGATACCTAAAACCCCTCCCATCATTCCAATTGGAGTCTTATACTCCTCCCATTGTATCTCAGAATGTACTGGGAAAGAAGTCTAAGACTACAGTTGTCCCAGTTGCTTAAGAGCCCTCCTATGGGAGGAGCCTTAGGCATTTGAGCCAATTAAGGTCTTAGGCTCCTCCCTGGTGCATCCCAGAATGCAGGGAAGGGGAAAGCCTACCATTTTCCAATGGCAGACCTGTCGGCTGGAGGATGTATGCCTCCCTCCAGCTAGTCCTTTTATTTACAAGGTACGGGAGATGAGTTGGGGGTGTTGATAACCCCTTTAGGGTGGGTGGGGGGTTGGTTGGTTACCGGGTAGGGGTACCGGGTGGGGGGGGGGTGTTCTGGCAGAAGGGAGTGGACATCCCTCCTATCATGGTTGGATGTGGAGGTTTTGGAGTGGGGTTCCTGAAGAAGGAATTCAGCATTCCTCCTGCCAGGGGATTCTTTGGGGAAATGCTTTGGGGGGGGGGGACAGGAGGGAGTGGGTATCCCTGCTGCCACCCAACTTCATGGGGGGGGGGCAGGGGTGAGTTCCCTGCTGCAGCCAATCAACTTATCGCAGCACTGAGATTTCTTTGCTGCAATCAGCATAGCGGCCGCATTTACAGTATTTGAAATGTAAACCAGCTTTTTGTTGGCCTACATTTCAGGTGTCTATTGCAGCCATAGGGAGACATGCAAGGTCACCTAAGCTCACTCAGCGCCACTTTTGGGTGAAACCATGCTCATGCCTAGCCTTGGGCAAGCTTAAGCATTCCTACGTGTCTCCCTCAACCATGACAGATGCCTACGGTGTAGGCAGCCTGCTTCTGGATGTTTTTTTTTTTAAACGTGCATCCCGAAGGGAATCGACATAGTAGATAAAGACAGGTTTTTCACCCTCTCCAAGATAGAAAGAACGAGAGGCACTCTCTAAAGTTAAAAGGGGATAGATTCGGTCGTCAGTGCAGCCAGCACTTCTTCAACATCGGGACAGGCAGTCCCGCTGCTGTCCGCTCCAGCCAGCTGAGAGGGTCCTTCGGAGGAGCCTTAATTGCCGGTTCAGCCGGGAGGGAGCCTGTCGTCAGTGCAGCCAGCACTTCTTCAACATCGGGACAGGCAGTCCCGCTGCTGTCCGCTCCAGCCAGCTGAGAGGGTCCTTCGGAGGAGCCTTAATTGCCGGTTCAGCCGGGAGGGAGCCTGTCGTCAGTGCAGCCAGCACTTCTTCAACATCGGGACAGGCAGTCCCGCTGCTGTCCGCTCCAGCCAGCTGAGAGGGTCCTTCGGAGGAGCCTTAATTGCCGGTTCAGCCGGGAGGGAGCCTGTCGTCAGTGCAGCCAGCACTTCTTCAACATCGGGACAGGCAGTCCCGCTGCTGTCCGCTCCAGCCAGCTGAGAGGGTCCTTCGGAGGAGCCTTAATTGCCGGTTCAGCCGGGAGGGAGCCTGTCGTCAGTGCAGCCAGCACTTCTTCAACATCGGGACAGGCAGTCCCGCTGCTGTCCGCTCCAGCCAGCTGAGAGGGTCCTTCGGAGGAGCCTTAATTGCCGGTTCAGCCGGGAGGGAGCCTGTCGTCAGTGCAGCCAGCACTTCTTCAACATCGGGACAGGCAGTCCCGCTGCTGTCCGCTCCAGCCAGCTGAGAGGGTCCTTCGGAGGAGCCTTAATTGCCGGTTCAGCTGGGAGGGAGCCTGTCGTCAGTGCAGCCAGCACTTCTTCAACATCGGGACAGGCAGTCCCGCTGCTGTCCGCTCCAGCCAGCTGAGAGGGTCCTTCGGAGGAGCCTTAATTGCCGGTTCAGCCGCGGTACGCGGCCCGCGGTCGCGAGCCTTGGGTCGCGAGCCGAAGGGGCGTGGCTAAAGGGGCTTGCCCCTTTTGAGCCCCTTCGGAGTCCAGAGGACCAGGGAGCAGAGGTATCTAATTCCTTAATATGGGCAAGAGGAAGGTTAAAGCAAATCAATCTGCTACAATGACGGGCCCGATGGATCGTCATCTTATGCTTCCTGGTTTGTCACATGTTGAAGAGCAGGTAACATTAGATACTCAAGCTGTCTCCCTATCCTCAGGGGAACCATCACCACCTCCTCAACCATCTTATTCCTTAGGGTTAGAAGTATCTCCTCTCCCTTTTAAAGAGGGAGTAACTTCTTCCCCATAATTATCTTTATTATCTGAACTGGAGGTTTCAGGACAATCCTTGGGGCAAGCTAAAGAACTAATTCCAGTACAGATGAGTACTGGGCAAGGCTCAGTTGTTATCCCTAAGGATAAAGTGATCACTCTAAATGATATTTGGCTTAGCATTAATAGAATAGAGACATCATTGCAAAAAACTGTTTCGGATTTGTGTCAATTTTCATCTGATATAACAATGAAAATTAAAGAGCAAGAAGGTAAAATTGGTGAAACAGCTGTTAAGTTTGAAAAATTGGATCAAGTAGTAAGTACTTTACAAGCTAGTGCTGTTTCTAATATTAAGGATAGTATGGTGATGCATTCTAAATTAGAAAAAATGGAAAATTCTATCAAGGTTAAAAATCTTCGTATTTTAAATTTTCCAATCACACATTATCTGTCTCCGATGGAACTCTTGAGAATGTATTTGAAAGAGATACTACAATATAATAATGTGGAAGCTTTTGAAGTTGATAATTTGTACTACATCTCAAGAGATTCCAAGGTTATGGCAAATGAAGGTGAAATGGATAAAATGGTGTCACCTGATAGTTTGAATGTTTCGCAGTTTCTAGAATCATCTAAAGATACAATAGATAAACGTGCAACTCTTCTTGTGACTTTTAAGACAGAGTTGGAAAAACAAGCTATTTTAAAATTGTATTTTGCGAAAAAACAGGAAATGTTTTGTGGCCAACGGGTGATAATTTTTCCTGACGTCGCTAGACAAACTCAGTTTAAAAGGAAGCAGTTCCTTCAGCTAAAGCCTAAGGTTTTGGCAGTTGGAGCTACTTTCTTTTTGAAATTTCCATGTAAATGCCTTATATCGTATGGAAGTGATAAATATGTGTTTTATGATCCAGTCCAGTTAGAAGACTTTGTTAAACAGAAACCTTTGTTGAAAGTTTAGTTACTATTACTGATTTTATTTTTGGAGGACGATGTATATAAATATAAATGCCATTTTGCCTGTCTTTAGATGGTAGATTGATGGATTTGATTCTTTTTTCTTTCCTTTTTTTAAAAAAAGGTACTGGCGACCATGATAATGTGGACTAAGACACGGTTGATAATTGCCTAAGTTTTTATGTTCTCTATATTGAGTTTGTTGTGGTCATTCATGAATATTTGTTATTAATGTATTGTAACAAATAACCAAATAAAGAATTAAAAATAAAAAAAAAAGGGGATAGATTCCGTACAAATGTAAGGAAGTTTTTCTTCACCCAGAGAGTGGTAGAAAACTGGAACACTCTTCCGGAGGCTGTTATAAGGGAAAACACCCTCCAGAGATTTAAGACAAAGTTAGACAAATTCCTGCTGAATCAGAATGTATGCAGGTAAGGCCAGTCTCAGTTAGGGCACTGGTCTTTGACCTAAGGGCTGCCACGTGAGCGGACTGCTGGGCATGATGGACCACTGGTCTGACCCAGCAGTGGCAATTCTTATGTCACTTGGTCCTCCATTGCAGGGACTAAGGAGTAGTTTTCTCCTGATGTGCCCAGACAGAAAAATTGGAGGAGGCTAAATGTTCTCACTATTTTAGCCCTAGTTTGACTATTAACCTTGTTGTACCAACCCTTTCCTCAATCTAGGGAGCCACAACAGGGGTGATGAGTAGAGAATGACATAGCAGGATCTCAATATCTCCATCCTGTCCCTGCAAGTTCTGTCCCTGTCCCTGTCTCATTTCTGCAAGCTCTACCTTAACTGCACAAACCTCAAACACTTTTGATTTTACAGTGTTCAAGGCTTGTACGAATGAGGACAGAGCTTGCAGGGACAAAATAAGAAATTGAGATTCTACAGAAATGGGGACAAATTTGTTCTCATTTTTTTCTCTAGTCATGAACCACCTTCTTAGTGGGTAGCCTCTATTATCTGTATGGGAATAGAGAAACAAGAGGACAGCCATACATTTGGAGACAAACGTGGATCTATGTTGGACAAATACTGCACTGACAGGGAAAATAGGAGCTAATAAAGTGATGCAGGTAAAAAGCATGTCTGTGATAGGTATTATAGATTTTATCTAGCAACCCCCACCCCCCATGGACTGGCCACTCTGAAACTTATCATGGATGACTAAGTCAGGGTGCAGACATCATTGCAAGATCCCTGAAATCTTGAGAAGATATCTGTGATGCATAACGTGATAATTTATTTTTTTCATCAAAAGGGGACATCTATTAATTGTCAGTCCCGCCCCCAATCCCGCCCTAGTCCCACCCCAATCCCACCCTAGCCCCGCCCCCAATCCCACCCCAAATTTCTTCCATTCATTTTTCATGTACACATAATATCTTCATATTAATTCATAATGGTAACCTCAAAATTAAAAAAAAACTACAAAGCACACTCTATGCAGAGAAAATGTTAATTATCATTTGGGGTTTTCAAAGATGTCAAGGCAAATGACTTTAAAATATGCAATGTCACCTCAGTAACTATAGAAAAATAGACAAATATAGTGCAAAATATAGACAGCAGATATAAATTCTCAAAACTGACAGTTTTTGATCACTAAATTGAAAATAAAATCATTTTCCTACCTTTGTTGTCTGGTGATTTCATGAGTCTCTGGTTGTGTTTCCTTCTTACTGTGTATCCTTTCTTTCATTTCTTTCTTTCTTTCTGCACTCAGGCCCAACAATTGTCCCTTTCTATTCCCTCCCTCCCTGCTTCCTTCCTTCCTTCCTATGTCCTTAGTGCCCCCAGTGCCTCCTTCCCATGTCCATAGTGCCCCCCAGTGCCTCTTTCCTGTGCCCCCCAGGTGCCTCCTTCCCATGGCCATAGTACCCCCAGTGCCTCTGTCCTGTGTCCTTAGTGCCCCAGTGCCTCCTTCCAATGTGCATAGTGCCCCCAGTGCCTCTGTCCTTAGTACCCCAGTGCTTTCTTCCCATGTCCATAGTGCCCCCAATGCCTCCTTCCCATGTCCATAGTGCCCCCAGTGCCTGTCCTGTGTCCTTAGTGCCCCCAGTGCCTCCTTCCCATGTCCCTAGTGCCTCCAATGCCTCTTTCCCATGTCCATAGTGCCCCCAATGCCTCTTTCCCATGTCCATAGTGCCCCCAGTGTCTGTCCTGTGTCCTTAGTGCCCCCAGTGCCTACTTCCCATGTCCATAGTGCCCCCAGTGCCTGTCCTGTGTCCCTAATATCTCCAGTGCCTCCTTCCTATGTCTTCTCTTGCCTTTGTCCCTCCCCTGAAGCCAGCCTGCCTGCCTACTTCCTTCCTTCTCTCCAGTGCCTGATTCAACCCCCCCCCCGCTGATTCAACCCCCCCCTGCGATTCAACACTCACCCCGTGGATTCAACACCCCCCCCCACCTGCAGATTCAACTCCCCTGTGGATTCAAACCCCCTGCCTGCCTGCCCGTCCGTGTACCGCCGCTGCTTTCCAGTCTGCCTCCCTGCCGCACCGATTGAAACGCTGGACCGCCGCCGCTGCTTCTTGACTTCTTCCCGACATCAATTTTGACGTCGGAGAGGAAGTTCGGGGCCAGCCTGACTGACCCGAATTCCTCTCCGACGTCAAAATTGACATTGGGAAGAAGCCAAGAAGCAGTGGCGGCGGCCCAGCGTTTCAATCGGCTTGGCAGGCAGGGAAAGTGATCGGCTATCCTGGTGCCCCGCGCACAGCTTCGGGATGCTGTCCCTGAAAACGGGTCATTTTTGGTGTCCCGAAGCGGTGGGGCGGGACAATGGGACAGTCGGCCCAAAAACGGGACTGTCCCGTTGAAAACAGGATGTATGGTCACCTTAGTGATGCAACATTGGGCATTGCAGACCACTTGAATGTTGAGGGAGTCAAATGAATTTCTGTTCCAATATGTCTTCTCTCTGTTTTCCCTTGTGGTGGCTGGATCACCATGTGCACATAATCTATCATCCACAGATGGGAAGCAGGCAATGTCAGTAAACTGATTCATAGTTTACTGTTTGAGCTGCATAGTATCAGAAGGCTATATTTTCAGAGATATAGGTGAAAAAAGATTCATATTTCTGCCTCCTTTCCTTATGTCCCAGTCAGTCTGTATAATGTTGTTACCAGTCCAATTGATTATAGTTTATGATAACCGATTTTAATTTTTCTGTAAATTTGCTTAGTAATGTATGATATACGATTGATTCAAATTTTAATGAAACTTGAACTTGAAACATAATAGAGAAACTATGTGATGCAGAATGAGGTTGCAGACTGAATAAAGGCTGCAGTGACTGCCAACAAATATTAAAAGCTGCCAGTAGCAAGAAAAGCAATAACCATAGCAACCTTTTGGAGAATGTCTCCTTTGTATGGAAGAAGAATGGAGGAAGTCAAACTGCAGGGAGAGATAATGGAAGGTGATTTTATGAAAGTGGAGACTAGTGAGACACAGCTTATTTATAAGATTCATGAACTGGGTTTGGGGCCTTTATAACCTCCTCCTGGATTTCTCTGTTCCATGCAGGCCTGCAACAGCATGGCCTGCACAGGTCAGCTATTTAAGTCTGCCATGTTGCTTCCTCTGTTTTACCCTGTATAGCCCTCCACCAGCACCCACATTCTGAACAATCATAACCCACATTCAAAAAGAACCAATGGGCAAAGTGGCACACACTGAAAGTTTGAGGGAATTTGAAGGGGGGGGGGGATGAGACATAGGGGGTTAGAATAAGGAGGGCTGGAAGCATCTTGGGGTAATATAAGGTAGCCAAAAACATGGACCAAATGACAAACAATTAAACAGCTCTCAGATCATCTTCAACAACCACAATTTAAGCACCAGTTCCAAAAGACAACAAAAGCAGGTTATTGTGCATGATTTAAAGCAGGTGTAGATGTTGACATTCAGAGTTTACAACATGGACATATACTGACTTTGAGAGGTAGATCATGCTCATTATACATGTTTCTCAGCTCCATCCATATAATGCCTTCAAAATGCCTAATTTCTACATGTAACTAACATATCCGTGTGTGATTTGTAGCCTTTTTGAAATAACCATTTGCATGTATAAGTGCTAGCATTTCCATGTGAAAATTTTCTATAAGGCTTATAAAGCAATGGTCATAGGTACCTACTGTATATGTCTTTATAAAATATCAACATAAATCATGCTTAAAATTTGATAAAAAAAAACCCTAACATGACTTTATATAAGGGGTCCAATGTGTGCAATTTGTAACACTATCCATACTTCACCAAAAAGTTTCCTTAAATCATACCTACACTAAACTTGCACACAAGTACATGTTTTTGTTGTCAAAAAATACTTACACATTGGGATAATCCTATATGCTAACCTTAGGGAGTAATGAACCATTTGTTAATGTCTAGTAAGCACTAATTTATACATAAGAAACCTCAAATCTCTCAGAATGATTACACTTAAAGATTAATAATTCCAATATTTTTTTAATTTAAAGTATTTATAATCCACGTGGAGGGGCATAATCAAAAGAAACGTCTAAGTCCGTTTTGGGCCTAAGTTGCAAATCACCTAAAGTCGGACACGGGAAAAGGTCCATTTTCAAATAATACGTCTTTTTTTTTTTTTTTTTTTTCGAAAATCATCCAACTGTACGTCCAGCCGTCTGATCATCCAGACCGCTAAGTCGTCCATCTTTATACCCCATTTTCATCCAAAAATTTGTCCAAGTAACAAATGCCTAGAAAAATACTTTTTGGGCGAGAGAAGGGGCAGAAAAGTGATGGACTGGATACTCAGACATGGCACCAGAGTAGTGTGGTACCTTACAGAGCACTGCTGTGAACTTCACAAAAAGGGTCCCACATAAACATCTTACTACAGCTCTCTTATAGGTCATGGTGAGCCCCCAAAACACCCCCAGAATCTACTAGACCCACCTATCTACCACCCCAATAACCCTTATGACTGCAGGATCCACTTATATGGCAGTACAAGGGATTTGGGGGTTTTTTGGGTGCACATGTTTCAACATGAATGCAATGATTAGAGTTGCTTATGGACTTGGGTCTTCCTCTCCATGGTTCACTAGCCCACCCCAAGACCACTTAAGCCACCTCTGTGCAGTTCTACTAGGCTTTCCTATGACAGAATGCCAGGTGCTGATGTTCTGGAGGCAGATATGTAAAGTTGCTATTACAATTTTTATGAGGTGGAGTCAGTGATCACTGGGGCAGTGTGTGGGGGTATGTACTTTAGCCCTGATTCTCCAAAAGTGCGTCCCGATTTTAGGCAGCTGTAGGCGTCCTACAGCTGTCTAATCAGCCAATCGGGATGCACGTTTTTTTTTAAAAATGCTCCCCAGGCAGGCCGCCTATATTGAAGGCGAGGCCCGCAAGACACCTAGGCCCTGATTCTGTATAGGACGCCTGGGAGAGGCGTCCTATTCAGAATCAGCCTAAACTAAACCCCGATTCTGTAAACCGGCATCCATGTCACAGACGCGGGTTAGAGAATCGGGTTAGATTAGACACGGCCCGCTACACTTATCGCGGCAAGGGATCTCTCTGCCGCTATAAGTATAGCGGGCCGTGGCCCTCTGACCGATCGCTGGCAGGAGGGTGCCCAAACCCTCCTGCCCGAAGACGCACTCCCCCGACACTACCGACCGCCCCTCCCCGACACTACCGACCGCCCCCCCCGACATTACCGATCTCCCCCCCCCCGACAATATCGATCGCTGGCAGGAGGGTGCCCAATCCCTCCTGCCCGAAGACGCACCACCCCCGGCGCTAACAACCCCCAAACCTCCACTCCACCAAACCTGTTCTTCCGGCGAGATGGGTCTTGCACGTCCAGCCGACAGGCAAGCCTCGTCGAAATGAGGCAGGTCCGCCACTTCCCAGCCCATCCCACAGAAGCCTAAGGCCTGATTAGCCCAGACTCTAGAAGCCTGGACCAATCAGGCCTTAGGCATAGCGGGTCCGCCCATCCCCACTTAATCTAAGGCCTGATTGGCAAATCAGACCTTAGACTTAGTGGGGATGGGCGGATCCGCTATGCCTAAGGCCTGATTGGTCCAGGCTTCTAAAGCCTGGGCCAATCAGGCCTTAGGCTTCGGCGGGATGGGCCGGGAAGGGGCGGGCCCGCCTCATTTCGACGAGGCTTGCCTGCTGGCTGGACGTGCAAGACCCATCTCGCCGGAAGAACAGGTTTGGTGGAGTGGAGGTTTGGGGGTTTTTAGCTCGGGGGGGGTGCATCTTCGGGCAGGAGGGATTGGGCACCCTCCTGCCAGCGATCGATATTGTCGGGGGGGAGGGGGGGAGATCGGTAATGTCGGGGAGGGGGCGGTTGGTAGTGTCGGGAGGGTGCGTCTTTGGGCAGGAGGGATTGGGCACCCTCCTGCCAGCGATCGGACAGGCCGCGGCCCGCTATACTTATAGCGGCAGAGAGATCCCATGCCGCGATAAGTATAGCGGCCGTGTCTACTTACAATGTAGACCAGCATTTTGCTGGCCTACATTTTAAGCTTCTCCTCTACTAGGGAGACGCGTAGGGCCATCTAAGTTCAGCCTAAGGCCCGCCTAAGGCCCTTAGACGAGCTTAGGCATCTTGCGGGTCTCCCTAGGCTCCCGGAGGCGCCTTCAGGCCTGCCTGGGGAGCATTTTTTTTTTAAAAACATGCATCCCGATTGGCTGATTAGACAGCTGTAGGACGCCTACAGCTGCCTAAAATCGGGACGCACTTTTGGAGAATCAGGGCCTTTGTGTCTGCATTGCTTATCTGGTCACTTTGGATACCTTTTTGTGATTTAGACCTGGTTTTAGATGGCCTAAGACAAAAGATGAAGGGTGGAAATGTCCAATGAAAACCTGGTGAACTCAATCTTCATAAAAAGTCCTTTATTCATCTAGAAAATCAATGACCATGTACATGTTTCAGCCCAAATGGCCTGCTTCAGGAGTCTCAAAGTTCTTCAGAATGAAAAAAACACTTAAAAAGTACTTCCTAGTCATTCCTTTTGTACTTCCCACTCAGCTCTCGGATACGCAACTCTCTTTCTCCGGAGAAGGGGAGCAGCGTAAATGAAGTACGACTAAGTTGAAGTAAAAATACTGAAGGGAAAGAGAACCATAGCGACAACTTTTAACTTCAAGAAAGGAAACTACGAAGTGATGAGAGTAATGGTAAGGAAGAAACTTAGAACATCTCAAAGAAATGGCAGATGGTAGAGCAAGCCTGGTCTTTATTCAAAGACACGGTGAGCGAGGCACAAAAACTGTATATCCCCAGATTCAGAAAAGGGTGCAAAAAGAGTTGAATGAAAGACCTGGCGTGGATAACTAAAGAAGTGAAGAAAGCGTCCGCCTAATCTATGGCCTCAAAAAGTCAGACCATATCAGCCCTTACTACAGAAAACTTCACTGGCTACCAATAGAAGCGAGAGTCATCTTCAAATTCACCTGCCTCTGCTTCAAAACCTTAACTGGCCAGTCCCCAATATATCTGTCTCACCACTTTGCGTTCCCAGGCACCAATCGAACTCGCAATGCCTATCTGTTTACTTACCCATCCCCAAAGGGATGCACCTACAAAAGATTCCTTAATAGAACTCTCTCATTCCAAGCTGGCAAATGGACAGATTGCCTGACCAGCCTCATCTCATCTGCCCCATCTTACTCATCCTTCAGAAAAGCTCTCAAATCTTACCTCTATGATAATTTTCTCGAACCCCTCCCCTCCAATTAACCAAACCCTACCACCTCTCCTTCCCCCGATCTCTCCTTTCCTCCCCCTCAATCCAACACTTCCTTCCTTCCTTCTTACTCCTCCCCCCGGCACCCTCCCGTAACTGATACTGGTTGCTCACTCTGGCCATTCACCACTCTGTATCCTTGCTATATATGTAACTATCTTTGCATAGTAATCCACTTAACCGCATTATATAGTCTCTTGCATCGTATCATGCTCTATAAGTCTCTCGCACTGTATTTTCACTGTATAAATATCTCCGCTGTATATGTACAGTCTCTTAAATCTAAATCTGCATTGTATCTTCGCTGTATAAACACCTATGCTGAATATGTACAGTCCCCTGCATTGTAAACTGCTCTCAACTGCATAATACATTCCCTGGCATTGTATCTTCGCTGTGTATGTACAGTCTCTTGCATTGTAAACCGCTCTGAACTGTTTGTGGTATTGCGGTTTACAAAAATAAAGTTATTATTATTATAAGAAGAACTCATTCAGGAAATGGAAAAGGGGCAAAACTGAGGAGAACTGGAAAGAGCACAGGAAGTATCAAAAAGAATGTCACCTTGTAGTTAGAAAAGCCAAAAGAGACTATGAAGAGAGGCTAGCCAAGGAAGCACAAAATTTCAAACTGTTCTTCAGATATATTAAAGGGAAGCAGCCAGCAAGGGAGGAGGTGGGACCAATGGATGACAGAGACAAGAAGGGAGTGGTGAAGGAGGAGAAAGAAGTGGCAGAAAGACTAAACATGTTTTTTTCGTCTGTATTTACAAAAGAGGACACATCCAACATTCCGGAACCTGAGCAAATCTTCAAAGGAGACCAAGCAGAAAAATTAACATCCATGGAAGTAAGGCTTGAAGATGTACGCAGGCAGATAGAAAAATTAAAAACTGACAAATCGCCGGGCCCAGACGGAATCCACCCAAGGGTTCTGAAAGAACTAAAGGAGGAAATAGCGGAACTACTACAGCAAATTTGCAATCTATCCCTGAAAACAGGCGCAATCCCGGAGGATTGGAAGATAGCCAATGTTATGCCCATCTTTAAAAAGGGATCGAGAGGTGACCTGGGGAACTACAGACTGGTGAGTTTGACCTCGGTTCTGGGGAAAATGGCGGAAACGCTGATAAAAGACAGCATCGATGAGCATTTTGAAAGAAATAAACTTATAATAACAAGCCAACATTGCTTCTGCAAGGGGAGATAGTGCCTGACGAACTTATTGCACTTCTTCGAAGGAATTAACAAATGGATGGACAAAGGGGACCCCACAGACATCGTATACTTAGATTTCCAAAAAGCCTTTGACAGGGTACCCCATGAATGCCTACTTCGGAAACTGAAGAACCATGGGGTGGAAGGAGACGTACATAGCTGGATAAGAAATTGGTTGGCGGGTAAGAAACAGAGGGTAGGAGTGAAGGTCACTACTCGGACTGGAGGAGGGTCACGAGTGGTGTTCCGCAGGGGTCGGTGCTCAGACCGCTGCTATTCAATATTTATAAATGACCTAGAAACAGGGACGAAGTGTGAAATAATAAAATTCGTAGACAACACCAAACTATTTAGTGGTGCTCGGACTAAAGAGGACTGCGAAGAATTACAAAGGGACCTGAACAAACTAGGGGAGTGGGCGACGAGATGGCAGATGAAGTTCAATTTAAATTTAAAGTATTGCTTGTAGGAAGCAGAAACCCGAGGTACAGCTATATGATGGGAGGGATGCTATTGAGTGAGAGTACCCAAGAAAGGGACTTGGGGATAACGGTGGACAAGACAATGAATCTAAAACCCTCCCTCACCCCAAGAAGGCAAAATGATTGAGGGAAAGAGATGAAGTCTACAAATTATTGAAACTGTGTTTTAATTTATAATGTGTTATACGGGAGAACCCTCAGTCACACAGCAACCCCTGGAACATCCAGGGACAAGCTGCCGCGGGTTTACACTCAGAAAAGTGTTAACTGCGAAACATCCCTGGGCTCTCTCCGTGTGAATAACTAAGTGCACAACAAAAGGTGCTATGTGTGAAAAACAATAATTGAAAAAAACACACATCAAATATAAATAACAATAGAGTTCATCTCTTTCCCCAAATCCGGGGGCCAAAAGGAAAATTAGTGTCCAAATCTAACCAAGCAAAAAAAACACAACTGGAAGGACTTAGCTTCTCCATGCGTGTGCAGTCAACAGGCAGTATCTTAGTCCAATGGGACTCCGTTTCGGGGGTGTACACCCCCTTCCTCAGGAACTGGACTGCGCTGAAATTTTCTGATTTATTAATAAAGCTGGTAAAGCAAGGAGGAAATGGCACTAAACCGGACTTTCCCCGGATTGCATTTTCCCGTGCTAGAAATTTAGCGGACCATTTGGTCCATTCAAACTACTCTAGCAGTGCAGTGACACCTAGTCATATAGGCAAGCACACCAAGTGCGATGAAGTATGTGACATCTGTAAGCTTACCATCGAGGGACGGAGCTGGCAACATCCCGGCACTAATAAATGTTACAAATTCAAATCAGTCACTACCTGCAGGTCCAAGTGGGTGGTGTATGTTATAATATGTCCCTGTGACTTGATGTATGTTGGACGAACACAGAGAGCAGTTAGGACCCGTTTAATAGAACATCGATCACGCATTCACACTCAATCTATGAATGCTCCTATAGTGCCTCATTGCATATTGGTCAATCACTCCTTTCAAGATCTAAGCTGGTTCATTATGGAGCAGGTGTTTGATGATTTTCAGGGGGATAAACTAATCTGGCTCCAGCGAAGGGAACAATTTTGGATTTTTGAACTCCAATCTTTGTCTCCAAAAGGTTTGAACGATTATATTGAATGGCATCATACTTATTGACTTTGGAAGTAAGCTCAGTTTATATTTCTCCTTGATGTTTAGGATTGTTCCTTTTGAAGATCTTTGATCAGCTGACTCGTCAGCTGACTTTTTTCACCTATCACATTTGAGTCTGCAGTTTAAATCGGAGGCGTCCTCTCCGGTTTAGTGCCATTTCCTCCTTGCTTTACCAGCTTTATTAATAAATCAGAAAATTTCAGCGCAGTCCAGTTCCTGAGGAAGGGGGTGTACACCCCCGAAACGGAGTCCCGTTGGACGAAGATACTGCCTGTTGACTGCACACGCACGGAGAAGCTAAATCCTTCCAGTTGTGTTTTTTTTGCTTGGTTAGATTTGGACACTAATTTTCCTTTTGGCCCCCGGATTTGGGGAAAGAGATGAACTCTATTGTTATTTATATTTGATGTTTATTGTTTTTCACACATAGCACCTTTTGTTGTGCACTTAGTTATTCACACGGAGAGAGCCCAGGGATGTTTCGCAGTTAACACTTTTCTGAGTGTAAACCCGTGGCAGCTTGTCCCTGGATGTTCCAGGGGTTGCTGTGTGACTGAGGGTTCTCCCGTATAACACATTATAAATTAAAACACAGTTTCAATAATTTGTAGACTTCATCTCTTTCCCTCAATCATTTTGCCTTCTTGGGGTGAGGGAGGGTTTTAGATTTTTTGTATACTCGCACCTCCACTTTTTCAAGGGTTCTATTTTTTGTTCTGAGGGACAAGACAATGAAGCAGACGGCACAATAGGCCGCTAAGAGAGCAAATAGAATGCTAGGTATAATCAAGAAGGGTATTACAACCAGAATGAAAGAAGTTATCCTGCCGTTGTATCGGGCGATGGTGTGTCCGCATCTGGAGTACTGCGTCCAATATTGGTCGCCGTACATTAAGAAGGATATGGCGATTCTCGAGAGGGTTCAGAGGAGAGCGACATGTTTGATAAAAGGTATGAAAAACCTTTCATATGCTGAGAGATTGGAGAAACTGGGGCTCTTTTCCCTGGAGAAGAGAAGACTTAGAGGAGATATGATAGAGACCTACAAGATCAAGAAGGGCATAGAGAAAGTGGAGAGGGACAGATTCTTCAAACTTTTGAAAACTACAAGAACGAGAGGGCATTCAGAAAAGTTGAAAGGGGACAGATTCAAAACAAATGCTAGGAAATTTTTCTTCACCCAATGGGTGGTGAACACCTGGAATGTGCGTGATAGGACAGAGTACGATATTGAGATTCAAGACGGGATTGAACAATTTTCTGAAGGAAAAGGAGATAGAGGGGTATAGATAGAGGATTACTACACAAGTCCTGGACCTGTTGGGCCAACGCATGAGCGGACTGCTGGGCATGATGGACCTCTTTTCTGACCCAGCAGACGCACTGCTTATGTTCTTATGTTCTTAAGTCTAGGAGCAGTGAAAAAAAAAACCTTCTAAAATATAGAAAAAAGGGAGAAAATAAAATTGCATTGAAAAATATGGTTCAAACAAATGTAAAATATCTTTATGTTAGAGATGTACAGAATCCTGTAGATTGTCAACAGTACAGTTCCCCCAAAAACTGCTTGGGAAAAAAATAATTATTTATTTACTAATGTTTAAGCCCATTACATTAAAGAGTGCTAGAATATATGTTTGTCTGTATTTATTTCTGTGTATCTTCCTTCCCCTGTCTCTTTCTTCCTTTCTTTCTGTCTCTTTCCCTCCTGCTGTCTGACTTTCTTTTTGTCTGACTCTCTCCCTGGCCCTCTTTGTCTGTCTGTCTTTCTGTCTGTCTGTCTCTCTCTCTGGCCCTCTGTCTGCCTTTCTTTCTATCTCTCTCCTTGCCCACTGTCTTTCTGCCTGCCTGTCTTTCTATCTGTCTCCTGGCCCCCTTTCCTCTCCCCCCCACCTCCCTGTATGGCAGCAGCATCCCCCACACACACACACACTTCCCTGTGCAGCAGCATTCCCCCCTTCCCTGTGCAGCAGCAGCAGCATTCCCCCTTCCCTGTGCAGCAGCAGCATTCCCCCCCTTCCCTGTGCAGCAGGGTAACAGCATTTCTCTTCATTGTTTCTGGCCGGCTCCCTTGCCAAAGTTATTTTTGAGTTCAAAACTGCTGCCATGGCTCCTCTCATGATCCATGCCTGTGTTGGAAACCTTCTCTCTCACGTGACATCAAAGAGGGTTCCGACGCAGGTGCAGCTCATGAGAGGAGCCGCGATGGTGGCTTTGAACTGAAAAATAACTTCGGCAACGGAATGAAGAATAATTTCAGTAAGGAAGCCGGCCAGACTGCGGGATGCAGATTAGTACCTGGGGGACCACGAGTTTCAGACCGCTGTGTTAGATGGAGTGAGGGCGGGAGGGGGTGAGTCACCGCCATGGTCACCGCCTCCATGCATCCGTGGTTAAGGTGCCTCCGCATACGCAGTAGAAGGAGCCAGCATCGCCGAGAAAGGGCAATGGGGAAACCACCGCTGGCTCCTTCTACTGCGCATGTCTGACACAGAGGCACACATCACAGATGTAGAAATCATGGTGTTTGAACTGCGCATGTTCGGTAAGGGTTTTATTATAGCGGATTCAAATCAAGTCCCCCAGTGTTTTCAAAGTACAAGTACTTACATAAAAATTAAAATAAATGTATAGCTTAATACTTAAGTAAAAGTACAAAATGCAGTAAAAAGCACATTAAAAAATTTACTTAAGCGAAAGTAAAAATGTTATTGCCTAATATACCTGTCAATACCCACAATGATAGTCAAGCAATTTAACTCTTTGGGAATGGTCTAAGGGCTCTGGCCAACTGAAAGGCCACTCCCAGAGCATCCCAGAATGCAACTGGGAGAGGGGCCTAGGACTCCAGTTGGCCCAGTTGCCTAAGGCCCCATCATGGATGCACTGGAAAGAGGAATTTCTGCAATTCTGTGGAGGCCGGCCTACTGGCAGGAGGGAGTGGGTATCCCTCTTGCCAGCTATCAAAGGTATGGGGGCTTTCAAAGGAATGGCAGGGGTATCTGGGGGTTCAAGGGATGATAGGGCCAGCAACATGAGGTGGTGGGCATTTCTCCTCGGGGGTGGCAGCAGGAGAAAGTGAGCATCTCTCTCAAGGGGTGGTGGCAGGAGGGCAAGGGTATCCATCCTGCTGGCCAGCTTCACAGGGGTCAGGACTGGTTTCCTGCCATGGCCGCTAAACTGATTGTGGCAGGGAGATTCCCTTGCTGCGATTGGCTTAGCAGCCACATCTATTTGAAATGTAAACCAGCATTTTGCTGGCCTAAATTTCAGGCGCCTATCGTGGCACTAGGGAGATGCCTAAGGCCGTCTAAGCTCACCTAAGGCCACTTCTGGGCAAAACTGCGCCCATTCCTAGCCTTGGGTGAGCTTAGGTGGCCCTAAGCATCACACTAGGCTTACAAAAATGCGTACAATGTAGGCTGCTTACCTCAGGGTGTTTTTTTTTAAACATGCATCCCAACTGGCTGTTTAGACAGTGGTAGTTTACCTACCGCCACCTACAATCAGCTCACCATTTATAGAATTTGCCCCTTACTGCGTACAAATACATTCATACAATGGAAACTTCATTTCTTTTCCTGGATACCATTTGATGATGATCCTCATGCTGCTGCAATCTCTGACCGCAACTTTAAGCTCACCCTTTAGATTTTCATTTGATTACCATCACATCTCTAGACTTTTTCAGAGATGTGCTTTCCTGGTTTATTTGTTATCTTAAGAATATACAGTATTGAGGGGGGGAAGGGGGTTATTTTACTATTACATATTCTATAAGATATTTGATTTTATGGTAAGAAAGGGTGGGAAGGGTGGGGGGTGATAAGAGTTTATGTTTTGTACCAATGATGATTATTAAATGATGTATTTATTGATAATTTGTTTGAACATATGTCACACTTATTGTAAGTTTGAAAATGAATAAAGAATTAAAAAAAGAAAGAATATACAGTATATTTGTTTTTCTAATGCTCCTTTCAGGTTCCTTTATATATATGCTTGAAATTGTTATTTCTCTAAGGTTTTCTGGAATAATATACTGATAATATTACTGATAACCTAAATGCTGGATTTACATGTTATTTCCTTAAATGTTAATGGGTTAAACTACTGTATCAAACAAAAAATAAATCTATAATGATCTGATTTCCTTTCATCTAGATATTATATTTTTACATGAGATCCATCTATCTTCAGCTAGCTGTACTAAAACCTCTATCAAATGATTTTCTAATGATTTTGTCTCACCTGCAGTTCATTAAAAAAATGGTGCATCTATCTACATTAAATCTTCATTACCAACTTCCATAATCTCACATGCAGTTGATACTGAAGGTAGATGGTGTCTAGTACATGTTAAAATTAAGTCACAAGACCTTTTATTGCTTAATGTTTATGCTCCTGTTAGTGATTCCCCAGATTTTTTTTAGATGTAATGTAATGTAATGTAATTTATTTCTTATATACCGCTACATCCGTTAGGTTCTAAGCGGTTTACAGAAAATATACATTAAGATTAGAAATAAGAAAGGTACTTGAAAAATTCCCTTACTGTCCCGAAGGCTCACAATCTAACTAAAGTACCTGGAGGGTAATAGAGAAGTGAAAAGTAGAGTTAGAGGAAAAATAAAAATAAACTAAACATTTTAACAAGACAGCATTGATCTAAATACTTTGGAAGGTAGAAGAGAGGAGAGAAAGGAATAGAAGCAGAAGGGGGAGCCGTTGAACAGTAGAATTCTGGATAAATTTAAATGATAGAAATAGAACAAAACAAAGACAAAAGGCAAAACAATAGATAAGATTAAAGATAAATCATAAGCTGGAAAGAAAAATAAAATAAAACTTTGTCTTCAATCCACGGTTTCAGCGTCAGTGATGAAGTGGAGCAAGTAAGTTTAGGAGGAGCGATTGACGTTTCCAGAAAGGGCTTCTTCAGGGAAGAGACTTGGCAGACAGTCCCAGGATGCCTATGTCTCCTCCCCTGCGATGTTCTCCCATCCATGCATTCCCTCCCAGACACACTGCCCGTGCCCCAGCCGCTCCAAGGAGGCTGCCCCAGATGAGGCCCACGGTGAATGCAGGATTCTCTCCTCTGCGGGAAAGCCGCCCGGAGCCGACAGTCGATCTTCTTAGCGGATTGCATGGGGGGAAGAGTTCACACTCTTGGTAGGATCGGGTCTGTGTGCTCTCGGTGGTTGTGGCTGGTCTCGTTGCTGCTTAGGTGTAAAAGCAGTTGATCTCCTACTTCTGATGATCCCTGCAAACTTTATTATTGAATTATCCAGGGGGCACGTGATGCCGGAACGCTGAACGGACGTACCTCTGAGTAGCTCTGGACCTCGCTGACATATCTTACTTTTAAAACCTGCATAAACCCAACGGCGTGGTACAGATTTCTGAGGCAACGGTAGCTCTCACCTCCCTGCACAGGATACGTGATTTTCTAAGGTGCATGGATTGCGCAGATGGCAACAAAATCAGCCTGTTCCTTGAAGGACAAGCTGTGGGTGCAGGACGGCAAGATGGCGGAGGGGCCACGAGGCACCCGTATTCACGCTAGAAGCGGCCGTGGTCCAAGAACTTACACGGTCCTTGACACTGGTTATGGAGGATAAATTGGCCACCATCCACACCTTCATGGAGGGAATCAAGAAGAGCTTGGACTCCCAGGCTGGTCGGCTTCAGCGTGCTGAGGATCGGATAGCTTAGCAAGAGGATACTGCAGCCAATTTTGAAGAGCGTCTCCGAACCCTGGAGTCCGCCAACAAATCTATGGCGGAGTGCCTTGAGGATCAAGAGAACAGGGGATGGCAAAATAATCTATGCTTTGTGGGGATCCCAACCACGGTGCAGGATGTTGACCTCCGACAATGGCTAGAGGACTGGCTGCCCCGGGCTGTAGCTCTGCCTGATCCTTAGGCACCCTTTTCCATCGAACAAACACACCACTTGGGGGCCCTTCGTGATGAAGATCTGCGGCCTAGGCCGGTGATCACCAGATTTCTTAATTATGCCTTAAAGGAGCGTATACTGGCCCATTACCATTGGGGTAAAGATCTCAATCTGCAAGTGGAAGGCCACAAAGTGCACATCTTCCAGGACTTTTCTTCCCAGGTTTCTTCACAGTGCAGAGCCATGACGCCCCATTGCAGTGAACTATTCAAGCGTAACATTCACTTTTCTCTCTTGTTTCCTGCATGGGCCAGAGTGGTCTACAATAATATCACTGCATTCTACAATACCCCCGCTGAGTTGGAGGGGTTCCTGAAAAGTGTTCCTGCTGTGGCTTCAGGGGACCACTGCGCTCCCTGATGATGTTTCACCTCTGGCTTCGGATGAGCAGATGGGTAGGTGATCCTGTTACCTCCAGGAGCGGGGCTTCTTCACCCTTACTGCACCGTGGGTTGCAAGATTTGCATCTGCATCTTTCTACTTCAGTTACTTCTTTAAAATCTTTATTTTGCTTGCATATCTGTGGGCTCGGGGGTGTTTTCCCCTTTGCCTTGCTGCACTACAGAGCTTGCTGCTTTCCACTTGCACTGTGGCTTCACCATTTGGCCGAGGAAGTGCTTCTTTCCTCCTACGCCCTGCGCCGCGGGGGAATGCTGGTGACTGAATCTTTCTAGTAATACTGCTGCATTGCATCTGGAGTGCTCCAAGGCCTGCTTTCCTGTCTTTTGCATATACATGGTGCTGCCAGTTACATACTTTCTTGGACAAAAGGTGGCTCTGCCTGTACTGTATTAAGTTCTTTTTGTATGATGCTGAGCCCGTTTGGACTTTAAGCTGTTAGGTTGGGTTCATATCTGTTATGGTGGGGCTCGGGGCTACATGCTTATACTGGTTTTGGAGTTTGGGTTTAGCAGGGATTTTCCATGCTACAGGAGGGATAGGGGATTGCTTGGGGGGGAGTATGAATGACTGGTACATATGGGGTGTTGTGTTTGTTTGTATGCTCCTCTCTGCTGGGGGGATCCCCGTGCTGTAGGACCCTTGGTCCCTTTATTTTACAAATTGCGGATGGGTGTGTTTTTGTGGGTGGGATATGGCTGGGATGTCCCACTCCTCTTGTTTCACTTGGAACATGTCTGGATATTGCTCTGTGCTGTTGATTATATGTTATGACACAATTGAATGTAAAATCTCTTAATGTAGATGGGATCCATTCCCCCATTAAGCACACAAAAATATTAGCTTATCTCAAAAAAAGAATGCACTGACATAGCTTTTTTGCAGGAAACTCACCTGACTCCTACTGAACACAATAAACTTAGTAGGGAGTTGGTGGGACAGGCCTACGCTTCCTTTACAGCGCGAAAATGCGGAGTGGCTATCCTTATTCACAAAAATATATCTTTTCACATTCATAGACAAATAGTGTACCCTAATGGGTGGTTTATAGTACTAATTGGGGAACTATGGGGTCAGCCTTAGTTTTATGCAACGTCTATGCTTCCACTCTTTATTCTCATGCTTTTTTCTCCTCCTTGGTGGTGCATCTGGCTCTGCTATCCCCTCTTCCACTTATACTGGGCGGAGATTTCAACCTGGTAGCTCATCCCCAATCCGGTACCAAGGGGCTACTTTACTAGGGGGGTGAATTTTCTTTTGAAAGAATTAGGCCTTCTGGACACGTGGCACACATTGTACCCAAACAAGTTGGACTTTTCATTCTATTTCCATCCCCATATAACTTATTCTCGCATTGACTATCTTATGATCTCTGCTTCACTTTTCCCTCACTTGTCCGATGTGACTCTTACTGCACCGCTCGTCTCTGATCATGCTCTTTTGTGGGATAGGATTTGGTTATGTCACCCCATCTTTACAAGGACGCTAATTTTCATGCATACTTTCGTCAGAAATGGGATAATTTTATACACACCAACTCGATGGAGGACGTGGGTCCTGTTATTTATTGGGAAACTGCTAAGGCAGTCATGCGGGGGCATATACTGGCTTATTCTGCCTTGCTAAAAAAATGTTGAGATGGGGAACTTCTTACTCTCTCTTGGGAACTCGCAGCCTTGTGAACTCTTCATATCTCCCGCCTCGATGACAATACAGAAACGGCTATGAGTCTTCTCAAATCCAAAATCAATGATTTATTAGATCAGAGGGCAAGTTGTAATATCTACTGTTATAAATATAAACTTCATTGGTGCAGTGACAAAACGGGCCGCCTACTTGCCAACTTGGTTCGCCCACACAAGGCCAGACACATTATAACTTCCTTTAAAGATTCTACGGGTAATGTGCACTCCACCCAGCAGGCCATCACTCGGCAATTTGTGAAATTTTATACGGAATTATACTCAGCTCAACCCTATGATGAAGCCGCCAGTGAAGAATTCTTCCGCGATATTGCTCTCCCCACATTAACCGAAGGTCAACAGGCCATTCTTAATGGCCCCATCACAGGAGAGGAGATCCAGCTGGCTATCAAAAAATTGAAACTGGCCAAAACACCGGGTCCTGACGGGTTAGGTCCTGAGTTCTACAAGCTTTTGGATCTCATGGCCTTATTACCTTTACAAACCTACTTTACAGGGTTGCGCACTGCTACTCCCCTGGGGAATACTCATAATAGAGCTCACATCATCATTCTATCTAAACCGGGTCGCCCGCTTGATGCTCTTGGGTCATACCGACTCATATCTCTTCTGAATCAAGACATTAAACTTTTAGCCAGTATACTTGCGTCACATCTTAATGTCTTCCTCCCCTTCCTTATACATGAAGACCAGGTGGGATTTGTACCGGGCCATCACGCCTCAATGAATTTCCTGAAGGTTCTCGCGGTGTTGCAGTCTCTTCATGCTGTCTCCAACAGGGCACTTATAACCAGCCTGGCCCCATCTTTTCGGGACTTTGGCTTGTTTTGGTATTAGGGGCGCTTTTATTGAATGGTTGTCTGCTTTATACCATGATCCCCACTCTCAACTTTTGGTGAATGGTGGGGTGTCTGACCCCTTCCCTTTGGGGAGATGCACGAGACAGGGTTACCCTCTTTTACTGCTTCTCTTTCTTCTATCCTTGGAGCCCCTGGCCACCCGAATTCGTCAGGACTCGGCCTTAGAGGGTTTGTGTGTCGGTAGTCAGGAATTTCACATTAGTATGTTTGCTGATGACATGCTACTCTACCTTAATCATGCTGACCAGACTATTCCCATACTAATGGACCTTATTAGATTCTACGGCAAGTTTTCATGCCTAAAAATTAATTTTGACAAGACGGAGGCTCTTATATTTGGCGCCTCTGCTACGGAGCCCTGGTGCATGAAGCTCGGAGTAATAATAATAATAATAATAATAATTTATTTCTTATATACCGCCAAAGCCATGGTAGTTCGAGGCGGTTTTCAATAAGAGGAGCTGGACAGTCAGCAATATAGTTACAATATAGAATTAATGAATACAAGTATATTGAATGCAAGAACAAATAAGAAAGGCTGGACAGTCAGCGACATAGTTACAGTGTGGAAGCAATGAATTCAGTATAAAGAATATGAGAGATAATGAACAACAAAATTCTAGGTGACAAATTGGTTGAACAGTTTCGTTTTTACTAATTTTCTAAAACCTAGATAGGATGAGGAGAGCATGATAATGTTACCCAGCCAGTCATTCAGTTTACCTGCCTGGAAGGCTAGAGTTCTGTCCAAGAATCTTTTGTAACAGCAGGCCTTTATTGTTGGGTGTGTAAATATGTGGAATTTACATGTGGGCCTAATAGTGCAACCCAAATTGAAGTGGGAGACCAGGTATATAGGGGCCAAACCAAAGATTGATTTGAAACAGAGACAAGAGAATTTAAATAAAACTCTAGCCTCGAGGGACAGCCAGTGAAGTTTTTGATAATAGGGACTTATGTGTTCCCATTTTTTTTAACCAAAAATCAGACGTACTGCCGAATTTTGAACAATTCGGAGTTTTTGAAGGGTTTTCTTGAATGATCCCAAGTAGGTATAGCGCACGGGAAACTGAAATATCTAGGCATCCTGCTCTACCGGGATCCGGATAAACTGTACGCTGCTAACTTTACGGCCACTATAGGAAAAATCAAGACTTTATGTCTCAAATGGCAAGCGTTCCCCCTCTCTTTAATGGGCAGGGTGGCTCTGGTAAAAATGGTGTTTCCGAAACTGCTTTATCCACTTCAAACTATTCCAGTGTGGATTTCACGTACTGATGAATGTTCTTATCAATCTATTATCCGCTCCTTTATTTGGGGGGGCAAGGTAGCATGTATTAGTGCTCTTAAATTGACACAGAGTACGGATAGGGGGGCCTCGATCTGCCCGCCCTTCGCTTTTATAATGTTGCAGCGCTCTTACACTGGATACACGAGCAGTTGGTGTCTTCCCATCACTACTCTCCTTTGGCCTTACTTGATGATTGTTGCTCCCCATGGTCCTTTTCATCCGTCATTCATGGGTCAGGGGGAAGGAGTGGGGGGCCACGTACTCCGGCATATCCGTTCTTGGTACCCTTTCGCAAGGCCTGGCGCTGATAGCGGCGGCTGCAGGGGAGGCTGCCTTCTGTCTCTCCTTTCCTGTCCCTTCTTTGCAACCCGGACTTTGTGCCAGGTATGAGGGGGCTGGCTGGCCTGCGGGGATGCACAGGGTGTGATACGACTCTGGGCATAGCCTTATCATTGGGCGGGGGCCAATTCTCCTCTCTGACACAAATGCAGGCTTCATGGCATCTCTCTCCCGCACACACTTACACCTACCTCCAGATTCATCACTATTACCATGCTATGGTTTGCATATACGGGGAGAGGTGGGAGTATGGTACATTGGATTTGATTTTCCTTTCTACCCCCACTAGGGCCAATAAATTTCTACTTGGTATGGGGTTTGCAAGGACTGTTCAGGGGAAGGGTGTTTGTTATCCCTGGCCCGGGAATGGTCCACCGACTTGGGGCTTGTGGTTTCCATACATGACATTCACACCCTTTTCCAGACACTTTTCCTTCATGTCAAGGTGGTCATTCTACAAAAGACCCAACTTAAACTGTTGCACAGGTTCTACCTTACACGCGCACGGGGAAAGATCATGGGGCTATGGCCTGACGACACCTGTATCAAATTTACCACTCAGAGGGGCACTTTTCTGCACTTTTTTTTTCAACTGTACGCACTTGTCTTTCTGGGACTTTGTGCGGAGCTGTTTGACAGGTTTACTACAAAGGGACATACCCTGGAATGGGCTGGCTTTATTACTGGGGGATGCCCAGGAGATGCAGCAACATGGGTTGGACCTCTCTTCACTAAAATTTGTGCTGCATGCCATTCTTCTGGGGAAGAAACTTGTTCTGAAATATTGGATCTTACCGGAGGCCCCCTCTTACCCTATGTGGACGGCCTTGATGACCCAGCAAGCCCGATATGAGTTGGATATTTATTTGTCTCACCCACAAGACAACTGGAAATCTTATTGTGCCCTGTGGCAACGGTTTCTGGACACTACTGCTTAACTGACATTGAGTGTTTTAAGCTATCTTGCCTGCTGTGGCTGTTGTGTAGCACCTCCTGGAGGGGTCTTCCCATTTGCCTCTATTCGCTAAGGTGAATTTTCCTGGCCTCCCCGCTGGTTTGGTATTTTACTTATAGATATTGTGTTATCTTTACTAAGAACGTGCTGTACTATTAGGAGGGTACAGTCCCTCAGCGGAGAGAGAGCATGAGCGTATGTACGTATGAGTGTGGAATGCTTGGGGGATGTGGTGTGACTGTGTGTATAGGAGTGTTGTCATGCTGGAATGTAGTGTTGCCTGCCTGTGCCTCTTGTTTATGGGGCTGATTGATAGTGTTGAATCGTTTGAGGATTCTAATTGGTTTACATTTCAAAATTGACTAGGTGAGTGGTGAGTTCTTCATGGTCTCCCCTTTTGGGTCTGCTGTTTTCTAACGACTTTGACACCTGATCTATTTGTTTTCACGTTGCTTGCAACATCTTGGTCATGTGTGTTTTCATGCTTGTTCTGTTGTATTGCCTCTTGTTTTCCTACATTTGTGGTTGTGCTTGCTGTTCAGTTGCCTACAGTCTTAATAAACATGATTTAACAAAAAAAAGAATTATCCAAATCTTTCATTTCTTACAGGAGATTTTACTCAACCATTAGATTTAATTATGGACAGGACTTCATCTTGCAGGCTTGCTAAAACAAAAACTCTGCGAGAAATACAAAATTCAATCTGCAACTATAATTTAATAGATCCCTGTAGAATGTTTAATCTCAAAGGAAGGGACTATACACAATTCTCACCCCGTCACAATATATATATATTTTTAAAAAAAACATCTTCTTCATTATCATCATCATTATCGTGTTCTGCGATATTGATTTTGAATCATGCTCCAGTATCCTTACATCTCAAATTCAATTAAACTAGAAAAACTAGTCCTTACTGGAGACTCAATAACTATATTCTAACTGATGAATAGATCATTAAAAAGATTAGCTCAATCACCTCTGAATTTGTTCAGAATAATACTCAAACTTCTTTTTTTTTGTAATTCTTTATTAATTTTCAAATCAAATACAAAGTGCAAAGAATATACAATCAATTAATGCATTAAACAGCACTTACATTTAAATAAATGATACACAGTATATTTCCCTTCCCCCATCCCTCCCACCCTCCCTGGATGTGTGTGAAGGTCAATTAGGAATTAAAGGATTATTCGATTACTCAGTTTTAACAAATTCTGCTAATGGACCCTGTGTTTCCTTAAATTTTTTATTATGTCCCATTTGTTTAGAATTCATTCTTTCAAATCTATAATATTGACATAAAGTTTCCCACCAAAAGTTAAAGTTCAATCTGTTCCAGATCTTTCAATTTTTTGTTATTAACTTCACAGCTACCCCCATCATAATAAGAAGCAGTCTGTTTTTCTTTGAATCAATAAAGTCCCAAATAAAACAATGTCATATGACACTGGAATAGAAGCCTCCAATATCCTATTAATTTTACCCCAAATAGACTTCTAAAAGTTGAGTATCAAGGGACAATAAAACAAAAAGTGATCCAGTGTCCCTACTTCAAGATGACAGTGCCAGCATCTATTAGACTTTGAACTATCTATCTTTTGTAAACGAATAGGGGTCCAAAAAATTCTATATAACAGAAAAAAACAAGTTTGTCTCATAGATGCTGATGCTGTACATCTCATTCTCCATGTCCAAATCCGTGGCCATTGAGTAGCAGAAATCTGCTGCTTTGTCTCAAAGCTCCAAATATCTTTTAAATTTGTTTTAGGTTTCTTATTCAAATATTCCAATATTAATTTATACCACTTGGTGGCCTGATGCCCTTGCAAATCTGATTGAAAACATAGGCCCAGCAAGCTTTACTGATTTTTTAAGTTACGCCAATCAGGGAACCCTTTCTGAATGGCCTGTTTCAACTGCAACCATTTATAACTTTGAGATTTTGATATGCTGAATGATTGTTGCAATTGTAATAAATTTACAATTTTTCCATTCTGAATTAC
Organism: Geotrypetes seraphini; assembly: GCF_902459505.1. NCBI lineage: Eukaryota > Metazoa > Chordata > Amphibia > Gymnophiona > Dermophiidae > Geotrypetes > Geotrypetes seraphini. The sequence continues at coordinate 105,935,978 of NC_047089.1, read as the reverse complement.
ATCATCTAGAGTTCATATGCCTGCCTGCAACCAATGTTTCCAGAGTATTTTTGACTCACCTATTTGAATCTTGGAGTTCAACCATATGGATTGTTATATTAGAGTAGGACTTAAAATATTAATACATTTTAATGTATTCCAGGTGGAAAGAAGAATACTATTGTCCTTATATATTCTAGGAAGCTTGATACTCAAAATATGGTAAAGACGTAATGGGTCTGTAACTGATCACCTTAAATAAATAATAACAATAAATATAATAAAAATTACACTATCAAAACTAGCTTCAAAAAGTGCTATTAAGTGAACGCTCAGACCCACAACCTGAACTCTAGTGTTTTTTCACAGAGCCAGTTGCAAATGAGACCATCATAGCATGTTCACTGTCTCTGCCACCTGCTTCCAAATACACCTAAAAACTCTACATAGATAAGAAAGTTGATAATTATCTGTATTGCATGGTGGCAAGGGTACAACTCTGCAACTGCTCTGGGTACATTCTTAAATTCTAAACTGCTGTCATACTCTCTCCGACCCCCCCAACCTAGGTTTCATAGTTGACTTCTTCAGGAGGGGACACTACAGAGATAAAACATAATCAATCAAACTACCACCCAGTGAAAAGCAGATCCTACCGTCCACTAAGCACAAGAAGCACCAAAATACATCCATACACTTCTCTTCCAAACCTTATAATGTTCATTAAAGTTCCAAATGATGGCTTACCGGATAACAGGACTCCTCTACCCAGCTAATGGACAGCTCCAGCGACGCAATTCCAACATAGGTCATGCCCACTAAGTACCTCCCAGTCACTGACATTACTTAAAACGTCAGAAGATGGACAACCCTCCTAACCAATCAGAGAGGCACAAAAATGGGCTTTAAATCTCAAATTTTGAACCAATCACTCTCATTGTTCGGCCTCATGGGAGCTAGAGTGTGCCAAGTGAGTTCAGAAGTGTCATCCCGCATGCTCATCCTGCCTGAGGAAGACATTTTGATGAAGGGCATGTTTTTTGTGCCCTCTAATTGATATGATGGATTTCAAACCCAGACATCCCTTTACAGGTTCTTTCGCGTCTTGAGATTAAAAACCTTCTTTGCGGATTTCCCGACAACCGGTGAGAATACTGGAGATATTTTTAAGGATATGAAGTTTAAATCAAAGTGGATTCCGCCAGGAGCACCAGACGTCTCCGTAGTTGCTTTTGAGAAAATGGTTCTGGATGATGTTGCTCACTTAAGGGCTCCTTTTACAAAGGTGCACTAGGGCTTTAACACACAGAATAGCACGTGCTACATTGCCAAGTGCGCTAGACCTAAATGCCAGCATTGAGCTGGTGTTAGTTCTAGAATCGTAGTGCACAGTAATTCCCTGTGTGTGCTAAAAACGCTGTAGCAGGATTCTTTCATCATTATTCACCATGCCAATAAGGGCGGGGGGATAGTGGTGCAGGATTATTGTGACTATACAGTAGAGGCAATGGGACAGTTATAAAATATAGAATTTTATAAGGAAATTTTGCAAGATCCTACAGGGGATATTAAAACCCTGGCTGATGATTTATTGATCAAAGCTAAGAATGAGGGGACTATATCTAACAGGGAATATAAATGTTTGTTTTCAGACTTCCCAGAGATTCCCCACATATATTTTATCCCCCAAATCCATAAGTCCCTTACCCATCCCCCAGGGCGCCCTATAGTGGTGGGCATAGGGTCTGTGTTAGAACCTTTGTCTAGATATATAGACAGCTTTATATAATGTCAACTGTTTACTGCTAAATCTTTTGTTAGATTCGTCTCACTTCCTTCAGTTCTTGGATACATTGCAGTTTAGTAGCAGTATGAAATGGGAATTTTTCGACAGCTGATGTAACTGCTTTGTACACCAATGTCCCACAGGGTGCAGCAGTAAGAATAGTAAAACAAACATTGGACAAACTGAATATTTCTTCCCAGCAAAAAAGAGTTTGTAGGAGCACTAGCTGAAATTGTCATCTGTTATAAAAAGCAGCAGTTAGGATCTGCGTACTGATTAGCCTGGATTTGGTGCTAAGCCCCTGAAGCAATGGTTACCGGCCACGAAATGATTGTTGGCCTGGCCTGTTTGTGTTCTCAGCTATTTTTTGCTCCCACCTGCTAACTTTAAACTTGTGTGAAAGTTTTTTGCCTATGATGCTTGGGTGGAAGAGTGTGGGTACACCTCTCCATTTGTTTGAGGCTTTTCCTTCGCTTAAGTAATAAGCTAGCTTTCTTGGCTTGTGTGGTGCTTTTGTTTTGGAGTGATATTTTGAATCTTTGTGTCAAATAAAGTCTTTACACAATGTACATTCAATGGAAGAACCTCAGATTTACTCCAGAAAATTTACCAAATCGCTCAATCAATTCCAGTAAATGAGGAATGGTTGATTCAGGATTTTTCAAATGAAGCAAAATATCATCCATATAAGTCGAGACTTTATAATCTTGACCTGCATATGGAATTCCCTGTATCTCCTTTGCCTGCTGAATAGCCAATAACAAGGGTTCCAAAACAATATCAAAAAGCAAAGGAGATAAGGGACATCCTTGTCTAACGCCCACTCTTCAGACAAAAATGCTCTGAGAATGTATTAATATATAATCTGGCAGAAGTGAGCTATACAAAGTTAGAATCATTGCTTGGTACATAAAAGTCCATTCTACAGATCAAAGGCCTTCTCTGCATCCAAAGAGAAAGAGAAGGCCGGATCATCCATTGTTTTTGTTAAATTTAGCATATGAAGTGCCAATCTAGTGTTATTTTCAGAATGTCTTTGAGCAACGAAATCTGTTTAGTGCATTCCAATCATATAAGGGAGAGCCATAGCTAACCTCAGCGCCAATAGTTTAGCTAGAATTTTCTCATCCACATTAATTAAAGAAATAAGCCTGTAGTTTGAAACCAACTATTGTTAAAGCTTCAGCCACAGTACCTGATATTTGACCTTTCGTCAGTTGTGATTGGTATAATTTAAAAAGATGAGGTAACAATGTAGTTTGAAAAGATTTGAAAAACTCTACTGTAAAACTATCACTGCCCAGAGTGGATCCAGCTCTGAGAGACTTCAATGCTGCCAGGAGTTCTGTAACTGATATAGACACTTAAAGATTTTCTTTTATATGCTCTGGAATTTTGGCGCCTTAATTAAATTTAAAAATTATCTTCCTTTGTTTTCTTTATTTGAATATAGCTCAGAAGAATATAAAGCTTTATAAAAAACCAGAAATTGATTTAAGACATCTGCATTGTGGGTATGAATTTTACCTTTTTCATCCTTTATAGCCGCAATCTTTACTCTTTTCTTTTTAGCTTTAAGATAATTAGCCAATATTCTTCCTGCTTTATTCGTGTTTCCATAATACACAGCTTGCTGACAAAACAAATCTTTCCTAGCCAATTGTGAAGAAATCACATTATATTTATATTTAGCTTTCAACAGTAACATAGTAGATGATGGCAGATAAAGACCCAAATGGTCCATCCAGTCCGCCCAACCTGATTCAATTTAAATTTTTCAAATTTTTTCTTCTTATCTATTTCTGGTAGAGAATGACATGGTGACAGAATTCATCACTATTCCCGTCCCCGCAGATAACCGCGGGAAATAATCCCATGTCATTTTTTAGGGTCTATTTCAACCTCAGTCCTTCTATACCAGCATTCTTCAAAGCAAAGCTTGAGGGTCAGTGGTTGTGGCCATTCATATTCTGATTCTTCCCTCGCTCCTTAAAGAATGATATGAAGATGGTTTCCCGCGGTTATCTGCGGGGACGGGAACGGTGATGAATTTTGTCACCGTGTCATTCTCTAATTTCTGGCAAGAATCCAAAGCTCTACCCGATACTGTGCTTGAGTTCCAACTGCCAAAATCTCCATTAAAACCTACTTCATTCCATCTAAACCCTCCCAGCCATTGAAGCCCTCTCCAGCCCATCCTTCCCCAAATGGCCATATACAGACACAGACCGTGCAAGTCTGCCCAGTACTGGCCTTAGTTCAATATTTAATATTATTTTCTGATTCTAGATTCTCTGTGTTCATCCCACGCTTCTTTGAACTCAGTCACCGTTTTCCTCTCCACCACCTCTCTCGGGAGCGCATTCCAGGCATCCACCACCCTCTCCATAAAGTAGAATTTCCTAACATTGCTCTCGAATCTACCACCCCTCAACCTCAAATTATGTCTTCTGGTTTTACCATTTTCCTTTTCTCTGGAAAAGATTTTGTTCTACATTAATACCCTTCAAGTATTTGAATGTCTGAATCATATCTCCTCTGTCCCTCCTTTCCTCATACGTCTTCTGTCACAAGCCTACTATCATTTTCGTTGCCCTCCTCTGGACCGCTTCAAGTCTTTTTACATCCTGATACGGTCTCCAAAACTGAACACAATACTCCAAGTGGGGCCTTACCAATGACCTGTACAGGGGCATTAACACCTTCTTCCTTCTATTGGCTACGCCTCTCTTTATACAGCCCAGCATCCTTCTGGCAGCAGCCACTGCCTTGTCACACTGTTTTTTCGCCTTTAGATCTTCGGACACTATCACCCCAAGGTTCCTCTCCCCTTCCATGCATATCAGCTTCTCACCTCCCAGCATATACGGTTCCTTCCGATTATTAATCCCCAAATGCATTACTCTGCATTGAATTTTAGTTGCCAGGTATTAGACCATTCCTCTAACTTTTGCAGATCCTTTTTCATATTTTCCACTCCCTCTTCGGTGTCTACTCTATTACAAATCTTGGTATTATCTGCAAACAGGCACACTTTTCCATCTAACCCTTCAGCAATGTCACTCACAAACACATTGAATAGGATCGGCCCCAGCACCGAACCCTGAGGGACTCCACTACTCACCTTTCCTTCCTCCAAGCGACTTCCATTAATCACCACCCTCTGGCATCTGTCCGACAGCCAGTTTCTAACCCAGTTCACCACTTTGTAACCTAACTTCAGCCCCTTCAAGTTTGTTCAACAGCCTCCTATGAGGAACCCCATCAAAGGCTTTGCTGAAATCCAAGTAAATTACATCTAGCATATGTCCTCGATCCAGCTCTCTGGTCACCCAAACAAAAAATTCAATCAGGTTTGTTTGGCACGATTTACCTTTTGTAAAGCCATGTTGCCTCGGATCCTGTAACCCATTAGATTCAAGGAAGTACACTATCCTATCTTTCAGCAACACTTCCATTATTTTTCCAACAACCGAAGTGAGGCTCACTGGCCTGTAGTTTCATGCTTCATCCCCGTGACCACTTTTGTGAATAGGGACCACATCCGCTCTCCTCCAATCCCCAGGAATCACTCCCATCTCCAGAGATTTGTTGAACAAATCTCTCTGAACTCCCTTAATATCCTGAGATGGATCCCATCTGGTCCCATCGCTTTGTCCACCTTCAGTTTTTCAAGTTGCTCATAAACACTCTCCTCTGTGAACAGTGCAGAATCTATTCCATTTTCTCATGTAACTTTGCCAGACAATCTTGGTCCTTCTCTAGGATTTTCTTCTGTGAATACAGAACAGAAGTATTTGTTTAGCACATTTGCTTTTTCCTCATCACTCTCCACATATCAGTTCCCAGCATTCAGGGCATTCAAAGTATCTTATTGCCATTTTAAAGCCAATTGTGACTCTAAAGTCAAAATAATTTATTCCAAATTAGAAAATTCTAATTTAAGTAGTTTCCTATTATGTGTCAAATATGAAATAATCTGCCCTTTTACAGTAGCCTTGAAATCATCCTATATTGTTTCCAAGGAGATTTCTATTGAGGTGTTGAATTGAAAATTTTTATTCATTTTTATTTGAATTTCCTCAAGAAAGTTTGAATCTGCAAGCAATGCATTATTAAACCTCCAAACAGGTCTACTAGAATCTTCTTCAATGAACTGATATTCTATCCAAATTCCAGCATGATCCGACAAAAGGATTAGGTCTATGCTGGCCTTTGTAACCTGTTGAATTAAATGATCTGAAACAAAAAAAATAATTCTTGAAAATGATTTATGAACTTGGGAACAAAATGTAAATTCTTGAGCATTAAAATGAAAAATCTGCCATATATCCTTTAATCCTAATGATTTAATTGTCTACTCGGTTGTTTATCCATTATTGTATCCATGACAGCATTGAAGTCTCCAGCTACAATTAAATCAGTCATAGCCAGTGACAGAATTATTTGTTAGAGTTTTTTAAAGAAATCCGCCTGATTAGAGTTAGATGTGTAAATATTAAGAAGCACCAGGATATCTTTTCTTGAAGTCATATTAACATAGAGCCATCTACCCATTGGGTCAGCCCGAAAGTTATCAAATGTAGCAGCATCTTCTTATTAATCAGGATTGCCACACTTGCTTTTTTCCTTATTGCTGGCATGAAAAAAAAACACTGTTTTATCAACCCCCCCCCCCCTTCTAATTTGGCCACCTCAATTGCTGATAGATGGGTCTCCTGTATGAAATATATGTCTGTCAGTTGCTGTTTTAAAAAATTAAGTACCTTTTTCCTCTTGATGGGATGATTGAGTCCATTAACATTTAAGGAATATATCTTTAAAGACATTTTATTTGATTACAAAATTTTAAAGAATAAAACATTAGTATCTTTCTGACCAAATCTAAAATTAAATTTTCCACACACATCCAGGATCCCAAATTATAAATTCCCCATTCCCACCCCTACCCCATCCATGTAAATCATACAAAAACCTGTTTACAAACATTTAGGGCTCCTTTTACTAAGGTGTGCTAGCGTTTTTAGCACATGATACATTGCCATGTGCGCTAACCCATGTTACACGCTAAAAACTAATGCCAGTCCAATGGAGGTATTAGCGTCTAGCACGCGTGGCATTGCCACGCACACTAAGGGTGTGCTAAAACCACTAGCACAGTTTAGTAAAAGGAGCCCTTAGGGCCTGTTTTACAAAGCCAAACTAGTGGCTGCCACATGGCAACAGCCCCGAAGCCCTTTAAATCTCTATGGGCTTTGGAGCCATTACTGCTTTCTTAAGCCAGCTGTGACTTTGGCAAAGTCAGGCAGGAGATGGATTTTCATCTCCTGCCAGTTCAATGAACTCATTTTCTTAGCTGTAGACAAAATAGCCAAAGCTTGTTTAATACTCAGTACCCTAAATATCATGGACCTGGGTCTTGACTGTTGGAGGCTCTGCATGGAATTTGATGTGCTTTCTATTTCCAGAGGGTATTTCAGGTTGCGAGAGAACATCTTAGGCAGTAAATCCTCAAGAAAAGAAACAGCATCTGATCCATCTACCACTTCTGGGAGCCCAAGTAATCTATTATTCCTATGACTTCCATTGTTAGCCTCCTCCAATTCTTTAGACAAGCAATCCACTGCTTTATGTTCAGATTGAAGCTTATTCAAATGTATTCCATAACTAGCTATTATAATGTTTTTCATGATCTTAATCAGCAATGCAACTTCACTGAAGCTACTATTGTAGTTTTCCCAAAACCAAACAGAGATCCAACCCGTGTTAAAAATTACAGACTTATTTCACTCCTTAACACTGATTATAAAATAATGTCTAAAATATTATCCAATAGACTAAATAGTTATTGAATCACTTATATCACACAATCAAGTAGGTTTTTATAAAAAAAAGATACATTGGTGATAATTTAAGATTATTTTATAACATCAGTAACTTGGCTAAGACTATCTTGGAACCTGTAGTAGGATTAATAATAATAATAATAATAACTTTATTCTTCTATACTGCCATAGTCGTGAGACTTCTAGGCGGTTCACACCGAAGAGAGCTGGACAGTCAGCGAGTTACAATATGTAGAAATCCGGGATACAGTATTTAGAAATTTAGAAAAAAGCACATAGATTCTTACAAAAGTTCCGAGATACAGTATATAGAATCTTACAAAGAGCATATAGAGTCTTACAGAAAGGTAGAGAGATACAGCATATAGAATCTTACAAAATGCAGTGAAATATAGCAAGCAGAATCTTAAACAGAATCTTAAAAAGGCAGCAAAATTAATGTTGGGCATTTCAGACTTAAAAACTGGAGAGGATATATGTAGTGTTAGGTGTAGATACTTTATTAGGTGGTGATTTTGTCGAATAAGGCAGTTTTTATGGCTTTTCTAAAGGCATTATATGTCAGTCTTGCTCCATTTATGTAGCTGTCCAACCAGTGTTGTTGTTTGTTAGCTTGGTACATGAAAGTTCTATCCAGGAAGGTTTTGTATCTGCAGCCGGTAATGCTTGGGTATGCGAATAGGTTGCTGTTTCTGGTTTGTCTTGTAGGGCTGTAAAGAGTGAAGTGAGGTAGCAGGTAGATAGGAGCTAGTCCCCAAACCAGTTTGAAGCATATACAAGAGAACTTGAAAATTATTCGTGCCTCCATTGGCAGCCAGTGAAGCAGTCTGTAGTAGGGGCTAACATGGTCGCTCTTTTTTAATCCAAATATCAAGCGGACCGCTATGTTTTGAACAATCCTAAGTTTCCTTACATTTTTTTTGGGTATACCCATATAAACAATATTGCAGTAGTCCAGTGTTGAAAGTACTAGTGATTGCACTAGTAGTCTAAATGATAAAGGGTCAAAATATTTTTTGATGGACCTTAATTTCCACAGTGTCAGGAAACATTTTTTACTACTATGTTCGTGTGTTCCACCATTGTCAAGTGCATGTCTAGTGTGACTCCCAATATTTTTATTGTTTTAGTAATGGGGTATTCATGATCTTTTATATGTATCGTTGTATTTGTAATTTTGTCTGTTGGGCTTGTGAGGAAGACTTTTGTTTTTTCTGTGTTTAGTTTCAGCTTGAAGTTTATTGTCCAGTGTTCTATTTCGGTCATAATATGAGAAATGTATTCTGAGGTCTCATTCGTTATGCTGTTTACAGGGATTAATATGGAAATGTCATCTGCATATATGTAGTGGATTAGGTTTAGCTTTTTTAGGAAGTGTCCTAGGGAAGATATGTAGATGTTGAATAGAGTAGGAGCAGCGGTAAGCCTTGTGGTACTCCCGAGGGGTTTTTCCAGGTGTTTGAGTATGTCCCTCCAATAGTCACCCGGTAGGATCTCTTTGTTAGAAAACCTTGTAACCAGTTTCTTACTCTTCCTGTGATTCCTATTCCGTCTAGACAGTATAGCATTATTTTGTGGTCGAAAGCGCTGCTGAAATCAAGTTGTAAAATCAGTGCACTTGTTCCTTTGCTGAATAAGCCGTATAGGTGATTAAGGATCGAGACTAGGACTGTCTCAGTGCTAAAACCTTTTCTGAATCCCGATTGGTGTTCACTGAGGATGTTGAATTTGTCTAGGTAGTCTACTAGCTCCAAATTGACCAGTCCTTCGAGTAGCTTGGTGAATAAGGGGATGCTTGCTATCGGTCTGTAGTTGTTTTTTTGGTCTTTTGGAATGGGTGCGATTAGTATATGACCCATTTCCTCATGGAATGTTCCTTCAGTGAGAGTGGTTGCTATCCAGGTAAAAAGATTCTTTTTAAAATCTAGAGTGGCTGCTGTCATGGTCTTGGAAGGACATACGTCCAGTAGGCAGTTTGATTTGGTATATTTGTTGTATAGGGTTAGGAATTGGTGCCAGTTTGGAGGTTCAAAATGGTTCCAGAGCATGTCTACTCTTGATTCTTGTTCATGGAGTTCTGATTGGAAATCGAAGTTGGATGAGGGTGAAGGTATTGTTGTTCTTACATCTAAGATTTTGTTTTTAAAAAACGTGGCAAGGGTTTCTGCCGAGGGTGTACATTCATTATTCTGTAGCATGATTTGGGTGGTGTCTTAGTTTTTTTACCAACTTGAATAGTTCTTTGCTATTTGTTTTGGGTGTTCCTATTTTTTGTGCGTAGTATGTTGTTCGCTTTTCTCTGAACAGATTTTTGTAGCTTTTCATTTTTTGTTTCCAGTGGATTTTGTCTTCTTCTTTGTTTTCTGCCAGGTTCTTTCTATTTTTCTCAGTTCCTGTTTGAGAGTTAGTAATTCAGAGTCATACCATTCGTTTGGTTCCCTTTCTTTCTTTTTGTATGTTTGTAATGGTGCTATTTGATCTAATATTTCTTTACTAGATTTTGCCCATCTATTTGGGAAGTTTTATGTTTCCTCCATTATGGGTTGTAATTTGTAGTGGGCCCAGAATTCTATTGGGTTTATAGTTCCTCTTCTGGTGATTGTGGCAGGGTTTGGGTTTTTTCTTTTATACTTTGGTTGGTGTGATTTATTTTGCCAATACAGATCGAAATTCCAAATGTAGTGATCTAACCAGATGCATTCTTTCCAGGTCCCTATGCTATGTTGGATCTTTGGGTCAGGGACTTCTTTTTGTGAAAAGGTAATTAGGTCTAATTGGTGGCCTTTTTCATGTGTTTTCTCTGGTTTTGGTACTGAGAAGCCAAGGGTTGTTAGGAAAGTGATAATTTCTATCACGTTTGGCTTATCCACTTGTTCTAGGTGCACGTTCATGTCGCCCAGTAGTAGGTTATATGTTCCTTTTAGGGTGTTGGTGGTGAGGTATTCGAAGAACTCTTCTCTGGTATTAGACCATTTTTTTGGGGGGGATGTAAAATAGTGTCACGGTTAGTGCCTCTTCTAGTTAGGTGTTGGTAATCTTACAGGTTAATATTTCTAGGTCGTTTGTGGTTTTTGCATCTATTTTGCTATATTCAAAGGATTCTTTTAAAATTATCGCTATACTGCCCCCTTTTTTCCAGTTTCTAGATAGTGGTAATATTTTGTAACCTTGGGGTAGTATTTCTTTCATAATAGTGTCTGTTTCTGAAATCATCCATGTTTCGGTCAGGCATAGGAGATCGGGTTTAGTTTGTGTCAGCCAATCGTGTAGTATTTGAGCTTTGTTTCTTACAGAACGGGTGTTTAGGTAATATCCCTTGAAATTGACATATTTAATTGGGGTGGGAGTATTAGTACATTCTATAGTTTTCAATTTCCTTTCCTTGGTCTTGTTACTATGGTGTTTGAAGCAGTTGCGTGTTCTGTTTACCACGGGCATTTGTAGTGGGCCTAGCTTTGAAAAATCATGTAGAAATTGGTGTGAACCAGTTGGTTTACTCGTCTTTGTTGGTCTGTGCCAGGAGAGATGAATAGGAATTGGTTTAGGGGTTTTTTCGTCATTACACCAACTTCTATAACATTTTAAGTAGAGAATCCCCAGTATAAGTAGGTATTTGTTTAAAATCGCCATGTTTTGTTGTTGTTTAGATTGGGTGATCTAACTTTTTGCTGTAACAGTGTGATATAATAATAATATCGGCAGTAATAAGCAGTAATGCTATATATATAATAATGCAGTAATACCATATATATATAATAATATCGGCAGTAGTTTTCCCGCAGATATAAGCAGTAATAGTATCAGTTGTCAGTAGTAAGCAGTAATGTGCAGTAATAAGCAGTTGTGAGCAGTAATAATGTCAGTTATAAGTAGTTGTTATACTTATCTTAAGCATTTTAGTCATGTGGGATCCTCTCTTTCACTTCGTCACTTCACAAAAGCGCGCACTAAGGCGCACGCACATTTGCCGTGCGCCTTCGCCGGTGCGCCAAATGGCAGTGCGCCGTTGGAGCTCTGCAAATTTAAAGTTTAAAGGAGCCCCCGTTGGTTTCGGGGGAGGGGCAGGCTGGCTCGCGCTCCCCCGCAGGATCAGGCTCCTCTCCTCTTCTCCCTGGTCTGCCTTCCCGCCGGCTCTCGGTGCGGGAAAAAGGCAGTGGCTGTTGGAGCTCTGCAAATTTAAAGTTTAAATGAGCCCCTGCTGGTTTTGGGGGAGGGGCAGGCTGGCTCGCTGCAAAAGCCTTCAACAAAGTCGAATGGAAATTCCTTTTACAAGTGTTAAAGTGGTTTAAATTCAGAGATTCATTTATTTCCTGAGAACAGACTCTCTAATAGCAACCCTCATCTAGAATACTAACCAATAACATGTTTACTAAATCAATCAAATTACAAAGAGATGCCTGCCAGGGATGTCCTCTCTCCCAACTTCTATTAAATCTAGCACTCAAACCCCTATTATCCTCAATTAGATCTTGCCCTCAAATACCAGGCATACAATCTTCCTCCAGACAAATAAAAGTTGCAGCTTATGCAGATGATGTTCTCTTATTCCTCTGCAATCCAATCTCCTCTCTCTCAGCATTTACTCAAATTGTTTCTGACTACTCAAATTTTCTGGATATAAGGAGAGGCATAATCAAAAGGGATGTCTAAGTATGTTTACATCCATCTCGCAAGTCGTCCAAAGTTAAAAAGAGCCTAAGACACATTTTCGAAAGATACGTCCAAGTTTATTTTACTTTTGAAAATCATCTAATTATACGCCCTGCCAATCTGATCGTCCAAGCCGCTAAATCGTCCATCTTTATACCACATTTCCATCCAACTTTCTGTCCAAGTCCAAAATGCCTAGAACAAGCTCTGTTGGACGTGGGAGGGGTCTGCAAAGTGATGGACTGCACAACCAGACATGCCACCTAAATAGTGGGGTACCTTACAGTGCACTGCTATGAACTTCACAAAAAGGGGCCATGGCTTCTCCTCACTACAGCTCGCTTATAGGTGATGGTGAACCCCCCAAACCACCTCCAGAATCCCCTATACTCACTTATCTACCATCCCAATAGCCCGTATGGCTGTAGGAGCCACTTATATGCCAGTAAAAAAGGGTTTTGGGGGTATATAGGGCAGTGCACATGTTTCAGTATCAATGCAGTGATTACAGGGGCTTATGGGCATGGGCCTCCTCTCTATGGGTCCCTAACCCACCTCTAAGATGACTTAAGCTGCCTCTGGGCTGGATGACTAGGCTTTCCTATGCCAGGCGGCCAGGTGATGATTGTCTGGAGGCTAAAATTTAAAGTTGTGAATAAAATTTTTATGGGGGGGGTTGGTGATCACTGGGGTAGTGTGTGGGGGTCTGTGTTATGTGTTTGCAGTGCTTATCTGGTGAGTTTAGGTGGGTTTTTGTGACTTAGACCATGTTTTACATGGTCTAAGTCACAACGTCCAAGTTCCGTCTAGGCTCTGTTGTTAAACTTTTGGTTATACATGCTGTATGACTAAGTCTATGCCGGCCCACATCCCACCCAACTCCCGCCCTCGACACGCTTCCCGAAACGCCCCGTTTAACTTTGGATGTTGAGCGGCACTATGAAGGCTTAGGTCGTTTTTAAATATGTCCAAAACCCAGTTTTATTATTGGCGCTTGGACATTTTTGAGAAATGTTTGTCCATGTGCCGACTTAGACCGGTTTTTGGACGTTTTTCTCTTTCAATTATGAGCCCCAAGGTAAATTGGGATATATCTGAGCTATCTCTAAATGACTTAGCTTTTCATTCAGATTTCAGTCACTTAAGCTTCACATGGTCTTCCAAAGCAATAAAATACCTTGTCATATACATACACAAAGATCTTACGCAGGTTATTGAAATAAATACTTATAAGATTAAAGATTTAATCAAACACTATGACCCTTGCCCTGCAGCTTAATTACATCCTATCAATGAACATAAGAACATAAGCAGTGCCTCCGCCGGGTCAGACCATAGGTCCATCCTGCCCAGCAGTCCGCTCCCGCGGCGGCCCAAACAGGTCACGACCTGTCTGTATCACCAGAAGGGGCTCCCTTGCCACCTTGGTTTCTCATTTAAGTCCTGTCTTCCTATCGAAGTCCTAACCCTCCGGTCTTGCACATGCACGACCTGGTTTGGTTTCTATACTCATTACCTGGTTAGCTTTCTATACTTGTGTTACATCCCAGCTCCTCCCTCAGTATCCCATGATCCCTTTATCCTTCAGGAATCCGTCCAATCCCTGTTTGAATCCCTGTACCGTACTCTGCCTGATCACTTCCTCTGGTAGTGCATTCCAAGTGTCCACGACCCTTTGGGTGAAAAAAAACTTCCTTGCGTTTGTTTTGAACCTATCTCCCTTCAGTTTCTCCGAATGCCCCCTCGTATTTGCTGTCCCCTTCAGTCTGAAGAATCTGTCCCTATCCACCCTCTCTATGCCCCTCATGATCTTGAAGGTCTCTATCATATCTCCCCTGAGCCTCCTTTTCTCCAGAGAGAAGAGCCCCAGCCTATCCAACCTCTCGTCGTATGGGCAGTGTTCCAGCCCTTTTACCATTTTCGTTGCTCTCCTTTGGACTCTCTCAAGTACCGCCATGTCCTTCTTGAGGTGCGGTGACCAATACTGAACGCAGTATTCCAGATGTGGACGCACCATCGCTCGATACAATGGCATGATGACTTCCCGTGTTCTGGTTGTTATGCCCTTCTTTATGATGCCAAGCATCCTGTTGGCTTTTTTCGATGCTGCTGCGCACTGTGCAGATGGCTTCAGTGATGCATCCACCAGCACACCCAAGTCTCTCTCAAGTCTGCTGTCTCCCAACAATACCCCCCCCCCCCAATTTGTAGTTGAACAACGGGTTCTTTTTCCCTATATGCATGACCTTGCATTTGTCCACGTTAAAGCGCATTTGCCATTTGTTTGCCCAGTCTTCCAGCTTGTCCAGGTCTCTTTGTAGGTCCTCACACTCCTCCCTGGTCCTAACTCTGCCGCACAGTTTGGTATCGTCTGCAAATTTTATAACCTCGCACTTTGCCTCCTTTTCCAGGTCATTGATAAATATGTTAAAGAGTAATGGCCCCAGCACCGACCCCTGTGGCACACCACTTGTGACTCCCCGCCAGTCAGAATATTGACCCTTTACTCCGACCCTCTGCAGTCTGCCCGACAACCAGTGCTTGATCCATCTGTGCACATCCCCTCCCACCCCGTGGTTCCACAGCTTCTTAAGCAGCCTTTCATGTGGCACCTTGTCGAAAGCCTTTTGAAAATCGAGGTAAATGATGTCTATGGGTTCCCCATTGTCCACCCGACTGCTTATTCCCTCAAAGAATTACAGAAGGTTCGTTAGGCACGACCTTCCCTTACAGAATCCATGCTGGCTTGTTCTCAATAGGTCATTCTTCTCGATGTGCTCGCAAATGCCGTCCTTGATCATAGCTTCCACCATCTTCCCTATAATTGAAGTCAGGCTCACCGGCCTGTAGTTCCCGGGGTCACCCCTCGATCCCTTCTTGAAGATAGGTGTGACATTCGCCAATTTCCAGTCCTCTGGTACCTCACCAGTTTTCAAGGATAGGTTGCAAACATGCTGGATTGTGCCCGCTATTTCTTGTCTTAGTTCCTTCAGAACCCTTGGGTGGATCCCATCCGGGCCCGGTGATTTGCCGCATTTTAGCCTGTCTATCTGTTTGAGGACATCCTCCTTACTTACCTCTATGTGATCCAATTTTTCAGCCTGTTCCCCACTCATGAGCTCCTCTGAGTCCGGTATATTAGATGTGTCTTCGCTCGTGAAAACCGACGAGAAGAACGTGTTCAACCTCTCAGCTACCTCTTTATCCTCCTTAATCACTCCCTTCCTATCCCCATCGTCCAACGGCCCCACCTCCTCTCTCGCTGGTCGCTTCCCCCTTCCTTCACTTTGCAAAAAATCATTTTATCATTTGATTGATAAACAAATGGCATCCTTCATATGGAATAATAAAAAATCCAAAATTTCCATATATAAATTAAAAGTTTCTAAAGTAAATGGTAGAATAAATCTTCCTTTTTTTTAATGATGTTTAACAATTGAACATTAAAAACACTTGAATTCTTTCATTTTGATCATATCATCCTAAAATATTGTACCCCCCCTCCTGATTTTTATCTTTATCATTTATCTTCACTAACAAAATACAGAACACATTGGGTTCGATCAGACTTCTCTCCAACCACAGCCCCAATCTGGTTAGATTCAAACAATTTTTATTGATGCAAACAACATAATCCAATGCCCAGGCACCCCATGGTGCTCAATACAAACATATATGCATATTTTAATTATATATTCAAGTATTCACTTGTACAGAAAGTAGGTTATTTAAATATTACTTATAAACAATATAGGTAAAAAAAAAACTAAAGAAAATTATTTCAAATAACCCTACTCAAGTCCTCAAAAAGAGGATTCAAGATTACATTAAGCGAGAGAAAGGAAAACAAAGATTGTTGAAGTTGGTATATTCAGACAAACTGAGATTAAAGAACAGCTTGTAAAACTAGTGAGCTATTGCTGATTCCTCTTTATCCAATTGAGATGAAGCCAGGAAAGCAATTAACTGGTAAGGTTCAAAGAAAACATATTTAACTGAACGGTAACAAATGATACACTTGCAAGGGTATCTCAAATAAAACGTTGCACCCAGTGAAGTGACTCCAGATTTCAAAAGTAGAAATTCTCTACGACGCTTTTGAGTTTCTCTGGAAAAATCAGGAAACATTTGTACTCTACATCCAAGAAACTCTTTCTGTTTATTTTTAAAGAAAAGTCTCAATAACCATACTTTATCTATTGTGAGAGCTAAAGTCACAACCATTGTAGAAGATACTGCAGTCTCGCTATTTGATGTTTCTAAAATTTCAGAAACATTCAATGGTGTTTGTTCCGATATTTTAGACTGCAATTGAGCCCCATCTTTGTTTGGTAAATAATACGCTTGAGTAAATGGTGGTAAAGATTCCTCAGGAACTTGCAGTATTTCAATCAAATATCTCCTTAACATTTCCCTAGGGGTGACGGTGGATACTCTAGGAAAATTAATAAGTCTCAAATTATTATTTCTAGAATTATTTTCAAGTATCTCCACTTTCTTCCTGAGATTAGTATTATCCTTAATTAGGGACTCTTGTACATGTTTAAGTGTTAACAATTCTTGATCAAGCTTTTGAGTCGTGGTCTTAGAGACTGCCAAATCCACTGTTAAATCTTTCAGCTCTTTAGTTGTTGAATCAATTTTCCCTCTATGTACTGGAAATTGGGACTTATAGTTTGAGTAAAATTTGCTATCAAATCCCATAAAGAGTCTAAAGTCACTTGTGCTGGTTTCTCACAAATAGAAAACCTTTGCTGGGTGTAGAAATGCTCACCGTCCTGAGAAAAAGAGCTGTCCTGGCTTGAATCTAATTGGAATCCACCTCCGACTGCTTGTCCTTCTTGGGTCCCCTCTGCAGTTGCTCCCTGATCAGGAAACTCTGCTTCCACAGTCTCCAAGTTAGAATAGGCTGCCTCTGGGTAAAGGACCTCCCCCTTCTCCGGGGTTTCCTCTGCCCCTGAAGAACTGGTTGACCGAGGTCGCGGAGGTGGGGCTCTCAAGTCGGGGCTTAGAGTGGTTTCAAGCCCAGGAGAGACACCCCAGTCTCGCTCCGTCCGGGTGCTCCCAACGGGCTGCTCACCGACATGGACTGCGCTGCTCCCTGCATCTGTCGCAACAGATCGTCTATCCTGCCGAGGGAGGGAAAATCCGAGCGCTGAGAGGCACCAGCTGCGCTCCTGCCCCTTCTCTTTGGCATTTCCACAGGAAATCGGGCCGAAAAGCCACCAGTACCAGAAACAAGGTGAGATATCCATTGCGGTCCGGAGCGTCACTCTCAGTGTGTCTGTTCAGCGGCCATCTTGGATCGAGTACCCGCCCCAATCTGGTTAGAATTGGAAAAACAACTTTGTTCACCTATACCTTTATCCAACCTTGCCACAATGCAAGTATCCAAACACCTTAAACTTGTTTCCAGTTTTTATAAACTCTTAAGAGACCACCTTTATGTATTTACTGATATAATATGTTCTAGATGGTCCCATCTACTCACTACTTTTTTAAATGATTTGGAATGGAATACCTTTTAGTCTAAAGTTAATAGACTGCTGCTCTCCATTGGACTATCTCAAACTTTATACAGTACTTCATTATGTGGAAAGCCACCTGGACACCACATAGAATGATGAAAGCTACATTGCTGGATAATGATAAGTACAGGCATTGCAACTCACCATCTGGAACTCTAATACATATTCTATATGACTGTCCTAAAATAATGCCTTTTGGGAAGGAAATCTGGTCCACTATCAAAATCATCACTGGATGTTCTAATGATATTAACTTGATATAATAATTCTTTGCTCATTGCATCCATGCTTTGAACATTCCATCTGCAAACCAAAACTTTCTTTAGGCATTAAACACATCTTTTAAAAAACTTGAAATCTGCTAAATTCCTGGACTATACTTTTTGATGGACCTCAGTTTGCATGTATAAGCACTTTGAACTATATGTAGCCAAAAAACGAAAATCTTCTTTCTTTATCTATTCAGAAATCACTATGGTTTCCCATTGACATATATTTGCAAATTCCCCAGTTAAAACCAAATATACCTATTCTTAATATTTACTGAAATTACTCATGTTTATATGACCGGAAGAGAATTTCTAAGTTTATCTGTTGAGATATTCTTGATTATGCTTCAATATTTTATGACCTTGTATTGTTTAAAATTTCAATAAAGTGGCTTGCAGATTAATCTGCAGGCTTATAACACTGGATGAGCCAGCGAAGATTGTTTTTTGGGGGAAAGGGTTAATTAAATAGTAGTAGGTAGGTAAGAGGATGAGTAGTGGGTTGTTAGGCAGGTTAGGTAAGGGGAGGAGTGGAAGTAAGAAGGTAAAGATAGGTGTAGGTGAAACCATGCAAGGATTGGCTAGAAAAAGGGGCTTAAGGATTGGTGGAGTTTTCTGAGGAGATTTGGTGGGCAGTGGAGAATTAGGGGTTTGGAGGGAGTGGGGAAGGTTAGGGTTGGAGGAGTAAATTATAATTGTTTGGTGCTGGGTTGTGGTGGGGTACTGTCGGCTGGCTACGTTACCTCATTGCTGTTTCCTTGAGGTTTCCTTCAGGCTGTGCTCTGCAGGGCAGCTGCTTCGCAGTTTTTGCTGGGCTCTGGCTCTGGGTCTAGGCAGATGGGTTTAGATGGTCAGAAGGCAGTTAGCAAGCGTTTGCGTGACCGCAAGTTTTTAAAAAATTGAGACATGTGGTCAAGCGTTTGGATAGAGAAAAGAAGCTGAGGAGAGGTGCTCTGGGGGATCCGATGGCAGCTTGGCAGTCATCGGACTCTTATGATTCTTCGGAGCCTTCTTCTGTTTCTTCTTCTTCTGAGGATGAGGGTGCGCATGGTTTGGACGGGTAGTCTCCGATGGTTGGTTCGGCCCCTGTGGTGGGGTCCGTGCCGAGTACCTCTGGTGCTGCAATGGTGGGCGTGACTCGTAATGGTCATACTATGTGTGAGATTGTTCCGCTTGATTGTGGTATTTCTACCAAATTGCGGCACAAAATTTTGAGAGGGAAATTTATAGATGTGTTTCGTTTGTTAGAAAAGGAGCATGATAAAAGTGATAAGAAAAAAGATGATGGTAAGGCTGACGGCTCTCGTAAGAAGCCACGTGTTCCACGTACTATCATGAACTGGTTGTTGGGTTTTAATATTTAAGCGACAGTGGTTGGGACAGCTCGGCCAGTTTTGTATGCGGGTTTGTTCCGGTATGCCGATATGATATTACGGGCGTATCGGACTTATGGTGGCTGGTCGTGGTTAAACTACGATGAGCAGTTTCGGAAAAGTCTTGCGGCTTACAAATCTTGGGCATGGGGTTATCGGGATGATGATTTATGGTTGGGGGAGATGACGCAAGCCCGGTCTTGTTCCTTTCGTCCCAGTGGTTCCTTTGGGTCTGGGTTTTATGGGTGAGCCTCTGCCAGCGGAATCTCCATTCCTGCAGTGCAGCAATTTTCTTCAGGGTTCCAGGGCCAGGGAGGAGGGGTTGGGCCATCGGCGGGTCGAGAGGGACCCAATACCTTTTGTTTCCAGTTCAATGCTGAGTGGTGTGAGAGGGCCTCCTGTAAATACCGTCACCTTTGCAGTCAATGTGCCGGGTCCCACCCAGCTTTTAGGTGTACCAGTATCGGCGGGGGTGGACGGGGTGCAGGAGTGCAGCCCTCATGCTATTTGCCAGGGAGCGTACATGGCTAAAGCCCCTTCACCTATTAATTTGGAAGTTTTAGATGTCTGGCTACAACTTTATCCAGTTAAGGATGCTGCGCAGTTGTTGTGGGAGGGTTTTCATTTGGGTTTTGTTATTCCGTTTGCTGGCCCCCCCTTTCACATTTGTGTCATAATGCGTCTTCGGAACAGTTGCATGTGGAGGTGGTACAGGATAAGTTGAAAAAGGAGTTAGATTTGGGAAGGATTGCTGATCCTTTTTCGGTCCCTCCATTACCTGATTTTGTGGTGTCTCCTTTGGGAGTGATACCGAAGAAGGAGTTGGGAAAGTACAGACTGATTCATAATTTGTCTTTTCCCCCGGGGCGCAGTGTGAATTCGTTTATTGATCCTTTGTTTTGTTCTGTACAGTATACTTCTTTTGATCTGGCAGTGTCTATGCTGCGCAGCTTGGGTCTGGGGGCCTTATTCGCAAAGGCTGATATAGAGTCTGCCTTTTGTTTACTTCCTGTCCATCCTGATTCCTTTCATTTGTTGGGTTTTCAATTCCAAGATGGTTATTATTTTGACAAGTGTATGCTGATGGGGTGTTCTGTGTCCTGTTCTTATTTTGAAGCCTTTTCCTCTTTTCTGCATTGGGTCACAGAGCTGGTGTCAGGTTGTGGCAGTATTGTTCATTATTTGGATGACTTTTTGTTCGGGGGTCCTGTGGGTTCTACTCAGTGTAAGGAGATGGTGGCAGCATTTGAGGCGGTGACTAAGAGTTTGGGTGTGCCTTTGGCGTCAGAAAAATCTGTGGGGCCGGCTACTTCCTTAGTTTTTCTGGGTGTGGAACTTGATTCTATTCGGATGGAATCTCGGCTGCCTTTAGCTAAGGTGCAGACTTTGTGTCTGGCTATTGGGGAGGCTTTGGGAAAGTCTAAGTTGACTTTGCAAGAGGTTCAGTCATTGGTGGGTCACTTAAATTTTGCATCTCAATTGATTCCAAAGGGTCGTGTTTTTTTCCCGCCGTTTGGCTATTCTTTCCAGGGGTCTTCTTAAAAAGCATTTTAGAGTACGCCTGACGTCGGGTGTTAAGGCTGATCTGAGGCTCTGGTATCAGTTTTTGCAGAGCTTGAATGGTGTTTGTGTGTGGCAGCAAGAAGCGGTCTCCTCAGTAGATTTACGCCTGTTTACTGATGCGGCTTGGGTAGCCACTATGATTTGGTGTGACCGTTTGCAGCACAGGAAGGTGGTGCTATTTTCGGACAATATAGCGGTGATGCAGGCGGTTAATGCGCAATCTGCTCATTGTCTGTTGCTGGTGGAGTTACTGCGGCTGATTGTGCTACGTTGTTTGCAATTGAATATTACTCTGTCTGCTCAGCATGTTCCAGGCTTGCTTAATGAGATTGCCAATGCATTATCTCATTTTCAGTGGGCCCGTTTTCGGGCTTTAGCCCCCATGGCAGTCCTGGAACCTACTGTGATGCCGGTGGAGCTGTGGAGCAGAGTGCTGGATTCTTAATGGAGCTGCTGTGGAATAGTCTGGCTGTGAATACTTGGAAATCCTATCGCTCTGGCTGGCGCCATGTTCTGCTTTTTTTGGCGGATCCAGTTTCTCGTGGTAGTCTGCCTTTTTCAGTGCCTTTAATGGTGCAGTTTTTAGTTTTTGCCCGGCAGCAGGGGTGGTCGGTAGGTGTTGTGCGCTCTTCCTTAGCGAGCGTGGCATTTCTGTCCCAATTATTGGGTTATGCTAATCCTTGTGCTGCATTTTTGGTGCGGAAATTATTTCAAGGCTTTTAGCGTTCCAGCAGTGCTCAGGGTTTGAGGCCTTTGCGTTTGCCTCTTTCTCCGGCAGTGTTGTTGCAATTTTGGGATGCTTTGCCTAATGTTTGTACTGATGCCTTTGAAGTGTGTCTGTTCAAGGTGGCATTTAGTGTTGCCTTTTTTGCAGCCCTGAGGATTAGTGAGCTCATTGCCCCGGCCTCTTCTACTGCTGGGGAGACTGGGTTGTTGGTCTCCGATGTGGTTTTGCATGAGCGCTGTTTGCGTTTGCGCATTCGTAGATCTAAAACTGACCAATGGGGTGCTGGAATCTGGGTGGTGTTACGGGCACTGGTGGCTGGGATTGTGTGTCCAGTCCTTTGTGCTCAGGCGTATGCGGCGGTGCACCCTGTTGGGGGCTTATTTTGGCTCTTTCATGCCAATGGTGCACCGTTAACGCGTTATCAGTTTGGTGCTGTTTTCAAATTGTGTTTACTAGCAGTTGGTTGTGATCTGCTGCAGTTTGGAACACATTCTTTTAGAATCGGGGCGGTGTCTTATGCTGCAGGGCGTGGAGCTTCTGCATCTTTGTTATGCAGGATTGGGCGCTGGCGTTCGGCTTGTTATCAGCGCTATGTGCGCGCTCTACCAGACAGTGTGGGTGTCTAATCTTATTTTGCTTCAGTTTCTCCTACAGATGCCTTGCTGCCTGATAATTGTGTATGATTCTGTGGCCATTCCTATGTCTTTTGGGCACAGCGCCGAGCAAAGGATTCTAATTGGGGACCGAACCTTGGACTGGTGCATTTGGGAGTCCGCATCAGATGGCTCGGCTTGAGAGGCATGCTGTGAGAACAGTTTCTTTCAACTTTACTACAAGTTCGTCATTTTTCTTTGCCTCAAGTGGTTGTTTTCCATTTTGGGGGTAATGATTTGTGTTATATTAAAGGAGTGGACCTTATTCGGAGAATGAAGCAAGATTTGTTGTCTAACTCGTTTTATTTTCCAGGCACTTGTTTTGTATGGTCTTGCATCATTCCCCGGTTAGTCTGGCAAGATGCTCATAAGGTTGAGGGTATTGAGCGTCTACAGAAACGTGTTAATTCTGAAGTTTCCAGGTTTCTGGGTATGATGGGAGGTTTAGTTCTTTGCCATGATTTGCTCACTGTTGACTGCCCTGGGTTGTATAGGGCAGACGGGGTACATTTGTCGGATATTGGGCTTGATATTTTTTTGAGTTCAGTGCAGGATTTGTTGGAGGCCTGTTATGCGGGCCCCCAGTGCCGCAGCTTTTGTGGGGGAGGGGGGGTGCGGTGACTAGCTAAGCTGTTTCCGCACATGGCGGATAAAATTATATGTTGGGGAAACAATTTTGGATCAGTGTGGCTATGCAACAGATTTGGTGACTAAATTTTGTAACTGCTCATGTGCGATACCGCCATGGGTGGCGGCTGGACTCTGCAGCACCGCATGTCTTGCTGTAAGGGAATTGGGGAATGGGGGAGAATTTTGGAAGAGGAGCTAGTTCGACACCAAGTAGCTCCAGAATTTTGAGTATAAGCTACCGTATTTTCACGCAAATAACGCGCATCCGTATAAAACACGCACACGGGTATAGCGCGCAGAAATCACGCTGATATGTACAAAAACTTTGGTATACCGCGCTCACGGGTATACCGCGCATGCTGCCCGACGCTCCTTTCGCCCGCCCTGACTTTCCGTGCGCTGTCCCGACTCTCCGTTCACCCCCCCTGACTTCCGTGCACTGTCCCCCCTTGAAGGTCTGTCCCCATCCTGAAAGCCTGATGCCCCCCCCCGACGTCCGATACATCCCTCCCCCCGAAGGACCGCCGATTCCCCAACAATATCGGGCCAGGAGGGAGCCCAAATCCTCCTGGCCACGGCGACCCCCTAACCCCACCCCGCACTACATTACGGGCAGGAGGGATCCCAGGCCCTCCTGCCCTCGACGCAAACCCCCCTCCCCCCCAACGACCGCCCCCCCCCAAGAACCTCCGACCGCCCCCCCAGCCGACCCGCGACCCCCCTGGCGACCCCCACGACCCCCCCACCCCCCTTCCCCGTACCTTTGGTAGTTGGCCGGACAGACGGGAGCCAAACCCGCCTGTCCGGCAGGCAGCCAACGAAGGAATGAGGCCGGATTGGCCCATCCATCCTAAAGCTCCGCCTACTGGTGGGGCCTAAGGCGCGTGGGCCAATCAGAATAGGCCCTGGAGCCTTAGGTCCCACCTGGGGGCGCGGCCTGAGGCACATGGTCGGGTTGGGCCCATGTGCCTCAGGCCGCGCCCCCAGGTGGGACCTAAGGCTCCAGGGCCTATTCTGATTGGCCCACGCGCCTTAGGCCCCACCAGTAGGCGGAGCTTTAGGATGGATGGGCCAATCCGGCCTCATTCCTTCGTTGGCTGCCTGCCGGACAGGCGGGTTTGGCTCCCGTCTGTCCGGCCAACTACCAAAGGTACGGGGAAGGGGGGTAGGGGGGTCGTGGGGGTCGCCAGGGGGATCGCGGGTCGGCTGGGGGGCGGTCGGAGGTTCTTGGGGGGGGACGGTCGTTGGGGGGGAGGGGGGTTTGCGTCGAGGGCAGGAGGGCCTGGGATCCCTCCTGCCCGTAATGTAGTGCGGGGTGGGGTTAGGGGGTCGCCGTGGCCAGGAGGGTTTGGGCTCCCTTTTGGCCCGATATTGTCGGGAAGTCGGCGGTCCTTCGGGGTGGGGGTGCGAGTGGTCCTGCCGGGGGGGGGGATGTATCGGACGTCGGGGAGTCGGCTGGGCAAGAGGGCTTGGGCTCCCTCTTGCTCCGATCGTGGATGCGGGTGCGGGTGGGAGCGCGTGCGAGCGGTCGTTCGGGGTGGGGGTGCGAGTGGTCCTGCCGGGGGGGGGGGATGTATCGGACGTCGGGGAGTCGGCCGGGCAAGAGGGCTTGGGCTCCCTCTTGCTCCGATCGTGGATGCCGGTGCGGGTGGGAGCGCGTGCGAGTGGTCGTTCGGGGTGGGGGTGCGAGTGGTCCTGCTGGGGGGGTGAATCGGGCGTCGGGCGGGGTGGGAACTATGTTTTAAAACTTTTGTATACCGCGCTCACGCATATAACGCGCGAGGGGTATGCGCGGTAGGTAAAAACGCGTATAACGCGTGCGTTATATGCGTGAAAATACGGTACACTGTTTTTTGAAAATGTTGATAAGTTGATTTGATTAAGGTTTGTTCTTAATGAAAATAAAGCTGCGGCCCATTTTTTGCCACTATATCTGAGTTGGTGTATTTTATTGTGAACAATCTGAGTGTGGTGCGAATTCTAGTCTTAAGAAATTGAACTAATAAAAAAAATAATTCAATAAATGTAAAAAAATACAAATTAGCAACAACTTAAAAAATGGTTCCCATTCAATTAGATTGATATACGTTGGTTATAAATTCAAAAGAACATATATGTTTATCTTCTCAAAATCTGCTCTAAAACACTTTACCTATCTTAGAAAACCTTCTCTACATTTTACAGGAGAGATGAGATAATGCCAATGTATTTCACCAAAACTCTCCATACGTCCATTTCTTCAACATAATGTAATTTGACCTGAACAATTCATATATTTCTTGTTACTTATATATTCCTTAATTACAAAGCTTAGAAATTCATATCACTATGCCATGCCAAATCAATTAAGACCACCAATTGTTATACTTTGTAACTTATAAATCCAGCACTGTTCATGCTCTTTGATACTTTGATTTCATTATATGTTTGTCTCCTAAAATATCAAATACTTTTTTGTTTTGTTTTCTACCTTTCTTCTTGAATGTAATTTTATGATGAAACCAGTTATTTTGTTCTCCATTTTATCTTTATAATTTTCACACTTAAA
The DNA here is from genome assembly GCF_902459505.1 of Geotrypetes seraphini. Taxonomy (NCBI): domain Eukaryota; kingdom Metazoa; phylum Chordata; class Amphibia; order Gymnophiona; family Dermophiidae; genus Geotrypetes; species Geotrypetes seraphini. Next base: position 105,910,426 of record NC_047089.1, on the reverse strand, counting down.
AAAAGACTAGAATATTTGCATTATTTCTTAATCAAGCTTTAAGAACTATATGCAGTCTTCTTATTTCTTCTTGTATGTTTTGCTAATTTATGGGAAGCACTGTAGATAAAAAGTGATGCAACAGACAAATATACCATCCCATTCTGAAATACTTGATTGCTATTTGAAACAATTGCACTGTTTTAATGCAATCATTTCTAAAAAGTTGTGCTCAATGGAAAGCATCTATATGGAAATTAGGTGATGCCATTATAAATATTCCTGTCATAACATTTGAAGTTATTTGCTTTAAAGAATTTGCTGTGCTACATACAGTACAGTATAATAGCATAAAATCATTTCCTTCAACATTTGAAGACTGATGAGGTTAGCCCATTTTCAAAAAGGTCAAATTTATAAATAACATTAGTCTAGCTGGAAAAAAAACCCAGCATAAGTTTACAATTATGCAAGGAGAGTTATTAATGCACTAAAAGCTGAACTGCAGGTAGAACACAATGTTCAGATTTTTTTTTTATAGATATTTGTTGTAGATGCTTTTCTTTATTCAGAGCATACTTCAGAACTACAAGTTGGTAGTTGTTATCCTTCATATTCATTATGTTAGACCAAAACAAGTCTGCTCTATGTAACAAAACAAAAAAAAATCTATTTTGTCCACTTGAGTGGAATGTGTTTACTAATACAATTTAACCAAAGGAAATGAAATAGCTTATATCCTGTTCCATCTCATAGATAGAGTTATCCAGTCTCAACATTGTGTCTGATAAGGAACTAGAGTTGCTCAACCAAAGTACAGACTACTGAACACAGTGATTATGTTGATGCCTCAAATTGCACTTTATCTTAATGTCTTTTTATAGTATCTATATGGCAGAACTTGTTTGAGTGATACAATGTCATGTAAAATGTATGACATTTATATTGCTATGAATTACCTTTAGGTCTGGATTTTACATAAATCCAAAGTGCAGTGGAATATTACAGCATTCAGTGTTAGATTTTGGGCCTGCTTCACTAAGCTTCTTTCTGCATATAGAAAGCAATGCAGTCTCCACTGAGCTTTTTCATGCATAGACACAAAATGGGAATATGCATACTGTGTTTGGGAAATTTAAAAGCGAGTTAAAAACCTTTTTGTTTAAAGATGCATTTGCAAATTAATTATAAATTTTATTTTATTGAGTTATTTTAGTGAATTATTTTGCTTTTACTTGTCTTCCAACTTCCTTTTGTATTTTCCTTGTATGTTCTCTCTTTACTAGAAAAATGTATTTCACTCCCTCATACCTCCTGTTTATATTATAATTAATTAAGTGTATGTTATGTTTTGGTTTCCTTAAAAATGTATATTTTGCTGTACATCGCTTAGAAATCCGATTAAGCGATTCAACAAGCCAATTAATAAACTTGAAACTTGAAACTTGTATATACTGTATTTATCTGTCTATTTTTCTATCTGTATATATCTATCTATAGAAAGATAATCATACTCACATTTCCAGTTTTGTATCATGGATTTATTTATATTTTTTATTGTATACAGCATGACTGAAATAGCAAAATGTTCTGATGAAAATTAATGTTGCTATGAAATTAAATAAGATACAGAAAGGCTGACGCTGTTTTTATGGCTAACTTTGAAGTTATCTAAACAAAATCCAAGTTTAACGTATTTCTCCCTGCTCTTCAGCAAAATTGTAGCCTGGGTAAAATAGCTAATGCAAAAGAGACAGCAGCAGATGTATTCTAAGGTACATTCATACGGTAGCCCAGCAAGTTTGTAAAACCTGCACACCTGTCCAAAGTTATTTGAATAAGTTTATCAGAATAATTTTAGCAGTGTATATTCAGCAGCACTTTCAGCCAGATAAATGTCACTGTTAGGAAAATCAAGCAGGCTTATAGATCCTACAATTAGAAATCCTAGTGAAAATGCATATAGTAACATAGTAAATGATGGCAGATAAAGACCTGAATGGTCCATCCAGTCTGCCCATTAGTTATTCTACAACCTACCTCAGAACGTACGCAGGTAAGACTAGTCTCAGTTAGGACACTGGTCTTTGACCTAAAGGCAGCCGCGTGAGCGGACTGCTGGGTACAATGGACCACAGGTCTGACCCAGCAGCGGCAATTCTTATGTTCTTATGTTCAAATATATATGGTAAATGTGAGAAAAATTGCCATCAATCAGCAACTTTTATATGTATATGATCCGTTTGCAAACCTACACATGTGTGTGCTGCTAATTACAGAGTCTGCAAACATTTTTACTTTCTTTTCTTTGACTAATCAGAGGGAGAAATTAACGGGGTTTTAAGGAGGATGCAATAGTTTGGCTGATCCAAGGATATTTTTTAAACCGATATATATTTTCAAACAAGTGCAAATCCTGATCTGTGATTTTTCTCTCATGCACACCCAATTCCACTCAAATGATACCTAAATCATGTTGTCTTGAAATATTTATTTTTGCATGTGTAATTACTAGGGTTGCACATTGATTAATCATGATTAATCACATAAAGCGCCCCCCCCCTCCCCTCACATTTCCTTTTATACTCATACAGTGGTAAATATAGACAGCAGAAGCAAATTCTTATAACCCACAAATTTTAATTACTAAAATGAAAATAAATCATTTTTCTTACCTTTGTTGCCTGGTGATTTTAAAGATGGAACAAAATGATTAGAAAAATAAAATCATCAAGCAACAAAGTAAGAAAAATGATTTATTTTCATTTTAGTAATTAAAACATTGGTTCTGAGAATGCACTTCTGTTGTCTCTATTTATCACTGTACAAGTATAGAAGGAAATGTGAGAGGGGGGACATTTTATGTGTTTAAAATTTTTAATTGTGATTAGTCAATGTGCAGCCCTAATAATTACTGTTTTTCTGAAATTAAGTTTTACACATATGGAATATATACATGTGTAAAAATCATGACTAGGCCATCTAAAGCAGTGGTGTCCAGCCCTGTTCTGGAGGACCACCAGACCAGTCAGGTTTTCAGGATAGCCCTAATGAATATGCATTGAGTAGATTTGCATGCCTGGTACCTCCATTATATGCAGATTTCTCTCATGCATATTCATTAGGCTGTCCTGAAAACCTGACTGGCCTGGTGGTCCTTCAAGACAGGGTTGGGAACCACTGCTTTAGATGGCCTAGTCATGATTTGGGATTTGGTGGCTAATTAATCTCCAATTTCAATACATAGAAGGGAAACTGATTGAACATACAAAGGAACTGAATCCAGTATCCAGAAAGTTGAACAGGACTTAATTTCCTCCAAAAAGATTCAGGAGACAATAATTAAAGATAATGTTAATCTTAGGAGGAAAATTGAAATGTTGGAGAACACAGCACGAAGTAACAATTTAAGATTGATTAATTTCCCTAAAGTCATTTTGGTAACCCCAAGGGAAATGATCAAAAGATATTTTCAGGAAATTCTGGGAATCTCAGATAAACTATTACCTCCACTTTCTCAAGTGTATTATCTGCCAGCTGGTGGTCAAAGTCAGCATCAGAGGTCTAGTGCTCAAGAGGCAATGGACGTCTCAGCTTTACTCGAGACGTCAGATAAAGAAATTACGACCCCAGCAACACTAATAATTTCAGTAGCTCTCCAACCAGATAAGGCATGGATTCTGAGTCTATTCTTTAAGAATAAACAGAAAGAATTTCTTGGACATAAATACTGATGCTTCCCAATTTATCACGTGAGACGCAGAAGCGTAGGCATGAATTTCTATTACTTAAGCCAGGAGAGTTAGTTTTAGGGGCTACTTTTTACTTGCAACATCCTTGCAAGTGTATTGTTTATCACCAAATGAATAAGTATGTTTTCTTTGAACCTTTTCAATTAACCACTTTCTTATCTATATATAAAAGTAAATCTTAAGCTCATTAGAAAGTTATGCATTTTGCTCTCAGCTTAAGACAGTGATTCTTAAGTTTACTTTTATTTTATTGCTAAATGTGTAAATTTTGGATCTAATTTGAGGACTTGAGTAAAGTTAAGCCATTGTAATTTTTAGGTCCTTTTTTATTTTTTTTTGGTTTGTTGAAGATTGTACTTGGCTTAATTCCTTTTCTGTACAAGTTCAATGCTTGATACTATGTTGAAACTTATAAATAAAAATAATAATTAAAAAAAGAACTCCCAAGTCCCTTTCCTGGGAGGTCTCTCCAAGTACTGCCCCAGACATCCTGTATTTGTGCATGAGATTTTTGTTACCAACATGCATCACTTTACACTAATCCACATTGAATCTCATCTGTCATGTCGATGCCCATTCCTCGAGCCTGATTATATCATGTTGCAGATCTTCAGAATCCCCCTGTGTCTTCACTACTCTGAATAATTTCATATCGTCTGCAAATTTAATCACCTCGCTTGTCGTACCTATGTCCAGATCATTTATAAAGATGTTGAAGAGCACAGGTCCAAGCACTGAGCCCTGTGGCACCCCACTGGTGACGCTCTTCCAGTCCGAGTATTGTCCATTTACCCCCACCCTCTGTTTCCTATGCTTCAGCCAGTTTTTAATCCACGTGAATATTTTACCCTCGATTCCATGGCTCGCAATTTTCCGGAGTAGTCATTCATGCGGAACCTTGTCAAACACTTTCTGACCAGAAAGGGTGGAGGACTAAGAGCTCTTATTGAGAAGATGGGAGGGATAATCAGACTTATCTTGGAGGGTAGGTAAAGATACTGAAAATGTGCCTTCAGTTACCAGAAGTTATGTGGTGCTGGCTAATATACATTACAGTGCTGGCATCTGCAGTTAACTAGGCAAATTTAGGACTGCCTTTTATGTAGTCCTACATGGCCAGTTAGTTATGTAGGTGACACCACTGAGTAGTATTGGCACCTGCATACTCCTTGGCTCCTCTCTGACTCAGTCCCATAATGCACCTTCATGGACTAGCTCCAAAATAGCCAGTATAGAGCCATTTTTCAATAGCACTGCCCAGTTAAGTGGTTAATCAGTGGTTAGTTTCATTTCATGACTTATATATTTCTGAATTTTCAAAAAACAGTCTGCTGCTTCTTTAATATCAGAGCTGTCACCCAATTAGACTAAAAAACAGTCTACCATATTCTCAAATGTTGAGATACAGAATATGTTCATATAATGCTGTTTTTAATGATCAAATAAGCTTCATATGGGATCTGAAATTGACAGAGTACTAAAATAAAATATATAAGAGCATAGTCATCATGATTTTTTCCTCCAACAAAGGAGTAAAGTTCAATATGAAGCATTACAGACATGTATACTATTAGGCTCATAATCAACAGATACAGATGCCCAAAAATCTGCCTAAATTGGCACTTGGATGTCTTAATAGCCTGGACGTCCAAGTACCGATAATCAAAACCAACTTTTTGGACATACAGCAGGACTTCCAAGCCGCTGTGCATCCATTGCTTAAAGGGTCATAGAAACATAGAAATAGACGGCAGATAAGGGCCCACGGCCCATCTAGTCTGCCCACCTTAATGTCCCTTCCCTTACCTTCGCCCTGTGAATAGATCCCATGTGCCGATCCCATTTGGCCTTAAAATCAGGCACGCTGCTGGCCTCAATCACCTGTAGTGGAAGACTATTCCAGCGATCAACCACTCTTTCAGTGAAAAAGAATTTCCTGGTGTCACCTCGTAGTTTCCCGCCCCTGATTTTCAACGGATGCCCTCTTGTTGTCGTGGGACCCTTGAAAAAGAAGATATCTTCCTCCGCCTCGATGCGGCCCGTAAGATACTTGAACGTCTCGATCATGTCCCCCCTCTCTCTGCGCTCCTCGAGCGAGTATAGCTGTAATTTGTCAAGCCGTTTTTCGTATGGTAGATCCTTGAGTCCCGAGACCATCCGGGTGGCCATTCTTTGCACCGACTCCAGTCTCAGCACATCCTTGCGATAATGCGGCCTCCAGAATTGCACACAGTATTCCAGGTGGGGCCTCACCATGGATCTATACAATGGCATAATGACTTCCGCCTTACGACTGACGAAACCCCTTCGTATGCAGCCCATGATTTGTCTTGCCTTGGACGAAGCCTGCTCCACTTGATTGGCAGACTTCATGTCCTCACTGACGATTACCCCCAAGTCTCGTTCTGCTACCATTTTTGCTAGGATCTCGCCATTAAGGGTATAAGACTTGCATGGATTCTGGCTGCCCAGGTGCATAACTTTGCATTTTTTGGCATTGAAGTTAAGTTGCCATGTCCTAGACCATCGCTCCAGTTGGAGTAGGTCGTGCATCATGTTGTCGGGCACTGAATCTTCGTCTGTTGTGCATTTGCCCACTACATTACTCAGTTTGGCGTCATCGGCGAATAATGTTATTTTACCTCGAAGCCCTTCTGCCAAGTCTCTTATAAAGATGTTGAATAGGATTGGGCCCAAGACTGAGCCCTGTGGTACACCACTAATCACCTCCATCATTTCGGAGGGGGTGCCGTTCACCACCACCCTTTGGAGCCTACCTCCAAGCCAGCTCCCAACCCATTTCGTCAATGTGTTACCTAATCCTATAGAACTCATCTTGCTTAGTAACCTGCGGTGTGGTACGCTATCGAATGCTTTGCTAAAGTCCAGGTACACGATGTCCAGGGACTCCCCAATATCCAGCTTCCCCGTGTTGGGAGGAGTGTTCTGAGTAGTGTTTGGGTGGACTCTGGATGGGCTTAGACTTCTTGCAGGGATAATTAACACTTTTGGCAGATGTCCTGGATGGAACATATGCGTTTTCAGTTAGACCTGTTTTAAAAAGGTATAAGTGTTAAAAAGGTATCCAAAGTCACCAGATAATCACTGCAGAGATAAAGTAAAGGCACCCCCACACTTCCCCAGTGCTCACTGACCCCCTCACACTCACAAAGATCAGAATACAAGCATACATACCTGTCTCCAGAACATCAGCAACTGGTATAGGAAAGTCTAGTAGATGTCTTAAGTAGCCCGGAGGGTGGGCTAGTGAACCACAGAGAGGAGTATCAAGTCCCATAAACTACTCTAACCACTACATTTATGGTGGAAAATGTGAGCCCACCAACCCCCCCTGAGCAGCCAGGTTTGCTCATAGATATGTAAAGTGTACATGAAGAATGGCACATGACGCAAAATGTATTAAAGACTTATTGAGTTTATTTCCATAATTAATTATCAAAAGATGTTTATTTGCGTCATCGGCGGAGTCTTTACAGACGCCAGTCTTTACAGACGCATGTCTGACAAAGAATCCCAATCCTATAACAGTTATTCACCAATATATATCTTCAATCCAATTTGACATCATTGGTTGTCGGCCAATCCACTAACAGAGGCTGTCCTTAGATTTGGACAAAGGAAATTCCTTTACATAGGAACAAGTTTTACAACTCATTAATTTCTGAATGCACAAAACACATTATAACATACTCAATATACTTTTTGTCATTCTCAAACCTTAAATCAAACCGTTTATCTATTTCAAGAGAGTCTGCATTTGTTTTCAAAATCTGCTGAAAAGTTCATGTCTATGTCAGCACAGAAAAAGAAGGAGGAGCTATTCCCCCCTGCTCTGAATCTCTCAAAGACTGCTACAGTTTTTCTGATTCTATTTCCAGAGGTTGTTCTCAGATTCTTCCTTAAAGTTTCTTCAGGTTTAAAATATATAAAATATGTTTTTCAAAACCCACTCTCATGTTTAGTATACCTTCACACATCGTTCATATCATCCATCACTCATTTAGGGCCAAATTCACACACAACACGGTATATTGCCTTTTCAGAGATCCTGCCAGTACCTAGGGCAGATGCGAGGAGGCAGACCGAGCTGCAAGCAACAAATGGATGGCTGAGGCGATGGTGTGACGAGGAGGGCTTCCTCTTTGTACGGAACTGGTCAACCTTCCTGGGGAAAAACAAGCTCTACAGGAGAGATGGTCTGCATTTGAGCACGGCTGGGACGAGGATGCTGGCACGTAACATCCAGACCTGCATAGACATGACTTTAAACTGATAACAAGGGGAAAGCCGATAGTCGATCTGACCTCGACACATCGGACCACAGTATCGAGCAAAGATACTGAGACAGGAACTGGCAACAGTGGACTAGAGACAAAATGGACACCACATGGACACAAACCCAAGGATGCAGCACAGGGAACCGAGGGGCATTTAGAGCTAAAGAGCAAAACAAGGAGGAAACAGCCGGAACCAAAGGGCTATCAAAGAACAAAGAAGCGGGCAGAGGACGAAATAGACACACCGCAGGCGGCAACACGCGAGGAGACCAGCAGGAGCAACAAATCAAGAGTAGATCCAAAAGAAAAGGTAACAAACTGGGACTTAAATTGCCTATATACAAATGCTAGAAGCCTAAGAACTAAAATGGGGGAGCTAGAAGTTATAGCCAGAAATAAGGACATAGACATAATAGGAATCACAGAAACATGGTGGACAGAGGACAACAAATGGGATGTGGCCCTGCCAGGGTACAAACTCTACAGGAAGGACAGGGCACACAAGAAGGGGGGAGGAATAGCACTGTATATAAAGGACTCCATTGCTTCATCCAGAATTGAAACAACAATAAGGGCAGACAGTCTGGAGTCACTATGGGTTAAGCTGACAGGAGGGGAAGGAGCTGACATCAAATTGGGACTGTACTATCGCCCACCAGGACAGCCAGAAACAAACGACCTGGACCTGGAGGCCGAACTGAGACAGGTGTGCAAAAGTGAAAAAGTGGTGGTTATGGGGGACTTCAACTATCCGGGAATAGACTGGGACATTGGGCACTCAAACTGCACGAGAGAAACTAAATTCCTAGAGGCAATAAGGGACTGTTTCATGGAGCAGCTGGTCACGGAACCAACGAGAGGGGATGCCACTCTAGACCTAATCCTCAACGGGCTAGAGGGACCCGCAAAGGAAGTGGTGGTACTAGCACCGTTAGGGAATAGCGATCACAACATGATCCAGTACAAATTAAACATGGGAACAACCAAGGTGAAAAGAACCACAACGACAGCACTCAACTTCAGAAAAGGAAACTACAAGGACATGAGGAAAATGGTAGGAAAAAAGCTCAGCAACAGCTCAGGGAAGGTGAACACCGTAAAGGAAGCCTGGACACTGCTTAAATGCACAGTGCTCGAGGCACAAGACCTGTACGTCCCAAAGTTTAGGAAAGGGTGCAAAAAAAAATCGAACTAAAAACCCAGCATGGATAACAACTGCAGTTAAAAAGGCTATAAGCGACAAGAAATCATCCTTCAAGAAATGGAAAAAGGAACCAACAAGGGAAAACCAGGAAGAACACAAAAGACACCAGAAAGAATGTCATCGAGAGGTCAGGAAAGCAAAGAGAGAATATGAGGAAAGACTGGCAGGAGAAGCAAGAAACTTCAAACCCTTCTTCAGGTATGTGAAAGGGAGACAACCAGCCAGAGAGGAAGTGGGACCACTGGATGACGGAGACAGGAAAGGAGCGATACAGGAGGAAAAAGAGATAGCTGACAGGTTAAACAAATTCTTCTCGTCAGTCTTCACCAGAGAGGACACAACCAATATTCCGGAACCCGAGGAGATTATAAACGGAGAACAAGATGAAAGGCTGGTAAAACTAGATGTGAGCAAAGAGGATGTCCTCAGACAGATAGACAGACTAAAGAGCGACAAATCACCAGGCCCGGACGGCATCCACCCAAGGGTACTAAAAGAACTGAGAAACGAAATAGCAGAGACACTTCGCCAAATATGTAACCTCTCCCTAAAAACAGGGGAGATCCCAGAGGACTGGAAAATAGCGAATGTCACGCCCATCTTTAAGAAGGGATCAAGGGGTAACCCGGGAAACTACAGGCCTGTGAGCTTGACCTCGGTTCCAGGGAAGATGATGGAAGCAATGGTAAAGGACACAATATGCGAATACATAGAAAACCATGGACAACTGAAGGCGAGCCAACATGGCTTCTGCAAGGGAAGGTCATGCCTCACGAACTTGCTGTACTTCTTTGAGGGAATAAACAGCCAGATGGATAAGGGGGAATCCATAGACATCATTTACCTTGACTTCCAAAAAGCCTTCGACAAGGTACCTCATGAACGGCTACTTAAAAAGCTGTGGTACCACGGGGTGCAAGGGGATATCTACCGATGGATCAAACACTGGTTGGCAGGCAGGAAGCAGAGGGTTGGAGTAAAAGGCCAATACTCTGACTGGCAATGGGTCACGAGCGGAGTTCCACAGGGGTCAGTGCTGGGACCTCTACTGTTCAACATATTTATTAACGATCTGGAGGCAGGGACAAAATGTGAGGTTATCAAATTTGCTGATGACACCAAACTCTGCAGCAGGGTTAGAAACACGGAAGACTGTGAAGACCTGCAAAGGGACCTAACGAAACTGGAAGACTGGGCAAAAAAGTGGCAAATGAGTTTTAACGTAGAAAAATGCAAGGTCATGCATGTAGGGAAAAAGAACCCGATGTTCAGCTACAAAATGGGGGGAAAACTGCTAGGGGTGAGTAACCTTGAAAGGGACCTGGGGGTGATGGTCGACACATCACTGAAACCATCGGCGCAATGTGCGACAGCCTCAAAGAAAGCAAACAGAATGCTGGGCATCATCAAAAAAGGTATTACAACCAGGACGAAGGAAGTCATCATGCCGCTGTATCGCGCAATGGTGCGCCCGCACCTGGAGTACTGTGTTCAATACTGGTCACCGTACCTCAAGAAGGACATGGCGATACTCGAGGGAGTGCAGAGGAGGGCGACTAAACTAATAAATGGTATGGAAAATTTTTCATACGCTGACAGGTTAAAAATGCTGGGGCTGTTCTCCCTGGAGAAGAGGAGACTTAGAGGGGACATGATAGAAACCTTCAAAATCCTTAAGGGCATAGAGAAAGTGAATAAGGACAGATTTTTCAAACTGTGGGGAGCCACAAGCACTAGGGGTCACTCAGAGAAACTGAAAGGGGACAGGTTTAAAACAAATGCTAGGAAGTTCTTTTTTACCCAGAGGGTGGTGGACACATGGAACGCGCTTCCAGAGAATGTGATAGGCCAGAACTCTGTACAGGGGTTCAAGGAGGGTTTGGATAGGTTCCTGGAGGATAAGGAGATAGAGGGGTACAGATATAACTAAAGGTAGTTTATAGAAATAGGCAGAAACCACTTCACAGGTCACGGACCTGATGGGCCGCCGCGGGAGCGGACCGCTGGGCGAGATGGACCTCGGTCTGACCCAGTGGAGGCAACTTCTTATGTTCTTATGTTCTTATGCATTCATATTTAATACAAGAAAGCTTTCTCTGTTATACCCCATTTTGGGATATGGTCCACCTAACCAGCTCAAGCACATCTGTTATCAATTAGACCATGAGACTCAAGGCAGGAAACCTGAACAAAGACACAGAGAGGACAAAGAAAAGCAGAGAACCAAAGATAGAGTTCTTAATCCCTCTAGAAGTATATTACGCATTACTTGATTTCCTCTATGATTCTGCTTAATAAAAAAATACATAACAAGAATATTATTATGCTTTTTCTTAACATTAATCTGTAGTGTGTTTTTCTGGCCTTGGCTACATCCTTATTCAGATTTTTATGCGCATACTTTTCCGTATGTTTCTATTGGGTGTGGCCTTAACTTTCATATGTACTTCTAACTAGTTTACCCAAAACCATATGAAAAGCAGGCGTTTTTGTAGGAAAAATGTATAAAATTCTGCACCCTCATGTCCTACACACTATCCTTTCTATAGCATACCCTACAGCCCACGAGTGCCACTGTTCACCACCCTAAAAAAAAACTACCTACTTTACTACCATATAGGTACCACCTGCAGCCATAAGGGCTATTGCGGTTGTAGACAAATGGGTATAATGAGTTTTGGGGGTGTTTTGTGGGGATCACCATAAACTATAAGGGCATTCAGGTGAGATGTTTATTTGGCACCCTTTATTTGAAGTTCACAGCAGTGCCATCTAAGGTGCCCCATTGTTCTGTTGCCATATCTGGGTGGCCAGTCCAAATTGTCTTGTTCTGGGCACCTGGAACTTAGACAACATTTTGGTTGAAAATGTGGTATGACTGAAAGGTATGACGGGATATAAATAAAGCTATTATTATTATTATTATAAAGATAGACATCCTGGCAGTCTGGGCATCCCAACAGTCTGGACGTCCAGATAGAGAATTCAAAAAATATATATTAATCTAATCTAATCTAATCTAATCTAAGGCTTGGCTTTATAAACCGAATCATCATTCTAAGAAAGCTTGACTCGGTTTCTCAACATCTACGTCCTTAGGTCACCCACTACAAAAATTAAACTTAAAGCACTATATACACGCAGACGATATATCCATCCTAATCCCCTTAAATGACATCACAAATGAAATTATAGATAACCTCTCACACACAATGATAGAAACTGAAAAATGGACCACCAGCTTCAAACTAAAACTAAACACAGAGAAAACAAAAGTCTTTTTGTCAAGCCCCAATGACAAAATAACGAAAACGTCGTTAAAAATAAACAACCACGAATATCCAATCTCCAAAACCATAAAAATACTGGGTATCACTCTAGATACATACTTAATCATGGCAGACCACACAAACATACTGGTGAAGAAATTAACTTAGCAGATAAGAAGTTAGCTTAGCAGATAAAAATCATAAGAAATCAAGGCTAAATTCCAGGAAAATTAATTTTCAAAATGATTAGCAAATAAAGTGGTTTTTAAAAATTTGTGAAAGAATTGAAGCAAACCAGAACTCTTTAAAAAAAAAAACGGAAGATCATTCTAAAGTTGAGAAAACTTAAAAATCAAAGACTGACTAAAAATCTTGACTCTTTTAATCTCTTTTCTGGAGGGAAGAGATAATTTAAATTGTTGGTTGCCTCTTGCAAAGGAAAATCTCTAAAGATTCCAAGATAAAGGAATAAGAGGAGTAAAGATACCATATAGGATTTTAAAAGCAACATAAGCACATTTAAAATGAACTCTAAAATAAACCGGGAGCCAATGAAGACTCTGAAGCAGCGGAGTCACATGACCAAATTTATGTTTCCCCAAAATCAATTTTGCAGCAGTATTCTGAATCAGCTGCAATCTATAGAGACAAGTTTTTGTGATACTGAGATAGATAACATTGCAGTAATCAAGGTGAGATAATATAATTGACTGAACTAAAATAGAAAAATGACGGTGATGAAAGAGATGTCTAACCTTCCTCAGCGTACGTAGATTAAAAAAGCATTTCTTGACCACAGAGTTAATTTGTTCCTTGAAAGAGAGAGAGGAGTCAAACAAAGACTCAATTTAAAGAGTGGATCCAGAAACCAAAGCTACAGAATGAGGAAGACAGTCCAATTTTGGGCCTAACCATAGTAAATTGGTTTTAGTTCATCCGGACAGACTGGGCACAGGCTTGAAGTTTGGAGATACAAAGATTTACTTTGGATACTAGATCAGTAATGTCTGGATCTATCTTTATCAATATGAAGATATCAACCGTGTAAGTGAATGTTAAGAGTGGTCATATAAAGATTGAACAAGATTGGAGAAAGTAGGGAATCCCACAAGGAGGCTGCCAAGAGTCAGAAATATTACCTTCAAAATTCACAGAATAAGAACAATACAAAAGAAATTTAGAGAACCAATCCAGAACTACCTGATGAAGACCCAGTGGCGTACCTAGGCAGGGCCGGATTTAGATGAAAAGAGGCACTAGGCTATTCCACTTATGAGGCCCTTTCACCTCCCATTTTTAAGTTTGTAAATTACATGAGAAATAATAAAATACATCATTACTGTGATATATATCAATATGTTAAATGAAACATGTTGGTATTGGTACTAACCTTTATAAAAAATGTGACACGGATAATAAATAAAAAAAAAGTCGAGAATACTTATTTGGACATTTATTCTCGCACCATATATAGTACTTGTAACAATAACTAATCAAACATAACACACAACATTGCCCCTTCCTATGTCCATAGTGCCCCCAGTGCATCCTTACTCAACTCACCCCCCCCTCCAATGCCCGCCTGCCTCCCCCTTCCATTGAACACCCCCAATGCCATCCTGCCTGCCTGCCTTCCATTAAACCCCCCAACCCCCCCTCCGATGCCAGCCTGCCTGCCTCCCATCCCCATCCCCCTTCCACTGAAACCCCCCACCCCACCCCACCCCCGATGCCATTCTGGGCCGCCCTGTCCTGACGGATTCACGTTTTGCCTCTCTCCCCGCGGGGCTGGGCTTTGCCCAGCTGTTTCCGGATTGATGTCTTTCCCTCCCCGATCCTCCTCCCAGGGCGAGAAAAAGAAAGGGAGAAGCCGAGTCAGCGCCCCATAGTGGCCGGAGCCGGTTCCGATCCCGAAGAGTAGAATTTCTCCTTATTTTCGGTTCAGTGTTTTAGTGTTCAATGTTTTTAGAATAGTGTAATTTTAATTTTGCTAACAATTTGAATGTAGGCCCCTCTTGATCTTGAGGCCCTAGGCTGAAGCCTAGTTAGCCTATAGGAAAATCTGGCCCTGTACCTAGGGTATGTGGCACCTGGGGCCCATCATTTTTTGACAACCCCCATGTAAAAAAATATTTTTTGTAATAACCATGAAACGGAATAAATGGTCAGAATAGAAACAGGCAGTGACAATTTTCTTTTATTGAACCTCATATATGTAACCATTATTCCAAACATAACATAAATTATGTCTGAATTGTCATGACATCAGAAGTACATATGGAGTAGTTGCAGGTGATGCTTGGGACAGTTCTGATTGTGTTAGTTCAGTTTTATGTGTTTTTTGAATAGAAGGGTTTTTATTTCTTTTTTGAAGGTTTTGTAGTCTGTGGTCGAGGTCAATATGTTGTAGAGTTGGGGGTCGAGTGTTAGGAGGTTGTCAAACAGTTTTTTTTCTTTTGACGATTTTAGTTGGAGGTGTGTGAATGAGTTCTCCTATGTCTGGTTGAGGTGGATTGAATTATTTAGCTGAAGAAATTAGTTACCCCCCTCCCATTCTACACACATTAATTCTCTTCCATTTATGTTCCCATTATAAAAAACACTGAAAGTTCCCAGAAAAAAGTATATTAAAATAAGAAGTGAAAACAAAGGCCCCTACAGATGAGAAAAAAACATAAGAATAACCTAACTGGGTCAGACAAATGGCCCATCATGCCCAGTAGCCCATTCTCATGATAACCAATCCAGGTCACTAGTACCTGGTCAAAACCCAAAGAGTAGCAACATTCCATGCTACCGTTCCAGGGCAAGCAGACACTTCCCCCGTGTCTTAATAACAGACTATGGACTTTTCCTCCAGGAATTTGTCCAAACCTTTCTTATAACCAGCAACGCTATCTGCTTTTACCATAACTTCTGGCCACTTCATTTTTAAGCTTAGATCTTTCCTTCCAAACAGAGACCTTGCTAGATGTCAAATACAGAAAGAACAAGGTAACTTCACAAGGACTTAGCTGTGCAGGAAATGTGAATCTCCTCATACACCCACCATATGGTGTAAAAATGTGCAAAGGTCTGGTTTTTTCTTTCGATCACTACATAGCCTAATGCCACACAAGCAGCGCTATTACAAACATATTCTGAAGGTCAATGGTAAGGTTAACAAAGTTTCCTTCCTTGGACCACAAGGAGATACTGACAAACCACTGGAAGAGATCCCAAAACAACTACCCAGGCACAACACCCAAAGACCCACTCAGTGTGTGAACCAGTTGAGTGGAGTGGACTGAGTTTGCTCAGCAGAATTTCCCAGACCACCTCTTCCTCTCAACACATTGACACGCTGCCACCACCACCACCACCATCACCACCACCACCACCACCATAAGGAACACCTCACCGGGTAGGTCAGCAATGCTTATAAACTTTATAAAACACATTATTATATTTTCTTATAAAGCACATATTTTAATTGAACTCTCTGACATCCTCAGCCTTGCCATTCACAAAAATAGAAGGAAGAAAAGTTCCCGTTTCCTACTGTCTCATGTCCCCGGCCTATACAATATTTTTCTTCTGCACACCCTTCAAAAGTCTGACCAAATCCTCGTTTCACTTGCATTATAAAGTATTGAGGATGCCATCTCTCCCTAATCCCAGGTCCTAAAGTCTAAGACAGTAGCGCAAACTAGTGCTGCCCGATTCAAGAAAAAAAAAAAAATTTCGATTTGATTCAGCCTATTGAATTGGTTTTTCAATTCGACTTTCCTGCCCAATTGGGTGTTGTTGTTTTTTTTTTTTTCAAACATCCTGGTGGGTTTATTTTATAGCTTTTTCACCCCCTTTGGCTTCTCCTAACCACACTGGCGCTGTGGTGTAAATAAAATAAAGAAACAAAAAGGACTTTTCCTCTCTCTGTTAAATCCTAGCTCATGTTTGCGGTCTAACACCAGAGCTCCTTCTTCCTTCATTCTGCATGCTAACTATCCATCTGCCATCTATGTCCTCCCCATTTCCCTTCCCTCTCCAGGAGGTCTGGCATCTTTCCTTTTTTCGTCTCCCTCCACAGATCCATTTTTTCTTAACTACCCTTTCATCCAGCATTTTTCCCTCCTTCCCCACCACCCCAGGGTCCACTAACTCTCCCTTTCTTTTCCCAACTACCCTCCTAACCAGTATCTCTATGCCCCCTTCCACACCATCCCTTGTGTCCAACTTCTCTCCCTTTCTGTTCTTTCCCTGCCTAAAACCCATGGTCCATCAACTATCTCCCTCTCCTCTATTTTCAGACCCATTATTTCTTCCCACCCAAAGTCCGGCATATGCGTGTCTCTTTGAACCCCCCTTCCCTCCATGTACTTCTACACCAGGGCCCCCCCTCCCCTGAAGGCCTGTCCCCCCTTAAAGGTCTGCATCCCACCCCTGAAGGTCTGTTCCCGCCTTGAAGGCCTGCACCCCCCCTGAAGGCCTGACCCCCTGAAGGCCTGCCTGCCTGTCCCCCTTGAAGGTCTGTCCCCCTTGAAGGCCTGCCTGTCTGTCCCCCTTGAAGGCCTGTCCCACCCCTTGAAGGCCTGTCCCACCCCTTTGAAAGCCTGTCCCCCCTTGAAAGCCTGCCTGTCTGTCCCCCTTGAAGGCCTGTTGCCCTCTTGAAGGCCTGTCCCCCCCTTGAAAGCCTGCCTGCCTTTCCCCCCCTTGAAGGCCTGTCCCTCCCTTGAAGGCCTGCCTGCCTGTCCCCCCTTGAATGCCTATTCCCCCCTTGAAGGCCTGACCCCCTCTTGAAGGCCGGCCTGCCTGTCCCCTTTGAAGGCCTGCCTGCCTGTCCCCCCTTGAAGGCCTATCCCCCCCATTGAAGGCTTGCCTGTCCACCCCACTCTGAAGGCATGATGCCCCGACCCACCCTGAAGGACCGCTCACCCCCAATCCTGAAGGACCGCTCATCCCCCTGGCCTCCCTGCACCACCTACGGTAGATAAGCAGCCCGCAGCGGGATCACGATGCCAGCGATCTCTGCGCTGCTTCGGCGCTGCTTCCTCTGCCACGGTCCTGCCCCTCCTCTGACATCAGAGGAGGGGCGGGACCGTGGTGGAGGAAGCAGCACCGACGCAGCGCAGGGATCTCTGGCATCATGATCCCGCTGCAGGCTGCTTCTCTACCGCAAATGGTGCGGGGGGCCGGGGGGAGAATCCAGATGTCGGGGGGGGGAACCGGACGCTAACGGCTTCAAGGCCGGGATTACCCCCTCAGGGCTTGTACCCGGGGCGGACCGCCTCCCGCCCCCCCTTGGTACATCACTGTGAAGACCTATATCTGAAAGAAACTGAAGGAGAATATCATGATGAACTATATCAAATGCTGCAGAGAGATCAAGCTGAAGTAGAATAGAACATTTATTTTGGAGACAAATTTTTGAAAGAAGAGAAATCAATAGGGTTTCAGTGCTAAAATTAGAATGAAACCCTTGTTGGAAAGGCTGAAGTAAGGAAAATTTCTCTAAATAGTCGGTAAGTTGACCAGCTACAATTGATTCTACCATTTTTGTCAGTAAAGGTATATTAGCAATTGGGCGATAATGAGAAGGAATTGTAGGATCTAGATCTACTTTTTTTTAGAAGAGGAGTAAGTGTTATTTGTTCCATAGAATGTGAAAAATAACCATTCTCCAAAGAGAAATTCAATAATGCAATTAACCATTTTCTTACTGCCAACTTTGGATGTCTAGCGCCATATATTCAAATCAGACTTAAATGTATGTTTTGAAAATGTCCCACCAAGGTACTCAGAAGGGAGTTCTTTTATTGCAAATGTAATTAGAAGATTGGAGATAGTGAAATCACATCCTGTGTTTAAGGATATTGATAAATGGATCACCTTCTCAATGAACAAGAATAAGAAGGAGATTTTTTTTAAATGTTTTTTATTGCAAGCATCACACAGAGACAGAACAGTTAAGTTGTCCTAAAAAACAAGAAAGAGCAATACAAGTGAATACTTAGAACACAAAGGCATCTTCCATTCAGCAAATACTCATAAAAATCTTCCAACATTTGGTCATTTCATATGCTGCAACTTCCAAATTTGTGAGATCATAAAAAGGAATTTGAGAACCCTGTTGATAAGATAGTATATCAGATGAGTTAATTCATTAATTGTTGAACTGAATTTGTAATCTATTTGCTTTGGACTGCAAAAAGCTATAGTTTGGACAGACAAGTAGAGCACTCCACATCAGAATAGGAAGGCAGGGCCACAATCAGGGCAGTACTACCAGTCCTGCATTCAGGGGCCCGGAGCTGACAGGGGGCCCGGGCTCCCCCAGGGTCCTAGGCCACAGTTCTTCAACCGCCAGTGCCGGTCCCAGTGGTGTACCTAGGGGGGGTAGTCCGCCCCAGGTGCACAGGAGAGAGCTGGATGGGGAACCCGCAGAATTAAATACATGTCGAGCCGCGAGGCTCGTCTTCTGTTCCTACCTGCCCTGCCGCTCACATATAGCCGATCGGAAGTGTTCCCCGATGTCAGCGCTGACGTCGGAGGGAGGGCTTAAGAATACTTCCGGACAGCTATTTGTGCGCGGCAGGGCAGGCAGGAAACAGGAGACAAGCCTCTCGGCTCGAGCTCCGTTTTGCTGAGAAAGTTGCAAAGATAGGCTGGGAGGCAAACGCGGAACACAAAAGGGGGGAGGGAGTGCATTTTGGTCACAAGGCATGAACTAGAGAATGACACGGTGGCGGTTTACCCGCGGCTACTGCGTTTAGCCGCGGGTAACCCGCCAAAAACGGGGAATGAAAATTAGCAGCCTCTGCGGGGACGGGGACAAGGCCATCACCGCCCCGTGGAGCGGTTAATGGTCTTGTCACCGCAGTGAGGCATAAAGGATCGTGCGGTCCCCGCACCCCCATCTGCCCACCTGCACACCGGCTCGATCGTTTAACCAGCTTCCTCTCTCCACTTCACCTTAGTTTGCCGGCTTTCTTTTTCGGAGACCGGAACGCTTTCAAAAGAGCCGCGCACGCGCGGCTGCTCAGTATTCAATCTTCTGCTCTGACCCAACCGGAAACAGGAAGTTGCAGCAGAGCAGAAGATTGAACTTTGAGCTGCCGCGCGTGCGCGGCTCTTTGAAAGCGTGCTGGTCGCCGAAAAAGAAAACCGGCAAACTAAGGAGAGCTGGAGAGCAATAGCATACCAAAGGGGGGGGGGCGGGAGGGGCGAAAAAGGTAATGGCGCCAGGCCTTGGAGCACCGAGGAAGACCGCTTCTCCCCCCTCCCAGCCAAACCTCCGCTGACCCTCCTATCTCCCCCCCCAAGTGAACCTTTCCGACCCTCCCTGCGAAAGCAGAAAACCTCCCTCCAGTAGCGTCGACTTTCTCCTCCCTCTGCCGCATCACTGATGATGTCATCAGTTACGCGGCAGAGGGAGGAGAAAGCCGCGAAGGAGGTTTGCTGCTCTCGATGGGAGGGTCGGAAAGGTTCACGGGGGGGGAGATAGGAGGGTCAGCGGGGATTCGGCTGGGAGGGGGGAGAAGCGGTCTGCCTCAGTGCTCCATTACCTTTTTCAGGCAGCAGCAGCGTTTACAATTCGCTGCTGTTGCCGGCTTCAGGCCTTGTTCTCTGCCGGGTCCTGCCTACTTCCTGTTTTCATGAGAGGAAGGCCCGAAGCGGGCAACAGCAGTGAATTGTGAATGCTGATGCTGCCCGATGAAGTTCAGGACATTGGGGAAGGAGCAAGGAGAAATCGGCTGCTGGCTTGGGGGTGAGGGTAGGGAAAGAATCGTGGAAGTGGAGAAATTGGCACGATGGCTTTGTGGGGGCTAGGGGAGAGAGAAAGAAAGGAAAAAATAAAGAGGGGGGCAGGGGGAGAGAGAAAGAAAGGCAGAAATAAAGAGGGGAACCAAGGGGAGAGAGAAAGAAAGGCAGAAATAAAGAGGGGGTCAAAAGGGAGAGAAAGAAAGGCAGAAAGAAAGAGGGGAGCCAGGGGGAGAGAGTAAGAAAGAGGGGGGGGGGGGGGCAGGAGAAGAAAGAAGAAGGATCAGAAGAAGGACCAGAGACTCATGAAATCACCAGACAAAAAGATAGGAAAAATGATTTTATTTTCAACTTAGTGATCAAAATGTGTCCATTTTGAGAATTTATATCTGCTGTCTATATTTTGCACTATGGCCCCCTTTTACTAAAACGCAATAGCGGTTTTTAGCGCAGGGAGCCTATGAGCGTCGAGAGCAGCGTGGGGCATTCAGCGCAGCTCCCTGCGCTAAAAACCGCTATCGCAGTTTAGTAAAAAGGGAGGGGGAATATTTGTCTATTTTTGTATAGTTGTTACTGAGGTGACATTGCATAAAGTCATCTGCCTTGACCTCTTTGAAAACCCGCGGAATATAAATGATAATTAACATTTTCTCTGCATACAGCGTGCTTTGTGTTTTTAAAATTTTATTGTTGGTAGATCATTTTGACTTGGCCACAAAGGTAAGGGGGAGGGAGGGAGGGGAGCTGCTGAAAGACATCTAGTAATCCTTGCAGGCTTGACTGTGCAGGGAATTATTTTTGTAAAATCATGTTTTGTTATGTGACTGGCATTATCTAGACTTTAATTTCTATGAATGAATAGAATGAAAATGATATAAAATTACTTGCTTGCGGGGACCGCGTGTTCCGGCTCACACAAGGAAGGAGGGGGTGAAAGGGAAAAAGTTTCTCTTCCTTGGAAATAGATTCTGAAGTGACCTCATCAAAGAAGACCAGCACTAAATGTACAAGAAATCCCTTAAACAATGTCAAAAGAGCCCAAAATAGAAAACTGCTACTGCCTTGAGACTCCATTATTGAAGGAATCAACTTGAAATCACAGAAGAGACAGGAAAAGGTTAAATGCCTCATGGAATCCTCAGGTACAAAACACAAACCAAATTGTGAATGAAATCAGAGCAGACAGTAAGAATTATAAAATTGATGTCATTATCCATCTGGAGAAAAAGGCGTACTAGAAATAATGCCTCAGCAATACAATTTTCAGAAGTTCTATTTGCTCATGGTAAGGGAGAAGAGAGACTGCTAGTGATGGTGGGGGGACTGATAGAAGATATGAAAGAAGGATGGTAGAAAGGAACAGATGGTAAAGGAGGGAGGGAAGGGTGGTGGTGGAAAGGAATAGAACAGACATTGAAAGAGGGTAGAGAGGAACAGACCCTGAAAGGAAATGTGGAAGGCAGAGTGGGGAGAAGACGCTGGAAGGGAAGAAGACAGATGCCAGACTATGGGGGAGCGGAGGGAAGAAAATGGGTGCTAGACGGGGACGGTGACGGGGCAGTGAATGGGATGGCAGTGGCGGTGACGGGGCGGTGAAAGGGATGGCGGTGATGGTGACGGGGCGGTGAAAGGAATGGCGGTGACGGGGCGGTGCAGAGGATGGTGGGCCGGGGACGGTGCAGTGATGGGGACTCCTCCCCCCAATCAGGTCAGCGCATGTGCTACTTAACAGGACCCTTTGCGGCGCACGCCTTGATTTTTACACTGCTACTCACTTCACCTCCAGGCTGCACGAAGAATTATTTTATTAATCTATTGATTTTTCTCTATGTTTTACCTGTTTTAAGTTTTATTCATTGTTTTTAATTTGTCTTGTAGTTTGTTTGGTGTGATTACCTCTGCCACCGCAAAGCGGCGGCCTGCCGGACTCCTCCCCCCAATCAGGTCAGCGCATGTGCTACTTAACAGGACCCTTTGCGGGTTCGGTAAAAAAGGTAAACACAAAAGGTAAGGGGTAAAATCCAAAGCACAGTTTAAGAAGAGTCCCTAAAACGAATAGAATTCAAGTGTTAAAAGCGTCATTGAATAAATAGGTTTTTAAAAGTTTTTTAAATGTTACGATATCGCGTTCAATTCTAATATACTGAAGAAGCGCCTTCCACCATTGTGGTCCCATTACTGTGAACATGTCTGCTTCCTAGTCCCTATAATTTTCAAGGAGGGTATGGAAAGTAGATTTTGATCGGAAGTTCGAAGTGAGCGTTGGGTTTTGTAAGGGATTAGTGATCTAGAAATAAATTGAGGTTCATTAGTTGCTAAAGTTTTAAAAATAAGAAGCATTATTTTAAACGTTATCCTATGGCTGATTGGTAGCCAGTGAGCATCTTTTAGTAATGGGGAAACATGGTCGTATTTTTTCGCATTATATATTAATTTTATGGCCATGTTCTGTATTAACTGTAGTCTTCTTTTTTCTTTCTGCGTGATATTAATAAGTAGAGCGTTGCAGTAGTCAATTGGTATGGACTAATAAAGAGCCAGGAACACAAAATATTTGAATTTACAGACTTATGACTTTTTTACATTATGTTTACAATAGCCATAAATAATACAAAACTTTGCTAAAATAATTATGATTGGAACCAGCGTAATGTAAAATTTATTACGATAGGAAAAACACACTATAAAACAAATTACACACTTACATATACAAATCTGGGGGGGGGAGTGAGAAATCGCCTCACTTGTCATTCCAATTTCCAGATCATTTATAAATATGTTAAATAGCAGTGGTCCCAGTACAGATCCCTGTGGCACTCCACTGTTAATTCTCCATTTAAAAAAATGACCATGTAACCCTACCCTGTTTTCTATTCAATAACCAATTCCTAAACCACAACTGAACTGAAAACTCATGTGGTTGTAGGATTCTGTTCAATTTTTCTGCCAAGCATTTTTGTTTTCAGCTGCCTCTCATAAACTGAAACCTGGTTCATGGTAATAATTTTTTTTAAAAAACAAGGTTTTTGTGAACAACATAAGTTGTAAGAAATTTGGGAAAGAGAAATTTACCAAATTTTAAACATCTATGGTAGACAACAACATGTTCAAACTTAAAAAGAAACCTGGACATGTAAATATATTACACTGAAACCAATTAAAATTATATATAAAATGAGGATTGGCTATCCAATACTGAGAATCAGAAAGATTGCGGTTAGAAATGGGAAAATCATTAAAATACTGGATATAAAGTATTATCTGTAAAAGTGTAATCATAGTAATTTGTTCAAAATACAAAATGACAGATTAATAAAAGTCTTACATAGAGACCAATTACGATTAGTTACTTGGGAAATAACTGATGATGATGATGACTAATAGTAGAAAAAGCAAGACAGAAAAGAATATAAAAAGAAAATTGCAAAATATGAATATTACCAAGTACATGTTAATGAATCTGATGTCTGATATGTTATTCAATGTGAAAATGTGACCTTTTCAAGTGCAGTACATGAGGTAACTGAAGTTAAACAGGAAGAGTCAGATGAGTTAAGATGTTCACGAGAAGAGAATAAGGGAAAAGTTCCACAGTTCTTAATGGAAATATTCATTTTAGATTAGATGTTATATATAGAAATAAAACAAAAAACAAAGGAAATAAGGTTATATCTTTTTATTGGACTAAATGCATTTTATGATGAGCTGTCAAATGTAATCTTTCTTCTTCAGATCAGAAATAAGCAAATGTTGACAAATATCAGTATATATAAGGAAAACATAAAAGCATTTCAGAGATAGTTTTACAGGAAGAGGGAGGGATGGGTGGGTGAGCAGGAGATAGAAAAATGCCAAAGAAATTTTAAATGCCTTTGTAGTGGAAAAGGAAAGACAAAATCCAGCTATACTCAGATCTTGAAGAATTAATCAAGAAACGATCGTTAGTGGTAGCAATTAGAGAATGACACGGGGAAAAAATCTGTCCCCGTCACCGCCCCGTCCCCGGCCCACCATCCTCTGCACCGCCCCGTCACCGCCGTTCCCTTCACCGCCCCGTCACCATCACCGCCATCCCTTTCACCGCCCCGTCACCACCACTGCCATCCCATTCACCGCCCCGTCCCCATCCCCGCTGCACCCATATAAGCCTTAGTACTGTAATATTTAGCTTATTCCTTTCTTATAAATCAAAGTTCCTGCTGCTGAACTAGAGAAAGAGATGTTCAGCTGGCAGGGCTTTGTTTATAAATTTGTATCAACACAACTAATATACTATTTTATCCTAAAGCAAAAAATAAATAAATAAATATAATTTTTTTTTCTACCTTTGTTGTCTGGTTTCTGCTTTCCACATCTTCTTATTCAATTCCTTCCATCCACTGTGTGTCTTCTCTCTGCATCTTCCATTTGCTGTTACTGTGCATCTCCCTTCACCCCCCCCCCCCCATTGGTCTAGCACCCATCTTTTTCCCTCCGCTCCCCCATAGTCTGGCATCTGTCTTCTTCCCACTCTGTCTTCCACATTTCCCTTCGGGGTCTGTTCCTCTCCACCCTCCTTCAATGTCTGTCCTATTCCTTTCCACCACCACCCTTCCCTCCCTCCTTTACCATCTGTTCCTTTCTACTACCCTTCAGCTCCTCTCGCATGGCCTATCTATCTACCTTCCTCCCTCTTATTTTCATGGCACGTTACAATGTAATTTGTGCAAGCCACTGGAGCCTGCGAGCTCGGTCCCTGTCCCATCCCCACAAACCATCTCGCTTCTGTGCTCCATTTCTAATATCTCCCCTATGTATCTGCCATTGCCCCCCCCTGTGTCTATATACCATCCCCATGGCATGTCCCCTTTATGTCTCTGTCCCTATGCCCCATGCACATAATTTCCCCTCTTTCTGTTACCTTCCTGTGTCCAAATTTCCCCTATCTTCCTCTTCCATACCAGTGTGTCTCTTCTTTTCAACCCCATCTAGCTTTTTCCCCTCTTTCTTCCTCCCCCCCCTGTTTCTAGCATCTGGCTCACCTGCCTGTCCTTCCCTTTCTTTCCTGCGGTGGGTTTTTCTTTCCATCTTCATCCCCTTGGCCCAGAATCCTTTTCCCTTTCACTCCCTCCTTCCAGTTTGAGCCGGGAACATGGGCGATCGCACGGTCCTCGCAGCCCCTACCCGCCTGCCCAATCGATCCTAGTGTTTAGGCAGCTCTCTCCCTTCTCCTCACCTTAGTTTGTAGGTTTTCTTTTTCGGCGACCTGCACACTTTCCCAAAGAGCCGCGCACTCGCGTCTGCTCAGTGTTCAATCTTCTGCTCTGCTGCAACTTCCTGTTTCCGGTTGCGTCATAGCAGAAGATCGAAACTGAGCAGCAGCGGGTGCGCGGCTCTTTGATAGCGTGCAGGTCGCCGAAAAAGAAAACTTACAAACTAAGGTGATGAGAAGGGAGAGAGCTGGCTAATCACTAGGATCGATTGGGCAGGCGGGTGTGGGCTGCGGGGACCGCGCGATCCTTCATGCCTCACTGCGGGGACAAGACCATTCATCGCTCCACGGGGCGGTGAATGGCCTTGTCCCCGTCGCTGCAGCGACTGCTAGTTTTCGTTCCCCGTTTTGACGGGTCACCCGCGGCTAAATGTGGTGGCCGCGGTAAACCGCCACCGTGTCATTCTCTAGTAGCAATCAAACACTGGATGGACTGTAACAGGTTGAAGTTAAGTATTCAGAAGATGCAGGTGTTGTGTGTTACGAGAACCCTGAGTGCTAATGTTGAGTTGCTGGGATAGTGAGACGTGGTGAGATGTGAGGTGAAGTATCTCAGTGTGCTTTTGAATTCAGGACATACCATGAGAGGGCAGATGCTTGCAGTAGTTCAGAAGGTGTACTTTCATCTTCGGTTAGTCAATGGACTTAGTCCTTATTTGGTGGCTCCATTGTTTAGGATGGTATTACAGTCAATGGTATTATCCGTTTTCAACTATTGCAGTCTGGTGTTCTTGGGAGTACCAGAATCAGTTTTGGGTGTGCTTCAGGTGGCCCAGAATTCAGTGGTATGTTCTCTATTTAAATTGGATAGATGTGAGCATGTGACAGAATATTTTATAAGGCTGTATTGGCTGAAAGTAAGGGACAAGATATGTTACAAGCTACTGGTAAATGTTTTCATGTGCTTACAGAAGTTGGCCCTCAAACGCCTGGTCCAGAGCATCTTGCCACATGAGCCTTTCTTACTGCTTTACTCATTTGAGCATTGTGATCTGTTTGTTCCATCTGTGTGGGACTTAAGGCTTTCCTCTTCCAGTAACAGTGTCTTTCACTGTATTGGCCCCAAAGAATGGAACAACCTTCCAGGATATATTTGCCAAACAGCAAAATTTACAGAACTTTAGGAAAATGCTGAAAAGACACCTGTTCTGAGTCTGAGTTTGGCAGAGGGAGAAGGAGTGGTGACTGTTGAGTGCTGAGTGCTGAGTGCTGGTCACGGAGGTTTTCAATGGTCTGGTCTGTTCTATTTGGCATAATGATGTTTGTTATTGAGGCATCCTATAAGCTTTTGCAATTTTATATTTTGATGTATTTTAGAGTATGACCAATTTTGGGGCCTTAAATGATGTTTGTCATTGATGTGACGTGTATGTCATATACAATTTGATTTGTATATGTAAGTGTGTAATTTGTTTTATAGTGTGTTTTTTAATGTGATTTGTACAATAAATGTTATATCTTATTTTGTACGTTAACATGTAACTCACTCTGTATAAGGGCGGGTGATAAATAAACAAGCAAACAAACAAAAGTGCATTTCTACAATAAAGAGACTCCCAATAAACTGGAATACAATTTTAAACAAAATAATACATGCTTGAACCCCTCCCCCCACAAGATGAATAAAACTAGAAAATTGCATAGAAAGTTTCAGATATAGGGTAAAATCACAACTTTCCGCAAACAAAAGTAAATCCTCTACAGTACAACCTTTCCCCACTAGTAAATAAGCTTACAAAATAATCAAAACATTGTAATCAAACATGTAGACAAAGGAGGTGCTATAGTAATTATGGACACATAATTACATTGGAGAAGGACACATACAACTCTCAGATAACACAAACTATAAGAAATTGACTGGAGACCCCACAAAAGATTATACTAAACAGCTAAAAAGTCTCATCAATACACTTCCAAAGCTGGTACAACCACATTTAAAGAAACTCATACCTAACCATCTTTCTGTAGGCACATTTTATATGCTGTCAAAAATCCATAAACCTAACAACCTTGGCAGACCAATCATATCCGGTATTGGCACACTCACAGAAGAAATATCTGGATTTATAGAAGGGATTCTTAAACCCTTACAGCCAGATTCTGTAAAGGACACTGGTCTCAGCAGCTGCCTAAGAAGCAGCTGAGAATCGTATACTGGATCCTATACCCTAATGAACAGACACCTAACCCCACTACCCCCTACCTCCGATTCTCTAACCAGCACCCATGTTACAGGCGCTGGTTATAGAATTGCACATGCCTGATCAGGGATCCCTTGACAACAGCTGATTATAGCAAGGAAATCCCTGATCAGCTGAGCCAACAGGCCTCCCTGAAGCCTTTTGGGGAGACCTGCTGGCTCAGTTGATTGGGGGACAATACCCCTGCTGTGATCAACTGAATGGCTGTGGCAGAGGGTGCCCCGATATCAGCAGGAGAGATGCCCACTCCCTCCTGCCAGAACCTCCAAAACCTCATGCGAAGTCCCCTGATAGGAGGGATGCAAACTCCCTCCTGCCAAAACCCTCCCAGAACTTCCAACTCCCCCATACCAGTGATATCCCTCTCCAGATCCACCTGATATTCTCCCCAAGCCTCTGAACCTCTGAGCTTGCACCTCAAAACCCTATCTTTGTAAGTGAAGTATCAGCCACAGGGATGCTTACTCCCTCCGACTGGCAGACCTGTCTCTTTAAAATGGCAGGCCTTCCCCTTCCCAGTACATCCTTGGATGAACCATGGAGGGGTCTAAGACTTTGATTAGCTCAGATGCCTAAGGCCTCACTCAATTTGAGTTTTAAGCCAAACCCATTGCATCCCAGGATGCACTGGGAAGGAGACCTAAGATCCTGATTGGCCAGGTGCCTATGTCCCTTCCTTTGGAAGGGGCCTTAGGCACTGAGCCAGAGTCTTAGGTCCCTTCCTGTTTCAGCCCAGGATGCACCGAGAAAGGGAAGGCCCACCATTTTAAAGCAATGGGCCTGCCAGCCTGAGGGAGTAAGCATCCTCCGGCTGGACTTTTACCTACAAAGGTATGGGGTGGGGGGGTATCTAGGGGGGCTTTGTGTATGGGCTCAGGGGTCTAGAGGGAGTTTGAGGGGAGGGGGGTCTGGAGGAGGGGTATCACTGGTTGAAGGGTTGGAAGTTCTGTGGGGTTTTCCAGCAGGAGAGACTTCATGGGGGGTTGTAGATTCTGGTAGAAAGGAGTGGGTATTCCTCCTGCTGATGTTGTGGGGTTCCCTGCCGTAGCTGCTCAGCTGATTGTGGCAGGGCTATTTTGCTGGCCTATCATGGCTGGCATCTATCAAGGCCCTAGTGAGATGCCTAGGGCCTCTTAAGCTCACCCAAGGCCACTTCCAGGAGAAATTATGCCCATGCCCAGCTTTGGGCAACCTTACGTGTCCTGATGCATCTCCCTTGACTGCAACAAATGCCTAAAGTAAAGTGTAGGCAGCCTGTTTTGGGGTTGTTGGTTTTTTTTAAATGTGCATCCTGATTGGCTGATAGACAGAGGTAGGAAACCTACTGTTACCTACAATTGGGACACCCATTTATGGAATCAACCCCTTAATGTAGAAGACAAAGAGTTTCATACAAGACATCACAGACTTCCTGAACAAATTAAATAATATCAAGCAGTTACTCCTTGATGTACTTCTAGTCACAATGGATATAGAATCGCTATACAGCAATAACCCTCATGCAGAAGGCATAGCTGCATGTTAAAAATTCCTAAAATCATCAACCCTGGACCACCAACACTCACCAGGAACTATTACAGCATTAATCAAATTCATTCTAACACAACTATTTCTGCTTTAATAATGATATCTATCTGCAAATCAAAGGCACAACTATGGGCACCAGGATGGCACCACAATATGCAAACCTCTTCAAGGCAGAACTAGCACTTAGAGACCCAAATATAGAAAAAAACGTAAAAAAATTTTTTCGAACGTTCACATGTTGTTATAGGAGGCTTGTGATCCCTAAATCAGTGTTTTTTTTTATTTTGACATTTTAGTAACTTTTGGGGAGGATGTTGTAAAATTGCAACGCTGGGCCTGTAAGGTAGCAGAATTTCAATAGTGTCACTCTCTCTCTGAACACATGTAAGGAATAATTAAAAGTTTATTTGTACTTTACAGCTTATAAAGACCCACCTAAGTTTATGTATATACACAACAACAATAGTATAATAAAGAAAAAAGTAATTTTTATTATCAATTTAATACAAAAAATGAGTATCATATAAAAATGCAAATTTTTCCCTGTGAAGCGCCCATTGACTTAAGAACATAAGAACATAAGCAGTGCCTCCGCTGGGTCAGACCTCAGGTCCATCTTGCCCAGCAGTCCGCTCTCGCGGCGGCCCGAACAGGTCACGGCCTGTCTGAGACATCAGAAGGGGTCCCCTTGCCACCTTGGTTTCCCATTGAGTTTTATCTTCCCATCGAAGTCCTAACCCTCCGGTCTTGCACATGCACGACCTGGTCGGATTTCTATACTTATTACTTGGTTTGCTTTCTATACCTGTGTTACATCCCAGCACCTCTCTCAGTATCCCACGATCCCCCTATCCCTCAGGAATCCATCCAATCCCTGTTTGAATCCCTGTACCGTACTCTGCCTGATCACTTCCTCCGGTAGCGCATTCCAAGTGTCCACGACCCTTTGGGTGAAGAAAAACTTCCTTGCATTTGTTCTGAACCTATCTCCCTTCAGTTTCTCCGAATGCCCCCTCGTGCCTGTTGACCCCTTCAGCCTGAAGAATCTGTCCCTATCCACCCTCTCTATGCCCCTCATGATCTTGAAGGTCTCTATCATATCTCCCCTGAGCCTCCTTTTTTCCAGAGAGAAGAGCCCCAGCCTATCCAACCTCTCGGCATATGGGCAGTGTTCCAGCCCTCTTACCAGTTTCGTTGCTCTCCTTTGGACTCTCTCAAGCACTGCCATGTCCTTCTTGAGGTACGGCGACCAGTATTGAACGCAGTATTCCAGATGTGGACGCACCATAGCTCTATACAATGGCATGATGACTTCTCGCGTCCTGGTTGTTATGCCCCTCTTTATGATGCCCAGCATTCTGTTGGCTTTTTTCGAGGCTGCTGCGCACTGTGCAGATGGCTTCAGTGATGCATCTACCAGCACACCCAAGTCTCTCTCAAGACTGCTGTCTCCCAATAATGCCCCCCCCCAATTTGTATTTGAACAGCGGGTTCTTTTTACCTATATGCATGACCTTGCATTTTTCCACGTTAAAGCGCATTTGCCATTTGTTTGCCCAGTCTTCCAGCTTGTCCAGGTCCCTTTGCAGGTCCTCACACTCCTCCCTAGACCTAACTCTGCCGCACAGTTTGGTATCGTCTGCAAATTTTATAACCTCGCACTTTGCCTCTTTTTCCAGGTCATTGATAAATATGTTGAAGAGTAACGGCCCCAGCACCGATCCCTGTGGCACACCGCTCGTGACTCCCCGCCAGTCAGAGTATTGTCCCTTTACTCCGACCCTCTGCAGTCTACCCGACAACCAGTGCTCGATCCATCTGTGCACATCCCCTCCCACCCCGTGGTTCCACAGTTTCCTAAGCAGCCTTTCATGTGGCACCTTGTCGAAAGCCTTTTGAAAATCAAGGTAAATGATGTCTATAGGTTCCCCATTGTCCACCCGACTGCTTATTCCCTCAAAGAAGTGCAGAAGGTTCGTTAAGCATGACCTTCCCTTACAGAATCCATGCTGGCTTGTTCTCAGTAGGCCATATCTCTCGATATGCTCGCAAATACCATCCTTGATCATAGCTTCCACCATCTTCCCTATAATTGAAGTCAGGCTCACCGGCCTGTAGTTTCCGGGGTCACCCCTCGATCCCTTCTTGAAGATAGGTGTGACATTCGCCAATTTCCAGTCCTCTGGTACCTCTCCAGTTTTCAAGGATAGGTTGCAAACATGCTGGATTGTGCCCGCTATTTCTTGTCTTAGTTCTTTCAGAACCCTTGGGTGGATCCCGTCCGGGCCCGGCGATTTGCCGCATTTTAACCTGTCTATCTGCTTGAGGACATCCTCCTTACTTACCTCTATGTGTTCTAATTTTTCAGCCTGTTCCCCACTCATGAGCTCCTCTGAGTCTGGTATATTAGATGTGTCTTCTCTCGTGAAAACCGACGAGAAGAACGTGTTCAACCTCTCAGCTACCTCTTTATCCTCCTTGATCACTCCCTTCCTATCCCCATCGTCCAACGGCCCCACCTCCTCTCTCGCTGGTCGCTTCCCCTTTACGTAACTGAAGAATGCCTTGAAGTTTTTCGCCTCCCTGGCCAGCCCCTCTTCATATTTCCCTTTTGCTTTTCTAACCTCTCGGTGGCATTCCTTTTGGCATTTCTATCAGCGGTAATCAAGAAATTTCGTGTTTTTGCACAAAAAATTTCATGTTAGCGCAAATCTTTTGGCAGTTTTGTCCCAGCGTTGAATCTTCTCCACTGGTTGTGGGCCAGCAAAGGAAGACACAAGTGTAACCTGTCTGTTGTCAAACCATTTCACAGCACAAATGTTGTGATTTGACTCCACTCTGACATCAAAGCTTCCTCTTCCCTTTTTCTTCAAGCTTTTCTCATCCTCAAGATTACAGTTTGGAAGGCGCACTTGTCTGGCTGTTCCTGTGTAATGAATTCCACAATCCAGCAGCCTAACTATCAATGGGATGCTGGTGAAAAAGTTGTCTGCATAGATCTTGTAGTTGTGACTATGTGGAAGTGTGGAAGCAAGTTTCATCACAACATCCCCTGATAGTCCAAGTTCAGATCTTGCCCATATTCCATTCACACTGCCTTGGTACACATCAAAATCACAAAGTATACCAGAGATTCCAGTCCTTGCCCACAGCTTGAACCCCCATGGGTTTGGCTTGCCACGCATGTACTGTTTGATGCTGCTGAATTTCCCCCTGAAAGGGATCATCATTTCATCAACAGAGTTATGTTCTTCAGGGACCACTTTTAGGCATTTCTCTCTGAAAGCATCAAGCCATGGTCTGAGTTTCCAGAGTTTGTCACTTTTTTGTTCCATCTCAGACACGGTTAGATTGTTCACAAAATGTAATGATGTCAACAGAGACTGGAATCTGTTTCGTGACATTACATCAGCGACAGGACTGTATCTTGTGTCTGCTTCCCAGTACATACGGACTCCAGGCATTTGGACAAGACCCATCTTCAGATACATGCCAATCATCTGCTCTATTTCCTTTGTGTTTGTGTTTATAGATGATCCTTTCTTCTGAAAACTGTACTGATTTGTGTTATCTGCCAGAGCGTTGATCATATCTTCTGTCACAAACTTCTGAAAGTACTCCAGTGGTGTGCAGAGGGAATGGACATCATTACTGACATCCTGACCAGAAAAATCAGTACTGGGAGAGATGAAATTCTTTTTCAGCCATCGATATCTGTCACGGGGCCCAGTCTTGGCATCAGGATGTTCTGCCTCTGTTGGGATGATTTGAACATCAGAAGTTAGGTGGTCATCGGGTAATTTATTTTCCTTGTCCACTTCACCGATAACTCCATATTCCACAATTTCTATCAAGTAGACCTATTGTTCAATTAGACATGCAAACACTTTAATCCTCACCTCCTGGAGATTTATCACCTTCTCAAGTTTAAAGTGCAGACAAAACCTTGCTATCACTTTGACCCACTGTTGTAAAATTACAACATAGAAATAACCAGCTCTAAATCTCTTAAAATCAGTATATTTAATGATGTCATAAAATCTGCATGATCTACACATATTAATGATCACATAAAAAAATATTTCAAGCTTTTTACTTACTTTAGTCCTGATTAGAGAATGACACGGTGAAAAAATTGGTCCCCGTCACCGCCCCGTCCCCGTCTCACCATCCCCGTCACCGCC
The DNA here is from genome assembly GCF_902459505.1 of Geotrypetes seraphini. Classification (NCBI taxonomy): domain Eukaryota; kingdom Metazoa; phylum Chordata; class Amphibia; order Gymnophiona; family Dermophiidae; genus Geotrypetes; species Geotrypetes seraphini. The sequence continues at coordinate 105,877,018 of NC_047089.1, read as the reverse complement.
CCGTCCCCGTCTCACCAACCCCGTCACCGCCCCGTCCCCGTCTCACCATCCTCTTCACCGCCCCGTCACCGCCACTGCCACCCCATTCACCGCCCCGTCACCGCCACTGCAATCCCATTCACTTTTCTTTATTTACGTATAAAGGAAACATTCTTTAAAACTTTAAAACTTAGTTAAATATTAGTTAATAACTATACAAAAACAAAACACGCAGAGAAAAAATTAATTAATAAAAATTCTCAAAACTGACACATTTTGATCACTAAATTTAAAATAGTTATTTTTCATACAGTTTTTCAATCACTAATCTTCCACCACCCCTGGGGCTAGCAATGCAAAAACAAACACGACATGTACTTTAAATGCTGCCGTGATTAGCATAGTGACCGCGGCTACGGCTGCAAGTCTCCCCTCCCCCCAGCGATCATGGCAGGAGGGCACCCAACCCCTCCTGTAGACCCCCCCAACGGCCCTCCCGACAATCGCAGCAGAAGGGTACCCAACCCCTCCTGCCGGTCCTCCCAATGGCCTCCCCTAAGATCGCCGGCAGGAGGGTACCCAACCCCTCCTGCTGGACCCCCCCCCCAACGAACCCTCCCACCCCGGAACCCCCTTAGTCTTACTTTTCAAGTTGGACCGGACAGCTCCTCGCTCGTCTGGCCAGCAGGCCTGCCTCCGTCCAAATGAGGCGGGCCCGCCCCTCCCCTCCCCTCCCCTGCCTCCCAATGGCCTCCCCTAAGATCGCCGGCAGGAGGGTACCCAACCCCTCCTGCTGGACCCCCCCCCCCAACGAACCCTCCCACCCCGGAACCCCCTTAGTCTTACTTTTCAAGTTGGACCGGAAAGCTCCTCGCTCGTCTGGCCAGCAGGCCTGCCTCCGTCCAAATGAGGCGGGCCCGCCCCTACCCTGCCCAACCCACAGGATCCTAGGGCCTGATTGGTCTAGGCACCTAAAGCCACTCCCGCTATAGGAGGGGCCTTAGGTGCTTGGGCCAATCAGGCCCTAGGATCCTGTGGGTTAGGCAGGGGAGGGGAGGGGCGGGCCCGCCTCATTTGGACGGAGGCAGGCCTGCTGGCCAGACGAGCGAGGAGCTGTCCGGTCCAACTTGAAAAGTAAGACTAAGGGGGTTCCGGGGTGGGAGGGTTCGTTGGGGGGGGGTCCAGCAGGAGGGGTTGGGTACCCTCCTGCCGGCGATCTTAAGGGAGGCCATTGGGAGGCAGGGGAGGGGAGGGGAGGGGAGGGGCGGGCCCGCCTCATTTGGATGGAGGCAGGCCTGCTGGCCAGACGAGCGAGGAGCTGTCCGGTCCAACTTGAAAAGTAAGACTAAGGGGGTTCCGGGGTGGGAGGGTTCGTTGGGGGGGGGTCCAGCAGGAGGGGTTGGGTACCCTCCTGCCGGCGATCTTAGGGGAGGCCATTGGGAGGACCGGCAGGAGGGGTTGGGTACCCTTCTGCTGCGATTGGCAGGAAGGGTTGAAATGACAAATGAGGAGCACGGTGAAATAGCGGTTCCTAGAAGGGGGTACATTGGCCCGCGGGGACAAACCTGTTCACCGTTTCCGCGGTCGGTGAATGGCCTTGTCCCCGTCACCGCAGCGACTGCTATTTTTCTTCCCCGTTTTCGGCGGTGACCCGCGGCTTAAATGCGGTGGCCGCGGGTAAACCGTCACCGTGTCATTCTCTAGTCCTGATGTATCCCGTCCAAAACAACAAGATGATATACTCCAAAGCAGGCAACAGGGTTGTATGACTTCATGGCCAGATAAACAGACCTATTTACACATTCAACCATCCAATGGTGTTGCTGAACTGAACAATAGGTTCTATTAGTAATGTACATGAAGTTTTAAAAAGAAAAAAAATGGGGGAGGGTTTATTTTGTAGCCTTAAATGTGATGATGTAATATTACAACACTGGGTCTCAGGGGAGTGCAGACAAAACCTTGCTATCACTTTGACCCACTGTTGTAAAATTACAACATAGAAATAACCAGCTCTAAATCTCTTAAAATCAGTATATTCAATGATGTCATAAAATCTGCATGATCTACACATATTAATGATCACATAAAAAAATATTTCAAGCTTTTTACTTACTTTAGTCCTGATGTATCCCATCCAAAACAACAAGATGATATACTCCAAAGCAGGCAACAGGGTTGTATGACTTCATGGCCAGATAAACAGACCTATTTACACATTCAACCATCCAATGGTGTTGCAGAACTGAACAATAGGTTCTATTAGTAATGTACATGAAGTTTTAAAAAGAAAAAAAATGGGGGAGGGTTTATTTTGTAGCCTTAAATGTGATGTTGTAATATTACAACACTGGGTCTCTGGGGGCTAGAAGAGATATTTCTAAATATATTTCAAACACAACCCCTGAAATACTATCAGTATATTGAAGTCATTTTTATGATTTGAACTGAGGGAGAAGAGACAAACAATTCTACAATTCTTTCAATACATACTGTCCTACTATCAAATTCAACACTGATTATTTCCCCAAGAAAAAAGTCAATTTTCTAGCACCACAGTATCTATCAACAATGGTTGCATACAAACATCTATTTACAAGAAACCTACAAACAGATGCAGCTACCTCCACAATTTCAGCTTTCAACCTTCACATATACTGTATATATATTTTAAAAAATCAATTATATACAGCCAAGACACACGATACCACCGCATCTGCTCTGACCCAAGAGAGAGAGATAAATACCTAAAGGCCCTGACTGAATGCTTCAAGCAAAAAGGATACAACCCTAAAATAGTTTCAAAGAATATTGCCTCATCCCTTAAAACAGTGTTTCTCAATCCAGTCCTGGAGTACCTCCTTGCCAGTCAGGTTTTTAGGATATCCACAATGAATATGCATAAGCTTAATTTGAATACACTGCCTCCATTATATGCAAATTTATTTCATGCATATTCATTGAGGATATTCATAAAATCTGACTGGCAAGAAGGGTACTCCAGGATTTAGTTGAGAAACACTGCCTTAAAACACCCAGAGAAAATTTACTATACTACAAGGACATACAGGACCCCCTTGGTAGTGACATACAATCCAGAGTTGGAAAAACTAAGAAAAATTATATGAGATCTACAACCACTACTCCAGGAAGATGAATTACTAAAAGAAATATTGCTAGCTCCACCTGTGCTGGCTTTCTGTCAGCTACCTAATTTGAAACAAAAATTGGTAAAAAGCAAGCTTACCACACAAACCCATGAAGAAAATGGCACACATATCTCAAAGGATCCCATGATCACTCATATGGGAAAAACATTCAGCATAAACGGATCCTTCACGTGTTTATCATCTAATGTGGTACTGTATACATCATTCAATGCAAAGAGGCATGTTACATTGGTAAAACAAACCAGATGCTAAAGACCAGAATCAACCTACATAGATATCATATTAAAAATTGCAATACCAGCAGGATGTCACCTCTATCAGGTAACTCTTTGAAAAAACAGACCACTGCACCAATGATTTTATGGTAAGAATACTACAAGGGAACTTTAAGACAATCCAAGAACGTAAAACCTTTGAAATTAAAATGATACAATATTTTGACACCTACCAGACAGGTCTTTCCATTACAAAGACATTTAAAACTGCTTTGTCATCTCTCTGTCAACTGCTCACCCACCCACCCCTCCTTCTTCTTTGAAACTATCCCTGAAATGCTTTCATGTTTTCTTATATATACTGATATTTGTCAACATTTGCTTATTTCTAATCTGAAGAAGAAAGGTTACCTTTGAAAGCTTATAATAAAATGCATTGAGTTAGTCCAATAAAAAAGGCATTTTATTTCTATATATTACCTTGGAAAATGGACTAACACAGCCACTACACCATTTCACTCAAGAATAGATGTTGAAATATATTAGCCCAGTGAAAATATGCAAGAGTTGACAGTGATAAATGTATGATTAAGGATGAAAAGCGATATGAGAACAGAGTGTATATTTATTAGATATGTATGGAACATTTTTGTTTCAGAAGCTGACTACTTCGTACCTCATTTGGATGAGGGAGCTAAGTTGGCAAACAGAGTCTGTGATTTTACAGACAAATGATAGCCTGGAACTATTGCTCTGTTGAACATGGGTTCTGAATTGTAGAACTCTGTATAATTGAATAATTGTCAGAGTACTGAAAGAACTCAAACATGAAATTGCTGATCTGCTGTTAGTGATCTGTCTCTAAAATTGTCCATAGGACCTGAGGATTGGAAGATGGTCAATGTTACCCCTATTTTCAAAAAGGGTTCCAATGGAGATCTGAGAAATTACACACCAGTAAACCTGACTTCAGTGCCAGGAAAATAGTTAATGTTTTTGTTTATTGAGAATTTTTATACAGCTACTAATGACTGGGGAGTCAATTCAGAGTGGTTTACTTGGGCTTCTGCAAAAGTGTTATGCTACATGAGCTTCTGTAGATATGTTATCATACAGTTACAAAGAGCTTCTGCGAGGTGTTACAGTATAAGGTCTCTATACTGAAATACATGGAATTCAGTTATTAATATTGTCGTGATTATGTCATAATAATCCTACTTATGTACTGCCATATTAATCATCCTAATTATATGCACATGTTTCTACCAAATCAATCATCCTATGTAAATATACATATAAACTAAGTTTACTATTGCAGCTAAACATACTATATTCATACACTTCCTAAGGAGGTTGGCCATTTCAACTAGCTATAATCTCAATACATGCATCCCTAAAAGTTCTAGTTTCCTTTGTGAACTTCATAATTTCAGTTGAAGTAGTTTGAGAAAAGGCTAATCTTTATCCCTTTCTTGAATTTTCCGGTGTCCTTTTCTAGCTTTTAGTGAAACAATTATAAAAAATAAAATTGTGGAACTTGTAGACAAACATGAGTTAGCATGGGTTCAGCCAAGGGAGGTCTTGCCTTACCAATTTGCTTGACTTATTTGAAGGTGTGAATAAACATGTGGATAAAGGTGAGCCAATGTAGTGTATCTAGATTGTCAGAAAGCTTTTGACAAAGTTCCTCATGAGAGGCTCCTGAGAAAATTAAAGAATCATGGGAAAGGAGGATGTGGATTAAGTTATGAATTAAGAATTGGTTATCAGGCAGAAAAGAGTTAATTGGCCATTTTTCTCAATGGAGGTGCAGTGTCACATGGATCTGTACTGGGCAGCAATGGAAGAGGACCACTGCCACCTGAGAAAATTGACCCAGGTTGTCTACAGTGTGGATAGGTCCTGGTGGGTTGGAGGGTGGGAAAGAGTAGGACTAAGAGGCAGTGGCGTACCTAGCATATGTGACACCCGGGGCCCATCATTCTTTGGCACCCCCCCTCCCATCTGTATGAAAAACATGATTTTTAGTAACAAGCCACACGTCACACATGAGTACCTAGGAAAAGACAGCATCTTACATATTGCAGTGAGCAGTACATCAAAACACCCATTGTAAATCTAAACAAGCCAGACTAGTACAGATCAATCCTACACCGTCATTCCTAACAGAAAACCATGTCTTTCGAACACACAGAACACAGAAAACACCTTCGCCTAGTATGGAATATGTCATCACAAACTAACCCCTCCCCCTTTTACAAAACTGTAGTGTGGATTTTAGCCACAGTGGTAACAGCTCTGACGCTCATAAAATTCTGAGCATCAGAGCTGCTACCACCACGGCTGACGTTAAAAAATGTTCCACAGTTTTGTAAAAGGGGGGATAAAATAGAAATACATAGACAAAAGTTAAATTCAACCAGCAAGAAGCTAGACTCTGCATACAATGCAACACCACAGAAACAGTGACACATGTCTCCTAAAGCAATAAATAAATAAATAATTTATGTTCTTCCTTTGTCTTCTATGGTTTCTGCTTTCCTCATCTTCTTGTTACTCTCTTCCTTCCATCCACTGTCTCTCTTCCATTTGCTCTGTTACTGTGCCTCTCCCTTTCTCCCCCCTTCCAAATTGGTCTGGTACCCATCTTCTTCCTTCCGCTCCCCCCATAGTCTGGCATCTCTGTCTTCTTCCTTGCCAGCATCTTCTCCCCCCTCTGTCTTCCTCATGTCCTTTCAGTGTCCTTCTCCCCCTGTCTTCCCCATGTGCTTTCAGCGTCCTTCTCCCCCCTCTGTTTTACCCTGTTTTCCTCTCCACCCCACCTTTCCTCCCTTTCTCCCTCCCTGCCCCTTACCTTCATGGCGCTTTCTCCCCCCCCCCCCACGGACAACAGGCCCTGTAAAACAAACCTCCCAGCCTTGTGGCCAACGATGTCTAAACTGCCTTCTTACAGCAGCCAGAGCGTTGTATTTGCATATGGCTGCCATAAAGGTCATCTCTGATGCAACTTCCGGTTGCGTCAGAGATGACCTTTACGGCAGCCACACACAGCTTCAATGCTCTAGCTCAGGGGTGATAACACTTTTTGGGCTTGTGAGCTACTTTTAAAATGACCAAGTCAAAATGATCTACCAACAATAAAATTTGTAAAAAAAAACACAAAGCATACTGTACGCTGAGAAAATGTTAATTATCATTCCTATTCTGGGGTTTTTTTCAAAGAGGTCAAGGCAGATGACTCTATGCACTGTCACCTCAGTAACAACCATACAAAAATAGACAAATATACCCCCGTCCCTTTTTACTAAACCACAAATAGCAGTTTTTAGTGCAGGGAGCTGCGCTGAAATCCTAGTGCTGCTCTTGACGCTCAAAGGCTCCCTGCGCTAAAAAACGCTATTGTGGTTTAGTAAAAGGGGGGCCATAGTGCAAAATATAGCCAGCAGATATAAATTCAGACACATTTTGATCACTAAATTGAGAATAAAATCATTTTTCCTAACTTGTCTGGTGATTTCATGAGTCTCTGGTTGCACTTTCTTCTTTTGACTGTGCATCCAATCTTTCTTCCCTTCTTTCAGCCTGTATGCTTCCTCTCCTCTACACCTCATTCCCTCCCCCAACTTTTTCTTCCTCTCTTCCTGCCCTTTCTTTCTCCCTGCCTCCCTTTCTTTTTTTTCTCTCTTCATGCCCCGTTTCTTTTTCTCTGTTTCCCTTCTGTCTCCCTGCCTGCCCCCTTTCTTTCTATCTCCCTGCCCTCCCCCAAGCCATTGCCGCCGCCATCGGGGAACAGCCTCCCAAGTCACCGCCATCAGGTAACAGGCCCCAAAGCCGCCGCCGCCCCAAGCTCTCCTTCCTTGCATCGGGCCGAACAGCATTCCTCTCCCTGATGTCAATTCTGCTGTCGGAGAGGAAGTTCCGGCCAGCCACTTCCTCTCAGACGGCAGAATTGACATCGGGGAGAGGAAGGCTGATCAGCCCGGTAGAATTTTCTAGACCTGTCCGGCTGTGCACCCCCTGTAAGGCTGCACCTGGGGCGGACTGCCCCCCCCCCCCCGCCTCCCCTTCCCTTGGTACGCCACTGCTAAGAGGGGGGGTGAGGCTTTTTTGTCCTGGACTGGGTTTTGTGAGTAGAGGATTAGATGTTAATGAAGGCAGGAGTTGAGAAGGAGATTAGAAAGCATGAAGGGGCAGAAGGGGTATCAGAACTGTCGGTGTGGGGTTAGGAGAGGATGAGGAACTGTTAGTGGAAGAAGGATGAGTGATAGCTAGAGCCTAAATGAACAACTATGAGGGTGAATCAAAAATTAAAGGCAAATGTTAAATTATGCGATAACGGGAACAGAGCTAACGAAATGCAACTTATGTACTCTTACATTGCCCACTGGATAGACACCTGAACTTTTAAATTTTGCAATACAGGATACCTATTAAGATCATATAGACCAGGGGTAGGCAATTCCAGTCCTCAAGAGCCAGAGCCAGGTCAGGTTTTCAGGATATCCACAATGAATATGTATGAGATGGATTTGCATGCACTGCCTCCTTGAGATGCAAATCTATCTCATGCATATTTATTGTGGATATCCTGAAAACCTGACCTGGCTCCAGCTCTTGAGGACCGGAATTGCCTACCCCTGATCTAGACCATTCCCTTGACCTTATATTTTTCCCTTCCCTTACTTTTCTATTATAATTGTCATTCTTTCCTTTTATCCTTTTGTGTTGTATGTTATTTTAAAAATACTTTTGGTTAAATTACATTTTATTGATTCTCATTTATTGTGAGCCACTTAGTTACCATGGGGCTCATAATCAAAACTTTAAAACATCTAAAAAACCTCCTAAGTCAGCACTTTGATGTCCTAATAGACAGGATGTCCAAGTGCCGATAACCAAAACAACTTTCTGGACATGTAGCCGGATTTCTTATGCCTCTAAATGCCATTGTGCACCCAGAGCTGAAAGGGATATATCTGGAGGAGTGGTCCTGTAGGGATAATCAAATGTTTTACAAGACATCCTGGATGAAACTTAGACGTTGTGGGTAAGACCAGGGGTTTTCAATCTTTTTACACCTATGGACCTTCAGAAATAAAAAAATTATTCTGTGGACTGGCATCGGTCTGTGGACTGGCGGTTGAAGAACACTGGGCTAAGTAGTGGGCAAGACCCCGCCCCCATAATAGTACTAATTGTACCTTGCACATCCCGTACCTCATCTGGAAGCCTTCCCTCTGACGTTGCAACGTCAGAGAGAAGGCTTCAGGTTCAGGCGCAGGATGCCTGTAGGAGCCACTGCCCGTGGCTTTGTGCACTGAATCAGTCAGGAAGAGGGAGCTGGCTCGAAGATAATGCCGCATCGATCGCACCGTGGACCGGCGGTTGAAGAACACTGTTTTGTGCCTGATGCACGTGCTGGCCCTGTGGACCGGCAGGAAATTTCTGTGGACCGGCACTGGTCCATGGACTGGTGGTTGAAGAACACTGGGTAGACAATGTGAAAACAGATATAAGTGCCAAAAGATATCCAAAGTAACCAGATAACCACTGCAGAGACACAGTAAAGACCCTCACACACTCCCTCAGTATTCAATGACCTCCTCACACTCCCACAAAGATCAGAATAAAAAAGTACATACCTGTCTCCAGAACATCAGCACCTGCTATAGGAAAGCCTAGTAGAGCTGCATACAGGTATCTTAAGTAGTGTGGAGGGTGGGCTAGTGAACCATAGAGAGGAGGAGGACCCAGGCCTATAAGCCACTCTAACCACTACATTAATGGTAGAAAATGTGAGCCCACCAAATCCCCCCAAAACCCTACTGTACTGCAATATAGGTGCCACCTGCAGCCATAAAGGCTATTGGGGTTGTAGACAGGTGGGTATACAGTAGTGTGTTTTGGGGAGCTCACCATATCCTATAAGGGTGTTCTGGTGAGATGTTTATAATAAAGCTTTATTTATATCCCGTCATACCTGTTCATTTCAAGACGGTATACAATAGTGGAAAAGTACAAAGTAGAAGATGAACCTTTTGGATCTAGACAGTATATAATAGTGGATACAGTAGTGGATGATTACAGAGTGGGAATGTGGGGTAATTAACAATATAAGTAAAGTAAGGAGGGGGGAAGGGGACAGAGAGGTAGAGAGAGTTGGAAGTAGAGGGGAAAAGGGGAAGGAAGAAGAGAGAGGGGGGTTCAGAAAGAGGCAGGGGTTTGGAGAATCAGAAGAATTTGTCAAATAGGTGGATTTTGAGGGATTCCCCTGAGAGCTTGGTACGTTGGGGAGTTCAAGAGGAGATTACTTAGAGTGTTGTTCCATATGTCTGCTTGGAAGGAAAGTGTTCTATCTAGGAATCTTTTGTAGTGGCATCCCTTGGGGGATGGGAATGAGAATATCAATGTTTTGTGGCGTGGATTGTCCTGTAGGATAAAGTGATTCAGTAGGTAGGTGGGTGAGGTACCGAATAGTGTCTTGTAGCAGAGGCAACCAAATTTAAAGATGATTCTGGCCTCAATCGGCAGCCAATGTAATTTTCTGTTATTATGGGGTGATGTGGTCGGATTTTTTCAGGCCGAAGATCAGACGTACCACCGTGTCCTGAATCATTCTTAGTCTTTTAATGGTTTTCTTATGAGCTCCTAGGTATACAATGTTGCAGTAGTCCAGTAAACTTAGAATCAGAGCTTGGACTAGGAGTCTGAATGCAGCGAAATTGAAGAACGGTTTTAAGTGTGCGTAGTTTACATAGAAGGTTAAAGCTTTTTTTTTATAAGGATGCTGGTATGGGCCTCAAATGTGAGCTGTTGATCTATGGTAACGCCTAAGATTTTTATCGTGGGGTTGATTGAGAAGTTTCTTCCATTTATGCTAAGTGAGGGATCAGTGTTTTTTTAGGTCGGGGAGGCCATGAAGAATTTGTTTTTTTCTGGGTTTAATTTGTTTAAAATCATTTGTCCATTGTGCCACCTGATTAATAACTGAAGCAATGAAGTCTCTGGTTTCAGATGCATGGTTCGAGATAGGGATGATGATTGTGATGTCATCTACATAGATGTATGATTTGAGGTTCAGTTTTGATAGGGTGTGTCCTAGAGAGGCCATGTAGAGGTTGAAGAGGTTGGGAGAGAGGGGTTGATCCATGCATGTGAGTAGGCTTGGTAATTGACAACTTGGTAGGATCAGGATTTTAGGAAACCTTTGAACCAGTTTAATACTTGGCCCGTAATGCCGATTGCATCCAGGTGGTTGATTAAGATATTGTGGTCCACCAGGTCAAAAGCACTGCTCAGATCAAATTGGAGTACTAGTGCTTGCTTCCCAGAGCTAACAATATGGGAGATGTGGTCAACGATGGAGACTAAGGCGGTTTCAGTGCTGTGATGGGTGCGGAAGCCTGATTGGGATTCATGAAATATTGAAAATTTGTCCATGTAGTTAGTAAGGGCTGTGTTGATCAGACTTTCCATCAGTTTGGTGAAGAAGGGGATTTTGGCTACTGGTCTGTAGTTGGAGGGTAGGGATATTGAATCTTTGTGATTTTTGATGATGGGAGTGATGAGTATTTGACCGAGATTGGATGAGAATATACCATTGATCATTTTTTGTGATGTCCAGTCATAGAGCAGTACTTTGAAGGGTGCAGGGGCTGATTTCATGATGCTAGGTGGGCAGCTGTCAAAGCGGCAATAGGAGTTGACATATTTGTTGTAGAGTAAGAGGAATTGGAACTAGTCAGGGGTTTCAAAGTGGTCCCAGTGCATGTCAGCTAGGATTGAGTCCAATTGGGGGCGCGTGGAGGAGAGGAGGAGAATGGGGGAGGGGAATTTTGGAAGGATGTCCTTAGTGTGAGGATTTTTTATTTGAAGTGGGTCGCAAAGGATTCTGCAGAAGGAAGTTGGGAGGAGGGGGTTCTTTTGTGGTGGTTGACATCAAATAGAGTGTTGTTTGGGGATCCTATTTTATTCAAGTAGTAGGTGCGTCGTTTTTCTTTTGTCATTCTTTTGTATTCATGTATCATGTATCTCCATGTTATCTTGTCCTTCTCATTCTTGGTTTTGGTTCAGATTCTTTCAAGTTTACGTGCATTTCGCTTTAGTGTTGTTAATTCCATGTCGTATCATCCATCGATTAGGTGGCATCTTATCTTGCCCTTCTTAAGTGGTGCAATTTTGTCTAGGATCATAGTGCTGGCATTGTTCCAGTTTACAATGAAATCTAGATTTGTGTCGAGGTTGGGGAGTAATTCGAAGTGGGACCAGAATTTGCTGGGATTCAGGGATAGTCTGAAGGTTGGGGTTGGGGGGTCTCCTTCCTGTTGTTAATACATTACATTTGTGATTTCTATTCCGCCTGTGCCTTGCGGTTCTAATAGAGGGTTAAGAACATAAGAAGTTGCCTCCACTGGGTCAGACCAGAGGTCCATCGCGCCCAGCGGCCCGCTCCCGCGGCGGCCCATCAGGTCCGTGACCTGTGAAGTGGTTTCTGTCTAATCCTATAACCTACCTCTACTTCTTTCTGTACCCCTCAATCCCCTTATCTTTTAGGAACTTATCTAGACCTTCCTTGAACCCCTGTAGCGTGCTCTGGCCTATTACAGCTTCCGGGAGTGCGTTCCATGTGTCCACCACCCTCTGAGTGAAAAAGAACCTCCTAACATTTGTTCTAAACCTGTCCTTTTTCAATTTCTCTGAGTGCCCCCTTGTGCTTGTGGCTCCCCACAGCCTGAAGAATTTGTCCCTGTCTACCTTCTCTATACCCTTCATGATTTTGAAGGTTTCTATCATATCTCCCCTAAGTCTCCGCTTTTCCAGAGAGAATAGCCCCAGCATTTCCAATCTGTCCGCATATGAGAAGTTTTCCATACCCTTTATCAACTTTGTCGCTCTTCTCTGGACTCCCTCAAGTACTGCCATGTCCTTTTTGAGGTATGGCGACCAGTACTGGACACAGTACTCCAGATGTGGGCACACCATCGCCCGATATAGCGGCAAAATGACTTCCTTCGTCCTGGTCGTGATACCCTTTTTGATGATACCCAACATTCTGTTCGCTTTCTTTGAGGCTATCGCACACTGTGCTGATTCTTTCAATGTTGTGTCTACCATCACCCCCAGGTCTCTTTCAAGTTTGCTCACCCCCAGCAACGATCCCCCCATTTTATAGTTGAACATCGGGTTCTTTTTCCCTACATGCATGACTTTGCATTTCTCAGTGTTAAAACTCATTTGCCATTTTTTTGCCCAGTCTTCCAATCTCGTTAAGTCCCTTTGCAGGTTTTCACAGTCTTCCTTGGTTCTAACCTTGCTGTAGAGTTTGGTGTCGTCCGCAAATTTAATGACCTCACAGTTCGTCCCTGTCTCCAAGTCGTTAATAAATATATTGAACAGGAGCGGTCCCAGCACCGACCCCTGTGGGACTCCACTTGTGACCCATTGCCATTCTGAGTAATTTAGGCTTTAGGCTTTGTGTTACTCCAGAGTAGTTGGAATTTGGCGAGTAGGTGGTCTGACCAGATATTGTCATACCAGTTTGTCTTCGTCGCACCCTTTTTGTGTAGTTCACAGCAGTGCCCTTTAAGGTGCCCCACAGCTCTGTTGCCATGTCTGGGTGGCCAGTCCATTACAGGACTGGCCCCTCCCACATCCAAATGGTCTTGTTCTGGGTGTTTGGGACTAGGACAAAATTTTGGTCAAAAATGTGGTATAAAGATAGTCATCCTGGCGGTCTGGGTGACCTGATGGCCTGGATATCCAGATAGATGATTTTAAAAAATGAATTTTAGATATATTTTTCAAAAATGGGCATTTTCCCACTGCTGACTTAGGGCATCTAGTACCCTTCTATGTGATTTGCAGGATATCAAGAAAACAATGAACCTTGATAGTTTTGTACATCACAGTGCAATGTTCATCCTTTAGTCGTATGGCAGCCATAAGGTCAGAAACATGGACGCTCCATTGCATGATTGCACTATTGAAGAACAATGATCAGCAGTACGCTTTCTTTGGGCAAAGGGAGCTGGTAAGGAGAATCAATCTGGAATGTTCTGTAAAAAAATGTAACTTTTAATATATCAATGTCCTGATCACAAAAGCAAAATTTGAGGGAAATGATATCCATTTTCTATAATTTTATGGCATAAGCAATTAAGAAAGAACACTTATTACCCATGAATAAAAAATAATAAAATATTGTTACATAGAGTTATTTCTGATCATGCTGGAAGTTTATTAATGATTATGATATAGAATATTTTGGAAAGTATCGTAAATTTGGAAGTTGAATTCTAGATTTCAGCTAACCAGTTTTTGACAGATTTGGTTGGTGCATTTCAGGACTTTTTAAAAATTAATTAATGGGTCATTTTACAAAGCTGTGCTGTTGAGCAGTGCATGTTAAATGTGAAGTTTTCCATTCTATTCCTATGAATAGTTCAACATTTAATCCTTTTTTAGATATGTTAAAGGGAAGAAACCTGCAAAGGAGACAGTGGGCCCTCTCGACGACCAAGGAAGAAAAGGATACATCAAAGAGGACAAACAGATTGCAGACAGATTAAATTCCTTCTTTGCTTCTGTCTTTACCAAGGAAGACGCCACATCAATACCTGAAACAGTGAAAGTTTTCAAGGGGGAAATAGAGGAGAGCCTCACCACAGTGAAGGTGGATCTGGACCAGATATACTATCAGATTGACAAACTAAAAAGTGACAAATCCCCTGGCCCAGATGGAATTCACCCGAGAGTATTAAAGGAACTAAAGGTGGAAATCAGAGAACTACTGCAATCCCTCGCTAACATGTCAATTAGAACCGGACGGATACCAGAAGACTGGAAGATAGCGAACGTCATCCCAATCTTCAAAAAAGGATCAAGGGGAGAACCGGGAAACTATAGACCTGTGAGTTTCACATCGGTCCCTGGGAAAATGGTTGAGGCTTTGATTAAAGACTGCATAGTACAGCATCTGGATAACCATGACCTGCTGAGAGGTAGTCAGCATGGCTTCAGGAAAGGGAAGTCGTGCTTGACAAACTTACTTCAGTTTTTCGAGGAAGTGAACAAACAAGTCGATAGCAGAGAACCGGTGGACATAATATACTTGGACTTCCAGAAAGCGTTCAACAAAGTACCTCATGCGAGACTTCTCAAAAAACTACAAAGTCATGGAATAGAAGGGGTTATACTAAGATGGATAGGAAAATGGCTGGAAAACAGAAGACAGAGAGTGGGCATAAATGGGAAGTACTCAGACTGGAAGAAAGTAACTAGCGGTGTGCCTCAAGGCTCGATTCTTGGGCCTATCTTATTCAATATCTTCGTAAATGACCTGGAAGAAGAAACAACCAGTGTTATCATCAAGTTTGCAGATGACACAAAGCTATGCCGGGCAATCAGGTCACAAAAAGACAGCGAGGAACTCCAGAGAGATTTGAAGCAACTTGAGAGATGGGAAGAAAATTGGCAGATGAGTTTTAATGTAGAAAAATGCAAAGTGATGCACCTGGGCAGCAAAAACAAGGAGCATGAGTATAAATTGTTAGGTATAACATTGGGGAAGAGCGAACAAGAAAAAGACCTGGGGGTACTGATAGACAGGACCCTGAAGCCATCGGCACAGCGGTGGCAAAGAAAGCTAACAGGATGTTAGGCATGATAAAGAAGGGAATCATGAGTAGATCAAGGAAGGTCATAATGCCGCTTTATAGAGCAATGGTCAGACCACACTTGGAATACTGTGTCCAACACTGGTCTCCATACCTGAAGAAGGATATAACACTGCTGGAGAGGGTGCAGAGGCGAGCAACGAAGCTAGTAAAAGGTATGGAGAACTTGAGCTACAAAGATCGCCTCAGAAAACTGGGATTATTCACCCTTGAGAAGAGAAGACTGAGAGGGGATCTGATAGAGACTTTTAAATTGCTAAAAGGAATCAACAAAATGGAGCAAGCTCACTCACCAGCATGAGGAAAGGATGGTGAGCAAGAAACAGCATTATTCACATTGGCAAATGTAACCCAGACTCGGACCAGAGGTCATGGCCTGAAGCTGAGAGGGGACACAGCCAGGACAAATATCAGAAAGTTCTGCTTCACACAGCGAGTGGTGAACGCCTGGAACTCTCTCTTGAAAGAGATGGTGGAGGAAACCACCATTCTAGGATTTAAGGGAAAATTGGACACACATCTTCTTGCAGGACACATTGAGGGATACGAGTGACTAATGTATTCTCCAGGGCATGCCTGGCTGAGCCTCCGCGTGTGCGGATCACCGGACTGGATGGACCCCAGGTCTGATCCGGTGCAGGCATTTCTTATGTTCTTATGTTCTTAATTAGATTTTTTTTTTTTACCCGTCCTCCCAAAAGAGCCTAGAACAAGTTACAATATACTGTAGACAGCAGAATGCTTTTGGTTGGGGGGGAATATCTCCAACCTAGACTTTTCTCTCCAGCTCCTGCCTCCCCCACCTACCTCCTTCCCAGCCGTTCTCATTTTAAATCAGTAGGCAGCAGCAACAAGTGAGCCTGCTGCCATTAGCCTGCCTGGAAGTCTTCAAGGTTCAAGGTTTATTAGTATTTGATGAATCGCTAAATCTGATTACAAAGCGATGTACATAATTATAAAATAGAGTAAGATTATAAAAATATACAATTCATGAACATTAAAAATTAAGACAGAACAGACTTTAGTTGGAAGGGAAGGGGGGGTAAAAAGTTACATCTGTTATATCAAGAAAAACAAATAAGGGAAAAACAAAAGGAAGCAGGGTAGTTAAAAGATTAAAAGTATCGTAAAAGTCAGAAGGATTTTAAATGTTAAAAGCATCTTTAAAAAGATTCGTTTTTAAGGATTTTTTAAAAGAAAGGATATCTTTTTCATTTTTAATGTGTTGTGGCAGGGAGTTCCTCCATTGAGGACCAATTACAGAGAACATGTCAGATCTTCGTGTACCTATTATTTTTAGAGACGGTATAGCCAATAGATTTTGAGAAGATGATCTGAGTGTACGTGTAGAGCTGTGGGGAATTAGCATTCTTGCTATAAACTGGGATTCGTTGTAAGCCAAGGTTTTAAATATAAGCAGCATGACCTTAAACAGAATGCGATGACTGATGGGGAGCTAGTGAGCGTCAATAAATAGTGGTGTAACATGATCATATTTTCTAGCATTATAGATCAATTTAATAGCAGTATTTTGGATAATTTGCAGACGTTGCTTTTCTTTTTGAGTGATGTTGAGTAGTAAAGAATTACAATAATCTATTTTAGCTATTACTAGGATTAGAGGAGATGGGTATGGGAGGAGGAAGAGCCATCTCTTCTAACCAATTGCCAATTTTTTGGGGGGAGGGGGTGAGCATGGCCCCTGTTGCTACCCCCGTTCTGACACCCATGGGTTACAATATTGCATACTGCATTTTACACTATGCAGTATGCAATCTAACTAAAGTACCTGAAGAAACAATTTATGAAAAATAAAGATAAAATACAAAGACAGAGATAAATATAGAGATAGAAATGAATATTCCACCAAGTAATGAATAAATAAATTTAAAGATAGAATTAAAAATAAATAAGTAAAATAAATAAAAAATAGAGATAAAAAATAAGTATCAAGAGAAATAAAAAATATATATTTAAAGTATTCTCCCCTGCTGGATCGGGGGAGGGGTGTAACTGTGATCAGGTTTACTGTTTACTGTGATTTACTGTTTGACAAGTAGCAGCTAACACTTATCTTTTGTGTGAAATGTAAAGTGGGAAGTTATGAGGGAGGGTATGGAATAGCCAATAGGAGCCATCTAAGGTAGTCATCTTTTACTGAATCCTGGATCCAGAAATATATTTTAAAATCAGAATTTTTTTAACTTTTCTAAGAGGTCTTTTTATTAAGCTGAATCAAGAAATTGGCTTAGCATTTCCTTACATAAGAACATAACATAAGAACATAAGCAGTGCCTCCGCCGGGTCAGACCATAGGTCCATCCTGCCCAGCAGTCCGCTCCCGCGGCGGCCCAAACAGGTCACGACCTGTCCAAATCACCAGAAGGGGCCCCCATGCCACCTTGGTTTCCTATTGCGTCCTATCTTCCCATCAAAGTCCTAGCCCTCCGGTCTTGCACATGCACGACCTGGTCGGGTTTCTATACTTATTTTCTGGTTAGCTTTCTCAGTATCCCACGATCCCTTTATCCCTCAGGAATCCGTCCAGTCTCTGTTTGAATCCTTGTACCGTACTCTGCCCAATCACGTCCTCCGGTAGCGCATTCCAAGTGTCCACGACCCTTTGGGTGAAAAAAAACTTCCTTGCATTCGTTTTGAACCTATCTCCCTTCAGTTTCTCCGAATGCCCCCTCGTACCTGTTGTCCCCTTCAGCCTGAAGAATCTGTTCCTATCCACCCTCTCTATGCCCCTCATGATCTTGAAGGTCTCTATCATATCACCCCTGAGCCTCCTTTTTTCCAGAGAGAAGAGCCCCAGCCTATCCAACCTCTCGGCATATGGGCAGTGTTCCAGCCCTCTTACCAGTTTCGTTGCTCTCCTTTGGACTCTCTCGAGTACCGCCATGTCCTTCTTGAGGTACGGCGACCAATATTGAACGCAATATTCCAGATGCGGACGCACCATCGCTCGATACAGTGGCAAGATGACTTCCCTCGTCCTGGTTGTTATGCCCCTTTTTATGATGCCCAGCATCCTGTTGGCTTTTTTTGAGGCCGCTGCGCACTGTGCAGATGGCTTCAGTGATGCATCCACCAGCACTCCCAAGTCTCTCTCAAGACTGCTTTCTTCCAACAATGCCCCCCCCCAATTTGTAGTTGAACAACGGGTTTTTTTTCCCTATATGCATGACCTTGCATTTTTCCACGTTAAAGCGCATTTGCCATTTGTTCGCCCAGTCTTCCAGCTTGTTTAGGTCCCTTTGCAGGTCCTCACACTCCTCCCTGGAGCTAACCCTGCCGCACAGTTTGGTATCGTCTGCAAATTTTATGACCTCGCACTTTGCCTCCTTTTCCAGATCATTGATAAATATGTTGAAGAGTAACGGCACCAGCACCGATCCCTGCGGCACACCGCTCGTGACTCCCCGCCAGTCAGAATATTGGCCCTTCACTCCGACCCTCTGCAGTCTACCCGACAACCAGTGCTCTATCCATCGGTGCACATCCCCTCCCACCCCGTGGTTCCACAGCTTCCTAAGCAGCCTTTCATGTGGCACCTTGTCGAAAGCCTTTTGAAAATCGAGGTAAATGATGTCGATGGGTTCCCCATTGTCCACCCGACTGCTTATTCCCTCAAAGAAGTACAGAAGGTTCGTTAAGCATGACCTTCCCTTACAGAATCCGTGCTGGCTTGTTCTCAGTAGGCCATTTCTCTCAATGTGCTCGCAAATGCCGTCCTTTATCATAGCTTCCACCATCTTCCCTATAATTGAAGTCAGGCTCACCGGCCTGTAGTTCCCGGGGTCACCCCTCGATCCCTTTTTGAAGATAGGTGTGACATTCGCCAATTTCCAGTCCTCCGGTACCTCTCCAGTTTTCAAGGATAGGTTACAAACATGCTGGATTGTGCCCGCTATTTCTTGTCTTAGCTCCTTCAGAACCCTCGGGTGGATCCCGTCCGGACCCGGTGATTTGCCGCATTTTAACCTGTCTATCTGTTTGAGGACATCCTCCTTACTTACCTCTATATTCTCCAATTTCTCAGCCTGTTCCCCACTCATGAGCTCCTCTGAGTCCGGTATATTAGATGTGTCTTCTCTCGTGAAAACCGACGAGAAGAACGTGTTCAGCCTCTCAGCTACCTCTTTATCCTCTTTAATCACTCCCCTCCTATCCCCATCGTCCAACGGCCCCACCTCCTCTCTCGCTGGTCGTTTCCCCTTTACGTAACTTACATATATTTTTTTTCCTATATGTTGCACCAAGTTCTAGCATGGCCATAAATTCAGCCTTTCTCTATTATATACTAATGTTACTACAAAACTCCCAAGTTAAGTCACAGTTATTCAGTTACGGGCAAATTCTATAAAGTCTATCTAAAGTTAGGTGCCTATATCAGCACGTCTAGCTGATGTAGCCGGAGTACCTAAATTAAATAATTAATAGGCATAATCAGCAGCAATAATTAGCCCTTAACCCCCTCATAGCTGACTTTAATTGGAATTGACAGTTAGGTGCCCAACTTGATAGGTGTGATTCTCTAAAGGTTAAGTACCTTGTCCAAAGCACATACCTAAAAATGGGCATGGTTAGGAGTTAGATGCCATTGTGCACCTAACTTAGCCACATAAGAATAGCCTTACTGGGTGAGACCAATGGTCCATAAATCCCAGTAGCCCGTCCTTTCTGGTGGGAATCTCTATGCCACACTTTTAAAATGGAGTGTATGATGACCATACAACAGGGACATTATAGGAAATTTATGGATGTTTGGGAGCTATTGACAAAATTCTGTAAGGAGTGATTGTTGATTTTGCCCTTTGATCATACATGTCCAGGGTAGGTGGGGAGATACTTTTTATTTAAGTGCAATTGTTGGATATGTAGAAAGGGGGGGGGGGGGTGATATATGTATTTGTCATAAAATATAATTTGATAGAATTTAAGTGCTGTTAAAGTGTAAAATGTCTGTATATTATGTTGCACTTATTTTTGGCTTTAAAATGAATAAAGATATTTAAATAGAACTAGGGCTTTAGTGCACACTAATGTCATCACACAAGCTGAATAGAGCTTCCATGACCATTCTCTGCCCCTGGAAAGTTCCCATCCCCACAAAAAATCTATGCATTTATTTAATTTTCTATTCTGTTCTCCCAAGGGAACTCAGAATGGTTTACATTATTTTTTTAATTCAGGTACTCAAGCATTTTTCCCTGTCTGTCCTGGTGGGCTCATAATCTATCCAATGTATCTGGTGCAATGGGGGGGGGGGTTTGGGTAACTTGCCCAAGGTCACATGTGTGTTTGAACTCATAACCTCAGAGTGTTGAAGCTGTAGCTTTAACCGCTGTGCTACACCCTCCCCCCCTAGAGTTAGGTGCCTAGATAAATGCACTTAGCTGATCTAGGCTCCTAACTTACTCAATTTGGCTTAATTGGCACTATTATTTGAAAAGCGCCTTTTAAAAACAATTTAAAATATAGTAGACATGATTAGGGATGAATTCTGGGCATGGTTTGACAGGTTCTGGTGGATGTCTAGCTTAGGTGTACTCATTTAGGCCAAGATAACCTTGATATAAATGGGAATGTGTCTAAGGTTTCAATGCCTAACAGAGTCTAAAACTGCTTAGGCACTGCTAGGTGTGATTCTATAAATGGTGCCTAGTGGAGGATTGACAATTATGTTCCTTAGCATCTAGAAGTTAGGCACATTTATAGAATCAGAACCTTAGGCCCATATTCTATAAATGGCACCCTACCGGAACGTAAATTAAGTCTAAAATGCTGTTTAAAAGAGGACTTAAATGAAAATTCAAGGCGCCTACTGCTGCCTAAAAAAACAGCACCGGAATCGTACCTCCAAAGGTGATTTATTGTGCCTAATGCCATTGTAGATGCAGCTAACACCAGAAGTGGTGTTATATGCCATAAAGCTCCTAAGTAGGTGCAATTCATATCAAAGGTAGGCACCAGATATGTACGCCTTGAAAACCCTGGCCTAAATTTTGCCAGAGATGTCTTTGCCAGAGATGTGATTCTCTACATGGCACCATCATGTGATTGACATAATTGGCTGCTTTTAAGGTGACTGCCAACAACAGTACCATTTAAAGAAATGGACCTGAAATCACATGATGCCATGCTCGGGAGAGCGCATTGGGCACTGCCTCTCCCTCTGCCTGCCCAAATAAACCAAATTTTTTAACTTTTAAACCTTTTTCAGAGAGCTACTGTTTTTGGGTTTCATCCTTTGGGTTTCAACCATTTTCCATGACCCACCAATGCCCTGTCTAAAAAAAGTCTTATAATGACAGGCCTTTGGGGTATGGAAGATGAACATACCTGAATTTCTAGTACATTTTGTTGAATAAGACAGTTTCAAATAAGAAACCAAATAAGAGGGCAATAATCCAAAAAGCGCCTTATAACAGATACACCCAAACTTAAAAGCGCTTTTAAAACAGAGAATGGTGAAGTTTCTGTAATCCTATGGATTATAGGACCAGAGGCAACATGGATTCACTAAAGGTAGGTCTTGTCAGACAAATCTGATCAATTTCTTTGACTGGATGACAAGAGAAATGGATAGAGGGAGTGTGCTAGATGTGGTGTATTTAGATTTTAGCAAAGCCTTTGACCGTGTTCCACACCGTGTTCCATCCTGAGTGCCCTTGGGATGGGTCCCAAAGTGACAGGCTGGGTCTAGAACTGGTTGAATGAAAGTAGCAGAGGGTTGTGATCAATGGAGATTGCTCTGAGGAAAGGGATATTACCAGTAGGGTGCCTCAAGGTTCTTTTCTTGGGCCTGTTCTTTTAAACATTTTTATAAATGATATTGCTGAAGGGCTATCGGGTAAGATTTGCCTCTTTGCGGATGATACCAAATCTTCAATAGAGTAGACACCAAGGCCCAGATTCTCTAAAAGTGCGTCCCGATTTTAGGCAGCTGTAGGCGTCCTACAGCTGTCTAATCAGCCAATCGGGATGCACGTTTTTTTTTTTTAAAAATGCTCCCCAGGTAGGCCGCCTATATTGAAGGCGAGGTCCGTAAGACACCTAGGCCCTGATTCTGTATAGGACGCCCGGGAGAGGCATCTTATTCAGAATCGGCCTAAACTAAACCCCGATTCTGTAACCGGCGTCCATGTTACAGACGCAGGTTAGAGAATCGGGTTAGATTAGACACGGCCCGCTACACTTATCGCGGCAAGGGATCTCTCTGCCGCTATAAGTATAGCGGGCCGTGGCCCCCTGACCGATCACTGGCAGGAGGGTGCCCAAACCCTCCTGCCCGAAGACGCACCCCCTTCCCCGACACTACCGACCGCTCCCCCCCCCGACACTACCGATCGCCCCCCCCGACATTACCGATCTCCCCCCCCGACAATATCGGTCGCTGGCAGGAGGGTGCCCAATCCCTCCTGCCCGAAGACGCACCCCCCCCCCCGGCGCTAACAACCCCCACTCCACCAAACCTGTTCTTACAGATGGGTCTTGCACGTCGAGCAAGCAGGCACGCCTCGTCGAAATGAGGCGGGCCCGCCCATTCCCGGCCCATCCCGCCGAAGCCTAAGGCCTGATTGGCCCAGGCTCTAGAAGCCTGGACCAATCAGGCCTTAGGAATAGCGGGTCCGCCCATCCCTACTACGTCTAAGGTCTGAAAAGGAGGTAAAGTGCGAGGTTATAAAATTTGCAGACGATACCAAACTGTGCGGCATAGTTAGGTCCAGGGAGGAGTGTGAGGACCTGCAAAGGGACCTGGACAAGCTGGAAGACTGGGCAAACAAATGGCAAATGCGCTTTAACGTGGAAAAATGCAAGGTCATGCATATAGGGAAAAAGAACCCGTTGTTCAACTACAAATTGGGGGGGGGGCATTGTTGGGAGACAGCAGACTTGAGAGAGACTTGGGTATGCTGGTGGATGCATCACTGAAGCCATCTGCACAGTGCGCAGCAGCCTCGAAAAAAGCCAACAGGATGCTGGGCATCATAAAGAGGGGCATAACAACCAGGACGCGGGAAGTCATCATGCCATTGTATCGAGCGATGGTGCGTCCACATCTGGAATACTGCGTTCAGTATTGGTCGCCGCACCTCAAGAAGGACATGGCGGTACTTGACAGAATCCAAAGGAGAGCAACGAAACTGGTAAAAGGGCTGGAACACTGCCTATATGCCAAGAGGTTGGATAGGCTGGGGCTCTTCTCTCTGGAAAAAAGGAGGCTCAGGGGAGATATGATAGAGACCTTCAAGATCATGAGGGGCATAGAGAGGGTGGATAGGGACAGATTCTTCAGACTGAAGGGGACAACAAGTACGAGGGGGCATTCAGAGAAACTGAAGGAAGAAAGGTTCAAAACAAATGCAAGGAAGTTTTTTTTCACCCAAAGGGTCGTGGACACTTGGAATGCGCTACCGGAGGAAGTGATCAGGCAGAGTACGGTACAGGGATTCAAACAGGGATTGGACGGATTCCTGAGGGATAAAGGGATCGTGGGATACTGAGGGAGGAGCTGGGATGTAACACAAGTATAGAAAGCTAACCAGGTAATAAGTATAGAAACCCAACCAGGTCGTGCATGTGCAAGACCGGAGGGTTAGGACTTCGATGGGAAGATAGGACTTCAATGAGAAACCAAGGTGGCAAGGGAGCCCCTTCTGGTGATTCAGACAGGTCGTGACCTGTTTGGGCCGCTGTGGGAGCGGACTGCCGGGCAGGATGGACCTATGGTCTGACCCGGCAGAGGCACTGCTTATGTTTTTATGTTCTTAGGTCATATATTTGGGCTGCAAAAACCTGAGAGAACGGTACAGTTTAGGGGATGAATATAAGGACATAAGAATTGCCGCTGCTGGGTCAGACCAGTGGTCTATCGCGACCAGCAGTCTCCTCACACGGTGGCCCCCAGGTCAAAGACCAGTGCCCTAACCGAGACTAGCCCTACCTGCATTCGTTCTGGTTCAGCAAGAACTTGTTTAACTTTGTCTTGAATCCCTGGAGGGTGTTTTCCCTTATAAAAGACTCCAGAAGAGCATTCCAGTTCTCTACCACTTTCTGGGTGAAGAAGGACTTCCTTACGTTTGTACGGAATCTATCCCCTTTTAACTTTGGAGAGTGCCCTCTCGTTCTCTCTACCTTGGAAAGGGTGAACAACCTGTCTTTATCTACTACGTCTATTCCTTTCATTATCTTGAATGTTTCAATCATGCCCCTTCTCAGTCTCCTCTTTTCAAGAGAGAATAGGCCCAGCTTCTCTATTCTCTCATTGTACGGCAACTCCTCCAACCCCTTAACTATTTTAGTCGCTCTACTCTGGACCCTTTCGAATAGTACCGTGTCCTTCTTCATGTACGGCGACCAGTGCTGGACGCAGTATTCCAGATGAGGGCGTACTATGGCTCGGTACAGCAGCATGATAACCTTCTCCGATTTGTTCGCGATTCCCTTCTTAATCATTCCTAGCATTCTGTTCGCCCTTTTCTCCGCTGCTGTGCATTGCACAGACGGCTTCATTGACTTGTCAACCAGTACTCCTAAGTCTCTTTCCTGGGGGGTCTTTCCAAGTACCGTCCTGGATATCTTGTATTCGTGTATGGGAGTTTTGATACTGACATGCATTACTTTACAATTATCCACATTGAACCTCATTTGCCATGTCGCTGCCCATTTCTCGAGCGTGGTTATGTCACGTTGCAAATCTTCACAATCCCCCTGCTTCTTCACTAATCTGAATAACTTTGTATCGTCTGCAAATTTAATCACCTCACTCGTTGTACCCATTTCCAGATCATTTATGAATATGTTGAAGAGCACGGGTCCAAGCACCGAGCCCTGCGGCACCCCACTGGTGACGTTCTTCCAGTCCAAGTATTGTCCATTTACCCCCACTCTCTGTTTCCTATCCGCTAGCCAGTTTTTAATACACGTGAGTATTTCACTCTCTGTTCCATGACAGAAGAGTGGGAATTGGGTGTGATTGTTTGTGATAACCATAAGGTGGCTAAACAAGTTGAAAAGATGACAGCAAAAGCTAGAAGGACGCAAGATTGCATAGAAAAAGGTATGACCAATAGGAAAAAGGAGGTATTGAAACCCTGTATAAGACACTGGTGAAAGCTCATTTAGAATATTGTATACAATTCTGGAGGCTGCACCTTCAAAAAGACATAAAAAGGATGGAGTCAGTCCAGAGGAAGGCTACTAAAATGATGTGTGGTCTTTGTCATAAGGCGTATGGGGACAGACTTAAAGATTTCAATCTATATACTTTGGAGGAAAGGCTGGAGAGGGGAGATATGATAGAGACATTTAAATACCTACGTGATGTAAATGCTCTGGAATGAGAGGGCTTAGGATGAAGTTAAGAGGTGATAGGCTGAGGAGTAATCTAAGGAAATACTTTTTTATAGAAAGGGTGGTAGATGCTTGGAATAGTCTTCCGGTAGAGGTAATGGAGGCAGAGACGGTGTCTGATTTCAAGAAAGCCTGGGATAGTCATGTGGGATCTCTTAGAGAGAGGAAGAGATAATGGTCAATGCGGATGGACAGACTGGATGGGCCATTTGGCTTTTATTTGCCATCATATTTCTTTGTTTCTATGATATGGCTTTGCTGGATGCTTTGTTTCCGCCATTAGGGTACTATATAAGTCTCCAGAAGCGGCAGTCTTGGTAAATGATTGTAGATCCTCTAAGTTTGAAATTTCTAGAAGGACTAGGCAGAGATAGGTGTCCCTTATCTCCTTTGTTATTTATTTTGTCACTGGATTCCCTTATTTGTGATATTCATATAAATCCTTAAGTTAAGGGAGTATTAATGGGAAATCATTGTTTTAAGTTAGCTGCCTTTGTGGACGACTTCCTTGTTTATATAATTGATCCTAAATTATCTCTGGCTGCTGTATTAGAAACTATGAGGGAGTATGGTGATTTTACAGGATTTAGTTTGTATCTCAGTAAACTGGAGGCTTTACCATCCTCACAGGAATTGAAAAGTTTGTAGGATGCTTCATTTCTTTTGCGTTGGATGACTGAGTCCTTTTGTTACCTCGGTATACCACTTACAACCTCAATGGGTAGTTTTTAGTTTGTTAATGTTATGGTACTTTTGCATCATACCTCATATAAATTGGAGATCTGGAAAGATTTGCCTCTTACCTTACTTGGTAGAATTGCTTTAATTTGCATGATAATTTTCCCTGAATGGTTATATGCCCTGCAAACACTTCCATTGAAACTGTTGAGGAAAAATTTGAGAGCTTTAGATCACTTATTGTCTTACTTCTGTTGGAATAGGCATAATCCCAAACTATATTATGGCTTTCTAGTGGAAGGTTGGATGCAGGGGGGATTGGGCATTCCAAATTTTGGTTTATATAACATTGTCTGTCTTTAGAGACATCTAAAGGATTGGTTGCATGAGGAGCAACAATATGCACTTACTGTATGTCCCTTGAGGCTGCTTTTTATGCCCCTTATTCTTTTCATGCTCTGCTCCATCTACTGAGAGGAGCTTTGCTGAGTCTCTGAAGTAGTGTGCTTTTAGCTACACTATGGCCAGCCTGGGAAACTGATGTGAAGTTTGTGTTACCAATCATCTATCATTTAGAACAGGGGTGTCCAACCTGCGGACCAAGAGCTGCATGCGGCCCAGTGAAGTATTTTGTGCGGCCCCGGTCAAGGGCGTGTAGAATTTTCCTCTGCTGCCCTCGGGTGTTTACCGTCTTGCCGGATCCCTCCTCCGTCTTGCTGCAGCATTTGCATGGCCCCAGAAACATTTTTTTCGGCCAATGCAGTCCAGGGAAGCCAAAAGGTTGGACACTCCTGATTTAGAGGAAACTCTGCTTTTGAGCTCAAGATGCACAATTCTAGGTTTTTTTGTGTGTGTTTTTACATTGGGAGATGCAGAGTCTCCTTTTGGTGGAACATCTGGATGAGGAGAGTGATCTACAGCCCCTTGCTACCCTTAGAGAACAATTGGGGAACTGCTGGGGCAATACTTTTGCATATTGCCAGGCTAAACATTACATATTATCCCTACTGCAAGATCATTTGAATTGCCCTATGGGACACTGTCTTATAGAGTGTATCAGTGTTGGATAGAGCTATACTCCAATTTGAGAATCATGAAGACAATCAGCAGGTAAGAGTCAGCTTGGAGGCAGAACTTCATATTGCTCTGGACCATTGGAATATCTTGAGGAATCTTGGGGGACTCTCTAGGCTAATTAAGGGTGCAGTGCTACATGAGTTGTTATGCCCGCATGTTGTATAGAGTATATTTTACTCAAGTTCAACTCCAGGACAAGACAGGAGTGATTCACCAGTGTGCCTTAAATGTGGTAGAGAACCTAATATTTTTTCTCATTCATTTTGGGGCTGCTGGTGTATTAAAGCATTTTGGATAAGAACAATTGAAACATAGAAACATAGAAAATGATGGCAGAAAAGGGCCTTGGCCCATCAAGTTTGCCCACTCTAATGACCCACCCCCCAACTTCACCCCCCAAGAGATCCCACATGCCTATCCCATCTTCTCTTAAAATCTGGTACGCTGCTGGCCTCGATCACCTGCAGTGGAAGTTCATTCCAATGATCAACCACCCTTTTGGAGAAGAAATACTTCCTGATGTCACCATGAAATTTCCCACCCCTGATTTTCAGCGGATGCCCTCTTGTGGCCGTGGGACCTTTAAGAAAGAAGATATCATCTTCCACCTTGATACGGTCTGTGATATATTTAAATGTCTCAATCATGTCTCCTCTCTCTCTACGTTCCTCGAGTGAGTATAGCTACAATTTACTCAGCCTTTCCTCATATGGTAGATCCTTGAGTCCCGAGACCATCCTGGTGGTCCTGAGACCACCTTGGTGGTGCTAGATGTTCCTAGCTCATTTTGGGAACTGCCCAGAGGAGGAATCCTGCTTTGTCGTAAGATGTGTCTTGTAAATGTATTTTTCAACACTGGAGTCCCTCGGACCCACCATCATTTTGGAAGTGGAGAGTCCAGGTTTACACACTGGTCATTTGGGAGGTGCAAGAGATAGAAGGCCGCATTAAAGGCTCCTTTTACAAAGGTGCGTTAATGCTAAATTGCCACGTGCACTAGCCGCTACGCCTCCTTTTAAGCAGGCGGTAATTTTTCAGCTAGCGTGCGCTAATCCTGTGTGTTCACTAAAAACACTTGCACACCTTTGTAAAAGGAGCCCTAAGTAGCAGCACCGTGTTTTGCCTACTTGTGACTATTATTTGAATTCTTTACACCCATGAGGGTGAAGTCTCATTTTGAATGTGATCTCTTAGCATTTTTATTGCTCAGCTATATACCCTTATAGATTATGTTATTAGTGCCTTCCTGTTTATAGATTAGATGTGTATGTATGGGGGGGGGGGATTTACAAAAGGAGGGGAGGCTGATAGATGTTGTATATCCTAGGGTCATAAGGGTCCAGGTCCTAGGATATGCCCTGATTTAGGATTTTTATTATATTACTTTCCTCCTGGAATGGATGTAGAAGGGGCAGAGGGAATGGGACTGATGATGGGAGAGCGGGTAGAGGGATAATTGATGAACTGGATTGTTCTTTGGCAGACATTATGCTCTTTTGTTATTCTATTTTCTTTTTATTGTATGATTCTTTACTACCTTTGCTACATGATCTTCAATAAAAATAGTTTGAAAAATAAAGAATCTGGGCCATAATGCATGCAGATGGAAAAATTGAGAACATTTTAGCATATCCTGCATTAGGTGGACTTTTGTACCTAGTGTAGCTTAGTAAAAGGGCCCCCAAATTACTTCCTTAGTTTTTTGTTGTTATTTTATGTGTACTCAGTCTTTCTCCAGGAAACATATTAATATCTTTATATAATTTTCTATATAATTTGTGCACATTTATTTTGAATACTCATGAAATAGTTTACCTTTGGTGGAGAAACTCTGTGAAAGAAGCCTGTTTCCCCAGAATCAAAGTAGATATTTGAAACTGATAAATGAGAAGGATACTGTTCTGTTTAAACTTAAAGGATACATTGATAGGGAAGCCAGCAATAGGAACTGGATGACATTTGTTTCTGCCTTTTGATTTTTGTTTAATAGCTGGGGACGGAGGATAAACTAAACTAAAAACTTAGTTTTATAGACTGAGTCATCAACCAAGAGGAGCTTGACTCAGTTTAAAATAATGTAAAACATAATACATAAATTTGACAAGAAAAAGAAGACTGAAATAGTTAATTTCCAAAATGTTTAGCAAACAAAAAAGTTTTCAGAACTTTCCGGAATAAAGCTAAAGAACCTAAACTTCTTAATGTAAGCGGTAAAGAATCCCAGAATTTGGTTAATTTAAAAGCAAAAGAATAACTAAATCTCTTAAAGGTTCTGTTTTTACCACTGAGAGAGGGAAATGTAAGTTTTAATTTTTGAGAACTTCTGGCAAGATGAGATCTATGAACATTCTAGTCTAAAGGAATCAAAGTGGCAAAAATGGCAATAGGATCTTAAATGCAATGCAAATGCATTTAAACTGAATTCTGAGGTACACTGGAAGCCAATGTAATTCCTTGAGCAGAGAGGTTACGTGATCAAATTTACTCTTACCAAAGATGTTTAGCTGCAGTGTTCTGTATTAATTGAAGCCATACTGAGCCCAAAGCCATGCTGTGAATTGTCCTATTCAGAGTGAGGAAGCTGTTAAAAAATTGTGCTCAAGCCATTGAAACAAAAGAGCCAGGGGTTTTTTTTTGGTTTGTTTTTTATAGTAAAAAGTAAAATTCTCCAGTTAAGCTCAGTTGCCTCAGAGAATGGTTATGGCTGAGGTGGACTAATTTAGGATATATTTATTAGCCACACAAATGTTCAATGCTTTAATGGAATTCATCTGCATAGAACACCATAGCCTAACTAACCTCACCCACAGAACTACCTTTCAGCACTAGAAATACATCACTTTTCTGACAAGGACAGACCTGATAGGGTAAGGAGGATAACAGCAGGGACCAGAAGCAAACAACCTTGTCAGAAAAGAATGATGTATTGCTAGTGCTGAAAGGTGGTTCTATGGGTGATAATGATTACTGTGATTAATCATTAATGGCAAGGTGATTGTTTAAGCCACAGGCAGCTTAGTCCACCTCACTTTAAAAGGGCATTGAAGAATATAACATCGTATTGTTGCTACTATATATACTCAAATATAAATCGATCCGATTATAAACTGAGTCAAACTTCCCCCCCCCAAAAAAGGGGAAAAAGGTTCACTTGAATATAAACTGGGGGGGAATATATTTAATTGCCTTGCCTTACAGCCAGCCCTCCTTCCTTTCTTCTTTTCTTCCTTCCCTTCCTCCTTTTTTCCTTCCTTCCCTCCCAGCTCTGCACCCAGCCTTCGAAGCCCACTGCATGCCTCCCTTAAGTCCTGGTGGTCCAGCGGTGAATCGGGACAGGAGCGATCCTTCTCGCATCATGTCTCAACCAAATGTTAACCACCCTGCCTCATTCCCCCCTCCCAGACTCATTGCAGGCCTCCCGTAGACCTGCCTTAAGCCCTGATGGTCCAGTGGTGAGCTGGGACAGAAGCGATCCTTACCACATCCAGTCAAGGCTAACTGTTAACCACCCTGTCTCCCAGACCCATTGCAGGCCTCCCGTGGGCCTGCCTTAAGCCCTGGTGCTCCAGCAGTGAGACAGGACAGAGCAATCCTTCCCACATCCTGTCCCCACCAACTGTTAACCACCCTGCATCCCTTCCACCTTCCGGACCCTGTCCAACATACCTTTTGAACTCTGGTGGTCTAGAAGTGAATCAGGGCAAGAGCAACAGCGCTGGACCCTCATAACATGGGTCCTTCAAGTGGTAAGTCAAAAGAAGCCACTGAACCACCCTCATTTCAACTCCCATCAGAAAGCCCTCCTTCACTAGGAACTCTCAGCCCTCCTCCAGCTCAATGCAATAGAAAAAGTTCTGCTGCAAAAAGGGTGAGGGGTTCTAGTCAAGGTACTTCCTTATCCCAAAGAAGACTGGAGGAATTTATCCAATTCTAGACTTCTGGGCACTCAACAATTACTCATCCTGGTGAAGGAGAAAGTTTCAAGTTTTAATGATAATTTGATATATCCCTATCGTAATACTAAGCGATTATATAAATTATTTTAAAATCAGGAGATACATATCAAAATTACATGATGACAAAGACAAAATGGTCTAACATGGCACAAAATGGACTAGGGGTGTACTACAATAAAGTATAGTAAAGAAGAGAGAACAAAAAAAGATAAAACAATAGGAATGGAAGGGTTTCGTTCAGACTGTCATTATCAATTTTGGAAGGAGAATCCAGAAATAAAGGAACTTAGATCATTGTTCAAAAGATTCTCTCTATAAAAAGTTTTTTAGTGTTCCTTTAAATTTATCTAAACTTGCTTCATCTCTAATGTAAGGGGGCAGAGTGTTCCAGATGTGGGGAGCAGTTACAGTGAAGCAAGTCGCGCGACGAGTGCCAAATGTTTTAAGAGTAGGCACGAAAAATAGGTTTTGGGAAGATGATCTGAGAATTCTAAGTGGAGTGTGGGGAATAAATAACTTGTCAATGAATGTTGTTTCTCTGGATTTAAGCTTTTTAAATGTAAGTAGTGCAATTTTGAAAGTAATTCTATGAAGGATGGGGAGCCAGTGGGCATTTTTAAGTAAAAGAGAGACGTGGTCACATTTCTTGGAATTAGTGATAATGTTGATTGCGGTACTTTGAATTAGTTGAAGTCATCTGATTTCTTTTTGAAATATTACAATGTATAGGGAGTTGCAGTAGTCAAGTTTTGAAATTACAAGTGAATGAATTAAGATATTGAGAGAAGACAGATCTAAGAAGTTGGCTAGTGATCAAATCATTCATAGTTTGTGAAAACAATTTTTGACTACGGTGCCTATCTGTTGATGATAGTTTAACTTATTATTAATGATTATACCCAGGATTTTAGTGGACAGTTGTCGATATGAATAACCAAGGATAATTGAATACCTTCTTATCACGGGAATAAAAGACAATTCATTTTAGCTGTGCTAAGGGATAACATTATCTCTAAGCCAGGTTTTGGATGATTTCTGTGTGAACCCTATTGCACTTTTAGAAAATGACAGGCTCTGCTCTCTAAATCTCAAAGAAGCATACACACATATTTCAGTTATCCCTGCTCATAGAAAATATCAGCTTTCATCAAGGAACATGCCTCTGCCAGTACAAGGTGCTTCCATTTGGACTGGCATCAGCACCCAGAGTGTTCACCAAGTGCTTGGTAGTAGTGGCAGCAATATTTTGCTCATACAATTTCCATGTTTTTCTTTACTTGGATGGCTGGTTGATCCAAGCTGTCACATCCCCACAGGCCCAGCAAGCTTTGAATGCAACAATTCAGCTTCTTGAACTACTGGGATTTACAGTCAATTATCCAAAAACTTTAGAGTTTATTGGAACTCTTCGGGATACAAATCTGATGTGTGCTTTCCTCCCTCAGCAGAGACTCACCACAACTATTTCAGCTCTGCTATAGCCACCTGATGGCACATTACATGTTATGATTTTTCAGCCATATGGCCTCCATAGTATATGTGGTCCCATTTGCTCATTTTCACCTAAGGAATCCTCAGTGGGCATTATTCTCCTAGTGGTCTCAGGCAACTGATCTACTGTCCCAGCACTTGTCAGTGACCTTACAGCTGAGACACTCACTTCTGTGGTGGATGTTAAACTGCCTTGAAATCTGACAAGGTTATATATTAAAATTTTAATAAACTTGAAATAATAAAATTAAATATTATTGGTAAATCTTGCGTTAGCATCATTTTCTATTTTTTTGTTGTTTTTCACACCTTGAGTGAAAGCTAGCAGCTTAATTGGCAGCTGCAGCTTTATGAGTGCACTAGTGTCTCATGGTCCATGCTCAGTGGTCATTCAGGCCCTGATTCTCCAAAGTGCATCCCGATTTTAGGCGTCCTACAGCTGTCTAATCAGCCAATCGGGATGCACGTTTTTAAAAAAAAAATGTTCCCCAGGCAAGCCTGAAGGCACCTCCGGGAGCCTAGGGAGACCCGCAAGATGCCTAAGCTCGTCTAAGGGCCTTAGGCGGGCCTTAGGCTGAACCTAGGTGGCCCTACACATCTCCCTAGTAGAGGAGAGGCTTAAAATGTAGGCCAGCAAAATGCTGGCCTATATTGTAAATAGACGCGGCCGCTATACTTATCGCGGCAAGGGATCTCTCTGCCGCAATAAGTATAGCGGGCCATGGCCCCCTGACCAGGAGGGTGCCCAAACCCTCTGCCCGAAGACGCACCCCCCGACACTACCGACCGCCCCCCCCCGACACTATCGACCGCCCCCCCCCGACATTACCGATCTCCCCCCGACAATATCGATAGCTGGCAGGAGGGTGCCCAATCCCTCCTGCCCGAAGACGCACCCCCCCCGGCGCTAACACCCCCAAACCTCCACTCCACCAAACCTGTTCTTAGATGGGTCTTCCATGTCTTGAGCCGGCAGGCACGCCTCGTCGAAATGAAGCGGGCCCGCCCCTTCCCGGCCCATCCCGCTGAAGCCTAAGGCCTGATTGGCCCAGGCTTTAGAAGCCTGGACCAATCAGGCCTTAGGCATAGCGGGTCCGCCCATCCCCACTTAATCTAAGGCCTGATTGGCCAATCAGACCTTAGACTTAGTGGGGATGGGCGGACCCGCTATGCCTAAGGCCTGATTGGTCCAGGCTTCTAGAGCCTGGGCCAATCAGGCCTTAGGCTTCAGCGGGATGGGCCGGGAAGGGGCGGGCCCGCTTCATTTCGACGAGGCGTGCCTGCCGGCTCAAGACATTGAAGACCCATCTAAGAACAGGCTTGGTGGAGTGGAGGTTTGGGGGGGTTAGTGCCGGGGGGGGTGCGTCTTCGGGCAGGAGGGATTGGGCACCCTCCTGGTCAGGGGGCCACGGCCCGCTATACTTATAGCGGCAGAGAGATCCCTTGCCGCGATAAGTGTAGCGGGCCGTGTCTAATCTAACCCGTTTCTCTAACCCGTGTCTGTAACATGGACGCCGGTTACAGAATCGGGGTTTAGTTTAGGCCGATTCTGAATAGGACGCCTCTCCTAGGCGTCCTATTCAGAATCAGGGCCTAGGTGTCTTGCGGGCCTCGCCTTCAATATAGGCGGTCTGCCTGGGGAGCATTTTTTTTAAAAAAACGTGCATCCCGATTGGCTGATTAGACAGCTGTAGGATGCCTACAGCTGCCTAAAATCGGGATGCACTTTTAGAGAATCAGGCCCTCAATGCCTCTGTCTTGTGACAGATCTCTCTGACTTAGGTACACTTCTGGGGTCCCCCATTTGCTTCACCCTACAATCACAAGCTCCCTCTTTTCTGCTCCAGGCTTCACAAGCCCACATGCCTGGAAATGGATGCTTTTTTTTCTGCTCAACTGGGAAGGCAGGTTCCTCTATGCATTTCATCCACTCCCTCTTATCAAAAAAATACTATTCAAGCTTCACCAGGATCCAGCCATCATGAAACTCATAGTACCTCAGTAGCCACATCAACCTTAGTTCCCTCTCTTCCTACAAATGAGCAAACAGGAACCAGTCATTCTGCAAATCTTTCTAACACTACAGATATAGAATGAAGGTTCTCAATTGTAACCCAACTTACATTGTTAGATCTCATAGCTTGGTATCTCTCTTCCAACCAGTAGATACACTTTTACTGTCTGTGCTGGTGTCAGCTATCATTGAAGCATCTAAGAAGCCTTTCACATGGTGCTGCTACCACTTCAAATTGATTCACTTTTCATTGTGGTATAGTGTCAAATCTCTAGATACAGTGACCTGTCCTCTTCCATCCATACTGAATTATCTCCTCCGCCTCTCTAATTCTGGACTAAAGACTAATTCAGTGAAAATTCATCTTAGTGCTATAAGTGTTTTTCATACCAAGCTACCTCTGAAACCTCCTCCAGCAGCTTGGGACCTTAATGTAGTGCTTTCCACACTCATTAAACCTCTATTTGAACCACTGTCCACTTTATTTCTCAAGGACCTTACTTGGAAAGTGGTCTTCTTCATTACTTTCACGTCAGCACGCCAAGTCAGTAAACCCCAGGCACTTGTAGCAGATCTGCTTTATACTACATTTTATCCTGACAAGGTGGTTCTTTGAACTCATATGAGATTCCTCCCAAAAAGTTGTTTCAGATTTTCACCTCAACCAGTCTATCAATCTTCCAGCATTTTTTCCAAAACCACATGCTCACCCTGGTCATGCATTGGACTGCAAACATGTTCTAGTTTGCTACTTGCATAGAACCAAGTCTCACAGAGCTACTACTCAGCTGTTCCTGCCATTTGACCCAATTAAGATGGGAATCCCTGTAACCAAAAGGACAATCTCCTATTTTTGTTCTTTCCTGTCATTGATTGTTCTTCTTCCCTTTTTCCACTTGTGCCAGTTTGTTTCTTAATAAACCCTCCATCATCTTGGTGGCCTTAGAGAAAGGGAGGTACATTGTTCAGGCTCATAAACCGCTGGAAAATTTCCCCATGATAGCATATTCACAGGGTATTACATTAGGTCAACGTTGTAATTTCCAGAGATATGGAGTTAGGACGAGAGAGAGAGGGGGGTGTCATAATGCATGTGGGAAATGCCAGTGGTGTCCCTCTACTATCCAAGGGGACACGTGGAAAGTCCCAGGGAGACAGACGATACTTAGGGCAAGATTTGATACAGATTGCAATTCACAAGATGTGATTTATGCAATAGTTTGCCCATGCGATCTTGTTTACATCGGTCGCACTAATAGGAAAATCAAGGTGAGACTGACAGAACACAAGTCATGTATAAGCAATGAGATAGCAATGGTTGATCATTGGTGTAGACGTAAACACATGATTGGTGATTTGAGACGGCGTGTCATAGATGTTGTTACGGGGATGGAGGGTGGGAAAGACCAAATAAAACTTAATGAAATTGAACAACGATATATTTTTATGCTTGATACTGTAGAGCCACGGGGATTAAACAGCGAAGTAGAATGGGGGACATTGATAGGTTGAATTTCGGGCTGACGTCATCACAGGGGACAGGACTATGTTGTCATTGGACAGGATATTTAAATGGCACCGCGGGATGCCGCCGACATCTTTCACAGAACTAAATAGGAGTCGGATGACAGCGGCAGCCCCGGTGAGTTCTTTTGAAATATATATTTAAGAGTAAAACAAGGTAATATTTTAAGTCAGGTGGGGAGAAGCTAGGACAAATACACAAGTAATAGCTTTTTTCCTTTATCTCGTAGGGAGACCCTTGAAACAGCACTTTTTTAGTGCGAAACATGTCGGGTCTGACTCCCAGGTTTGGCTGAGATAAGTAAATATTTATACTTTTACAAAAATCAAGATATATATAAAAAAAATTTTTTTGAAGAAATGTTTTGAGCACTTTTGAAACATGTTATAAAACTAAATAAAATGGACAGCCAATGATGAGGCACCACATAATTCTTCCCGCAGTAGCAAATCATTACAGCGGTGGAGTGGTGGGGCTGAGGTGTCCTTAAAAAAACCATATATTGAACTGAACCTATTATTTGATCCAGGTGATATATATTGGGAAGTGTATTGATTCCATACTGGATATAAACATCACACATAGTAATATAGCCAGCGATAATTCACTTCTATTGAAGACATCTGTAAAACAGCCACCAGGTCCTCAGTTTATACATTGACAACCTGCTACTGTTTGGAAAATCTTTCTGGACAGGTAGTCAGTTCAGCAACAAAATTCTTAAATTAGAACCCAACATCCCTCTAACTAGAAGCCAATTTCCCTCCAGCCCTCTTTGTTAGCTGGAGAGTCCCTATATATGAGAATATGCTGCCTGCTTGTCTTGGGATAAAGCATAGTTACTTACCTGTACTAGGTGCTATCCAGGGGCAGCAGGCAGATATTCTCACAACCTGCCCACCTCCCCTTATTGGCTTTCTAGTTCTGTTAATGAATTGAAGGCACCTATGCATGCACAGTATGGGCAATCTTTTAATCTCTTACAATGCCAGTTAACTTTAGATGGTCCTTGCTGGGTTCCATGGATGATGCCACTCACATATGAGAACATCTGCCTGCTGTCCCTGGATAACACCTGTTACAAGTAAGTAACTATGCTATATCAACAATAAAATATGTCACATGTCCTCTGGTAGAATTGGGAATCCAGATTCTCAGGTTATGCAGCTTCCCCATCATTGTCTTCCAGTCTGGCATTTTATGGAATGTGCCAAGTGATGACCAGATTGTATATCATGCTGTAAAGATATAGGTGTGTATAAAAGCTTCTTCTCTAAACAGTCCAAACATCTAAATCTTGACTTCAGTATCCAAAAGTTCCTTTAAATGACTGCCTTATTACAGTTCTTCTCAGCAGGGCCTTGTAGGTATACAATGGAGGTCATTAACCTGTTTCATAGGGGATAGCCTCATTCACCTTCATGGACAGGAAGATAATATGGCATGTTAGGTAATGTGTGAACACTGCTGTGTGGGTTGGCACTCTTTCCAATTGCTAACTGTTGCTATATCTGAACAGGTCCAGCCACCCCGAGGAACTATCTTGTGGAAACAAAGGAAGAGGCAGTTAATGACATTTACAGTTTGGGTGGTTCTGAATAACTTGGCTAACAACTATCTCCCAGTGATTTGGTCACTGTGGAAGCACTCTTGGATGTCACATTGTGACAATGTGAATGAGTCATGACCTGCATGTTGATAGAACGGTATGATTTTCTGTTTCTGAAAATAGCTTCATTGCCTGAAGGTGGTCCCAGAGCTACATGTGTGCAGTCAATAATGCTTAGTGGCTCCAAGAAGGTCTCTAATGAACCTTTGGCCAGGAAATCTAGGGTTGTGGTAACCTTTATATGCACCAGCAAAGCTTGTTATCTCTAGATAGTGAGTTCTAAATCTTCCTGGAGCTGGTTGCAAAGATTTGCTATGGTCTTGTTGCATCTGAACCTGCACAGACACATGATAAGTCAGATTTAAGAACAGTGTACTGCACCTGTAAACAATTTGTATATACACCCTCCCAAACCCTCCACCTGTTGTCTCTATTTCCTATAGGATAATATCCACAGTAATAACAAATGACCACTACCATCCGTGGCCCCGAGAATGAAAAGTTGCAAAAAAACCAAACATCCTGACACAGGTATACCATGAGCAAATGTATAGTAGATAGGAAAACAATTTACACACACCCAGTTGTAGACCCACATAGTAACTGACACACAAAAATAAACACACAGCTGCTGAGAGGGGGGGGGGGCAGGGAAAGGACAGAGTTCTTTTAAAACCAATAGGAGGAAATATTTTTTCACTCAGAGAATAGTTAAGCTTTGGAACGTGTTGCAGAGAATACAGTAAGAGCAGTTAATGTAGTTGGTTTTAAAAAAGGTTTGGACAAGTTTCTGAAAGAAAAGTCCATAGTTTGCTGTTGAGATAGACTTGGGGAAGCCACAGCTTGCCCTGGATAAATGGCATGGAATGCTGCTATAATTTGGGTTTTTACCAGGTACTTGTGACTTGGATTGACCTCCATGAAGATGGCATACTGGGCTAGATGGACCATAGGTCTGACCCAGTAAGACTTTTCTTATGTTCTTAATCTCCACCAAATCTTCCAAGTAACAAAAGACATTGTTGCAGGTACATACGTTGTCACAGCGGTTGTATGCCATCATCCAGTGCACACTTTGTAGAATAATAAATAAATAGGCTTTGTGTGCACTAACACTCCCTACCTATTATCTATACCTTTTACAACCAATTATTGGGCACATAACCATTTGTATTATCTGACATTTGAGCACCCATCTGGTGCCTTATGGAATGTTGCTTAGTGTGGGTCTGCCATTCTAGTGCTTAAGTCAGCTATGCAACCAACTTATATGCTCAAATTTATAGATCAGTGGGTTAATGTGCATTTATCATGGAAAAAGGTTTTGTTATATTTTCCCCTTCTCCAGGCACTAACCATACATTAACTATTTAAAAAATATTTTTGGAGGGGGCATATCATGGGTGGAGAATGTGCATTAAAGAGCTAATTAGCTGGCTGTTTTGTTCAGATTACCCTATGCTAACTGGTTAACTCAGAGTTAATGCAGGAGAACTTACCACCTACCAAATACTGGACATTAGTGCATGACCTGAACATGAAAAAAAAAATAGAAAATGTCCTTAAAAAGTATCATGGGAAATCTGTGGATAGCAAATGGGAAATTCTCAGTTAGCATGCACTAAGTCCACATTTCTGTGAACTTTATTAGAAGGACTCTCAACTTAGTTCTAACTTCATAGCTCTCAAACTTCAACATTTTCTTTCATTCATTCAACTATCTTCATTCTGTTTAAGTGCATCTCATCTTCATCACTGTCATCACACATCTCTTACTCTTCTCTGTACTCTCTTGCTCCTTTGCATGCTTTATGCTGGGGATATCAATTCCAATCCTGGTCTTCCACATTAACTCTCACCTTATTCATGTAGATCACATAACAATGTCTTCAATTTTATTTCTGTTCTGCTCTCTTCCCCTTCTTCTCTACTT
Organism: Geotrypetes seraphini; assembly: GCF_902459505.1. Classification (NCBI taxonomy): domain Eukaryota; kingdom Metazoa; phylum Chordata; class Amphibia; order Gymnophiona; family Dermophiidae; genus Geotrypetes; species Geotrypetes seraphini. Next base: position 105,837,334 of record NC_047089.1, on the reverse strand, counting down.
TTCTCATGTGTCCTTGGAATGTCCATTTTGTCTACAAAAGCTTGCCTACATCCATGACCGCTTTCATACTCTCCATCTGTTTGCTCTAAGACTTGTTTTTTCCCCCCTAAAAACATTGTTTCAGATGATGCCTTGTGTCATTGAGTTTACCTTTTCTCTGGTTGCCTACTGAGGTGGTATTGGGCTGCTACTCTCACCTTCCTGTAGATTTCAACCTCTTCTTCCATCTAAGTCTCACTGCTTTCAAATTGCACATCCTTATTTTTTAACCACCTTTTCCAGAGTTTCTAACTCCATATCAATTGTTGTTTTTTTTTCTATGGTTTTAAATTCTGATCTGTATTTTATTTTCCACATGCTGTCTAGTAGCACTATAGAAATGATAAGTAGTATATAACCAGGCAGGAAAGGCTCCGACCTGGTTAAATCACCTGTAGCCACCTAACTGCTGATATTCAGTAGCGTCTAACTACACAGTGCTGCTAAGTAGGGCTGTAGCTAGCTATAATTGTGCCCTGTGCAATTACACACCATGGTGTCACCCCCCCCCCACCTCCCAACCTGAGAAGAGTGCCTTCCTGCTTCCATCTCACTTCACCCAAACATATAATACATCTCTATCTGTCCCTTTTTTACCTTCTCTTACCCTTCCATGCCACCCCCCCTCCGGAAACCACCAACACCCCTCTCTTGAAACCTTCCATTTTTAGGAAAATACAGAATATACAGCAATGATCTGCAGAGCTTCCCTCTCAAACATGTTTATGTTTATTAGTACTTATAGACTGCCCTTCGCAGTAACAACAGAGCAGTTTACAAATTTAAACATCATTTCAGGCCGCTGTAAAACCAAAAAGAACAACCAACAAGACCTGCAGAAAAAACGAAACGGGAAACCAAAACAAAACTGCAGGAAAATGTACAGGGTGCAAGAATTTTATTGAAATAACTAAAACAAAAGTCTTAAAATAAGTACATAAACTACATCAAGTTTCAAGTTTATTCATGGCTTGATATACCGACCACACTATTCCCTTCCAAAGAAGACTGATATTAGACCTAAATAAATTTTTTCATACACTTGTTTCAATTTAAATTGAATATATTTAGTGAAATAGGATCTCAAGCGCTCGCAGTCACCAGCTAACAGAACTAGTCTTGGCGTGTGACTATTTCGCAAGCTATCATCGGTCCTTATATCTTTTTTATTCAATTTAAAGTGTATTATTTAATTAATTAATTAAGTTAATTTTTCAATGAGTCTGTGAGAAAGTTGAAATTATAATATTTCACAAAGAATAAAGAGGACAGGTATGCTTGAGAAGCGGTTGGCAAAAGCCTTTTTAGTCAGCAGAGGGGTATGTAATTTTAAAGGAGCAGCAGATAAGATAATTTAAGTAAAAAGACGAGTTCGGTACTGAGTAGCTGCGATAAAACCTGATATCTAGTAATTAGTAATTTGTGAATATGGATATATAATTAACATAGATAAAATAGTAGAGATTTGGAAAAGTTTTAAAAGTATTACAAGACAAACTAATATTAAACTAAGTCTAATGGTTTTATAAGAAATAAATTTAGAGATATACGGAAATATTTAGGATAAGAGGTTGGCAATAGACCAAAGGATGTCCCTTGATGCCTTCATTAATTGTAAAAGCTAAAAAAAATATAGGATAATTAATAATATAAGATAATTAATTTTATGAATAAGTTTATTAATCTTTAATAATTTATTCTCTCCTTGTTTTTGTTTTATACTGTTAATTTATCTACCACTCTGGTCCTGATGAAGCTATCTTAATATAGTCGAGAGCGAAACGGAGATCTTCCGTTGTTATTGTGATTGTGGTCAGAGGGCCGGGTTTGAAAGGTTATACCCGAGCTAAATATCATTATATTCAAATTACATTATAAAATTGAAATAATGAAAAATTAACTTAATTAAGGATATTAAATGTCATACACTTTAAACTGAATAAAAAAGTTATAAGGCCCAATGATAGCTCGCAAAATAGTCACATGCCAAGACTAGTTCTGTTAGCTGGTGACTGCGAGCGCTTGAGATCCTATTTCATTAAATATATTCAATTTAAATTAAAAGAAGTGTATGAAAAGATTTATTTAGGTCTAACATCAGTCTTCTTTGGAAGGGAATAGTGTGTTTTACAAGTGATATTGAAGTGATGGTTTGATATACTGACCATCACATGTATCTGGAAGGTTTATAATATTAAAAATTTGAAAGGTCTAATATAATTTTTGAATTAGGTGAGATAAAATAAAAAGAGGGTAAACCTGAGGGGCGCTAGTGAGCACCACAGTAAATGGCGGCGTAGTGACTGTGCTCCGCAGCATGGACTACTAAAAAGAAATATTTACCTGCACTTCGGAGGACTTTAATAAAATTAAATTGGTGGATCGAATTATAAATGATGTCAGCAACAAAAACTGGCAAACGCAAGAGCGTGGAGCCGATCTCGCCACAGAAAAATGCTGCGGCGAAAGAGGAGACTGACTCCCTACAGACAGTAATGGCGGAGCTACGCGCCATGCGGGAGATTCTAGCTGCCACTAATCAGAACACAGAAGACATCAAAACTGATCTTGCCTCTCTCACCGTTGAAATAGCGGTCTGCCGATCTCGGATTGACACGGCAGAACAGAAGATAGAGACGAATGAGGCCAATATCAAAACGCTCCAGAGGCAGTTTAAAAAAATTACCATATTGGAGCAGGAACTTGAGGACGCCCAGAATCGCTCGCGTAGAAACAACTTGCGGGTGCTGGGCATACCGGAGGCGCGTGAAGGAAAAGATACCATTGCATTTTTACAAATGCTTCTTCCGAAGCTCCTGAATATTGATTTCAAATTTGATTTGGAAATAGACCGGGCCCACCGGTCGCCGTCCCACGTGATCGACGTACATGCCAAATATCCAAGGCCTATTATCGCCCGCTTATTAAGATATTCTCAAGTAATGGATATCATGCGCCATGCCAAACTACATCACCCTCTTAAGTTTGAGGGTCACAACATACTCATCGTTCCTGACTTATCTAAACAGACAGCCAAAAGACGAAAGCAGCTCATGGAATACAGGCCCAAGCTGAAGATCATCGGAGCAAAGTATGGCATGTTCTATCCTGCCACATTGAGGGTCACGGTAAACAATACTACGAAGAATTTCCATCACCCACATGAGCTGGCTGACTTTCTGGAGGCGCAAGCACCGTCTTCTATTGATGCCACTTGAATTTTTCAACCTTGTTCTGGTATTGATCTCTAGCAGTCTGACTGTTGTTAATGATATGTTCTATTACAGTTCCCTCCATGTCTATGATTACCTCATAGATTACTTGTTAGTTATATCTGCCTTATGCCAAGTTGTTGTTATGCCTTCTCCTCAGAGGAATGGTTTCATATGAACATACTATTGTCTCTCCGAGGGTACTAATATGATGTCCTGTTCTGCGTTGAGCTGGTCACTATCTGTCTTTGTGGCCTCACTATCCCAGCAAATTGTTATGTTACTCTGTTTGTCTGTTCTTTTTTAATACTTTACTTGAAGACAGATCCTAACGTGTTCACCCATTGCTTAAGCACACTTACAATTCTTTTACCATTCAATGGTGATATAACCGGTATGTTCTCTACTAAGCTATCCTTTTTCCCTTATGGATACTGGCCTTTACAGGATGCCTATCACTATTACAAACTTCATAAATTTAACTATATTGCCTGTCATCATATTTTTGATATCTGCATAGAATTGCTTCATGAGCCCTGGTATGATTGATCTGTTTCTATGCTTATATGCTCTCTGACCAAATGAGTTATTCCATACGCTACAAATTTGTGGGTCAGACAATATGACACCCCTGTTTAATGTGTTTAAACTACTATTATCTATCTGACTTGAAATGTCTTTAAGCTTATGTTCACTGAATGTTAAGGGGCTTAATAATCCGGTAAAACAACAAAAAATCAAGGATTATATTTCTCGAATGCAGCCTGATATCACTCTATTACAGGAAACACATTTGAATAATGCAGACTCGACTAAACTGTCTTTTCCCTGGGCTTTGCCTATTTTGTATTCTCCAGCAGTGGGTAAAAAAAATGGGGTGCTCGTGATAATAAAACGTAGGCAAGATACCACCTTGCTCTCTCATTCCACTGATGCAGAGGGCAGATGGATAGCTGCGCACTTAAAGATAAATGGTATGCCTTTTATGTGCCTTAATGTATACGCTCCAAACATTGATATGCCTAATTTTTTTGATGACTTAGCTGAACAATTAGCTACCTCTTCTGGGGAACATGTCATAATAGGGGGTGATTTCAACCTAATACTAGACCCCACGTGTGACCGCCAATCCCATGCCCGGTATAATATATCCCGTTCATGGCACAAATTGCATGGTCTCATCTCACAATTTGATTTAGTAGAACCTTGGAGGGTTATGCACCCTGAGGAACGGAAATTCACTTACTATTCCCCTTCGCACTCAACATATTCACGCATAGATTATTTCCTAATCAGCTCTGCGTTGTCTAATTATCTTTCTGCTACCAATATTAAGGAAATAGCGATATCAGATCACGCTGCAATATTGCTACACTTTACCAACATATCCCAGCCTACACCACTCAAGCAATGGAGATTTAATAATTCTCTGTTGCTTGATAATGATTTCCTGACACATATCTCTGCTGCTATCTCTGATTTCTTTTTAATTAATAGTCCATCTTCTACTAACTGGATTAACCTATGGGATTCTTTCAAGGCGTACATTAGGGGTGCAATAATATCAAAGGCAGCGTTCCTAAAATGCGAACGCTTAAAATTGACTGAAGATTTAGAACAAAAGATCAAACTAAACGAGGAATATCATGTGGCTCATCCACAAGATCTCTCTGCACTATTACAATTGAGAGCACTCAAAGTCGAATATAACCTACTTTTAAGCACAAAGGCGTCCAACTCATTATTGCTCAAAAATGCCTCATATTATGCGGAAAATAATCGTTGTGGACATCAATTAGCACAATATCTGAAAGGGAAGCACTCCAAAACTTATGTTGCGGCCCTTACCACTGATGCCAATCATACTGTAACTAAATCTGAAGAAATTATCTCACAATTTCATACTTTTTATTCTGCGCTCTATTCAACAGATAATTGTGATTTAAATGCTACAACTAAATTTTTGAATTCTATCCCTCACATACCGATCTCGACATCTGACTGCAAGGAATTATCTTTGGACGTCTCGTGTGAAGAAATTAAATTAGCTATCAGCCAGCTAGCTACACACAAAGCTCCCGGCCCTGACGGGCTAACAGCAGAATTTTACCGGATTTTTCTCCCCCAATTAATTACTCATATCCATTCATTTTTTGATGCTATCATCCAATCTGGCAATATTTCAGGTACTTTTACAGAAGCCACAATAATAGTACTCCCCAAACCAGGCAAGTCTCCGTTATTAGTGACAAATTACAGACCACTTTCTCTTATCAATACAGATGCTAAGATTTTTGCCAAAATTATAGCTAATAGACTCATGCCTAGGTTACAAACTATAATATCTCCAGATCAAACGGGGTTCATGCCTGGACGTCTCTCTAGCGACAACACCAGATTACTGACAGATGTTATTTGCATTGCCAAGGATTTACCGGAACCTTTATTACTAATGGGCCTTGACGCTGAGAAGGCCTTCGATCGTATTGAGTGGAATTATATATTTCAGGTTTTACATTGGTATGGCTTTCCCCCTTATTTTATCTCATTGATTAAACTTCTGTATTCGGCTCCCACTACTAAATTGTACATCAATGATTTATACTCTGCCCCTTTTCATCCATCTAGAGGCACCAGACAGGGTTGTCCTTTGTCCCCCTTATTGTTTAATTTAGCTCTTGAACCCCTACTAATAGCAATCCGTAACAACCCTAAAATAAATGGACTTAGTATGCTAAATGCTCATGTCAAATTGTCCGCATACGCTGATGATGTTCTACTCTATGCTACTCCTTCTTCTATCCCTCATATTCTAACTCTAATTTCCTCCTATTCGATTATATCTGGCTATAAACTCAATCAAACTAAAACCGAGATTATGCCGCTTAATTGCCCTACTATTAAAACAGAAATTGAAAAGTACGGATTCGTATGGTCCCCTGATAAACTTAAATATTTGGGTATACTCTTTGGGACATCCATTGAGAACACTCTGAATTATAATTTAGAATACCTATTATCTAAAATAAAAACTCTTACCTCACAGTGGACCCCTTTAAAACTAACTTGGTGGGGCCGATTAGACACCATCAAGATGATGATTGTTCCCGTTATCAACTACACTCTGTCTATGATTCCTTGCCTACTCCCTAAGCAGCACTATAAAAAATTAGAAAGACTACTGGTTTCTTTTCTCTGGAACGAAAAAACTCCTCGAATTAGTATACGGAAACTTAAATGTACTAAACAAAATGGGGTAGTTAATTTTCCTAGTATCTACGACTACCACCTGGCTTTCCTTCTGAGACAGAGTTCATGGTGGTGCGACTCTACTCATGGTGATAATACACCATTATGGGTGGCCTTAGAATTACAGAAAGAACCTCTATTCTTAAAACACGCTCCTGCTATGCATGGCCCCTTGACATCTGATCATCACCCAGTGATTCACTCTACACTCACTGCTGTTAGAGAATTCGATTCTTTAACTGAGACCAAATGGAATACAACTCTATCTGCCCCATTATGGAACAACCCTAATTTAAAGATACAGAACAAAATAATATCATGGAAGATGTGGCAGACACAGGGCATATGGTGCATATCACACTTATATGATGGTCTAGTATGGTATTCTTTTGAGGAAATACATAGAAAATTCAACTTACCACCATCCCAATTTTTTCGTTGGTTGCAATTAACACATTGCATCAAAAAGGCTATGTCCACGTTTACCTATACTTCAAAAGTGCCTACTTATGTTATGCATTGTGACTCAATTGCATCCTCAGGTAAAGAAGCATCCAAATGGTATAAATTAATCCAAAACTATAAATACATACCAGATTTACCTACCAGGGAAGTTTGGCATAGAGAACTCTCTATAGTCTTGGAGGATGGTGAATGGTCAAACGTTTGGTTATCAATAAGTAAAGCACTTCATTCATCCTCTATGCTCCAATCTGCTTATTTTTTGCTAAATAGAGCGTATTGGACTCCGTGTAAACTAGCCAAACTTGACACCTCTAAATCTAAAATGTGCTGGTCTTGTAAGTTGCATGAAGGTACTTTGCGACATATGATATATGATTGTCCATTACTTCAATCTTTCTGGTCCCATGTATGGTCAGATATTTGTAGAATGCTCCAAATAAAGGAGAAATTCACATATACGTTGCTTATTGTTGGATCTCCTGCACATTGTCATATATATACTGATCCTAAGAACTTCCAACTAAGAGCACTTTTATTATTGGCTCTAAGGATTATATTTACTAACTGGAAGAACTTTGCTGCAATATCGCATGCGGCCTGGTGGTCGCTTTTAAATATTATTGTCAAATATGAATCTCTCTACGCACAAAAGATGGGTTCCTTGCGTCAGTTTCATGCAATTTGGGAACCGGTTCTTCAATATTGTTCAACAGCTGATCAACAATGATGGACTTTCTATGGACATGCATTTCTCTATGATGACTTCCTTGATGGCACTTGCATTATTATTACCTGGGTTTCTTTCCTCCTTTCATTTACTGTATGTTGGATCTGTCTTTAGCTGATAACACAAGTATACAGACACTGGTTTATTGTCAGAAGTTATCCTGTTGTTATTGTCCTTTTTGTTTGTATTGTTTGTTCTTAAAAACAATAAAAAATATTTGAACTTTAAAAGAGGGTAAACCTAAAACTATGATGAATTAGGAATGATTAGAAATGAGAGGTTTTGGGGGATAGGGAAGTTTTAATTACAATGATAAATAAAAATAATAGGAAGTGTAGAGGGATGGAGAGTAACGAGAGGGAAACAGGGATGTCACTTCTTAAAAGCTTTTTTTCCCCCCACTTATTGGTAGGCATCTTTAAAGAGAAATGTTTTGATATTTGTTTAAAATTTATTTAGGGAATTTTCATTGCGAAGATAAAATGGCATTGCATTCCAGAGCGAGGGGCAACAACTGAGAAAATGGAATTTCTAGTATAGTATAGGTCCTTGATTGAAGGTACTGTCAATAGGTTTTGATTCATAAAAAATATCCAGAAAACTGGTCCTAATATTGATGTGGACCGGACCCGACACGATCAGTGTTTCGAAGAAGCACTCATTCCTCAGGGGTCCCTAATGTTGGTGTGTAGAAAATCAAGAAACCAAAATAGATAAAATAAGTGAAATAAAAAATAAACAAACTTGAAACTCTCCTGTGTAAAGCACTGCACTCTGAGACACAAAGTTTATGCACTTATTTTAAGACTTGTTTTAATTATTTCAATAAAATTCCTGCACCCTGTACAATTTCCTTCAGTCTTGTTTTGGTTTCTCATTTCAGCCCGCTGACATGTTTTTCTGGAGCTTTTTCAAGGTGAGATCCCCATTTAATTTCCCACCAGCTTCACAGACCACTTCAGCGAAACATGTAGGCAGCCTGAAATGATCCCGATACTTTGAGACCACACATTAAGCTAAGTACTACTTTAAAATAGCTTTACAATGAAATTAATTAGGCATTGTTTGCACTTTAAAAACTTCTAAAAATATTTAATATTTAAAAATTAAAGTTCATATTTAAAAAGTATATTCAGAACCTGTGAGGAACATACACATAAAGCTTAGGGCTGTGAATTGTGTGAGCCCGGAGAGGTGTTCTGAGGCTCCAAGAAAACCTATTGATTGGCTTGGAATTTGGTACTCACTGAGTGATGATATACTGTATACAGCTGCTTCTTTATTACAGGCATATGTACCTTATCACCCTCTGAGATTACAAGCTTTGTTTAGTCACTAAGGTCGTAAATCAATCTCAAATGTTTCAGGTGGCTGGACCATCATTGTGGAGCTCAATTCCAGACTCTCTTTGTTTAATTTCTGATTTTATGGCCTTCTGGAAAAGTTTGAAAGCTTCCCTCTCCCTCCCCCCCCCCCCCCCCACGATTGCCCTTTTCCAAACCTAGGCAATGTGTAATTTTAGCAGTTAAGAACATAAGAAATTGCCTCCGCTGGGTCAGACCAGGGGTCCATCGCACCCAGCAATCTGCTCCCGCGGTGGCCCATCAGGTCCATGACCTGTAAGTGATCCTTTGACTAAAACCTTTCAATCCTCAATACTTTTCCATCTATACCCTTTTATGAACCTATCTCTACCTCTATCTATATCCCTCAATCCCCATCTCCTTTAGGAACTTGTCCACTCCCTCTTTGAATCCCTTTAATGTACTCTGTCCTATCACAGCCTCCAGAAGCGCATTCCAGGTGTCCAGTTATTTGGCCTTATTTATTTCACGGAGCAAGTCTCGGGCTGTAAGTTACATACTGTATTGTATTGTGGTCTGTTGAGTTTGGTTTTAATTATGTATGTATTGCTATCACTCGCATAGATATGTGGGCTACAAGTGTTTTAAATAAATAAAAATAAAATGTGCTCAGCATGCAGGAGATGCTGAAGAAATCCAGTGAGGCAGCCAACCTGTGCTTAGGCAGGTCAAGTCCAAGCCCACATCCAGAAGGCAGTGCAAATAACCTTCCAGTCAAGGGACAGTTTTCCTGACCTACTGGGAAAAGAAAACAATTATGTAAGTAGCAAGGACCTTATATAATTTTGAAGACAGGACCTTTCAATTGCAAGGTGGCCCAAACTTACAAGAGGGATAAAGCAAAGGTATTCCACATCAGTTCTTTAAAGAAGTGGGTCCTGATGACTGCAGCATAGGTCCAAAGGGTCCGATAGTCTGGGTCCCTGCAAGCCCCATTTAGTGATCTACCTTGCAGATGGCTGGCCTAGAACAGTTGATACACCAGAACCAAGATACATTTTATGGAAGACCAGGCCAGACTTATCTTGCAATTCATGATATCACTGAGCCTGGAGTCATAGTTCAGCAACGACCCAATTGGATCCAGGAAAACAAGCAGCAGGCCATGTGGAAAGGAGTAGCTGAGTTGCTGGAACTGGGTGTTATGGAGTCAGCCAATAATTGGTTGTTTCCCATTGTGTTGATGCCAAATCTGGAGAGGAACATCCGGTTTGGTTTGATTAAACTCATTAAAATGCTAGGATAAGCCCATCTTGAACCTGGACTTGACTAAGGGATATTTACAAAAGATAGATTTTTCAAATCCCCAATATTTATTCCTGTTTATGGTATTACCTTTTGGCCTAAATGGATTTCCAGCTACATTTCAGTGCCTTGTTGACAGTCTGCATGGTTACTATCTATCTATCTACTTAGATGACATTGTCATCTACAGTAAGAACTGGAGGGCCCATTCCATCCAAGCAGAAGCAGTACTGAATAGTTTGTTGATCGGTGGATTGATGACAAATCCTAAAAAGTGCTTCCTTGGAAATGAATGGTCCAATACCTGGAGTACTCAGTCGAGAAGGAGCAAGTAAAATCCCAGATCTGGAAAGTAGAAATGATCACCTAGTTAAACATCTGCAAGCCTTTCTAGGGTTCGTTGGATACTACCAATGATTTATCCCAGTATTTGCTGAGAAAGTGGAGCTACTAACTTGCCTCCTGCAGAAGAAAGTCTGGGGGTGGGTATAATAGAACTAGATACTGCCTTCTAAGCCTTAAAAAAAGGATAATTTTTCAGAGCTTGTGCTTGTCAGCCCAGACTTGTCATCTCTTCATGGTTCAGACAGATGCATCAGAAGCTTGGGCTTGGGGATATTCTGTGCCAAGAATTAGATGGAAAAAAATACCCTGTGGCCTACATTAGATGTTAACTGTTTCCTAGGGACAGTAGCTATGGAAGAGTGTGGTGTACTGGTTAGAGATATAGCCTTAGTACCCTGAGGTTGTGGATTCAAACCTTAAACTGTTCCTTGTGATCCTGGGCAAGTCACTGAACTGTCCGCAGCCCCAGGTACATTAGATATACTGTGAGCCCACCAGGACAGGTAGGGAAAATGTTTGAGTACCTGATTTGTAACCCATTCTGAGCTCTTTTGGGAGGACAGGCTAAAAAATGGAATAAATAAAATTGAAGTTTGTTGAATGAATGTATTGTGAGTTGATTGATTATATGAGCTTTGATAGTATGATCAACTTTGAAATAATATTATTAAGTGCCCAACTTATTGTGATATAAAATATGCATGTTTGTTCTTGATCTGTTTATACTATTCTCGGGTCATAGACTACAGAAGCCAGTTTGATTTTGGTATTACTTCCCAACCACTGGAGTTGTCATCTCAGCCCATCCAAATCAGGAGCTGGTTTCAACTGTGGTTGCTAAAGGTTTTGGGGCATTAAGACAGCTTAGAGCCATTTGAGATTTTTTGGGATGAGAAATCATTGCACACATTAATTCATGCCTTTGTATTATCAAAGTTAGATTATGGTAATTTAATATATGCAGGAATTAGGTCAGGACAGTTGAAGCGCTTACAAACAGTGTAGAATAATGCATTAGATTATTAAGCCGGGCATATATTTGTGATCACATGACACCTTTGTATTTAAAATTCCATTGGTTACCTATGGAATTTAGAATCAAATTTAAGATCCTAATGTTGGCACATAGAGCATTATTTCAGTTACAGCCTTCATATCTTTCTAACCTGGTGCTATTTTACGCCCCAAGGCATCTATTACGATCTCTGAATGATAATAGGATAGTCATTCCTCATATTTTGAAGGCACATCTTGCGTCAACTAAAGATTGTGCATTCTTTTATTTAGTTCCGCAATTATGGAATAACCTGCCCATAGACTTGAAAAAAGAAGAATCATATATAAATTTTAAAAGACATTTAAAAGCACATTTTTTAAAATTGGTTTTCTCAACTTAGAATATAGCATGGGACTGTTAAACCCAATTCTGTAACCGGTGTCTGCAACATGGACGTCGGTTACAGAATCGGGTTAACTGTAGGAGGGTGTAGGCCCGATTCTGTATAGGATGCCTGGGATCGATGTCCTGTACAGAATCCGGGCCTGAAAGTGGGCAAAACCATGGTGCTGGATGAGATTGATACCATGATTTTAAAGGAGCTCAGAAACATTCTGAGAGGACCTCAAAGATTTGTTTAATAAATCCTAGGAAACAGGAAAGCTCATGTCACAAAAATGGGGCTAGAGAAGAAGATAAAAACTACAGGCCAGTAAGCCTTACTTCAGTGATTGGAAAGGTAATGAAGGCACTGCTGAAGAAAAAGACAGTAAATATCCTGATAGCTAAAACCATTTTGGTTTTACTTACAGAACCTTTTTTAGATGCCTATAAACAAGAAAAACAATCGTTCGGTATCATTTAAATAATTAGATGTGGTTGAACTTGGCCTTTGGGCACAAGATTAAAACTGGAAGAAAATGAAATAGAATTTAGATCTTTATATCCTTTACTGCATATGTGGTGTCTGCTCCAGATAAAGTTTGACAGCATTTGTAAATTACTCATGCATATTATTTTTGTTCTTTATCCATTTGTGCTTTGTTTCATTGCCCTTTCTTATGGAAAATTTGGATCACTGCCTGTTGATAAAGAAATTAACTAATTTCTTTTTAATATGAACAGTTTGCTTTTCCTGCTTTTTTAAAATTTTCACTATAAAGAATATGTCCAGGCAGTTTGCAAGGTTTTCTTGGAATCAAATAAGGGTGCTGGGTCTTCATATATTGAAGTTTTATTTTTGGAAATTTGTCAGGACATTTCTAGCTGCTATTTTGTTTCCAACATGCAAAAGAAAATATTTCACATTGGCTAACTTTTCAGACTGCTGTTTTTCAAGACTTCATTTTGTGCATTTCCTTTTTTTCCTGTCCCAATCAAGAGATAAGAGCACTTTGGGAATGCAAGGGATCGCTGAAAAGTGCTCAGTCCAACCAACAAAGCTGGTGCACTCTTTATCGAGGGCTATACACTTAGTCCAGCAATTTTCTACTTTCTACTTTATTTCATTCCATATTTTTCCAACAGAGTAACAAAAGTGGAAAATCACTGGTCCAAGTGTACAGCCCTTGATAGAGACTGCCCCATCTTTGTTGGTTGGGATGAGAACTTTTCAGCGGCCCCTCAAAATTCTATAAACCATTAATTTACACCAGTTTCATGCATCTACCATCCATTCCATAAAGAAATATTTCCTTAGATTACTCCTGTGTTTATCCCCTTTCATCTTCATCCTACAATGGGGTGCTGAAAAATTCTCAGCATAACCAAGAAGAGAATGATGTCAATATGATTCAATCAATGATCTGAAACAATGCAAAATATAGAATTTCATTTTTGCAAATTGGCACTTAACAAAATAACACTTTTCAGCTACAGTGGCAAAATGATGCTCAGAATTTAGGAAGTTGGTTGGTTAGACTGAAAACTTTTGAGCACCCCTCCTAAGTCCCCTCATTCCATAGCTTCCTCTTGCTTCTTATGCATTTATATCACCATTTATGTCATTTTCCTCATGCTCACCTTTCTTCAAGGTGATTTTAAGTCTGTTTCTTTACACTTTATGATGAAGACCACTGAGCATTTTAGTAGCTGTCTTCTGGACTAACTCCAACCTGTTGATTTTTATGAAGGTACGGTATCTAGAATTGTACACAGTACTCTAAATGAGGTCTCACTTGAGACATATAGTACAAAGGTACTATCATCTCCTTTTTCCTTCTGGACATTCCTCTAGTTATGTATCTAAGCATCTTTCAGAATTTTGCTATCATTCTTAACTTAAGAGATACAATCACACCAAATTCTTTCATACAAGTACTTCACCCCCAAAACTGTGCCTCTCCATTGTGATTTTTCAGGCCACATAAATGACCCTGCATTTTTCAGCATTAAATCATAGCTGCTAAATTTTGGATCATTCTTCAATCTTTGTTAGGTTTCTCCTCATGCTTAGGGTTACCATATTTGTGAAGACAAAAAAATAGGACAAATAGCCCCACTCATAGTCCCACCCTGGCTCCACCCCTGGACCTGTCTCACCCACCCATCCACTCACCCACACACACACACACACACTAACTCCATCCTCTACTCCCTTCCATCCAGTAGGTCCTTCTATCTATTTTATCAGTTCCAACCAGTTTGTTGCCCCTGTCTCTCTTGGGTCTCTTCTCACTTCCATCCAGTGTCTCCCCTGTAACTCTCCTTACTGTTCCATCCAGCATCCCTCTATGCCTTTTCTATCCAGCCTGTTCCCTTTTTATCTCCTTAATCTTCCTTTTAGCATGCCCCCATCCTTCTATCATCTCCCCTCTCTCGCTCTCTTCTTCCATCCAATGACTTCCCTCTACCTCCTTTTTGATGGTGTCCCCTCTGTCTCGCCTCATCCTCCATCAAGCATCTTCTCTCTACTACTTTTTCTATCCAATATGTCACATTTTCTTTCCTTATCTCCCCCCTTTTCCCATCTTTCCATCCAGTGACCCCACTCAATCCCTTTTCTATTCAGTGCCCCCTTTTATCTCCCCATCCTTCCATTTAGCACGTTCCCCCTCTCTCTCTCTCTCCCTCATCAAGCTTTTCCCTTTTACCTCTTTTCCATCCAGTGTCCCCTTTTCCTCTCCTAATCCTTCCATTTCTCATGCCCTCCTCTCTCCCCCACCACCCTACCATTCAGCTTTTCCTCTCCCCCTCCCACTTTATCATTCAGGGTCCCCTTTATCTCTCCTCATCCTTATTTCTCTGTCTCTAGTTGGCTCATTTAAGTTTTTATACCTGGGGCAATTGAAAGTGCCATTGTGGAGAAAACAGGGTGAGATCCCCTTGGTCTTATATTCAATGGGTCGGGGGGGCGCTAGTGAGCCCGAACAAGATGGAGGCTTAGGTCCGGAGCTCCTGCCAGCGATCCCGCGTTTTCAGCACTTATCGCCATTAATAACCTACGGCTGCATCGCAATTCCTACACGTAAAGATGCCTCAACCTAAACAAGGTAAAATAGAGGCTGCTTTTGCCGGAACATCGGGCGCGAAACGACCAAAACAAGATCCTCCAACGCCAACCAAGGGAGACGCGACCCGACCACGTGTTGATCCCGACATCACAATTTCCGAGCAATTGCAACTGATCTCGGACATGATGTCCGAAAGCAAGGACGACATAAAAGACATCAAGCATGAGATAATAAACCTAACCGAAAAGTTTACCGCTATGGATACTCGCCTGATTGCACTGGAACGTAAACACCAGATTGTAGACGAAATCGCCACCAACCAGAAAATGGACCGCCGAGCCCTGCATGCGCTAGAGAGTCTCCTGGAGGACCTCGGTAATCGCGGCAGGAGACAGAATTTACGCATCAATGGACTACATGAAGGAATGGAAGGGTCCGACGCCTGTAAATTTTTTGAGGACTGGCTACCTAAAGTACTCTCTCTCAAATTTGATCGAGACCTGGAGGTGGAACGCGCCCATAGAGTACCAACCAAGATGGCGGCGGGATCCCAACGTGCACGCCCTATGGTGCTAAAATTATTGCGTTTTCAGCATGTGGCCAAAATCCTAGAGAAAATGCGCTCAATGAAGAAAATAGAGTGGCAAGGCCAATCGATTTACATCTCTGCGGATTACACCAAGGATACGGCGGAGAAGCGCCGCAAATTTCTGGCCCTCCGCCCCCGCCTGCGCGCCATAGAGGCCCGTTTTGGTCTTCTGGCTCCGGCGCGATTCAAGATCACGTATCAAAACAGAACTAAAACATATACTGATCCTACTGAGGTAGACAAATTCCTGAAAGAACAAGAAGATCTTATTCGTATGGACACATGATTCTATGTTCCTTCTTTGCAAGTATACAGCTTAAGCAGGCTATGTTATGTTAATGCAGCGGTGGGTTAATGTGCATTTATTTAGTGTACATTTGTTTGATGATGTTTCTGTTCCACTATGATGGGCATAAGTGTTGAATTTCTATTTCTAGTATTTACTGTTTGATCCATTTTATATACATCGGGATGGCTGGGGGTGTTCTGGGGCTTGTAGTCTCCATGTTGTTTCTGTGTCTCCTCCCCCTCCATAGGCCCTAGGGTCGCCTAATGGGCGGGTTAGTTACAAGGCCATTGTCTTGTGGGTGGTGGGGTGTTAGTGTGATTGAAGGGAGGGCGGGAGGGAGTGTGACTGTGTGTATGTGTGGGGTTTTTCTTTTTCTTTTTGACTACAGTTTGAAGCAGCAGAATCTTTATGTATTGTACTTGGCATGGGATCATATGTACTTATGCAGCGCTACTGTTAATCCCGACATGAGAATTACTTTTCCGTGATGACTAAGTGTAAAGTTTTATCTTTAAATATCAGGGGCTTAAACCATCCTATTAAACGGAAAAAAATGTTATTATACTGTAAACACCATTCCGCTCAAGTGGTTTTTCTACGGGAAACCAAACTGAATGTCACAGAATCTGCCAAACTAAGGAGAGATTGGGTCTCCCAATGTTTTTTCTCTCCTGCTGCCTCTACCAAAGGTGGAGTCGCTATCCTTCTATCTAAGCGCCTTCAATATACCATTCTTGACTCCTCTCATGATTCTCAGGGTAGATGGGTTGCGGTTAGCCTTACAATTGACTCCAGTAGTTACACATTCCTATCGGTATATGGACCCAATAAATCAGACCAGAAGTTTTTTCATGAGATCTCAGGGGTGTTGGCTTCCCTTTCCACAGACTATGTCATTGTAGGTGGCGACTGGAATCTAGTCATTGATACACACCTAGATCGTAGATCTCATTCTACTTATCGCCAGCCATCTACACACTCACTCCTGCTAAATATTCTCCAGACCTCTGCTCTGACTGATGTCTGGCGACTATTTCATCCCAAAGATCAGGAGTATACTTTTTGGTCAGCGCCTCACTCGTCTGCTATGCGGCTGGACTATTTTCTGCTTTCTAATACACTCATACGTTCGGTACAATCAACCTCCATCCTTTCCTGCCCTCTTTCGGACCATTCTGCTATTTCAGTAATCTACAACGTATCAAATTCCCCACCTACCACACCATCCTGGCGACTAAACACTGCTCTTCTATCTGACCAAGAGTTTTTGTCCCAAGTTGAGACTTGGACAACTGAATATCTCCTGCATAATGACACATCAGATGTATCATGTTCCACTTTATGGGATGCTTACAAGGCGTACTTACGGGGTAGATCTATAGCCTATTCAGCCCATATTACTAAAGTACGTAAACAATCCCTCCTAGACCTTGATAACTTGATAAAACAATTGGAAACCCGCTATCATATATCATCTAATATCATGGACCTGCAACAACTTCGCAAATTGAAATTTCAATATAACTCCATTCTATCTGAACAGGCTGGTATAGCGCTATTACATGAAGGTGCCTTATATTATGAACATCGAAATAAAGCAGGTTCCTTGTTAGCTAATTTTCTTAAACGGAAAAAACGAGCTCACCGCATTACTGCTCTTAAACCAGAGGGTTCTCTCATTACTGACCCTGTTGCCATCACCAATCATTTTCGTTCTTTCTACGAGAAATTGTACACATCAGGGGTTTCCCCCTCGGAGAGTGACTTTAATGAGTTCTTCAAAGACCTGTTGCCTCCTTCGTTTCCATCTAAACTACACGAAGAACTCAATCATCCCATAACTGCCTCGGATATTAATGTAGCCATTGGCGGTCTTCGAACAGGTAAGGCCCCGGGAGGAGATGGTCTCCCTTTGGGCTTTTATAAATCTTTTCAATCCACCATAACTCCATTGCTTCTCCGGTTATATACAGACTTTCTTGACAGGGGCTCCAGCAGAGGAACCTTTACGGAAGCGGATATAGTGGTCTTTCCTAAACCTGGACGAGATCCTTTGCTCCCTAAAAATTACAGGCCAATCTCCCTGCTCAACTATGATTGTAAAATTTATGCCAAAATACTAGCGGACAGACTCGCCAAAGTTCTACCTTTGCTTATACATCCAACTCAGTGTGGTTTTGTTAAGGGACGACTTACTGCTGACAATTCCAGGGTGCTTTGCCATGTGCTGCAGGCTGCTCGAAATGACTCCGTTCCTCAATGTGTGATGTCTTTGGATGCCGAAAAGGCGTTTGACTATGTGGAATGGAAATATTTATTTTATACTCTACGATGGTTCCAATTGGGAGACAATTTTCTTGATATGGTAAGTCTCTTATACTCCAATCCTAGGGCCAGATTGAATGTGGACGGTCATATCTCATCATATTTCTCCCTATCTCGTGGAACCCGTCAGGGATGCCCCCTATCGCCGCTCCTATTCAATCTGGCCCTGGAACCCTTGTTGAGACGCTTGGATACATCTATTGACATACAAGGTATAAAAGTAGGTCCCCGAGAGATACGTCTTTCCGCCTTTGCGGACGATGTACTATTATATGTCTCTAACCCTGAGGCTACTTTGCCGACTGTATTAGCTCTCTTATCGGTGTTTGGTACTCTATCCGGATATACCATAAATTGGGAAAAAACTGAAGTGCTCCCTTTAAATCCATACTGCACTCAGACAATGATATCCCCTTTTGGTCTCACATGGTGTCCTAATGATATTAAATATTTGGGTATCCGTTTCTGCAGCACATGGCAGACCACCTTGAATTTAAATATCACGCTCTTACTTTCCAAAATACAATCTTTATGTTCTCAATGGTCTCCCTTACACTTGACCTGGTGGGGTAGGCTTGAGTCCATACGCATGATGATGTCTCCCCAAATATTATATGTACTACAAATGCTCCCTCTCCCGTTTCCCCCTGCTTTTTTCAAAAAATTGGACAAGATCCTGACCCAATTTCTGTGGAAGGGAAAGCCATCACGCATAGCCCTGTCTACTCTCAAAAAACCCTGGCACTTGGGGGGAGTAAATTTTCCTCAATTCTCTGTATATGCATCTGCGGCGCTCCTAAGGGGTGTTAGTAAATGGTTTTTGCCCTCAAATGATGTTGGTCTCCCTTACTGGGGAGAAATTGAAAGAGCCTTGGTTCTCCCACATTCGATAGACAAGTTATGTTTCTCCTCGAGAGCTTCATATTTTAGAGACTGGGTGATCCTCTCTCTCTCTCAGAAAGCATTACTTACTCTTGGACGTGATATGAGGTTCCCCCTTTATTTGTCTTATTATTCCCCTATATGGGGAAACCCCCAGCTTACTATTGGTTCCCGCATGATCTACTGGTCTATTTGGATTAAGTGCGGAATTTGGCATATAAAAGATCTTGTGAGGGCGGACTCTTTATTGTCCTTCACTCAACTACAACTCCTTTTTGACCTGCCTTCCAGCCAAGCATACCGATATTTACAGCTCAGACACAGCCTTCTTGCACTATTTGGAAAAGACCTGCGAAAACTTCATTGTACTACTTCCTCTCCTATTATTCCTATGTTATTAACCTGGAGTACTAAGCCTCATGTCATGTCTAAGATTTACCATATTATTCGGTCTACAGCTCCGACCGTACTGTTGCCTATCCAGAAATTGTGGGAACATGAATTAGCTCTTTCTATCTCTGAGACTCAATGGAACCAGGTATGGCGACATTGCAATAGACCCCTGCGCTCGGCCTCTGTTAGACAGTCTTTGTTTTTTGCTTTGCATAAATCATTATGGACTCCGATCAAGCAACAACGAGTTACTCCCACCTCTACTAATGTATGCTGGAGATGTCAAACTTCTCTTGGAACTTTTAAGCACCTGCTATTCGATTGCTCCTTTGTCACTGGATTTTGGTCAACGGTTGGAGATATTATGAGCCACATCATTCCTTCTCCTGCAATCTTGTCGTATGATATGATCATAATACGCTCAGCAATATTTGATCCGCCTCTTCCACGTCATATGGAGGTCCTATTTGACATTCTTTGTGGTCTGGCCGTAAAGACTGTAATGCTCCACTGGAAATCGCGCAAAGTGATTCCCATCTCTCAATGGTGGTCCATGGTATTGTCTGCATACAAGTATGAAGCTAGAGTGGCCGAGTGCAGGGGCTCCCAAGCTACTTTTCGCTCTATCTGGTCTCCATTGAAATCTTATTGCGAGAACCCTGATTGACCTCTCCTCACTCTTTTGCTCTGCATTTCTTCTTTGTTCATTCTTTTTTGTTCATCTCATGACATGTAGTACTGCCTATTTGATACCTATGTAACTTTGCCTCTACATGTTTTTGTTCTTTTATCTCTGTATATTATACACTGTGGTCCTTTGACTTGTATATTGGATTGTTCAATTTGCTGTTATGTACTGCTGCTATTTATTTCTCTCTTGCTTTCTGTATATTATATTATATTATTTTTATTTTATTTTATTATACTTTACTTTATCAATAAAAATCGTTTGACTTAAAAAAAAAAAATATTCAATGGGTCAGCAGCAGGCCAGCTGCATAGAGATACAGGAAATTGCCGGAGAGGGGTGAGACATGGCATAGGAGAGGCTTCCAGGTTAATTGAAGGCAGTATGTGATCAGCATTTCCCTCCTGTGCCCCTATTCCGTCTTTCTCCATACCTAATATCTCTTCATTTCTCCCTGTCCCCCCTTCTCTTTCCTTCTTTGCACTTCCCACCCCTACTGCATGCAACACGTGACCGACCCGTAAACCTTCCCTCTGACATCAGAAGCCTGTGGGTCATTCCATGTCAAGTGGTCCAGAGCTCCCTAAGCAACCATATCAGAAATTGATGAAATTTTTTCAGGGGATATCCAAAGTTTTGGGGCATGATTTCAATTAGGTCCAGAATTATGGTCTCATTATTTGGGCTACTATTTTGTATTCATGGAAGATATCAACTGGGGACCCTTCTTGAAATTGGACCATATGATATGGAATTACCCCTGTGCTAGTCCATTCCCATCTTGGCCTACCAGACTACGCAAGCCACCACATAGATTTTCTGTCTCATGAGACCCACCCATTCCTAAGGATATCTTTGCATGCTCCATCACTGAGTACCCACCAAACTCTTGGCAATCATCATCAACTCCCATTGCTTCCACATCACTGCATGTTTTCCTTTGCAAATGCATATTTTAACTGACACTGCACTACAAGCAAATGATCATGATACAGATGACTTTACTCTGTCTACTGTAAGCAGAGATTTTGAATCATCAGAGCGTCAGACATCGTACACCTCTGGCACATTGTTGAACACTTCATCCAGCCATTAGGGAGAAATAGGCACAGAAGGCACCAACAACATTGATGCTCCCATCATTCTACCCAATATTGACATAAGCATGAGAGACTCCATCACAGAAGTTCATCACAATCACGTGACCATTATTCCTTCAATAGGTCACATAAAAAAAAGAGAAACTAGTACATCTGAGCAGCACACTAACCCACACAAGTCATGCATGCAACTATCTTCATCCTCATCATGGCTGGGGGGTAAAAAAGGGTGTTTTGAGATTCAGAGGCAACAATAATATCACTGTTCCCATTTTAACTATTATGACACACCTCTTCTGCTGAGGACTTTAACCTATATTTTGCAGGTGTCTGAAGCCCACTAAGCTACTCAACCATCTTCATCAGATGGTGGAACTGTATAACATCATTGACATATGGTTCATTAGAGACAGGTGCTGCTACATCTGTCTCTACACAACTGGTATCAGGTGAGCCTTCCACTGCAGCACAGACAGTGATTACAGTGGCATAAAAAGAATCATGATCAAACTAAGAAATGTAAAAGACACAGGAAACAGACATTGATCTGCTTCTTCTACATATTCTGATTCTCGCTCAGCTTCTTCATTTCCTTCTCCTTTCTAATACCTTGCCCTTCCTCCTCCTCTGAATCCTGCATACTCCAATTAACTCAATGCATCTGTGTTGTGGTAGACTGTTCCTAAGTCTCTTAGAAAGAAGATTTTGAGAAGGGAGTACTTTGGCATTTTTAAGCTACTTAAAAGAGGAGGTCAAAACAAGGTAACATATTATAGACCCACAATAAGCTTATATCTAGAAACATCCTCAAACGGATCTAGTCATTTGCTAGATTGATGAGTATAGTGTTTAGCAAGCACCCTGCACAGTTTGGTCCCAACCTTACATTGGATTAAAAAGAATCTTGATTTGATTAAACTCTACATTGGCTGCAAGACATTGTATCAGATCCCCTACTCCTTTCTTTTTTTGTTGTTGTTTGTTTTACATGGGGGGCAATCTCTTTTAATCCTGTTTGTTCCAGCTGTGAAGAACCCAGTAGAATAAAATCATATACAGTATCCAGATGACATAGGATCTGTAAATTCAAACATAGCTGGACAGATGTACATAATAGTAGGTGGTGTAAGATAAAATTTTAGGATCAAACATGGTCCGTATTTTGGCAAAAACAGCCTCTCTCAGGGGTTCCTTGCAGTTGCCATTTTATCAGGAATCCTGAGGAAGTCTGTTTTTGCCAAAACATCAGCCATGTTAGTTCCTAGCATTTTATCTCAGATAACCTACTATTGTGTACATGAGATTCCAGGCAGTTGCCATTTATTAGAATTCCTGAGGAAGGCCATTTTTGCTGAAATACAGACCGTGTTGGGTACTAACTTTTTATTTCATATTACCTACTATTGTATATAGCTGTCTAGCTATGTTTGGATTTACAATAAACATTCTATTAGACACATTTTTTTGTGTTTTTGGATTTTTATACTAGCTCCTGGTGTCATCCAATACAATATGTATTTTTATTCCACTGTGTTCTACATCTTATCTAGTGTGGAATTTGTTGTTCCCTCTTTTTGTTCCAGCTGTGCAGCACTACACACCCTCACACAGTGTCCCAAGAAGCCCCCTTCAAAGCAAGAGCAGCCCAAACAAGGTGGAGGCTTGTCTTAGAACCAATACTTCTTTATCTTTGATGCTTTGCAAAGCCTGAACAATAACTGATCATAGAGATAACACTCCTATATCTTTTGACACCATGTTGTAATTTATTTTTCTATATCCTAACCAATCATGCTACAACAATTTTGAAAGGAACCTTTACTAATGGTTTCCACATCCATTTTCATGGCCCAACTGCAACATGCATAGTTATCACCCAAAGCATGAACACATAATTGCAGAAAAGATGCAAAAAGAAATAGTATTAGGTCACATCATAGGTCCTTTCAATGACCTCTCATTCCCTGATATGTATCTGTTACCAGTTTCTGTTGTCCCCAAGAAGGAACTGGGTAAATTTAGGCTGATACAGAATCTCTCATTCCTATCAGGCCAATTAGTCAATAATTTAATTTATCATACCGACAGCACGGTTCACTTGTACATGTCATTTGATTCTGCCATTGGGATGATTGAAGCTGCAGGTATACACCCTCCTAGGTAATCCTCTTCCCGCCCCCTCCTTTTGCAAAACCGCAAATGCAGTTTTTAGCACAGGCCGGCGAGTTGTATGTTCTGCGATGTTCCCAACACTCATAGGAACTCTATGAGTGTTGGGAGCAGTGCAGAGTATTTAGCACGCTGGCCAGCACTAAAAACTGCTTTCATAGTTTTGTAAAAGGGGAGTAAAGTACAGGGTTTGCATTTTGATTGTTACTCATCCACCCTGACTCCTTTTACCTGCTGGGATTCACTTTTAAGAATAAACTGTTCTTTCATAAGTGTATGCCAATGGATTTCTCTGTATCATGCTTAATTTTTGAAAAGTTTAGGTTTTTTTTACATTGGGTTTTGTTCTTCAGTGGTTCACTACCTAGATGATTTCCTCTTATAGGCCCTGCCAGCACAAATGCATGTAATATCATGCTAATTCAATTCCAAATGATGGCTAGAGAGTTTAGGGTACCACTGAATAAAAAGTAGATTTCCCCAAGAAAATTTCCCCAAGAAAATCAGCAGCCGTGTGGAGGAGGCAGGCAGCGCAAGCGGCAGCTGAGGGCAGGCGGAGCAGCAGGAGAGTGGGGCCAAGGCAAGCAGGAGGAGGCAGGAGATGGTGGGAGCGAAGAGCGGGTAGCAGTGAGAGTTAGCTCCGCCCACCCGCACCGCGTCACCACCAGCATCAGCGCCCGGACTCCCCCTTAACCAGGAAGGGAGCCGCGGATGAAGAAAATCAGCGGCCATGTGGAGGAGGCAGGCAGAGCAAGCGGCAGCTGAGGGCAGGCGGAGGAGGCTGAGAGCAGCAGGAGAGCGGGGCCAAGGCAAGCAGGATGAGGCAGGGGACGGTGGGAGCGAAGAGCGGGTAGCAGCGAGAGTTTGCTCCACCTACCCGCACCGCATCACCACCAGCGTCAGCGCCCGGACTCCCCCTTAACCAGGAAGGGAGCCGCGGGTGAAGAAAATCAGCGGCCGCATGGAGAAGGCAGGCAGAGCAAGCGTCAGCTGAAGGCAGGCGGAGGAGGCTGAGAGCAGCAGGAGAGCGGGGCCAAGGCAAGCAGGAGGAGGCAGGGGACGGTGGGAGCGAAGAGCGGGTAGCGGTGAGAGTTAGCTCCGCCCACCCGCACCGCATCACCACCAGTGTCAGCGCCCGGACTCCCCCTTAACCAAGGGGGATCCAACGGCGCGCAGCCGTTCGGCGAGCGGCAAAGGCACTCACCTTAGTGAGAGCGCCTTTGCAAAGGAGCCGTGAGAAGGAGCCAGGAGACCAGGCCACACAGCAGATCAAACTAGAAAGTAAGTAGCAAGTACTTATTTCTTCTCACTTCTTTCTTTCTTTCTTTTTCTCTTCAGTTAGCTGCACAGCAGGGACCACTTTCGTGCACCAAACTTTAGATGGCTAGGAAGAGAAATGGAAGCAGCAGGAACCCAGAGGAGCTTCCCAGTATACTGCACGACTACCTCCTCTCGGGGAGGCGGGCGAACATATGTAGTCGGTGTCAGGAACTGGAAGGCCTGAGGAAGGAGGTCGGTAGACTACAGGACAGGGTCTGGGAGCTGGAGGGACACCGCACCTCGGAAGAAATGTACAGGACACCCGAGGACCCCATGAGAGAGAGAGCCACATTGAGGAGCAAGTAAGGGAGCTCGAGAAATTCATCGAAGAGGCCTACAGGAGGGTGGAGGATCAGGACCATCAGCAGCATGGATGGGAACCAACAGATGGACGACTGGAACAGCCAGACACCAGGAATGAGGGACCCCATGGAAAAATCGAGTGAGCAGAGGAGGTGAAAACTCACTGGAACCTTGAGGGAGAAGTACTGACCCACACCGAGGATACTGACTTGAGACCAAAGAGAAAGCTGAAGAAGGGGAAATCTGCAATCGTAGTGGGAGATTCAATCCTGAGAGAAGTGGACAGCCATGTAGCAGGAGAGAGAGAGGACCAGCTGGTGACATGTCTCCCAGGGGCAAGAACAAAGGACATCACCGATAGAATCGAGAGGATCCTGGAGGGAGCTGAGATGGAGGAGACAGCAGTGATGATCCACGTTGGAACAAATGATGTCAACAGAAGAAACTACAACAGGACTACACTAACCGAGCAGTTCCGGATCCTGGGAAGGAAACTGAAGCTGAGGACACAGAGGATAGCGTTCTCGGAGATCCTGCCAGTACCGAGGTCGGATGTGAAGAGGCAGACCGAGCTACAAGCAATAAATGCATGGCTGAGGAGATGGTGCGAGGAGGAAGGCTTCTACTTTGTGAGAAACTGGACAACTTTTGGGAAAAGAACAAGCTCTTCAGGAGGAACAGACTACACCTGAGCACGGCAGGGACGAGACTGCTGGCGAACAATGTCATGAGAGGAATAGAGCAGGCTTTAAACTGAGAGGAAGGGGAAAGCCGACAGTCGAGCTGCAGTCGACAGTTCGGACAGGAGTATCAAATAAAGATACTCAGTGGGGAAACTGCTAGAAAGAAACAAAAGACAAACAAAAGAGGTGCGAGGATCAAGAGAAATTAGAGAACAAACAGACAAGCAAACAGAAGCTGGAGGAGCGGGTGGAAATGAGGAAACAGGATGAGGATGAAAAAGACGCACCGCAGGATGAAAAAAAAAATGAATCGAAACTCAGGGTCTGGCAGCCCATGAAGGGGACGAAAGAGGAGCAGATCAAAATCAAAATCACAAGGAAAAACAGCAGGGGAAGGAAGAAACCAGGACTTAAATTGCTTGTACGCAAATGCAAGGAGCCTAAGGTCCAAAATGGGAGAATTGGAAGTCACGGCCAAGGAGGGGGACCTAGACATCATTGGAATCACAGAAACTTGGTGGACTGAGGAAAACAAATGGGACGTAGTACTGCCAGGGTACAAATTCTATAGAAGAGACAGGACCCACAAGAAGGGCGGAGGAATAGCACTTTATATAAGGGACACCATTCACTCGACCAGACTGGATACAGCAGCCAAGGCAGAAGGATTGGAATCCTTATGGGTCAAAGTACAAGGAAGAAATGGAGCCGTCATAAAATTGGGACTGTACAATCGCCCACCTGGGCAAGCAGAGGCATATGACAAGGAACTGGAAGCAGAATTGAGATGGGAATGCAAAAGCTGAAGTGTGATGGTGATGGGGGATTTTAACTACCCCGGGATAAACTGGAGTATTGGAAACTCCAACTGTCCGAGGGAAGCAAAATTCCTAGAGGCCATGAGGGACTGCTTCATGGAACAGCTTGTCAAAGAATCAACGCGAGGGAATGCCACTCTTGACCTGATCCTCAATGGGCTAGGGGGACCTGCAAAGGAAGTGGAAGTGGTAGGACCGCTAGGAAACAGCGACCACAACATGATCTGGTACAAACTAGAAGTAGGAACATCAAAAGTGAAGAGAACCACAGTGACTACGCTCAATTTCAAGAAAGGGAACTACGATGCTATGAAAACAATGGTGAGAAAGAAGCTCAAAAACAGCTCAAAAAGGATGGAGACCATAGAGAGAGTCTGGTCCCTATTCAAGGACAAGGTGCAGGAAGCACAAAACCTGTATATCCCCAGATTTAGGAAAGGGTGCAAGAAAAAACGAACGAAAGACCCGGTGTGGATAACACATGAAGTGAAGAAAGCGATAGGTGACAAGAAAAAATCATTCCGAAAATGGAAAAAAGACCAAACCGGGGAGAACTGGGAGGATCACAAAAAGCACCAAAAAGAATGTCACCGAGTGGTTAGGAAAGCAAAAAGGGAATATGAAGAGAGGCTGGTGAGGGACGGAAGAAACTTCAAGACCTTCTTCAGATACGTTAAAGGGAAGCAACCGGCGAGAGAGGAATTAGGACCGTTAGATGATGGAGACAGAAAGGGAGTGGTAAAGGAGGAGAAAGAGGTAGCTGAGAGGTTAAACAAGTTCTTCTCGTCAGTCTTCACAAGCGAAGACACATCCAATGTACCAGAACCAGAAGAGATCATAAGTGGAGACCAGGAGGAAAAACTGTCACAAATAGAGGTAAGCCATGAGGATGTCCTCAAACAGATAGATTAAAGAGCGACAAATCACCAGGCCCAGATTGAATCCACCCAAGGGTACTAAAAGAACTGAGGAACGAAATAGCGGGAACACTCAGACACATTTGTAACCTATCCTTGAAAACTGGAGAGATCCCGGAGGACTGGAAAATAGCGAATGTCACACCGATCTTCAAAAAGGGAGCGAGGGGAGACCTGGGGAACTACAGGCCGGTAAGGTTGACTTCAGTCCCAGGCAAGATGGTGGAAGCACTGATAAAAGACAGCATCAGTGAGCACATAGAAAAAAATGGACAACTGAAAGCGAGCCAACATGGTTTCTGCAAGGGAAGATCGTGCCAAACAAACTTACTGCACTTCTTTGAAGGGATAAACAGCCAGATGGATAAAGGGGAGCCCATAGACATTATTTATCTCAACTTCCAAAAAGCCTTTGACAAGGTACCTCATGAGCGTCTACTTAGAAAATTGCGAAACCACGGGGTGGAAGGGAACGTATACAGATGGGTTAAACACTGGTTGGCTGGCAGGAAGCAAAGGGTTGGAGTGAAGGGCCACTACTCGGACTGGAGGAGGGTCACGAGCGGTGTTCCACAGGGGTCGGTGCTCTGACCACTACTGTTCAATGTATTCATAAATGACCTGGAAACGGGGACGAAGTGTGAAGTTATAAAGTTTGCGGATGACACCAAACTCTGTAGCAAGATTAGAACGGCGGAAGAATGTGAAGATCTGCAAAGGGACCTGAACAAACTGGAAGAGTGGGTGAATAAATGTCAAATGAACTTCAATGTAGAGAAATGCAAAGTCATGCATATAGGGAAGAAGAACCCGATGTTCAGTTACAAAATGGGGGGATCAGTGCTAGGGGAAAGTAACCTTGAAAAAGACTTGGGTATGCTGGTAGATACAACAATGAAATCAACGGCACAATGTGCAACAGCCTCAAAAAAAGCGAACAGAATGTTGGGTATTATTAAGAGGGGAATTACGACCAGGACGAAGGAAGTCATCATGCCGCTGTATCGTGCGATGGTGTGCCCTCATCTGGCGTACTGTGTCCAATTTTGGTCACCATACCTCAAAAAGGACATGGCAAAGCTTGAGAGGGTTCAGAGGAGAGCGACGAAAATGGTAAAAGGGATGGAGAACCTTTCTTACGCAGACAGGTTAGAAAGGCTGGGGCTCTTCTCCCTGGAAAAGCGGAGACATGATAGAGACTTTCAAGATCATGAAAGGTATAGAGAAGGTAGAAAGGAACAGAATTTTCAGCCTATTGGGAACCACAAGAACAAGGGGGCACTCAGAGAAATTAAAAGGGGACAGGTTTAGAACCAATGCCAGGAAGTTCTTTTTCACTCAGAGGGTGGTGGACACCTAGAATGCGCTTCCAGAGGTTGTAATAGGACAAAGTACCCTACCGGGCTTCAAGGAAGGATTGGATAATTTCCTGAAGGACACGGGGGTTGAGGGATACAGATAGAGGCAGTGATAAGGCTAAGGGGATTAAAAGGACTTAGACGCCAGTCACCTTACAGGTCATGGACCTGATGGGCTGCCGCGGGAGCGGACTGCTGGGCGCGATGGACCTCTGGTCTGACCCAGCGGAGGCAACTTCTTATGGTCTTATATTAATAATGGTCTATGGACTTCTCTTTTAGAAAATTACCCAAACCTTTTTTAAACCCTATTAAGCTAACTGATTTCACCACATTCTCTGCAACAAATTCCAGAGTTTAATTACACATTGTATGGAGAAATATTTTCTCCAGTTTTTTTAAAATCTACTACTTAGTAGCCTCATCGCATGCCCTATGGTCCTAGTATTTTTGGAAAGAGCGAACAAGTGATTCACATCTACCCTTTTTAACTCCACTCAGTATTTTATAGACCTCTGTCATATCACCCCTGAGCCATTTCTTCTCCAAGCTGAAAAACCCTAACCAATTTAGCCTTTCCTCATAGGGAAGTTGGCAATCCTTTTATCATTTTCGTCACCCTTCTCTGTACTTTTCTAATTCTGCCATATCTTTTTTGAATACTCAAAAATCAAAAAATAGTGCACCAGAATTCAAATACTAATCAGTGAAGTTTAAATTAGCCACCAGATAATGAAAGTATATAGAAAACTATGCACTTGTTCCTCAGTTTGCCACACTGTGATAACGTATGGATCTAGCGTTCTGCTAGGATAAGACACTGCTCTGTGTTCTCCTTCCCCGACCCTGATGAAATCGTGAAACGCGTCGGTGGGGATTGAGCCAGACCCAGAGTCAGATAAAAGCTAAGTGGTTATTATCATCACTACTTTTGCTATAAATGCTAATATACTAGGCGGTGGGGATTGAGCCAGACCCAGAGTCAGATAAAAGCTAAGTGGTTATTATCATCACTACTTTTGCTATAAATGCTAATATACTAGGCACAAGCACTTTATAATTCATAAACTATAAGTTACTGAATAAGATGAAAAAGTAAAAAAAGAAAATAAAAATAATGAAAACTACACACGTTATAAAGTTCCCATGAGGACAGCTACCATACGTTATCACAGTGTGGCAAACTGAGGAACAAGTGCATAGTTTTCTATATACTTTCATTATCTGGTGGCTATATCTTTTTTGAGACATGATGACCACAGCTGCACACAGTATTTGAGGTATGGCTGAACTATAGAGAGATACAAGGGCATTATAACATTTTCATCTTTTTTTCCATTCCTATCCTGATAACATTCTATTTGCAAGCCACCACTGCACATTGAGCTGAGGGTTTCAATGTATCCTCAACAATGACACCTAGATCCTTTTCCTGGGCAGTGACTCCTAATATAGCTTAATTGCCTGTTTCCTTATTTGGACATGAACACTTGGCTGGTCATGCATATAAGCTAAAGCAAATGCTACAGGCTTCTCCTTCTTTGCCAACCGGGGTCAACCGGGTCACAGTTTCTTGGTCCAAACTACTTAAAGTTTGCCACCATTCTGTTCCATCTCAGCCAGATTTTTGGAGATCCATCACGCATGATATCCTGCATCAATTGTTCTATTACTGTCCCCTGTTTTTCCCAATTTGAGACCATGCTATTTCGGTCTGTTTTTCCATTGGTAATTTTTACTGCCTTTCATGTTAAGGAAATAAGAGTTGGTGAAGAGTTGATCAGGATTGCATCCCACTGTGGATGCCTGTTATATTCAGACTAAAGAATGACACGGGGAAAAAATTTGTCCCTGTCATCACCCCGTCCCCGCGACCACTGTCCCTGCCCCATCCCCATCCCTACGCTCACTGTCCCCGCTCCATCCCCATCCTAGAAACCACTGTCCCCACCCCACCCCATCCCCATCCCCTACAAGCCTCAGTACTGCAATATTTAGCTTATTCCTTCCTTATAAATCAAAGTTCTGGCTGCTGATCTAGAGAAAGATGTTCAGCTGGCAGGGCTTTGTTTATAAATTTTTATAAACACTACTAATATACTACTGTATCCTAAAGCAAAAAGAATAAAAAAAAATTTCTACCTTTGTTGTCTGGTTTCTGCTTCCCTCATCTTCTCATTCAATTCCTTCCATCCACTGTTTGTCTTCTCTCTGCATCTTCCATTTGCTCTGTTACTATGCCTCTCCCTTCACTCTCCCCCACCCCAATTGGTTTGGCACCTATCTTCTTACCTCTGCTCCCCTATAGTCTGGCATCTCTGTCTTCTTCCCTTCCAGCGTCTTCTCCCCACTCTCTCTTTCCCATTCCCTTCAGCATCTTCTCCCCCTCTGTCATTCCCATTTCCCTTCAGCATCTTCTCCCCACTCTGTCTACCCCATGTCCTTTCAGTGTGTTCTCCCCACTCTGTCTTCCCCATTTCCGTTCAACCAGAAGTTGCATCAGAGGAGAAGCTTCCGCCCACACACGCATGTTACTGCTTTGTGAAGAAGTTACTCAAAACGTGCCTTGAAGGTAAGGGGGAGGGAGGGAGATAGATAGATAGATTTGGGTGGGTGGGTGGGAAGGAAGGAGGGGGGGCCACGTGCGATTGATGACTGCACGCGTGTCTTCCCTTAACTGCCGAGCCAAGGCCATTCACCGCTTCACGGGGTAGTGGATGGCCTTGTCCCCGTACCCGCAGTGAGCACTTTTTTCCCCCTTCACCATTTCAGGGGGTTACCCGCAGCTACCTGCGACTAGCCACGGGTAACAGCCACCATGTCATTCTCTAATTCAGACATCTTTTTGCATGATAATTCACTGGTCATTAAGATCTCATATTCAAACATAAACCATCATGGGACCAATAATCAGGTGTTATACCTTAGACTTGGAGCCATTATCTATACACTTGGTGCTAAACTGTTTGACGGTAGAGAATGACACGGTGAAAAAATTGGTCCCCGTCACCGCCCCGTCCTCGTCTCACCATCCCCGTCACCGCCCCGTCCCCGTCTCACCAACCCCGTCACCGCCCCGTCCCCGTCTCACCATCCTCTTCACCGCCCCGTCACCGCCACTGCCACCCCATTCACCGCCCCGTCACCGCCACTGCAATCCCATTCACTTTTCTTTATTTACGTATAAAGGAAACATTCTTTAAAACTTTAAAACTTAGTTAAATATTAGTTAATAACTATACAAAAACAAAACACGCAGAGAAAAAATTAATTAATAAAAATTCTCAAAACTGACACATTTTGATCACTAAATTTAAAATAGTTATTTTTCATACAGTTTTTCAATCACTAATCTTCCACCACCCCTGGGGCTAGCAATGCAAAAACAAACACGACATGTACTTTAAATGCTGCCGTGATTAGCATAGTGACCGCGGCTACGGCTGCAAGTCTCCCCTCCCCCCAGCGATCACGGCAGGAGGGCACCCACCCCCTCCTGTAGACCCCCCCAACGGCCCTCCCGACAATCGCAGCAGAAGGGTACCCAACCCCTCCTGCCGGTCCTCCCAATGGCCTCCCCTAAGATCGCCGGCAGGAGGGTACCCAACCCCTCCTGCTGGACCCCCCCCAACGAACCCTCCCACCCCGGAACCCCCTTAGTCTTACTTTTCAAGTTGGACCGGACAGCTCCTCGCTCGTCTGGCCAGCAGGCCTGCCTCCGTCCAAATGAGGCGGGCCCGCCCCTCCCCTCCCCTCCCCTGCCTCCCAATGGCCTCCCCTAAGATCGCCGGCAGGAGGGTACCCAACCCCTCCTGCTGGACCCCCCCCCCCCAACGAACCCTCCCACCCCGGAACCCCCTTAGTCTTACTTTTCAAGTTGGACCGGAAAGCTCCTCGCTCGTCTGGCCAGCAGGCCTGCCTCCGTCCAAATGAGGCGGGCCCGCCCCTACCCTGCCCAACCCACAGGATCCTAGGGCCTGATTGGTCTAGGCACCTAAAGCCACTCCCGCTATAGGAGGGGCCTTAGGTGCTTGGGCCAATCAGGCCCTAGGATCCTGTGGGTTAGGCAGGGGAGGGGAGGGGCGGGCCCGCCTCATTTGGACGGAGGCAGGCCTGCTGGCCAGACGAGCGAGGAGCTGTCCGGTCCAACTTGAAAAGTAAGACTAAGGGGGTTCCGGGGTGGGAGGGTTCGTTGGGGGGGGGTCCAGCAGGAGGGGTTGGGTACCCTCCTGCCAGCGATCTTAAGGGAGGCCATTGGGAGGCAGGGGAGGGGAGGGGAAGGGAGGGGCGGGCCCGCCTCATTTGGACGGAGGCAGGCCTGCTGGCCAGACGAGCGAGGAGCTGTCCGGTCCAACTTGAAAAGTAAGACTAAGGGGGTTCCGGGGTGGGAGGGTTCGTTGGGGGGGGGGTCCAGCAGGAGGGGTTGGGTACCCTCCTGCCGGCGATCTTAGGGGAGGCCATTGGGAGGACCGGCAGGAGGGGTTGGGTACCCTTCTGCTGCGATTGGCAGGAAGGGTTGAAATGACAAATGAGGAGCACGGTGAAATAGCGGTTCCTAGAAGGGGGTACATTGGCCCGCGGGGACAAACCTGTTCACCGTTTCCGCGGTCGGTGAATGGCCTTGTCCCCGTCACCGCAGCGACTGCTATTTTTCTTCCCCGTTTTCGGCGGTGACCCGCGGCTTAAATGCGGTGGCCGCGGGTAAACCGTCACCGTGTCATTCTCTATTTGACGGCTCATCCAGGATACGAATAATAAAATTTGTGGATAAGCATGGATGCAGTCTGCTTGCTTACTGGTTTTATAAGTACCTTTCCTAGTTTTTATCTGTGGTTCAGTTTGTTGCTGTCTCATCTTAGATAGCTCCTCCCTTTTGAAGTAGGGGGATGGGAACAATATTGTTTATAACCATTAGGTGTTATTGTGAGCTACTTTTAAACATTTGGAAAAAGCACACAAATCAGGGGTGTTTCTGCCATAGGCAGTGTGAAAATCTCTCGTTATTCTACTGTATATACTGTATTGTCAAGACAATTTTCTGATAACCCTAAGGGTGGAAGAGTTGAAACATACTAACATCACTACTTTAGTCACATGTAATGTGGCTGCGTTATGTTCCATTGGAGCCAAACTACAGGAAGAGTTGGATCTGTGCCATACGGTTCATAGACAGTGGAGCATAAGACGTCAGCGCGCTGACAATCCAGCGCTGACAATTCGGCGTAAGACAGAAGCGCGCGGGGGAAAAAGTAATTTTTAAAGAGCTCCGACGGGGGGTTTGGGGTGGCAACCCCCCCCCACTTTATTGGTTAGTGTTCGCGTTGCTGTTGGAGGGGTTTTTTTCGGGAAAAGTTCTGTTTTCTCTATAATGGGGGGGTTCACCCCCCACCCTCCCTGCAACGGCAGCGCAAACATAACCAATAAAGTGGGGGGTGGGGTTGCCAACCCAAACTCCCAGTTGGAGCTCTTTAAAAATTATTTTTTCCCCCGCGTACTTCTGTCTTCCGCCGAATTGTCGGCGTTGGATTGTCGGCGTGCTGGCTTCTGGCACGCGATTATCCCGTCACCGTGCCATACTGAAGCAGATCTGGTGCATTGGTAATTTGAACAGATTAAAAAACAGATTTCTGAAACACAATAGAGATACATATAGCGGTTCAATCACTGTTGGCTGATTTTAAAACAGCAATTGATTCACTATCTTTATTGCATGCAAATCATTTGCATGGAAGTGCAAATCATTTGCATGCAAACACCCGACTCAGTCGTTCAGTGAGCAATTGAGTGGGGGCAGAGCCCTGACAGTAGTGACAGGAGAAGCAGCCTCCTGTCACTGCTGTCAGGGCTTCTCCTGGCTTTTTTTATTTTTTATGAGCCAGATATTTTGCGTGTATTACAGCCCAATAAAAAAAAATTAAAAAGCCCTCTCTCTTCCCAATAAATTGCCCCCTCCCTCCCTGAACCAAAAAAAAAGCCGCCTGCCACTTCAAAATTATGGCAGGAGAGATTCCCATTTTCTTCTGCCATCGGGCCGACTCTCCCCCCCCCCACCCACCAAAAATGAAATAGTAGAAGGGATGTCAACTCCATCCTGCCACCGGATGCCCCCTCCCCAATCCCCTCCCTCCCTGCTAGTACCTGTAAAAGTTGGAAGCAGGAGGGGCGCTTAGTCCCTCCTGCTCCGTAGCCTTCCGCGATGCATCTAGGCCTTAGGCCATGCCCTGCTGCATCATGTGATGCACAGGGAGGGACCTAAGTCCCTGATTGGTTCAGGTACCTCTGGCTCCTCTCTTGGGAGGGGCCTGAGGTGCCTGAGCCAATCAGGGACTTCCTTAGTGAGTACCTAAGGAATCTCTCCTGCCATAATTTTGAAGTTGCAGGTGGTGGCGGGGGGCTTTTTTTTGGTTCGGGGAGGGAGGCGGAGGGGGAACTTTGTCAGGGGGGTTCTTTTTTTTTTAATCGAGGGCTGATATTTTGCATGTGTAATACATACAAAATATTAATGCCATTAAAAGAAAAAGAAAAAAAAAACCCCAGGCAGACCTGTCGGTAACACAGTTACCGACAGGTCTGCAGCAGTCGGTTTTTACTATAGTAAAACCCGATTCAAAATAGCCATGCAATTGTTAGTGAATCAATCACTTGACTATTTTGCATGGGGTTTTACTTATTTGCATGGCAGGATCGGATCGGATCGCAGATTGATAGGACAGCAGTTTAATGAATAGGGTCGGGAATGATCGCAAAACCAGTAAAACTGGTTTTTAGATCATCAGTACAGGGTCGGAAGGTTTAGTGAATCTAGCCCTTAGAATATTTAACTAACATATTTTGTGCCATAGATCCTGCCGGACAAGCTTTTATTTATTTATTTTTACAAAGCAATAGCTTGTTTTCATATCTTTGAAGATTTATTTACATGATCTCAGAGGGTAGAAGCAGACCATTATGGAAAAAGAGGAAACTCCTGATCTGTAGAATGAAAAGAACACAATTTACTAACAAGATTCTATAATCTGGATTATTGTGAACTCTGCTGTTCCAGGTGACTTGAAGTAAGTAGAGAGAGTTTGCCCATAGCCACTGAATATTACAGCCCTTGACTGTTTAAGGGCTAGATTCACTTACCTTCTTGATCGGGTCCAATCCGTGGCAGGCCAATGAATTCTCCAATGCGTCCTCATGCAAATGGGAGCGATCGTAGGCACGCCCCCCAACAACAGCCCAAATCACTCTCCAGCGATCCTGACACATGTGCAGATCATCTCCTTTGCCTGTAGATGGTCTGTGCATGCTCACCGCGAAGATAGAGTGTGAAACTTTTTTTTTGTTGTCCCAGAGCTGGAAATTTTGCGAGCCCGTGGTTTTAATCCATGAGTCGACAGCGGGGCTGCACTGCGGGTTAAAACCACAGAGTCAGGGCAGAGAGCAGGAGAAGCAGAATCGAGGCAGAGAGCTTGGGTTTTTATACAAGCGACTGGTCCTCAGCAGTCGCTTGTTTTTTTTGATCGGGCAGCCCAGTCGGTGTTGCTGAAATTGTTTTGAGAATCGCTTCCTTCCTACTTTGCATGCCATTCCCCTTCATTTGCATACATGGATCGGAGGATGATCGGCACAGAGGTTAGTGAATCGGGTTGGAGGAAAATCGGATCGGTACATGATCGCAAACACGATCAGTGGGTTTAGTGAATCTAGCCCTAAGTTCCTAATGAAATTTCTCAGAATTGGAGGAATTTGTCTGCAGCAATGGGTTAACTGCACAGACAGAAGCTGCATTGCAGAGATAAGCAGAGAATCTACAGGATCCTATTAATGGCAGTAGTGAGGCATTCACTATCATCTCAGGGTAAACATTTTCCTTACCAACTTGATAACATAGAGAGGGTATTTTATCTGAACATAAGGAAAGCATGCTATTTGTTTCTTAAAATGATAAAGCTTGTGCCAAGGGAATTAAGGAATGTTTAGACAGTGTTGTGAATCTGTTTATAAACTTTTTACACATCAAGAAACCTACTAGGTGTCTGGAGGCATGGTGAAAGCAAGCTCACAATTGGTATGCAGTATGTAATTCTCTAATTGAGGACTTATTTACCCTGCTAGATTCTACAAAGACAGTGCAAAAGAGCAGATTATACAGTGGTACCTCGGTTTACGAGTGCACCTGTTTGCGAGTGTTTTGCAAGACAAGCAAAATGTTTGCAAAATCAGCGCCTCGGAAACCGAGCATGGCTCGATTTATGAGCGCCCCCCCCGCGATCTGGCACCCGCACCAGCATGTCCGGTGCTTGGTGCCGGTGCCCGAAGATCGGCCTCCTCTTCTGCTGGGCCTTCAGCATCTGCGCATGCTAAAGGCCTGCGAGTTCACGTTCTTTTCCTCCATTCTCTCCACCACCATCCATGCCCAACATTCCTCCCTCTTGCATCCCTTTCCATCTAACCCACTGTTCCCTCTCCACCACAACCAATATTTCTCTCTCTCAACCTCACTCCTCTCCCACCACCATGTCCAACAATTCTTTCCCTCCCAACAATTAACCTCTTTCTTCCTTTCCCCATGAACACATTATACTTGAATCAAAACATTCAAAATACTGAAGGGAATAGACTTAGTAAATAAGGTTGTTCACCCTCTCCAAGGTAGAGAGAACAAGAGGGCACTCTCTAAAATTAAAAGGGGATAGATTCCGTACAAATGTAAGGAAGTTCTTCTTCACCTAGAGAGTGGTAGAAAACTGGAACGCTCTTCCAGAGTCTGTTATAGGGGGATTCAAGACAAAGTTGGACAAGTTCCTGCTAAACCGGAATGTACACAGGTAAAGCTGGACTCATTTAGAGCACTGGTCTTTGACCAAAGGGCCGCCGCTTGAGCGGACTGCTGGGTACGATGGATCACAGGTCTGACCCAGCAGCGGCAATTCTTATGTTCACACTCATGTTCAACAATTCTCACTTTCTATTCCCTCTACCTCAGCATCTCTTTCCCTCCTTCCCTCCATCCTATGTCTCAAGGTCATGTCCCCTTCCTCCCTCCCACCTCACAAGTTTGTGCCCCTTCTCTGCTTTCTGTGTCCCAACACGTTCCCTTCTCTCCATTCTGTGCCCCAAGTTCATGCCCCTCCCTCCTTCGTCATAGGTTCACACTCACTTCCTTGTCTCAATATGCCCTTTCCCTCCCTTCTGTGTCCCAATGCACCCCTCTCTGCCTTCTGTGTCCCAACACATTCCCTTCTCTCCATTCTGTGCCCAAAGTTCATGCCCCTCCCTCCTTCGTCATAGGTTCACACTCACTTCCTTGTCTCAATATGCCCTTTCCCTCCCTTCTGTGTCCCAATGCACCCCTCTCCCTCCCTTTTGTGACCCAACACACCTCTCTCTCTCCCTCCCTCCCTTGTCCCAAGTTCATGCCCCCTCCCAAGGGTATGTACCTGTGTGCTAGCTGGCTCTAATATATCCAAGTAGGCCTCCTCCTCCTTCCTTCCAGCTGCACTTCTTTCTTCACAAAGCCACAGCAGCAGCAGCAACAGAGTATGGCCAGAGGTCCTGGTGTGCTGGTTGCGTGGTCTGCTACCAAAAGGTGTGCAGCCACACAACTTAGAGGGAACATTGCTTTATTCCTTTTCACTTTTTATCTAATCAAATTTCTATTTCCTTCTCTCACCTCCTAGCTTTCACATTCCTCATCCTCCTATTTCATTTTATCTGCTTCCCATTACCACATTTCTATCCAGATATACTCATTCTGTTCATTCATCTCCTTAACAACTCTCCCATATGGATCCAACATTTCTAGCATCTCCCTTTCTTGTTGCTTACTCCACCCTTGTAATCCAACATTTCCTCATCTCTTTCTTTCTCTCCCCTTCCCATAAGTCCAACATCTCTCGTTTCTGCCCTTCCATTCCATCCTCCCAAGTGTGACATCTCTCCTCCCAATCCCCTTCTGACCCCCAGTCCATATCCACTGCCTTTCCATCCATCTCTCTTCTTCCTGCTCTGCTCTGCCCGAGTAGTCTATATTTCCTCATCTTGTTTGCTCCCCTGAATCTCCTTCCATTTCCACATTTTGCCCTCTCCACCAAATCTATCTCTCTCTCTCTCCATTTTCCCCCTCCATTTCCATCTGTCCCTCCTTTTTACTCCTTTCTACCATCTCTCTCACCCCCCCCCCCCCGCCATGTCTACTTTACATTGCTTGCAAATGTTGTTGGGCAGAGGAAACAATTCTCAATGCTGCCTTGCTGGTGCCAGCGATATCTATCCACTACCCGCCCCAGCGGAAACAGGAAGTTGTCAGAGGGGGCAGGGCAGGCAGTGGATAGAAGATGCCGGTGGCAAGGCAGTGCTGAGAACAGGATATTCAATGGGAGATAGCCGACGATCTCCTGCTGAATATCAACAGATAACCAGCTATGTGTTATTTAGCCATTGGTGGCTAAATAGTACTGAATATCAAGTCCATCTTTAGCCATCCAGGAACGGTTCTCAGCTGGCTAAATAGCACAAAGCTGGCTAACCGCTAATATTCAGTAGGAAATCCCAGGCTATCTCCCACTGAATGTCCTGGTTGGAGGATAGTATGGTGACAGGCTATGTCACGTGGAATAGCTGGTCACTGCCAATATTCATTGGCTCACTAGCTAACTTCAGCAGCCAGACAGACCCATCTAAAAGGCAGATTTATCTTTGGCTGTTAAGACTTAGTCAGGCATCCAACACATGAATATTGTCTTAGTTGACTATGTTGTAGTTGGCCAAAACAAAACTAGAAATTCAATTCCAGTCACCAGATACAGCGCCGGCACTGAATTTCCAGATTCACCATTGACCATGGGAGATATCTATCTTGCACAGTCTGAATATCAGGCAGAATATCTTTACACATTATGTTAAAACTCCTATGATGAGACAGTTTGAATCCAAAGTGCAGCATGATTTATTTACCATGTTAGATGGTTTCCAACTGAACATCCAAAGTTGGAGATACAAAAATGGCCATTTTCAAATGGCAAACTGCAGGACAACAAAATATATATATATATTTTTTGAAAATCATCTACTTAAGATGTCTTGGCCACCGGGATGTCTGGGTTGCCAGAATGTCTAACTTTATACCCCATTTTCAATCAGAAAAACATCCAGGTTGAAAACGTTCTAATTTTGACTGTCTGGACATTGATGGGACCAGCATAGTAATAGACTGACCACTTAGACATCCCAACAGAGCAATGGGACACCTTAGAGGGCACTGCTGTGAATTTCACATAAAGGATGCCATCTGTATATCTCACCATAACCCCTTATAATTTAGGGTGAGACCCCCAACCTCCCCATAAAACCTACTATACCTTCCTGTGTACCACCCCAATAGCACTTAGAGCTACAAGTGGCACCTATATGGCAGTATAGTAGGTTTTAGTTGGGCTCACATGTTCTACCACAAATGTAATGGTTAGAGTGGCTTATGGGTCTGGGTCCTCCTCTCTATGGTTCATTAGCTCACCCACCAGAATATTTAAGACACCTGTGTGCAGTTCTACTAGATGCTGCTGCTTTAAAAGCAGGTATGTATCTTTTTGTTCTCATTTTTGTGTGGTGGAAGGGGGTCAGTAAGCACTGGGGGATTGTCTTACCTTGATGCATGCAGTGGTTATCTGGTCAGTTTGGGCACATAGACTCTTCTAAAACAGGTCTAGTTCAAAACATATAAGTTCCGTCCAGGATGTCTTGCAAAATGTTTGGATTATCGCTGCATGATATACATGTCTAACCCGCCCTTGAGACCACCCTAAACCTGCCTATAAAACATACCTCCACTATGCCCAGCTCATGATCTGAATGTACAGAGAACATAAGCAATGCCTCCGCTGGGTCAGACCCGAGGTCCATCGTGCCCAGCAGTCCGCTCACGCGGCGGCCCAACAGGTCCAGGACCTGTGCAGTAATCCTCTATTTATACCCTTCTATCCTCTTTTCCAGGAGAAAGCTGTCCAATCCTTTCTTAAACCCCAGTACCGTACTCTGCCCTATTACGTCCTCTGGAAGCACATTCCAGGTGTCCACCACACGTTGGGTAAAGAAGAAGTTCCTAGCATTCATTTTGAATCTGTCCCCTTTCAACTTTTCCGAATGCCCTCTTGTTCTTTTATTTTTTGAAAGTTTGAAGAATCTGTCCCTCTCTACTCTCTCTATGCCCTTTATGATCTTATAAGTCTCTATCATATCCCCTCTAAGTCTCCTCTTCTCCAGGGAAAAGAGACCCAGTTTCTCCAATCTCTCAGCGTATGAAAGGTTTTCCATCCCTTTTATCAGACGCGTCGCTCTCCTCTGAACCCTCTCGAGTAACGCCATATCCTTCTTAAGGTATGGCGACCAATATTGGACGCAGTATTCCAGATGCGGGCGCACCATCGCCCGATACAACGGCAGGATAACTTCTTTCGTCCTGGAACACCGTGCTAGACATATAGAAAGACTGTTTCAATTATCGGCCCTTGGACGTCCTGGTGATAAGGATGTCCAAGGGCCAATTTAGGATGCTTTTTGAATGTCTATGTTTTTTTATATTAGGCCATAAGGGTCTCTAATAAAAGGCATCAGCCAGTGATAGAGATAGAGATAGAAAATTCATAGAAAAGACAATACCAAAAGGTTTCATAGTAACACAGTATGTGACAGTAGATAAAGACCTGATTGTCCATCCAATCTGTACAATAAAGTAGACAGCACCTACACCTACCATGTTGGGAAGGTTATACT
The DNA here is from genome assembly GCF_902459505.1 of Geotrypetes seraphini. NCBI lineage: Eukaryota > Metazoa > Chordata > Amphibia > Gymnophiona > Dermophiidae > Geotrypetes > Geotrypetes seraphini. Next base: position 105,795,646 of record NC_047089.1, on the reverse strand, counting down.
TCAAATACTGGCATCACAAATAAGTCCTTAGCATTTTGCCCTAATACCAACTACAAGGCACAAGGCAGTTAAATCTGATAAAATCACAGAAGAATAATTTTATAATTTTGGTTGTAGCAGTCACATTCATTTTCAATAATCTGTTGCTAGTAATTATTATTATTTTTGAATCCAGCATGGTACCAGAAGATAGGAAGGTGGCCAATGTAATGCCAGTTTTTAAAAAGGGTTCCAGAGGTGATCTAGGAAATTATAGATCAGTGAGCCTGATGTTGGTGCTGGACAAAATGGCAGAAATTATTATAAAGAACAAAATTAAAGAGCATATACGTAAGTATGGATTAATGAAATAAAGCCAATATTGATTTAGTCAAGTAAAATCTTGCTTCAGCAATCTACTACTTTCCTTCGAAGGAAGTGAATAAACATGTGCGAGAGAGATTGTTTATCTGGATTTTCAAAAGGCATTTGATAAAGTACCTAAAAACCCCCACTCCTGATGAAATTAGAAAGTTATGGAATAGGAGGCAATGCCCTATTCTGGATTATGAACTGGTTAAAAGATACAAAACAGAGAGTAGGGTTAAATGGTCAATATTTTCAATGGAAAATGGTAGATAGCAGAGTTCCATAAAAGCAAGAAAATCTCAAGCAGGAAGAAAAGTCCCACTATTAAACTAATATACACAAGGGGACAGATTCTGCAAAAGGTGCTGTAAGTTAAGTGGCAGTAGGCACCCTACTATCACTTAACTTACCTCCTCTTTTACAAAGCCGTGCTGACAGCTGTCATGTGTCAATGGCCCCCCAAATCCTTGAAATCACTATGGACTTTGGGATAGATATCACAGTAGTCTGTGATAAGTGGCTTCATAAAAGAGGTCCTTAATTGGTTTAACTTGAGCACTAACTGTGCCAATTAAAAAATTGTTTAAAAAAACTCCCTACATGTAGATACCCAGAGGTTTGTACAAAAAAGGGCACTAAAATTGCATCTATAGAAGTGCCTAAGGTCAAAGTAGGTTTGATTTGGGCCAGAAATGATCATAGTCACTATTGGGCATGATTCTCCATCAAAAGGTAGGTACCGGTAATATAGGCCTTTAAAACCCTGTCCTACATTATTTGTTCCTACCTTTAACAGGAGCTGTGATTCTGCACATGACACTATAGCATGATTCAAGTTTCAAGTTTATTTACAATTTGATTAATCACCTATTCCAAATTCTAAGTGATGTACAAATCAGCAAAATACATAGTTAAAATATACACAAAATAAACATACATAACTAACAAGGGACTTAGTTTGCAAAACATAATTTAAAAAACTCATTACGAACACAATGAAACAATAGGTAAGGCAAGGAAAGAAATACAATCTAAGTAATATAGGAGTCAATAATTAGAGGTTAAGATTGACATATAATTGGTGTCGTTTTGGTAGACATCCATCAAATGTGGTGCTATTTGCAGAATTTGGCCCAAAATGCCCCTTCTAAAAATAAAGGGAAACATTATTTTTTTTTACAAATTGTGGAAAAATAATTCACTCAAGTTCTGGCAGCTCCGCTGGCTGACCTTTTCAATGCTTCTCTTAGAGTTGGGAGTGGTACTGGAGGATTGGAGAAGAGCAGATATTGTCTCTCTCCACAAAAGTGGAAGTAAGGAAGAAGTAGGGAACTACAGGCCCATAAATCTGCTTTCTATGGTATATAAATTAATGAAAATACTTTTAAAACAGAGAATAGTGACGTTTATGGAATGCAGTGATTGCAGGACCAAAGGCAATATGGATTCACTAGAGACAGGTCTTGCCAGACAAATCCAATCAATATCTTTGACTGGATGACTAGAGAATTGAATAGTGGGAATGTGCTAGATATGGTATATTTAGATATTAGCAAAGCCTTTGACAGTGTTCCACACAAGTCTCTACTAAATAAACTGATTGCCCTTGGTATGGGCCCCAAAGTGATGGACTGGGTAAGGAACTGGTGATGGGGGATTGTAAATGGAGATCACTCTGAGGAAAGGCATGCTACCAGTGGTGTGCCTCCAAGGTTTGGTTCTTGGCCCTGTTCTTTTTAGCACTGTTGTAAGTGATATTGCTGAAGTTTTGTCTGGTAAGATTTGCCTCTTTGTGGATGATGCTAATAAATTATCTTTATGATTACATCAGCTCCTGATTGGTGAGGCCCGACTTTAGTACAGGAAGAGGCGGTCGGAGTATACCGCGAGTGATTTCCTTCACTTGTCGGTGCTCCGGCAGCCCTCTCCTGCCCAGTCATTTGTGATCCGAAAATACCGCGAATGACTAGGACTGCGAATTTGCGGGGGAGCACTATATACAGAACTCTTTGCTGCTATCCTGACAATCTGTCTAGGATAGCCCTGTTCAAACAATTTAATGGTCAACTCTATAGATCTCTCCTAATAATCATCTCTAGAGCAACAAATCTGCTGATAGCACAAAAGGCATATTTAGGAAATGTGGACAATGTTCAGTATGTAACGTGATATTGGATGTTTCTTCTTTTCAAGATCCACATATACAGAAAGTATTTTTATTACAATCAATGACTACATGCACATCAAGCAATATTATCTAATTGTTAAAATGTCCATGTGGTTTATTCTAAATTTTGGACAAATTTCACGATCATTGAAAACTTGTCTTATTGAGCTAAGGCACTGTGTTACTATCAGCAAAGCACTGGAACCTCTATTGGATCACTGTAAACAGAAACTCTATGCTTATCTTCATTTAAATGCTTGGTGCTTGAACAGGGGTGTCAGTGAATGTTGGGGTGATATCCACCAGCATTTAAGGCAGAGAGAGCAGCGCTGGATTTTTCATCTGCAGATATTAGTCCCTAAGGGGATGAATTCAACAATTACATGGAAGGCTTTCCTATGAGGGGGTGTATTCATGTTTGATGCCAGAATGTTGAGATTCAAGTAAAAGTGTTGGACCATTTGATCACCATTTTGGAAGCAGCTGGAGAGCAAAATGTTGGAGAAAGCTATCCTCTGACGATGTGATATGTGAAACAGGGTACTCCTAACGGTAATATTAGAGTGTTAGTTTGGTAAGCCCCAGCAAAGAAGCAGATAAGTGCTGATTTCTAAGCATTGGGTGTGGGAGATATTTTTTCTTATACTCTTTCTCACTGAATCAATTTCTTTGCAATGCTTGCTTCTTGAAAGACTGTTATTCTAGTAAGATTGTTGCTGCAAGATTGGAAGGACATTTGTTTGGACGTAACTTTTTTTTATTTTTTTTATAATACTCTGCTATTAGTTATATATTTTGGACCTACTGGTTAAGAAGAACCCCCAAAAGAATATAAATAATTTTTTGAGAAGCAGTTGTCATAGAAGTTTGAGTTTTTTAAATGACCTATGATTATTGTGAGCCTCCATATTTATAGCATTGTGCTTGAGTGGCAGTGCTTCTTTTCTATTGAGGTCTTTTATCTCCACTAATTTATTGTATGTTAGTTCTAGACCAATAATCTCCTTACAGTGTATAAGGGGTCTCAATATATAAACAGGCACCATATAGCTTTACAATATTAGAGATTTAAAAAGTGTACAGAGAATAGTTAGTGATTTAGAGAGACCTGTTTAACTATGCATATACCTTTTTCAACTAGTAATATAGAGGAACTTAAGTATCCATCTTCCTTTATAGAATATATATCAACCAGGTACCCTCCAGATCCCTATATACAAGATTTAAAAAAAAAAAAAAAAAAAGAGTAGGGGCAGACCAAAGAAATTCCAATAAGCGAAGAAATTTAAAAAACCAAAAATACCCTGATTTAAACAAACAAAACAAACACCAACTCTATAACACCTGCCACAGGTGTGTTTCAGGGGTGTTACTAAATGCCTCAGGGGTCAAACAATATTCTTTTGCTGTGTGAATGTGTGCGAGAGGTGCAATTGTAACATCTAGTGTAGATAATGATACAGGGACCTGTTCCCATATCAAACTGTGATTAAACTGCAGGGATGGGAAAAAAATTTGGGCCGTCTACCGCAGGAACGGGAACATGACCTTTTATTACCCCATGGAGTGGTAAAAAGTTTGCTCCCCTGCTAAAAAAAAAAAAAAAATTGCACCTGGGTCAGCATCTCAGCAAGTCTAGCAGCCCAACTCTCCTTTTAAGCCTGCACCTGTTTTATCTTTAGTACTTACAGCTGCCAGGGAGAATAATCTTCAAAGACCTACACCAAGGCCTTCCCTCATTGGTATAACTTACGGCTAGCGCCCAAGAAAAAAATCTGGGTGTCATTGTAAACAATATGATAAAACCTTCCACCCAATGTGTAGCGGCGACCATAAAGCAAACAAGATGCTAGGAATTATTAAAAATGGATGATTAACAAAACTGTTATGCCTTTGTTATCTCTCCATAGTGAGATCTCACCTGGAGTATTGCATTCAATTCTGTTTACCTTATGTCAATAAAGATATAGCAGAACTAGGAAAGGTTCAAAGAAGAGTGACCAAGATGATAAATGGGATGGAACTCCTCTGATATGAGGAAAGACTAAAAAGGTTAGGGTTCTTCAGTTTGGAAAAGAGATGTTTAGGAGAGATCCGATTAAGAATTCTACAAAATCCTGAATGGTGTTGAACGGGTACAAGTGGATCAATTTTTTACTCCATCAAATATTACAAAGACTAGGGGACACTCAAAGTTATAGGGAAATACTTTTAAAAACAAACGGAGGAAATATTTTTGTCACTCATAGAATAGTTAAGCTCTGGAATGCTTTGTCAGAGGTTGTGGTAAGAGTGGTTTAATGTAGCTGGTTTTAAGAAAGCTTTGGACAATTTCCTGGAGAAGTCCATAGTCTGTTATTGAAACAGACATGGAGGAAGTCACTGATAGCCCTGGATTGGTAGCATGGAATGTTGATACTATTTAGTTTTGTCAGGTACTAGTGACCTGGATTAGCCATTGTGAGGATAGGCTATTGTAATTTATAGCAAGGAATGTTGCTAATTTTTGCCAGGTACTAGTGACCTGGATTGACCACCGTGAGGACAGGATACTGGGCTAGATGGACCATTGGTCTGACCCAGTAAGGCTATTCTTATGATCTTATGGAGCTGGATCTGATCCGGGGGCAGGATGGAAGGGAGATAGGAGCTGGGGCTGGAGCTGGACCTGGTCTGGGGGCTGAATGGAAGGGAAATAGAATCTTCAAGCCAGAAGGAATGGAAACAGGTAATGATCCATGTGAATGGGACTGGAAGGGACAGACTGACTGGACCTTCAGGGTATTAGACCAATGTGGGGGGGACTATAACTGGAGGTGCTGGACCAATATTGGGGGGGGGTGACTGGAGCTAGAGGAAAGGGAGAGAGATGTTGGACCTGCAGGGAGGAGGAGTGAGAAGGGTAGGGAAAGAGAAGATGCTGAACTAGGGAGATGAAGGAAGAGGAGATAAAATACTTAACACAACAAAGGAAGGGAGGAAAGAGAGCATAAGGCACATTGGTATAAGGGAGTAAGAGAGGGGAGAAGTTGGACACAGGGAGATATATAAAAAAGGGGAGATGGTGGGCATGGATGAGTGCATAGGGACAGGGACACAATGAGGAACACTGCATAGGTGTGGCAAATGGACACAGAGGAACAATGCCAGACATGGGTGGATTTGCAGACACAGAGGGAATATGGCTAGACATGGGGGAGAACAGGAACGCAGAAGGGAGATGCTAGACTCGGGGGAGGGGAGATAGGGATACAGAGGAATGATGCTGGGCACAAGGGAATGGGATAAGGACATAAAATGACAATGATGATGAAAGCAGTGAGATAGACACATGAGACATGCTACAAAGGGAAGTTTAGGAGACACAGAGAAGGAATATGCTGAAAATGGGGAAAAATACATACACAGAAATTGAAGATAGATGGCGAGCTTGGAAAAATAAGAAATGTCAAATAAGCAGTGTTAAGAAAAGACAGAAGGAAATAGAAACCAGAACCTGAGATCAACATGATTTGAAAAATAAAATGACCAGACAACAAAAGGTAGAAAAAAAACCCTTTTATTTTATATTTTGCGATTAGAATATATATGATTTGAAATGTATATCCTGCCAGATCTGGTATTACATATATCTGGGAACCACAAAGCCCATTAACAGAATGTGCCTTCTTCAGCTTCCAGCAGGCTTAGGGCTCTCTCTGGCCAAGGGGCAATTGCCTTAGTTGCACTCTCTTATTCCTGCCATGTGTGACTGAGGTATTCTGTTAGCATGATTTTTCTATGTAGCATTCTGTAGTGATTTTGCTTATTCAGTTTTCTCAATAGTGGAGGGGATACATGGGTTTTGTTGATCTTTGTTCTGTATTTTATGTGATTTATAAAATGACAACTGTACAGAATTTGGTTTCTTTTATACTTTAATAAAATGATGTCAATATAAAATCATAGCTATTAGAGGCTTGTGCATATGGGATTAGACAGAGCTCACAGAGATGGGGTGGTGATGGGGACAGAGCTTGTGGGAATAGGGATGGATCTTTTCCCCTTGTCATTCTCTAATCCAGTGTAAAACAGCCACTAGGAATCACCTTTCAACAGCATCAAAATAACAAAAGCACAGGAAACAGTAAAATCTACATATTGTGACCAGGCGTGGCTGAACTGGCCGCAGCTAGGGCCTTGCCTGGAGCACGCAATCCTCTGCCGAGCGCTTAGACGGGGCTTGGAGAGTGGAGTAGAGAATACAGTAAAAATACAGAACAGGTTTTAAAATGGAAAAGAAATGTACTTTATTGCACAAAGTCAGTTCAACATCCTGTATAGCTTCACAATAGTTCCACTTATGGTGCAAAACAAAGAAGACATCATACTCAGTTCAAGATTCACCTTTTCTTCTACTGCTTCCAGTTTGATCCAACAATGCAAATCAGGTAAGTCAAACAAAAAAAACAAAAGACAAGTTGATTGCAGCACAAGTTCTTCACCCAGTATTTAATAGCCAGTGCTTGGGGGAAAACCAGAAATATTACTTCCCCAAGCTTGGGATTTCACCTCCCATAAATGGAACCAAATCTTCAGGTTCCCCACCCACAGAAATCCACAAAATAAACTGGCAGCCTCAAAAAGTTCTTATATAAGGCAAAGAAAAAAAAACATAGTTCAAAATGACTGGGTCTTAACATACTACTTCAGCAGAAGGTGAAACAAACAAATCATGATAAAATAATATCTTATTGGTCTCTCTGGGTTCTTTCAAGGCCTTGAACAGTCTTACTGCCTTGCTCCCAAAACTCTTCTTCCTGCAGCTCACCCTTGGTAATTCAAGGTGCAGGGCACACTGGCTTTAATCCACAATCTTTTCCTCTTGATTATTCAACAAGCACCTTTACTGCATGGAAGCTCTTAACTCAGCTCCAAGCCTTCTTCATCAGCCTATCCCCCACACTCTACAGACTCCATTTCTCAGGCATTTATTTCTTCCTCCATAGAATCTTGCTCCATTTCAATGTCCCTAACATCATTAGCAATAGAGGCTTTTACCTGTGAAACTTGAGAGTGGGTGGCTTGCTGTTTTCTTGCCTTGTACTAAACTCCTCTCCAAATCCGTCAGTCTTGCTCTGAGAGATGGTATAGGCTTCTCCTGTCTTCTAGCAGCTACTCCCTTTTCTCCCACTCTGTCCTGATTAAAACTCATATCAGCTGAGCTACCCTGACTCCATTTAGTAACCTTCTGGGTGGTTCTCAACTGATTACAGCATTTCCTACCTAGGCTGGTTGTCCTAGCAGTTACAGCCTGGGTTTGTATACTTCCCACTCTGGGGCATGCTGGGACTGGTAGTTCCCTGCCTTTCCCTAATGTAAATTTCCTTTGAAAATCTGAACAGGTTTTAGGCGTTTTGACAGTTTTAGAACTGGTATTTAAAGGATGATCTTGGTGCTGCAGTGCTCTGGGCCTCTATTTAGGGACAGGTGTTTCACCCCTCAGAGTCTTGCCCATATCCTTGTCCCTACTTTCTGAGTGCTGCAGCATTTCCTTTAAAGGCACAGGGGTGACACTGTGACAATATACTTGTAGACAGTCACAGAATTACCTTTATAGGGGGTACAATACATTTATAAAATATTTTTTACTAATAACCCCTTTTGACAAAAAAAATCATACCATGGTTTAGATGTATAAAATGGTGTCCCTTGATAAGAAGGTGCATAATTATATATGACCCATGTGTAAAAATTCCCAAGAACATAGTTTGGGCAGGGAGTAGGAGGCTATCCAGTCTTTTTCACTGAGTGTCACATATTTGATTATCTCCCATTTGGTAAAAGGTCTTATCTGTGTGCTCAGTGAAGAGAGCTCCTAGCACTCAGGGAATGGGTCTGATCCCTTGAAGCTAGATTAGCAGACTTGTAGGAGCTGAGGGAGATAGAGAGGTATATAGATAATACCTACAGGGATGTTATAGAAAAGTCCCACCTCCTATCTGGTAGCCTCTTTGCTGCCTTGGAGGAGGGAGATCTTCTTAAATGAGAGCATCACCCCGGTGAAGTAGAGGGCAATCCTGTAGCCAGGACCTCCCCAAGATGCCATGTCCACTCACATCAAGGATGTGTCTCCAGGGGCTTCCGTCAAGGAGGGAAGGGTTAGAATGACTGTTATAGTGGGAGATTCAATCATTAGGCATGTAAATAGCTGGGTGGCTGGTATATGTGAGGATTGCTTGGTAATTTGCCTGCCTGGTGCAAAGGTGGTGGACCTCACACATAATCTAGATAAGATTTTAGACAGTGCTGGGGAGGAACCTTCTGTCTTGTTACATATGGGTACCAAAGACATAGGGAAATGTGGTAGGGAGGTTTTGGAAGCCAAATTTAAGCTCTTAGGTAGAACCTCCAGGGTAGCATTTTCAAAAGTGTTTCCTATTCCACATGCAGGACCCAAGAGACAGGCAGAGCTCTAGAGTCTCAATGCATGGATGAGGCAATGGTGCAGGGAGGAGGGTTTTATATTTGTTAGGGCCTGGGAAACATAATGGTGAAGGGGGAGTCTGTTCTACAAAGATGGGCTCTACCTTAACCAGGAGGAACCAGACTGCTGGCATCAACATTTAAAAAGGATATAGAGCAGCTTTTAACCTAGAAACTGTTGCTCAAAATAGAATGGCTCAGCATAAGGTATCTTTAAATGATATCACCATAAAAGGGATGACATAGTATTCTGATAGTGATATTTCAATACAGGCCACAGTAGATCAGGTTTCCTTAAATACAGAGCAGGCTGATTTAAAGATTGCAAATTATCCATGCCGACTGTTCAGCAAATAATAAATAGATATGGCAAACATTGTTTGAAATGCCTATACGCAAATACCAGAAACCAGAGAAACAAGATGGTAGAGTTAGAATATATTGCACTAAATTGAAAGGATAGATATAATAGGCATCTCTGAGACCTGGTGGAAGGAAGATAACCAATGGGACACTGTCATATGGCAGTACTAACTATATTGCAGTGATAGGGTGGATCAAATTGGTGGAGACATAGCATTATATGTTAAGAAAGAACTTGAATTGAATGGACTAAAAATTCTGCAGGAGTAGAAAAACATCTTGGAATTCCAATGGGTAGAAATTCCATGTGTAATGGGAAAAAGGATAGTGATAGGAGTGTACTACTGTCCACCTGACCAGACAGATGCTGATGGCCTCTTCACTCTAAGGATGAAAACCTACTTAAAATATCTCAAGAACATTCCTTACTCCTTGAAATAGCTCGCAAATGATTCTTCACCCACTTCCTATCAAAACTGTGGAACCTTTATCCCACACATATCAGAGCACTGGAAAACATGACTTCAAGAAAGCAGTTAAAATCTTCCTCTTCCAACACCCCAACTATAGCCCTCCCACCTGCTGATGTTGACTAAGGAAACAAGCACACTCTTATCCATAGCTGATGGATGACTATAGCCCATAACCTTCAGCATCAGACAGTTGATGGACTAAGCTACCTGATGTTTTTCTGTTGTACCCCCTCACCCCCAAATTGTTACTCTGATATATGTTCTGTTACTTCTCCAGCATGTAACTGTACTCCCTCCTGCTTGTTTAATGATTTGTACATTTACTTGTAACCCATTCTGAGATTTCTGGAAGGACAGGATAAAACTAACTAACTAAAATGTTATTTTAAAAAAATTAGGGAGACCAACAAACTGGGTAACACAATAATTGTGGGTGATTTCAACTACATTTCCTAAGGGAGTAAGTGTGTGAACTGACACCAGTAATTTTTAAATATTACACACAACTATTAATCTATCTAACAGGAACTTACACAGGATCCACACAACTGAATATAGTGGAGAAAAAAATCTCAGTTATTCTTCATAAGTCAGAAAAAACTCCATTATATGTAATGTTAAATCAATACTCTATCCATCTACTTTCATAGTGTGCACTTTCCAGTCCCAATCAACAAATTGTAGAATCCCAGGGTTCACTGTGATTAATAATCAAAACAAGCATAGCTGCAGCAATCATTAACAAGTACTTCACTTGCTTATCAAAATATTTAGCTCAGAAGCTATGTCATAGCTATTAATCTATCCAATCTTCAGCATAGCAAGCCATATTCATCAACTCACTAAAAACTTTGATAAGCAAATTAAGTACTTGTTAATGTATGCTGCATTATGTTTGTTTTGATTATTAATCATGGTAAACCCTGGGATTTTACAATTTGTTGATTGGGACTGGAAAATGCACACTATAAAAGTGGATGGACAGAGTATTGATTGAACATTTTTATATAGTGAAGTTTTTTTTCTGACCCATGAACAATGACTGAGGTCTTTTTCTCCACTATATTCAGTTGTATGGATCCAGTGTATGTACCTGTTAGATAGATTAGTAGAGGTGTTTAATATTTGGAAATTACTGATTTCAACTACCCCAATATTGCTTGGGTAAAGGTAACAGGGCATGCTAGGGAGATAAAATTCCTTGATAAAATCAAGAACTTCTCTATGGAGCAGAAGGCACAGGAACAAACAAAATGTGAAGCAATTCTATATCTAATTCTTAGTGAAGTACATGAAATGGTGCAGGAGGTAATGGTGCTGGGGCTGCTTGACAACAGTGATAATAACATGATCACATTTGATATCATCTCTGGAATAAGTTCACACAGGACAACTAATACAACAACATTTAACTTTAAAAAAGAAAGGAGATTATGATGTCATGAGGAGAATGGAAAAAAAAAGAAACTTAGAGAAGCAGCTGCAAAGGTTAAAAATATACATCAGTTATTCAAAAATATCATCCTGGAAGCCCAGACTAGATAAATTTCATGTATTAAAAAAGGAGGAAGAAAGACCAAATGGTAGCTGGTGTGGTTAACGAGTGAGGTAAAGATAGCTGTTAGAGCTAAAAGAGAATCCTTCAGAAAGTGGAAGAAAAAGTTGACTGAACATAATTGTAAACAGCACAAGGAATTCAAGTCAATTGCAAGGCGATAATAAGGAAGGCAAAGAGAGACCTTGAAAAGAAGATCGCACTGGAAGCACAAACACAGTAGGTGTATCAAAAGTAAGAAGCCAGGAAGAGAAACAGTTGTACTGTTAGACAACCGAGGAATAAAAGGGGCTCTCGGGGAGGACAAAGCCATAGCGGAGAGATTAAATTAATTCTTTGCCTCTGTTTTCACCGAGAAAGGTGTGCGAGAGTTACCGGTGTCAGAAATGGTATTAAATTCCGATGAATCAGAGAAAGTCAAACAAATCTCTGTAATGCTGGAAGATATAATGAGTCAATTTGACAAACTGAACAGTAGCAAATCACCTGGCAACTACATAGGTATGGAGAGAGGGGGGGAGGTTGGGAGATGTCAAGCAGACTTAGAGGTACCAAGAGGAGCCCACAGGTTTGGGGAATATGTGGGGGATTTGGATGGGGTCTGGAGGGGGTATCACTGGTTGGGGGTTGGGAATTTCGAGGGGTGACAGCAGGAGGGAGTGGGAATCCCTCCTGTTGGGGGACTTTGGGGGGAGGATTCCTGCTGCAGCCACTTAGCTGATTGCAGCATGGGGATTCTCTTGCTGCGATCAGCTGATGACAAGGGATCACACGTGATTCTCTTAACTGGTGCCTGTGACATGGGTGCCAGTTAGAGAATTTGGGCAGTTAGGCATCTTTCTGTTAGGGCAGACATGCCGGTGTGTAATTCTCATCTGTGTCTTAGGCAACTACTGAGACCGACGTCCTGTACAGAATTTCCTCCTATTAGTATAACAAGGGAAATGTATCTTATAAATTTACTGTGAGCACTTATATCTAACACTAGTATTTTAGCCCGTTACATTAACGGGTGCTAGAATATATGTCTGTCTGTCTTTATTTCTGTCTCTCTCTTTCCCTCCCGTTGTCTTTCTTTCTGTCTGTCTCTCTCCCTGGCCCCCTTTGTCTGTCTGTCTTTCTGTGTCTCTCCCTGCCTCTGTCTTTCTTCTTTTCTTTCTGTCTCCCTTCCTCCCGCTGTCTGTCTTTCTTTCTATCTATCTGTCTCTCTCCCTGCCTCCTATGCAGCAGCATTTCTCAACCCCCACTTCCCTGTGCAGCAGCCACAGCAGTATTCCCTCCCCCTCCATTTCCCTGTGCAGCAGCCACAGCAGCAGCATTCCCTACCCCTCCATTTCCCTCCCCCCCCACCACTTCCCTGTGCAGCATCTGCATTTCCCCTACCTCCCCTTTCTCTTCCCGCGGTCTGGCCAGCTCCCTTACTGTCCCCCTGTCCCTTCTCACGGTCCCGACAAACCTGCTGATTCCAGCAGCGTGTGCAGCACTCTACACACACTGCTTCAGGGCCTTCTACTGCCCTGATTTACTCTGGCACGTCCCTGATGACATCATCAGAGATGCAGCAGAGCAAATCAGGGCAGTAGAAGGCCCCGAAGCAGTGGGTTCAGAGTGCTGCACATGCTGATGGAATCGGCAGGTTTGTAGTCGGGGCCGTGGGAAGGGAAGGGGGGCAGTAAGAGAGCCATATTTCTATCTCACAGCGGGCTTGCTGGCTCCGGCCAGCCAAAGTTCATTTTGTAGTTCAAAGCTGACGCTGCGTATCCTCTCTCGATCCCCGCCAAAGTCGGAAGTCTTCTCCGACTCTGGTGAGGTTTGATAGAGGAGCCGTGGCGGGGGCTTTGAACAAAAAAATGAACTTTGTCTGGCCGGAGCCGGCAAGCCCGCTGCGAGACAGAGAGATGCGTGGTAAGCGCGCATGCACAATCTGCCAGCCACGGAACTACAGATCAGGCAACACGGTGTTAAGAGTGCGCATGCGCGCTTAGCGTTTTATTATTATAGATACAGAAGGTAAAAATTGTGAAAAAACATGCCAAAATTATAGTATGCCCAACCATGCTCTGCTCAGACTCCAGAGTATGCATCAGCAAATATTGAATGAACCAGAACAAATACAGGTAGGGCTGGTCTCGGTTAGGGCACTGCTCTTTGACCTGGGGGCCGCCACGTGAGAGGACTGCTGGGTGCAAAGGATCACTGGCCTGACCCAGCAGTTGCAATTCTTATGTTCCTATGATGCATAATTACAGAATAATGTATAGTCAGAAACTGCTCAAATATATGCAGATATATACACATATGCTTGTATATGAATAAAATAATTTGCTTTCATGTATGAATTTACCACCTAAATCTAAGTGGGTGCTTATATACAAGAATTACCCATGTTTGTGATATGTGGTAAAAATTGGGTAGGTGCTAACCACACTTTGAACATGTACCGAACAGGTTTTGCATTTGCCACTGTGTTAACTCTTTGTCCAAAAAATAATGTACCTCACGATTAGATTACTGCAATCTACTCCTAACTGGTATCCCTCAGTGTTGCCTCTTCCACTTGCAATCTGTGTAAAACTCTGCTGCACGACTCATTTTCTACCATCCTCGCTACGCTCATGTCACTGGCTCCCTATCTACAAGTGTGTTCATTCTGCTGCCCCTCAATATTTCTCCTCGCTTCTCTCTCCTTATACACCTCCCAGAGAACTTCATTCCTCAGATAAGTCACTCTTAGCGTTACCCTTCTCCTCCACTGCCAATTCCAGACTTTGTTCCTTTCATGTAGCTGCCCCCTATGCCTGAAATAAATTACCCTAGTTTGTCTGTCAAACCCCTTCTCTTGTTTAAAAGCAGACTGAAAACCCACCTTTTTGATATAGCTTTCAATCCTTAACCCTACTCCTCTGTCCTCCAACCCAGCCCACTGATTAATAGTATCCATGACATCCTTTTTGTCTGTCTTGCCTGTTTAGATTGTAAGCACTTTCGAGCAGGGACTGTTTTCTTACTCTTTGTGACTCTGTGCAGCACTTCGTACGTCTGGTAGTGCTATAGAAATAATTAATAGTAGTAGTAAACAAATCCTTTTTGTACTTTGTGCCCTGGATTCTATAAACTTGCACATCAAACTATACACTGGTATGGAAAGTTGCATGAGTAAGTTATAGAATAAGGTCAGTTACATATTAAATTAATAATGATCTGATAATTGGTTTTAATGAGCAATAATATGGCACAGTTGGCCTTACTTGGTGCTAACTGGCACCAATAAGCAGTTTCATGTACAACTGCCCTTAGATGGTATGCTATAAATGTATTTGCACGTTTTATCATCTGCATTTAGTTCAAGTTCAAGTTCAAGTTTATTATTTGATAAATCGCCTATATAAAACATTCTAAGCGATGAACAATTTTAAAACAACTTATGGGGAAACAGACAATTTTAAAACAATTTTAAAACAGCATTTTAAAAAACAAATATTATTAAGACACAAGTAAAAAATCAGGATATTTATAAGGTTTCTTTATACATGTGGCTTAGTGACAAACATGAAATAAAAGGGAAAAAGGAAAAAAAGTTACAATTATCTCAGTCAGAAAAACATAAAGGGGTAAAAACACAAGGAAGGGGGAAGAAAGTAGGGGAAAAAAATATTTTGTAAAAGTGTACATTGGCTTGATCGTTTAATTAATAAAAGCATCATTGAATAAAAATGTTTTTAAAAGTTTTTTTAAAAGAGATGAGATCCTTTTCTTTTCTAATAAAGAGTGGCAGAGCGTTCCAAGTTTGAGGAGCTATAACAGAAAACATTTCATTTCTCCTTGTACCCACAGTTTTTAAAGACGGAACCGATAGTAGATCTTGAGATGACGATCGGAGAGATCGAGGTGAATGATATGGAGTGATCATTCTAGATATGAACTGTGGTTCGTTAAATGATAGTACTTTGAATACTAAGAGTGTGCGGCTATGGGAGGGGCACTGATGTGTCTAGCAGTTATGTGCACATGGTATAGAATACTAGCATTCACACGCCTGTGTACAGTTAAGCATAAGCACTTACACAAAGTATTTGACACGGCATAAGTGCTTATACCTAAAGTTAGACGTGTAAATGAGGACATACACTAGTATTCTATATTGACAAGGTGTGTTAGCCATTTTAGCGCACGCTAAATATGCACGCGCGCTAAACGCTAACACGTCCATAGACTAACAGGCACACATTAGCATTTAGTGTGTGGTTAGCATGCGCTAATATTTAGCACGTGCTAAAATGTTTAGCGTGCCTTTGTGAAAGGACCCCTAAGTGTCGTTTCTTTAATCTTACCTAATTTACAAATCATATCGTTGCTAAAGTATATAGTTAATGCAATTTTGCTAGCTGTTTAGTAAGTCTGAAATTATTTTAAAATGGTGACTTTGTCTGGAGTTTCTGATTGAATTACAAACTTCTTACCTGATGCATTTATTAGTATTATTTATTAGTTGTTAAGTCATTTTATAAGCACAAAACCATACTTGCAGGATTAAATATTAATGAACCATAAGAACATAAGAATTGCCGCTGCTGGGTCAGACCAGTGGTCCATCATGCAAAAATGCAACTGGGAAGACAAGTGGCACTCACTGATTATAGTGATGGCGAAAACTGTCACAATGATAGGTCTTCAATTTATCATGGAAGGACTGTGGCAAGCAAAACTGCTGGATATGTGATGAGTGCTTATCATAGAAATAGGTATAATGATCAAGAATAGCTTGAATGTGTGAAGAGGTCCACAGGGGTTAGCCAAAGTTAGAGTACATTTTTTTCTATAAGAAAATGCTCTTCCAAATTGTAGTAAATGACCACATGATGGTGATAAGAGAGATGAAACTGCATGCAGGGATAAGCAGTAGAAGTATCTTGAAAGAGATTTTCATCAATATTTTTTAAAGTTTATTAAATGAAACCATTTTATTAAATGAAAATATGGAAACCCCTAAAATACAAAATAAAATTAGCAGGGATATGTGCCAGAATTTATGCACAAAAAGTTTTGATAAACATATTTTAGCATGCAAATGATTAATATCTTAATTCTCCTCCCCCTTTTTTTTTACAAAACTGTGCAGCCAAGTACTATGCGGTAAATGCTCTGATGCCTATTAATTTCCTATGGGTGCCAAAGCATTTACCACACTTGCCCATGTTGCCGGCTTTAGTAAAAGAGGAGCCTAGTTAGTGTGCTTGCTAAATTGTCATGTAACATTGATACATTTAATTTTTATTGCTCTCCTGCTAAAATTTTCTCCTCTTTAGAAGATGTGCAATAATAATTTTGGTTCATGTGTACAGAGAAAAGAAATACATATGCATATAAGCAAACTAAGCATTATTTTATAAGGGCATGCATAAGTGCTATAGGGTGCTATAGGAAGATGTCACCGACGGAGTCCCAGTACGGACACTCGAAAAGTAAATCGCAACTTTAAAGTTTAAAAAGTTTGTGATCAGCCTGCACAGTGCTTGTGCGAATACCTTCCTGCCCAACGTAGGCATGCGGTCCCTCAGTTAAGATAAGCCAACTAAGAAGCCAACCAATAGAGGTGGGTGGGTTGTGAGAATATCTGCCTGCTGTCCTTGGATAACACCTGTTACGGTAAGTAACTGTGCTTTATCCCAGGACAAGCAGACAGCATATTCTCACACATGTGTGACCTCCAAGCTAACTAGAATGGGATGGTGGGAGTGTTGGCCTTTAAGAAAATAAATTTTGTAATACTGGCTGGCTGAAGTGCCCATCCTATCTGGAGAAAGACTCCAGGCAATAATGTGACGTGAATGTATGAACTGAGGACCAGGTAGCAGCTTTATAGATTTACTCAATAGGAGTAGATCTAAGGAAAGCTACAGAAGCTACCATAGCTCGGACTTTGTGAGCTGTGACATGACTCTCCAGGTGCAGTCCAGTCTAAGCATAGCTGAATGATATACAGGCAGCTTCCCAGTTGGAAATTGTTCTCTTGGAAACAGAATGCCCCAATCTGTTAGGATCAAATGAGATGAAAAGTTGGGGAGATGTTCTATGTGGCTTTGTCCTATTGATGTAATAGGCCAAAGCACGTTTACAGTCCAGAGTGTGCAGCGCCATTTCTCCAGCATAAGAATGAGGCTTAGGGAAAAAAACTGGAAGCACAATTGGCTGATTGAAATGAAACTTCGTGACCACTTTTGGTAGAAACTTTGGATGTGTGCGTAGAACCACTTTATCATGGTGAAAAACTGTGAAGGGTGGATCTGCCACCAACGCTTGTAATTCACTGACTCTCCTGGCAGAAGTGAATGAGATAAGAAGAACAACTTTCCAGGTGAGAAACTTGAGATGAGCTGTGGCCATTGGTTCAAATGGAGGCTTCATTAACCTATGAAGAAACACATTAAAGTCCTAGACCACCGGAGGAGGTTTGAGAGGTGGTTTTACATTGAAAAGTCCTTTCATGAATCTTTAGACCAAAGGATGAGCAGTAAGAGACTTTCCCTCTACTGGCAGGTGAAAAACTGTAATAGCATAGAGATGAACTCTAATAGATGTAGATTTGAGACCAGAGTCAGACAAATGGAGTAGATAATCCAACAGCAATTTCATTGACAAGGAAATTGGATCATGATGATGAAGGAGACACCAGGAAGAAAACCGAGACCACTTTTGTTGATAACATTGTTGAGTGGCTGGTTTCCTGGAGGTGTCAATAATATTGTGTACAGGCTGAGAAAGATATAACTGAGATGGATTCAGCCCAAGAGAAACCAAGCTGTCAGGTATAATGAGTGCTAGTTGGGATGTAGAAGAGATTCCTGATGCTGAGTAAGCAGAGTAGGAAAAATTTACAGAGGTACTGGCTCCCTGGAGCTGAGTTGAAGTAGAAGAGAGAACCAATGTTGCCTGGACTACCAAGGAGCAATGAGAATCATGGTGACTGACTCTCATTTGAGTTTGAACAGAGTCTTTAGTATGAGAGGAGTGGGCGGAAATGTGTAGAGAAACATGTTTTTCCAGTCCAGAAGAAACACATCTGGTGAGGAGAATATATTCTGGAGCAGAACTGGGGCAGCTTGTGATAGTGGGGAGCTGCAGATAAGTCCACTCGTAGAGTGCCCCATTGAGCAAAGATTGCATGAAGAGCTGCAGAGCTGAGAGTCCATTTGTGAGGTTGAAGGATTCTGCTGAGGTTGTATGCTGGGAATTCTTCTCCCCTTGAATGTAGACAGCCTTTAAGAAAAGGTTGCAAGCTGTCACCCAAAGCCAGATTTTCTGTGCTTCCTGGCATAGGAGGAGAGAGCCCGTACCTCCTTGCTTGTTTATGTAGTACATTGCTACTTGGTTGTCTGTGCAAAGGAAGAGTACTTGAGGACTCAAGAGATCTTGAAAAGCCTTGAGGGCATAATACATCACTCTGAGCTCTAGGAAATCGATGTGAAATTTCCATTCTCTGTTGGACCAATGACCTTGGGTCTGAAGACCGTCCATATGTACTTATCAAGCATAGGGAGATGCATCGGTCATGATCACCTTTTGATGAGGAGATGAATGAAAAGAAGACCTCTAAATAGATTGGAGGAGGTCATCCACCAGTGAAGCAACTGCAGAAGATATGATGTTACAGAAATATGATGTGAGAGACAATCTGTCACTTGAGACCACTGAGTCACAAGGGTCCACTAAGGAGTATGAAGATGTAGCCTTGCCAGTGGTATCACATGTATTGTGGAAGCCATGTGGCCCAGGAGAACTATCATGCGCCTCACCGAGATGGTTTGAACAGAGAACATCTGCTGACAGAGGCTGAGGAGAGCCTGTAGACAATCTAGAGGGAGAAATGCTCTGATGAGAATAGTGGCTAGGACAGCCCCAATGAACTGAAGACGTTGAGATGGATTGAACATAAGAACATAAGAATTGCCACTAGTGGGTCAGACCAGTGGTCTATCATGCCCAGCAGTCCGCTCACATGGCGGCCCTTTGGTCCAAGATCAGTGCCCTATTTGAGTCTAGCCTTATCTGCGTACGTTCTGGTTCAGCAGAAATTTATCTAACCTTGTCTTGAATCCCTGGAGGGTGCTTTCCCCTATCACAGCATCTGGAAGAGCATTCCAGATTTCTACCACTCTTTGGGTGAAGAAGCACTTCCTTATGCTTGTATGGAATCTAGCCACTTTTAACTTTAGAAAGTGCCCTCTTGTTCTCTCCACCTTGGAGAAGGTGAACAATCTCTTTTTCTCTACTAAGTCTATTCCCTTCATTATCTTGAATGTTTCAATCATGTCCCCTCTCAGTCTCCTCTTTTCAAGAGATAAGAGGCCCAGTTTCCCTACTCTCTCATGATACGGCAACTCCTCCAATCCCTTAATCATTTTTGTTACTCTTCTCTGGACCCTTTCGAGTAGTACTATGTCCTTTTTCATGTATGGCAACCAGTGCTGGATGCAGTATTCTAGGTGGGGGGCACATCATGGCCTGGTACAGCGGCATGATAACCTTCTCCAATCTGTTTGTGATCCCATTCTTAATCATTCCTAGCATTCTGTTCACCCTTTTCGCCGCTGCCGTGCATTGCGTGGACGTCTTCATTGATTTGTTGACCAGTACTCCCAAGTCTCTTTTCTGGGGTGTCTCTCCGAGTACTGCACCGGACATCCTGTATTCATGTATAAGATTTTTGTTACCGACATGAATCACCTTGCACTTATCCACGTTGAACCCCATTTGCCATTTTGTGGCCCATTCCTCGAAAGTGTTTATGTCTCATTTTAGGTCTTTGCAATCCTTTTTTGTCCTCACTACTCTGAATAAACTTAGTATCACCTCGCTCGTCGTTCCAATTTCCAGGTCGTTTATAAATATGTTGAAGAGTATGGGACGAGGAAATTGAATCCCAAAAGTTGTAGAAAGGATATGGTCTGATATGTTGCCAGAGCCACCTTCTGAGCCAAAGAAGCTTTGATCAACTAGTCCAGGTAAGGAAAGACTTGAAGATCATGGGATCGAAGAGATGCAGCTACCACTATAAGGCACTTCGTGAAGACCCTAGGAAAAGATGCCAGTCTGAAGGAAAGGACCTTGTACTGATAGTGATGTTGATTTACCTGAAAATGGAGATACTTCCTGGAAGCTCGATGGATTGGAATATGCGTATAGGCTTCTTTGAGGTCCAGTGAGCATAGCCAGTCATTCTGATCCAGAAGTGGATAAAGAAAAGCAAGGGAGAGCATCCAAAATTAATCTTTAACTAGAAATTTATTGAGATCTCTTAGATCCAGAATGGGTTGTAAACCTCCCGTGTTTTTCAGAATTAAAAAATACCGGGAGTAGAAACCCTGACTCTGCTGAGATAAAGGAACCTCTTTGATGGCATTGATAAGGAAGAGGAATTGAATCTCCTGAATGAGAGTAGAAGATTGTGCCGGGTCTGAAACAGACTCTCTTGGAGGATGATCCAGAGATAGGGTATGAAATTGGAGAGCATACCCCTGACGAATGATGTCTAGAACCCAGAGATCTGTGGTGATGAGCTCCCAACAATTTATATAATGTTGAAGCCACCCTACGATCGGTGAGGCAACAGTTGAAGAATGGAAACGGCAGCTATGCTCCTGAGTAACACGTCAAAAAGGTTGGTTAGCCTTTGGTTGAGCAGCCTGCTGCTATTTAGGCTGTTGACGGGGTTGTTGCTTCTGCTTCCTAGGTTGAGGCTGAGCAGGAGTAGTAGTTTTAGCAGTAAACCTACGTTGGTAAGATGAAGCAGGTCGGAAAGCTTGAGGAGGTGGAGGCTTTTTCTTTGGTTTAACCAAAGTGTCCCACCTGGTCTCATGGGCCGATAATCTTTGAGTGGCAGTGTCCATGGATGATCCAAAGAGTTCATCACCAAGACACAGTGCATTGGCTAAATGATCTTGGTGGTTGACATCAAGCTCAGAGACATGGAGCCACACAAGTCATTTCATAGCCATGGACATGGCTGTAGCACATGAAGTAAGCTTAAATGTGTCATAGGTAGAACGAACCATATATTTCCGTAATTGTAAGGTTGTGGAAATAAGATTTTGAAAAGCTCCGTTTTTGCGAACAGGAATATATTTCTGAAAAGCTGAACACTGTTTGACAAGATACTTCAGATAGAAAGAAAAATGGAAATTGTAGTTTCCAGCTTGTTTCACCAACATTGCATTTTGATATAGGCACTTACTGAATTTGTCCATGGCCTTACCCTCCTTGCCAGGAGGGACAGATGCGTAAACACTAGCCCCTGAAGACTTCTTGAGAGTCAATTCCACCAGTAGAGACTCATGAAGAAGTTGAGGTTTATTGAAACCAGTAATAGGAACCACTCTGTACAAAGACTCAAGCTTTTTAGGAACCACTGGGATAGATTTTTATAGAAAGTGGGTTAGATACATTGATGACATTTTTCTAATCTGGAATGGAGAAGTAAATGAACTTCTTCAATTTCTGTCATACATAAACGCCTGTCATTCAAAAGTCAAGTTCACATATACATATAGTGATAGGTTGATATCCTTCCTCGATGTTCAAATAAGTATTAGAGATGGGAAATTTACAACGCAAGTTTACTTTAAACCCACTGATTGTAATTCCTCCCTTCTCTTTTCAAGTGCTCATCCATTTACTCTTAAGAAGAGTTTACCTTATTCCCAATTCCTGAGAATAAGGAGAATATGTTCCTCCACGATTGAATTTAAAAAACAGGCGACTGCCCTAAAAGAAAAATTTCTTCAACGAGGCTATCCATTAAAAATTGTTTCAGCAGCCTACAAAAGGGCATATTATAATCATAGGGAGTCTCTGTTAACCCCCAGAAATGAGAAAACACAAAAAGCAGACGATCAGATTATGACTTGTGTCCTCACATACTCGGGGGATTGTCATAAAACTGTTCGATCCCTAAGGAAACACTGGGAAATTTTAAAGATTGCCGGGGTGTTTCAGGATTCCCACTTGCGGATAGCGTATAGAAGAAATCGTAACCTCAGGGAAATTTTGTGTCCCTCCATACTCCCTGATAATGATGTGGATGCTGTAATAACATATTCTGGTCATTCTAGATGTGGGTCTTGTCAGATGTGTAAAATAATGATCGTATCTGACTTTTTTTGCAATCCTAAGGATGATAAAAAGTACTTTCTACGACACTCTTCCGATTGTAAATCTCAAGGAATTGTATATATTCTGCAATGCCCATGTAGGTTATTATATGTAGGACAAACCTCAAGAAAATTTACTATTCAATTAACAGAACATAAAAGTAACATTAAAAATAAAGTAATGGGGGCGCCACTAGCTAAACACTGCATAGAAAAAGATCATGATTTTTTCTCCCTTAAAGCAATCATCATTGAAGTTGTTCGTCAGAATAAACGAGGGGGTGATTTTAAACGATACTTGGCTCAGCATGAACAGCGATGGATCAACCGTCTGGGATCCCTTGAACCTGGCGGTTTGAACAAAAATCTTGAATGGCAACATTTTTATTAATTAAAATACTAACAGCAAGTTTTTTTCAGGTTTTAAGTCTCCCCGTTAAGGGTTAATGTCGGGTTTGATGATGTCAGAATGTCCCGGTACGTTGCCTAGTCAGCACGCTGAAGCACAAGTATAAAGAGTACCGTATTTTCGCGGATATAACGCGCACCTGTGTAAAACGCGCACAGGGGTATAGCGCGCAGAAATCACGATGATATGTACCAAAACTTTTCTATACCGCGCTCAGGCATATAACGCGCATGATGCCCGACGCTCCTTTCGCCCGCCCTGACTTTCCGTGCGCTGTCCCGACTCTCCGTTCACCCCCCCTGACTTCCGTGCACTGCCCTGACTTTCCGTGCGCTGTCCTGACTCTCCGTTCACCCCCCCTGACTTTCCGTGCACTGTCCCCCCTTGAAGTCCTGTCCCCCCTTGAAGGTCTGTCCCCATCCTGAAAGCCTGATGCCCCCCCCGACGTCCGATACATCCCCCCCCCCGGCAGGACCACTCGCACCCTCACCCCGAAGGACCGCCGACTCCCCAACAATATCGGGCCAGGAGGGAGCCCAAACCCTCCTGGCCACGGCGACACCCTAACCCCACCCCGCACTACATTACGGGCAGGAGGGATCCCAGGCCCTCCTGCCCTCGATGCAAACCCCCTCCCCCCAACGACCGCCCCCCCCCAAGAACCTCCGCCCGTCCCCCAGCCGACCCGCGACCCCCCTGGCCGACCCCCACGACACCCCCACCCGCCTTCCCCGTACTTTGTGTAGTTGGGCCAGAAGGGAGCCCAAACCCTCCTGGCCACGGCGACCCCCTAACCCCACCCCGCACTACATTACGGGCAGGAGGGATCCCAGGCCCTCCTGCCCTCGGCGCAAACCCCCCTCCCTCCAACGACCGCCCCCCCCCAAGAACCTCCGACCGCCGCCCCAGCCGACCCCCGCGACCCCCCTGGCCGACCCCCACGACCCCCCCACCCCCCTTCCCCGTACCTTTGGAAGTTGGCCGGACAGACGGGAGCCAAACCCGCCTGTCCGGCAGGCAGCCAACGAAGGAATGAGGCCGGATTGGCCCATCCGTCCTAAAGCTCCGCCTACTGGTGGGGCCTAAGGCGCGTGGGCCAATCAGAATAGGCCCTGGAGCCTTAGGTCCCACCTGGGGGCGCGGCCTGAGGCACATGGGCCAAACCCGACCATGTGTCTCAGGCCGCGCCCCCAGGTGGGACCTAAGGCTCCAGGGCCTATTCTGATTGGCCCACGCGCCTTAGGCCCCACCAGTAGGCGGAGCTTTAGGACGGATGGGCCAATCCGGCCTCATTCCTTCGTTGGCTGCCTGCCGGACAGGCGGGTTTGGCTCCCGTCTGTCCGGCCAACTTCCAAAGGTACGGGGAAGGGGGGTGGGGGGGTCGTGGGGGTCGGCCAGGGGGGTCGCGGGTCGGCTGGGGCGGCGGTCGGAGGTTCTTGGGGGGGCGGTCGTTGGAGGGAGGGGGGTTTGCGTCGAGGGCAGGAGGGCCTGGGATCCCTCCTGCCCGTAATGTAGTGCGGGGTGGGGTTAGGGGGTCGCCGTGGCCAGGAGGGTTTGGGCTCCCTTCTGGCCCAACTACACAAAGTACGGGGAAGGCGGGTGGGGGTGTCGTGGGGGTCGGCCAGGGGGGTCACGGGTCGGCTGGGGGGGGCGGTCGTTGAGGGGAGGGGGTTTGCGTCGAGGGCAGGAGGGCCTGGGATCCCTCCTGCCCGTAATGTAGTGCGGGGTGGGGTTAGGGGGTCGCCGTGGCCAGGAGGGTTTGGGCTCCCTCCTGGCCCGATATTGTTGGGGAGTCGGCGGTCCTTCGGGGTGAGGGTGCGAGTGGTCCTGCCGGGGGGGGGGGGGGATGTATCGGACGTCGGGGAGTCGGCCGGGCAAGAGGGCTTGGGCTCCCTCTTGCTCCGATCGTGGATGCGGGTGCGGGTGGGAGCGCGTGCGAGCGGTCGTTCGGGGTGGGGGTGCGAGCGGTCCTGCTGGGGGGGTGAATCGGGCGTCGGGCGGGGTGGGAACTATGTTTAAAAACTTTTCTATACCGCGCTCAGGCATATAACGCGCGAGGGGTATGCGCGGTAGGTAAAATCGCGTATAACGCGCGCGTTATATCCGCGAAAATACGGTACTGCCGGTGCCATATTTCCTCTGTTTGTGAGCCTTTGGCAACGATGAATGGAAAAGTAAGTTTAACTAATTTTGATTAGAAGAAAAGTATGAATGATAATTCTCTTATGGTAATATTTGAATGTATATTCTAGATGCCTTAATGCTTCTGCCTTTGGCCCTGAAGCAGTGGACCGAATGTTATGTCCACAAAACGCTGGCCACGTCGGCAACCTATTGGCAGTGAACAGGCTATATATGAACCAGCAGTGACAACGCTGAGATAAGTATCTAACATCCAGTTGTCAAATACTCTCTCCCAAACCATCAGAGAGGTGTATCCATAAGATTTTGAATAGTTTGAAGAAAATATTTAAAATATTTAAAAAAATACATATATTTATTTAAAAATAATTAAAAATAATTTAAGTGAATTAAAGAAATTTTCAGGTTTTTTGGCCAATGATTAGAGCAAGGAGCTGCTACGTTGAAGTTTCAGTCTGTGATAGGACTGTGCGTATGCTCCTATTCTGAGGCCTTTTTCCTGAACGAATACTAAAATACATATTGGATACACCGTGTCTGGAAGTGGTATTAAGGATTAGTTTAGCACCCCTGATATATAACATATAATAAATAAATAACAGTACAATTAGTTTGGTTTTATAATTATATTTTTATCTAAAAAATAGGCCTACCTGGATCCAGCTCACATATTTAGGATAATGCACTTAAATAAATTGATAAATTCTTAAGAAAAATATTAAAATATTAAATTGAATGTGCACAAAAAATTCAAACTTATCTATAAGTTTCTTTTCTTTGCATTGGCTGGCTTGTTTCTTCATCCTTGTTCAGGTTCTCAGGAATTGTATCTGTCTTCTTAGTCTTCAGAGTTTCAGCTGCATAAAGAAAACTTACAGACCTAAATCAACTCAGGCTTCAACCATGCTCAGCCTGCTAACCAAAAATCAACTTTCAGGCTTCCCTTTAAATAAGCTACAACTCTCAGGCTCAGCCCTTCCATCCCTGTCTATGTTTAATCTATTTTACTTCTGAGATTATTGTTGAGCTATACTATTCCTTACACAGTAATCCACTTACAACTTGCTCAGATCTCTGTCAGTGGTTTTAATCCACTCAGGCTATATATTAATTCAGCCTGTACTTATTCCTTACCTAAATTCTGTTATAAATATTCTTCCTTTTCTCTGTCCAAAGGAAATATCTTACAACAGGGTTTCTCAATCACCTATCTTTCTTTCATCTATCTCCTCAACTGACTTGAAATTTTCTTTATCCCTATAGTAACATCTTGGCTTGCCACCTATTATCCATTCAGAATGAGTGATACAAAAGTTGCAGTTGATGGAATCTCTATTTGCAAAGTTCTAGGCTCCATTTTGCCCCATTGACTATAATGGTGGGAAACATTTTAAGGATAATTTGGTCAAATTTTAAAGAAAACACTTCCCAGTTGATAAGATGATCAAGCACATCTTTTCCTATAGTCCTGTGTTTTCAAATTTTAAAATGGTGGATTCACATGGGTGCTGGACAATTTGAAATTATCCAATTAACTAAAGGGTTTAAAAACCATCTTAACTAAGTCTAATAAGGCTTTTCAGGTGACCCCCAACCATTGGAACTGTTTAAATCAACCTCCTACATCCCAAAAACTTTCAATGACAAAAATGTGATTTCTCTGTAAGTCTAGACTGGATACCTCAAAAATCAAGACCCAGGCTTCATTTGTGGCCTATCAGAGATCAGTTCATGTACTGAGCATATATGAACTATTGCACTGCTCACAGCTTACCAGGAGCTCCCGAAGAACCCCATGACAGACAGAAACCTCATAGGAGCCTGGTTACAATATGCTCTGAACATATTCAATATGAGATATAGCCAACCTCTTTACTTATGTAGGGTCATGAAATGGTTAACTTTTGTTTAAAATATTGCTCTGGCCTACATAGCTGAAAACAGTGTACAATCTATTGACCTCATCTGCCTGAAATGTATGTCCCTGCCTTACCACATTGTAAGCTAAATAGATAAGAGTTTGAGCCATGATGTACCCTGCCCTTCTATACATGTAACATTTAGAACTGTAAGATTTAGATAAGCAGAGAAATGAGCTAGTTTCCTATAGAACTATAAGTTGTATCCCTGAACCTATCATAAGTGCTGGCTTAGGACCAATAACAACTGTAGAAAGTTATAGAAATAACAAATGAAAATTGTAGTTTTGCATATATTAGTTTGCGTATGCTTAGTGAAAAGGGCGTAAAACTCCGTGCATTTCCTGTTTCTAATACTCTAGTAGGCAGGTTGTTCACTGCACTAGAGTTCAGCATGCTGTAATAAACCTCTTGTACTTTCTTCACGCCTCTGACCTTTCACTTAAATCACAGTTAGAGCATACAAAGAAATCCTTAGTATATTATAAATATAAATTTAATCTATATGGTAATACCCAGGGATAAATTCTAGCTTAGGTGGTTAAACAGTCAAGAGGTTCTGCAATTAAAATACGCAAGGAGTGAACATGAGAACAGAAAAGGAAATCAATGATGTTTTTCTTGAGCATTATAAACAATTCTAAAACAAAGCAATCAGAATTATTAGATGGCAATATATATTTTAACAATTTGTCCCTTCCATGGGTGTCTGAACCATGGGAGTCTGAATACAAATAATCCTGTTCTCTTAGGAGACTTTAATATCCATATTGACGAAAAAGCTAATCCTCATACATCTGAGCTGCTAACACTACTTAACAATCTGAATGTATCCCAAATAATTTTAGACCTTACTCACATAGCTGGTCACACACTGGATCTAGTGCTCTTTCCATCCTACCTGAGACATGAGTTCCAACTTATTTCAAATGTGGCTGTGCCTTGGTCGGATCATAACCTAATCACATTTAAACATACTTCAAGACACACAGCAATCAGGGTTAAGCCAAAGATTATCTATACTCGTGACTACAATAAGTTAGACCTTACAACCTTAAAATCCGAACTACAAATTGATACAGAAGAAAAATCCGGCAGATCTATTGATGATAAAATTCATTTATGAAACACAAGAATAACCAAGCTTCCAAACAAACTGATTCCAATTTAAACTATCACCATTCCTGCATGAAAAGTGAAAAACCCTTGGTTCACTGGTGAACTCTTGTTGCTTAAGAAACAAATGCGCAGCCTAGAAAGGAGATGGTAATAAGACAAATCCTTAATTAATCTTCACAAATACAAACAACATGCACAATTCTACAAATCAAAAACCAATCAAGAACCAAATACTACTCCCAACTATATTTCAAAGGCAAAAAACTTGGCAGCCTTATTTTCTCTCACTCAAAATCTTGCCTCTTATTTTGCTGACAAGATCCAACTAATTTGAGATAAACTCTTGCTCAAATCCCAGGGAAATCTTGATACCACTTGTCCTGATTCAGTCTACCATACCAAATTATCGGTATCTATATATGCCCATTTTGTCCTTCCTACCCTCCCCAAAATTCAGAGAGTTATAAATACATTAAACGCCATTCGTTTTGAAACGGGTTTTTTTTTCAGTATTTGGGATTGACGGCCAAATCTTACAATGGCTAACATCCTTCCTTTCAAACCGAACCATGAGAGTTAAATTTAATGAGTCCTACTCCGATAATTTTTCCTTATCTTCTGGTGTTCCACAAGGATCTATATTATCCCCTCTGCTATTTAATATCTTCTTATCCCCATTTATCACCATGTCTCAGTCATTAGGATTTACAACCTTTTCATATGCAGACGATATTCAACTACTGCATCCTCTTAACCCAGAAAACATTGAAGAAATAAATACGATTACTAACAAATTAGAAAAAATGAAAACATGGTTAAACAATAACAAATTAGCTTTAAACACTCAAAAAACAAAAACCATGCTTTTTACTTGGAAGGGAGACATACTCCAAAAAATACCATTCAAACTTGACAATATTCCATTAGAATCAGTATCCAAATTGAAAATCCTCGGTGTAATAATCGATGTTGATTTATCCTTTCATGACCATATCAGCGCAATAGTTAAAACCTGTTTTTACAGATTACGGCTTCTACGCTCGATCTCTACTTTCTTGGAAACTAAATCTCTCAATATCTTAATTCACTCTCTCATCATTTCTAAACTGGACTATTGTAACGCGCTTCTTATTAACATAACCCAAAAAGAAAATAGACGTCTCCAAATTATCCAAAATACAGCAGTTAAATTAATATTTAATGCAAAGAAATTTGACCACGTTTCACCTTTACTAATTAAATTACACTGGCTGCCCATAACCCATCGAATTACCTTTAAAATATTATTTTTAGTCTATAAAACATTAAGCACCAATGAACCTCAATTTATCTCAAAAATGATTGTCCCACATAATTCTGCTCGTTCGCTAAGATCTTCATCATCTAATTTGCTTTCAGTCCCATCGCTAAGAATCATAGGTACTAGACGCAATGACATTTTTTCAGTAAAAGCTCCCACACTATGGAATGCCCTCCCAAATTTTATTAAAAATGAAACCGACCTTGTAGTATTTAAGAAAAACTTGAAAACATATTTATTCCAGGACGCTTTTGACCTATAAAACACTGTCCTTCTAGATTTCTGTATTCTTCTTCCTTTTTCTCTTAACCCATTATTACCTAATTTGTTTTTATCCTTTGATGTCAAACTCTAACAAATAATAAGATTGTAATTTCTCCCCTCCCTTCCCACCCTTTCTTGTTCGTCAATCTTCGTTTGTCTTAAAAATGAATTTAGTAAATTACATGTATGTCTGTCTTTTAAGTGACCTTGTAACCTAAATTGTATTACCACACTCTGATGGTTTTTTAACTGTACATCGCTTAGATATCTTGATAAGCGATTCATCAAATAAAGGTAAACTTGAAACTTGAAACTATGGAAGCATGCCATAATAACACCGATCATCAAAGACTTCAAAGTAAGCCCGTCAGAAGAGTCCAACTACCAGCCGATAGCAAATATTCCTTTTCTGGCCAACCAGAAAAGATTGTTTTCTTTCAAATAACGGATTTCATAAAAAACAAACAAACCACAAGTTCTTCACTCCATCCAGACCGGATTCAGGCAGCACCACTCCATGAAACTATCACTGATTGGACTAACTACAAACATTTTGTACCACCTTGATCACCACAAGTATGTGGCCCTTTTCTCTCTCTAGATCTTTCTGCAGCATACGACACAATAGATCATAAACTCCTTCTTCAACGACTATATAACATAGGAATCAGAGATCAAATCTTGGAATGGTTTACATCTTATTTTTCTGACAGGACTTCCACAGTGATTTTCAACTGGACTTCCTCAACTCCACTCCTTCAAAGTTTGGTATCCCCCAGGGTTCTATCCTGCCACCCATAGAGGGGCATAATAAAAAAAAAGTCTAAGTCCCCTTTTGGCCTAAGGCCTTAAACGTTGAAAGCAGAAGCAGGGAAAATGTCCATAACCAAAAAAAAACGTCCAAAAGGAGGTTATTTTGATAATGGCTTGCCTCTACATTCAGCTGTTTAAACGCCCAGACCACCACTATGTCTACACTTATACCCCCATGATGTCTACACTTATACCCCATAATGAACCAAAAAAACTCCTAAGCCCCAAACGTCCAACACAAGGGCTTTTAGGTGAAGGAGGAACCAGTCCTTCGCCTAAAAGCTGGATTCTGTAACCGGTGTCTGTCAAAAACAATACCGGTTACAGAATCCACACCAAACCTCCTCCCTACGACATCAGGGCAGGAGGGCACCCAAGCCCTCTTGCCCTGCGGCACCCTGACATTCCCCGATGATATCGGGGCAAGAGGGAGCCCAAGCCCTCTTGCCCTGCGGCACCCGTGCACCCCACGATTACATTTAGGGCAAAAGGGAGCCCAAGCCCTATTGCCCTGCGGCACCCACGGCACCCCCCCCCGATTACGATCAGGCCAGGAGGGAGCCCAAGCCCTCCTGACCTCTTGCCCCCCACCCCTCTACACGATCAGGAGCCCATCCCCTCCTGCCCAGGTGGAACCCCTACCCCCACCCCCACTACAATACAGGCATGAGGGATCCCAGGCCCTCCTGGCCTTGGCACAACCCCACAACGACCGACCCCCCTCACCCCTGCTCACCCCCCTCTGACCCACGACCCCAAACCCTTGATTGCCCCCCCACCGACCCTATGACCCCCACCCCCAATCCCACTCCCATACCTATAAAATGTTGGCCGGACAGACGGGTGCCAAACCTGCCCATCCGGCAGGCCAGCTGGTTACAGAATGGGGCTGGATTGGCCCAGGCATCTGAAACTCCGCCCACAGGTGGGGCCTAAGGTACCTGGGCCAACCAGAATAGGCCCGTGAGTCTTAGGCCCCTCCTGGGATCCCTCCTGCCCGTATTGTAGTGGGGGGTTGGGAGTAGGGGGTCCACCTAGGCAGGAGGGGTTGGGCTCCCTTCTGCCCAATTGTAATCGGGGGTGGCCGCGGGTGCCGCGGGGCAAGAGAACTTTGGCTCCCTCTTGCCCCGAACGTAACCGGGGGGGTTGTCGGTGCCACGGGGCAAGAGGGCTTGGGCTCCCTCTTGCCCCGATGTTGTGTGTGTTGGGGTGATGTATCGCAGCAGGAAAGATGCCTCATATCCCTTACCACGATGCCATCACTCCTCTACCCAAACTGCCGCGACCCGCAGCAAGAGAGATAGGGCATCTCTCCTGCCGCGGGTCGCGGCAGTTCGGTTAGAGGAGTGATGGCATCGCGGTAGGGGAGATGAGGCATCTCTCCTGCCGAGATCATTGCTGTAGGGGGTAGGCAGGTTGCTGGGGCCACTGAGCTGATCGCAGCAGCCACGATCAGCTCAGCGGGCCCTTTTTCGGCACTTAGACATGTTTAGATACGCCTAAAACTAGCTTTGATTATGGGTATTTGGATGATCAGGCTTTTTGATCGTCCAAGTAGCCATTTAGGCCACTTTTTAGATGGTTTTTTTTTTAAATTATGAACCCCATACTGTTTAACATTTTTTGACTCCTCTCTTGACACTTGCCCAATATATAGGGTTTACCATATTTGCATATGCTGATGATATTGAATTGGCTCATCTAATAGATCTTAATTACCCTAATGAAGTATCTCTTATCAACCAAAAACACACAAAAATTCATGATTGGCTCGATGCTAATATCCCTAATAATGCCCTAAATGTCAGCAAAACAAAGATTATGATCTTCCCAGTAAAAGAGGGCCAATCCCTTACAAAGCCAATCTCAATCTCAACTACTCCTTTGCAAATAGTTCCTACCCTCAAACTTCTAGGCGTCACATTTGATACATATCTAACATATCATAACCAAATTAATACAGTAATCCGTAGCTGTTTTCAAAGATTGTGAATGATCCGCTCCCTCTCTAAGTTACTTAACTTTTAATCCATTAATATCTTAATTCATTCATTTATTGATAATTTCTCGCCTAGACTACTGTAATTCCCTCTATAGAGGAATAACACAAAAATAAATTAGGTGCCTGCAGATCTTGTAGAATACAGCTATTAAGGTTATTGTAACCCCTCCCTCTTTGAAACTCACTATTTTCAGTCTCTTGAGAGGAAAAAGTTAAACATAAAATCTAAAATTACCTTTAAAAAAAATTTACAAGAAATAAGAGTTTTTGTTATTTTATTATTACAATTCTAAAAGATATATATATCCAAATAACTTTAACATAAAATCCCAAATAAACTTTTCCTCATAGAATTTAGTCCTTTCAAAAGATTTTTCTCACAGATTTCAAATGTAAATTTTCTCATAGGACTCCGTTGTTTATTTTACACCGCCGTTGGGTACCAGCGCTTCTTCTTTCTTCTTTTGAGATTCAGTTTTGATCAACAGCAAACCTACTTCCTAACTTAAAGAAATCAAAGGGAGCAAAACCCTAACACCCTGAAAAATGTTTGTTGCTTTAATTTTCTCTAACTACCCATAGAAAAGAAAAAAAATAATTGAAATTCCCTAACTTTTCCAACTCTGATGTATTTTAAACTATTCTCAAACAAACCCCAGACCAACCTGTCTTTCAAACTGAACTCTTCCCAACTCTTTTTTTTTCCCTCTCTCTTTTTTAGAATCCTGATCTGCCCTGCTCACTGCTACGTGATCTCATCAGACCTGATGCAGACATAAACATTCCAGAATTCTCACTCTCAGGCAGGCAAATACAGCATTAAATTACCCAGCTAACAAACAAAACTTTTACCTTCAAAATACAAACTTCTATCAGATCTTCTGCCCTATCAGCTATAACATATTTCAAACTTATTTTTGTAACCCATAGTTACATTATATTTAAGGCCAAAAGATATGACCTTGTCACACCGTTATTTATCAAGGTCCCCTGGTTTCCCATAGAACACAGGATAGCATACAAAATCTTTCTGTTAACATTTAAAATCTGTTCTTCCAATACCCCTGATTTCTTGAATAGAGTACTGATTCCTCATGATCCCCAAAGAACCTTCAGCTCCATTTCCCCAAACCTTCTTACTGTACCTTCCCTGAGACATATTAATACAATGCAACCATATATTTAATCAATCACTACTCCCAGTTTGTGTAACGCCGCTCCAAAGTATACAAGAGAAGACATGACTATTTTAGACTTCAAGTCTAATCTCAAAACCTATCTGTTCAAGGACGCTTTTAACATTTAACCATCCTGTTAAGGACGGGTTTTTTTTGTTTTTTCTCTCTCTGAACATGATTGATTCATGTGATATCTGCTCCCTTCCTATTGTCCATTCCACTTGTTCTTTTTCTTTAAATAATGTAGTTCTACCACCTCCCTTCTGTACCAGTTTGTCTGTCAGTCTTGTATTGTTAAGTCTTTGTACGATATACCTTTGTTGTAAAGCCAGCCGAAGGGAGAGTGTAGGAGCTGTGCCTAGTCCCGAGCACGTGGCAGAGCAGTGAGCGGTACAGGGAACAGAGAGTGTGCTAGCAGGGGAAGAGCGGAGAAGGCAGTAGGAGCAGAGAGAGGAGAAGCGAAGGCGGTGCTAGCAGGGAAAGAGCGAAGTGAGGAGCGGAAAAGGTGGTAATAGCGGAGAGAGGAGCGGAGAAGGCAGTAGAAGGGGGAGGTGGAGAAAGCAGTCAGAGGAATGGAAAGAGAAGAATCAGAGTAATTGGAGAAAGCAGAGAGGGAGGCAGACGGGACACGGAGAGGGGAAGAGGCGAGAGCTAACTCCACCCACCCCCCGACATCACCAGCCAAACTCCCCCATAAAAGGGGATGAGCCAATGGCGTGCAGCCGTTCGGCGCACGGCAAAGGCGCTCTCCTTAGTGAGAGCGCCTCAAGAAGGGCCTCAAGAAGGGCCTCAAAGAAGGGCTCCAGATAACCGCCAAGGTAAGGACTCAACACATAACAAGGTGGAGCACAACCACCAGGCACATAAAACTAGCTAATTAACTTCTAGACTATCTTTTAAACTTTCAAATCAGATAGACCTTTCAAACTAGCCAACAAGCAGACAGACCTCTCTAACTAAACAACAGCCAGACCTTACCAGTTACTCTGTCCTTCAAACTTTCAAACTAGTTAACAGGTACTCTATCCTTCAAACTATTTAACAGGCAGCCCTTTCTAGCCAACTAACAAACAGGCAGACTTAACTAACAATTAACTAACTAACTACCTCTATCCTTCAAACTTTCAAACTCTCTGACAGGCAGACTTTCATACTATCTAACAGGCAGACTTTTTCTAGCTCACTAACGAACAGGCAGACATAACTAACTAACAAAAATCTAAACTAACAAAAAAATAATAATAATAATTTTGAAAATGGCAGGAAGAACTAGAAGCAACAGGGCTACAATCAAGACCTGCAGCCCAGCCACCGAAGGGATCCAGGGGATGGCCACGGTCCATGTACAGACGGAAGGAGAGCCAGGACGGAGGACAGAGGTCTCTGTACAGACCGAGGCCATCCCCAAGCAGCAGATGACTACAGTCTCCACACAGACAGATGAGATGGATCAGCTAGACAGAGACATCTTGCAGGAGCTGAAGAGCCTGAGAGAGGAGGTAAAGTGCTTGAGAAGCTTCCGAGAGGACGAGGCCTTCATCGACGGAGTCATCCAGGAGCTGTCCCAGATCCCCGAGCAGGAGCCAGACAAGACCAGCCTCAGGACGCCCAAACCATCTGAATCTGCAACCTTGAAACAAACGATTGGGGTACAAGAGGCTGGAGACGCTGACTCCTGGCAGCTGGTAACTTCCTCCACGGGCAAACGCAGAAGACCTTCCTCTTCCCCTTCTTCTGTCTCTTTCTCTCGTACACAGGGCAGTTTTACATCGACTCCACTAATCACCTTGAGGAACAGATTCCAGCTGTTACAGGAAGGACTTGCCAATGAGGAAGTTGTCCAATAGATGGTTCCGGAGACAACAGATCAGCTCCCTCAAAAGAAGTGAAGAGTGGTAGTCATTGGGGATTCTCTACTGAGAGGTATCGAGGGACCAATTTGTAGACCAGATATGCAATCAAGAGAGGTTTGCTGTCTGCCAGGGGCGAGGATCCGAGATGTAACCGCCTGCCTAGACAGTCTAATCAAGCCCCATGACCACTTCCCCATGCTTCTCATCCACGTCGGAATGAACGACATTGCCAGGAACACCCCGGAGAACATATCTGAAGACTTTGGAACCCTGGGTGAAAAGCTGAGGAGGATGGAAGTGCAGGTGGTCTTCTCCTCGATCCTCCCAGTGAGGGGCAAGGGAAGAGCCAGGGAGGATCATATCCAGAGGACAAACGACTGGCTGCATGGATGGTGCAGGGAGATGAACTTCGGATTCCTGAACGATGGAGAGGCGCTGCAAGGACTACAGGGACCAGATGGACTCCATCTGACCAAAAGGGGAAAAAATGTATTTGGACACCGACTAGCCTGCCTACTTTGTAGGGCTTTAAACTAGGTAAGTTGGGGGAGGGCACCCACTCACGTTTTGACGCAAGTAACCAACCTGGCGAGGTAAGTTGCCAATCCATTTCTGAGTCCAGGGTAAGTACACACATTGCAAACAGTACTATAGGAATCCAACTAGCTCAAGCAGGAATATTTACACAGAGACATAGCAAACATAAGGTATGGAGGGCTATGTACGTTAATGCCCACAGTTTGGGCAATAAGATTCTAGAATTAGAGACGGAAATGAGGAACTCCGACCTAGATGTGGTGACGATATTTGAGACATGGTTCACGGATTCCCATGGGTGGGATATGGCTATACCGGGATACAACTTACTTCGTCGAGACAGAGAGGGCAAAATGGGAGGTGGGGTAGCACTATACACTAAAGAGGACATCAAAGTTACCAAAATCGCAGATGTCAAATACACCGGGGAATCCCTCTGGGTGAATTTGGCTAGGGGGAAGGACAAATGCCTGTATCTTGGCATAGTATACAGACCTCCTAGACAACAGGAGGACATGGATATAGAATTAGTCAAAGACATTGAGAATATCACTTTGCGTGGAGACACAGTATTGTTAGGAGACTTCAATATGCCTGAAGTGGATTGGAACAAACTTTCCACTACGACCAGCAGCAGCATGAAGCTTTTAACCTCTATAAAGGGAGCAATACTCAGACAAATAGTATTAGAGCCCACTAGGGATCGGGCAATACTGGACCTAATACTCACCAATTGAGAAAGTGTCACAGAGGTCTCGGTAGGCGATAGGTTGGCCTCCAGTGACCACAACATGATATAGTTCAACCTCAGGAAAGGTTTCACTAAGTCAAGCACATCAACCAAGGTCCTCAACTTTAAGGGTACAAACTTCGAAAGCATGGGAGATTTTGTCCATCAGGCACTGCAAAACCAAGCCGAAACAGATAATGTAGAGGTAATGTGGTCAAATCTGAAATCATCCATACACGAAGCAACCAACCGCTACATAAAATCAGTAAGTAAACGGCGAAGAAACAATAGACCACAGTGGTTCTCTGCGGAGATCTCAGACCTCATAAAAAAGAAGAAAAGAGCATTCATCTTCTACAAACAATCAGGGAAGCAAGAATCTAAGGAAACTATCTGGCCAAGTCAAAACAGCAGTCAGAGAGGCCAAACTCCGAATGGAAGAGAATCTAGCGAAGAACATCAAGAAGGGCAATAAATCTTCTTCAGGTATATTAGTGACAGAAAAAGAAACACAGATGGAATAGTACGCCTTAGGAAACCCGACGGGAACTATGTAGAATCGGACTCCGATAAAGCCAAACTTCTAAATGAATACTTCTGCTCAGTCTTCACTTGCGAGGCGCCGGGATCCGGCCCTCAGCTGCAGATAAGGGAAAGCTCAGAAGATCCATTTCAAAATTTCAAGTTTACGCCCAGCAGTGTCTACTATGAGCTATCAAGACTCAAGATGAACAAAGCTATGGGACCAGACAAACTACACCCCAGGGTGCTCAGGGAGTTGAGTGACGTTCTGGCGGAACTGTTATCCACGCTCTTCAATCTTTTTCTAAGTACAGGAAGAGTCCTGTTGGACTGGAAAACAGCTAATGTCATTCCACTCCACAAAAAGGGATGCAGGACAGAGGCTGCGAATTATAGATCGGTGAGTCTCATATCGATAGTGAGTAAACTTATGGAAACACTAATCAAACGCCAATTAGATATGATCCTGTACGAGGAGAATCTATGAGATCCCCATCAACATGGTTTTACGAAGGGAAGGTCCTGCCAATCAAATCTGATCAGCTTCTTTGACTGGGTAACAAGAAAGCTGGATATAGGGGAGTTCCTGGACATTGTGTACTTAGACTTCAGTAAAGTGTTTGACAGCATCCCACACCGCAGGTTATTGAGCAAGATGAGTTTGATGGGATTAGGTGAAACATTAACTGCATGGGTTAAGGACTGGCTTAGAGGTAGACTTCAGAGGGTAGTGGTAAACGGTACCCTCTCCGATATGACGGAGGTGATCAGCGGAGTACTGCAGGGCTCGGTCTTGGGCCCGATCCTATTTAACATCTTCGTAAGAGACTTGGCTAAGGGGCTTCGAGGTAAAATTACATTATTCGCCAATGACGCCAAACTATGCAACATAGTAGGCAAAAGCACAATAGACAAAAGCACAATGCCCGAGAAAAGCTCAATGCCTGACAATATGACGCAGGACCTACTCCTGCTGGAGCATTGGTCAAAGACTTGGCAACTAAGTTTCAATGGCAAAAAATGCAAGGTCATGCACCTTGGTGGCAAAAATCCATGCAGGACTTACACCCTAAATGGTAAAATCCTAGCAAAAACTGTAGCAGAACATGACTTGGGAGTGATCATTAGCGAAGACATGAAGTCTGCCAATCAAGTGGAGAAAGCTTCTTCCAGGGCTAGACAAATCATAGGTTGTATCCATAGAAGTTTCGTCAGCCGTAAGCCCGAGGTCATAATGCCATTGTACAGATCCATGGTGAGACCCCATCTGAAATACTGTGTACAATTCTGGAGGCCACATTATCAAAAAGATGTGCTGAGAGTTGAGTCGGTTCAGCGAATGGACACCAGGATGGTCTCAAGACTCAAGGATCTACCATATGAGGAACGGCTGGGTAAGTTGCAGCTATACTCACTCAAGGAACACAGAGAGAGGGGAGACATGATCGAGAAGTTCAAATATGTCAAGGGCCTTATCGAAGTGGAAGAAGATCTCTTTTTTCTTAAAGGACCCACGGCAAGAAGAGGGTGTCCGTTGAAAATTAGGGGTGGGAAATTTCATGGCGACACCAGAAAATATTTCTTCACTGAAAGGGTGGTTGATTGCTGGAATAATCTTCTACTACAGGTAATTGAGGCCAGCAGCGTGCCAGATTTTAAGAAAAGATGGGATTGGCATGTGGGATCTCTTCATGGAGGAAGTTAGGGGGTGGGTCATTGGTGTGGGCAGACTAGATGGGCCGTGGCCCTTTTCTGTTGTCATTTTCTATGTTTCTATGTTATCACTGTATTTTTTAAACACTTGTATTTTAATATAATATGTACACTGCCTTGAAGTATGATTTGGCAGTATAATACGATTTTAATAAACTTGATACTTGAAATCTACATCTAAATGCAATAAAATGTTTTCTTCAAATATGGTACCCTTACATTCAGTCCATATCATCTAAGACCTGAAGTGGTATTTTAAATTCCTTGTGATTGACTTTTGCTTCAAACCCCTATATTGGATGTTTTTCAGTTTTGGGAGGGTAGAGAGTATAAGGTATTCAGGGAGTGGGTTGGGGATAGCATGCTAATACTGCTCATTTAATTTCTGGTCTGGTTATAAGGAATCAGGCCACCAGAGGTATTTGTTCTTCTTATCTTCAGGGAGGGTGGGGGTGTAAGGGGAGGGAAAAGCACATAGATATTTAGAGATGGTTGAGTCAGTTGTTCAATGCCTTTCTATAATAAGTGCATAGATAAT
Source organism: Geotrypetes seraphini (assembly GCF_902459505.1). Lineage (NCBI taxonomy): Eukaryota > Metazoa > Chordata > Amphibia > Gymnophiona > Dermophiidae > Geotrypetes > Geotrypetes seraphini. The sequence goes on along the minus strand of NC_047089.1, from coordinate 105,756,089 downwards.
TACGTTTGTTGTCAGTACACATAATTGTTGTGATGTTAATTTTCTTTCATATTGTTGCTATATAAATAATGTGGAGGAGGGATTTATGTATTCTATTGGGGAAGGGCAGTTGATTGTTTTTTACTTGCAAAAATCTATGGCTTAGGTTGGACCATGATAAATCCTTTTCTGTGTGAGGTCCACCACTTTCACAACAGGCAGGCAAGACTTGGAGGAGCTGAGAGAGACAGAGAGATACAAAGAGGAGACCTACATGGACATTATGGAAAAGTCCCACCACCAGTCAGGCAGCCTCTGTGCTGCCTCGGAAGAGGGTGGTCTTATTAAAGGAGAGCATCATCCTGGTAAAGTATTCATTTCATTTTAATTTAAGTTTTTATATGCCACTTATTGCCTAAGTGGTTTACATTCAGGTATCTGTCCTGGTGGGCTCACACTCTATCTAATGTATCTGGGGCAATGGGGGACTAAGTGACTTGCCCGTGGTCACAAGGAGCAGTAGGAGATTTGAACTTACAACCTCAGGGTTCTGAGGCTGCGGCTTTAACCACTGTGCCACACACTCCCCCAGGATCTGCCCACCAGGAGATGCAATATCCTCTCATACTGAAGATGTGACTTCAGGGGCTTCTGCCCAGGAAGGATTGGTTAGGAAGGTCGTTATAGTGGGAAATTCAATCATTAGGCATAAAGATAGTTGGGTGACTGGTGGACATGATGATCACTTGGCCACTTTGCCTGCCTGGTGTGAAGGTGGTGGACCTCACACATTACCTAAATAAGATTTTAGAAAGTGCTGAGGAGGAGCTAGCTTTCTTGGTATATATGGGTATCAGTGACATAGGGAAATGTGGTATGGAGGTTCTGGTAGACAAATTTTAGCTCTTAGGTAGGAAGCTAAAATCCATAACCTCCAGGATAGCATTTTCAGAAATATTCTTTGTTCCATGTGCAGGACCCAAAAGATAGGCCGAGCTCCAGAGCCTTAATGCATGGATGACACAATGGTGCAGGGAGGAAGGTTTTAGATTTGTTAGGAACTGGGTATCATTTTGAGGAAGGAGGAACCTATTCCACAAAGATAGGCTCCACATCAACCAGGCTGCTGCATCAACATTTTAAAATGAGATAGAGCAGCTTTTATTTGTCAACAATTTTAACTGATGTTTACAACAGCTTAACAAAGAGGATGTATCATGATTCAACCTTGGACATCCATTTTTGCAAATAAATACAATCTACTGCTCTCCCCTCCTGGACAGAAGATCCTTGGGAGCCAAATCCTCAGTGTGTGAAGATATTTATTTATTTAAAAGAAAATTTCTCCACTTAATACCTAAGTGGTTTACAGTAAAGCACACATAGTCAAAGACATATCACAAAAAAAACATTATCTCTTCAAACTCCTCCCACAGCACATCTGCTATAAATACAATAAAACTAGTAAAAAGTTTGAACATTACAAAGCTATAAAAAGGCTTTGGCACTACAAAGCTAATAAAAAGCTTTAACAAATAGATACATTTTCCATTGTTTTTTTAAAAGACATCTTGTCTTTACACAATCTCAAATATCCTGGCAATGAATTTCACAAATGTGGACCTGCTACTGAGATAGCTGTTGTTTGTGTTTTCTTATAATGTGTGTCTCACCTAGTGCTTCAATTGATAGCCTCATTACAGACTGAGACCTCAAAGATCTAAGAGGTATATATTGTTTCAAAGTCTGCATTAAATACAAAGGTATCATCCCATAAATTGCTTTGTGTACAATTGTTAGAAATTTATACTCAATCCTTGTTTGAATTGGCAACCAGTGTAGAGGTTTCATTGCTGAGGTAACGTGATAATTTCTGTCATCATTCTCGCTGCAGCATTTTGCACAACTTGCAGTGCTTTGATTTTAAATTTTGCGATACTCATCAATAATGAATTACAGAAGTCAATTTTCAACACCACAATACTCTATAGCACAGTTCAAAAGTCAGATATTGACATCATAGATCTCAGTCTAGACAATAATAGTTGAAAAAAAACTCCCTTAATAATATGCAAAATTTGCTTCTGCATTGTAAGCTGTGCATCCAAATGTACTCCTCTATACTCAACACTTAAAAGACTAATGTCTCCACTGTCTCACCACCTCTGTAATAATTGTTTAATTTTTAACTTTTAACGGGCTTCAGACATGCCATTTTTGTACACCCACATTTTTCGGTGATACAAAAAGTACTTAGTGGCTATGGCTGCTGGCTTCTTCATTCGCCCATATTATTTATATTTTTATTATTATTTTCTTTAATTTTTCATTTTTAAAGTGCATAGTGCCCTCATAAATATTTGCAATAAAAATATTTTGATATGAAATTTAATATCTTAAATATCTGTTGGTTCCTTAATAGGATCAAGTAACTTTGACATCGGGATGGTCGGTTAAAACAAAAAAAAGGGGGATATTATCTTGAAAAAGCCTCACGGCGAAACATGTCGATGTGACAAGCCCCTACCCGATACTTGATCCTATTAAGGAACCAACAGATATTTAAGATAAGTTAAATTTCATATCAAAATATTTTTATTGCAAATATTTATGAGGGCACTATGCACTTTAAAAATGAAAAATTAAAGAAAATAATAATAATAAAAATAATAAAAATATAAATAATATGGGCGAATGAAGAAGCCAGCAGCCATAGCCACTAAGTACATTTTGTATCGCCGAAAAATGTGGGCGTACAAAAATGGCATGTCTGAAGCCCGTTAAAAGTTAAAAATTAAACAATTATTACAGAGGTGGTGAGACATTGGAGACATTAGTCTTTTAAGTGTTGAGTATAGAGAGGTGACTAATGTAAAAAAGGAGACTGTGATGTTTACTCATCCAAATGTACTCCTAACATTCTAACATGAGATGGAATAGGGAATGTTATATCTTCTAGCCTCAACGCCCCAAAACTCAACAGTAATTAATCATGCCCAATAAACATCACTTCTGTCTTCTTCAAATTCAACACCAATTTATTTGTATGCATCCAGATTGTTATCCTCTCCAAACACTGCTAGTTTCATCTACACATATTTTACCCCCTCTATTACAGGGAAAAAGAAATAAATATAATCTGCATAAATATAGTACTGCACTCTCAGCCCCTGAAGAAGATATTGCAACCCATGGTGGGCAGGTCCTGGCTATTATTTTCTGGATTATTTCCTACTTCACCAGGGTGGTGATGACCTTTACGAATACCTCCCTCCTTCAATGCAGCACAGATGCTGCCAGACTAGAAGTGGAACTTGTCTACATTGTCCCTGTAAGTCTCCTCTATGTACCTCTCTGTATCACTCAGTTCCTCAAAATCTGCTTCTCTAGACTCAAGAGATTAGATCCATTCCCTGATTGCTATGAGCTCTTTACGACCTCTCACCAACTAGGAGATAATCAAATGTGTGACAGTGTAAAAGACCATAGCCTCCATAATACTGCTGTACTGCTGTCTGCCTCTTAATATTGATGATTTCGGATATGTTTATTAAGATCCTCTAAGAATGCAAGCTACTTTATTTGTTAGGGTATGGGAATGTTTAGTTTTTATTAGTATTATTTTTCATCATTTTGTAATGTTGCATTTGGTAGGGTCACCTCGAAGGATCTAGTACAATATGTTTCTATAAGCTAATTACTTACTAATAGAGATTCCCTAATTACTTTTCTAGCCTTCTAATTGGTTCAGGGTCCTTCAAATCAGAGATCAGGCCAGGAATGAGTGGGAGTTGGGGTGGGAAGGAGGGAATTGAAGTCTAACCTGAGGCTGCCTGTTTGTATTAGCTCTGCTTTATACTGATACTATAATAATTTTAAAATGGTCTCTTAAATGCTAGCCTATAAACTGTAACAGAGACTGTCTATGCTAAGAAAAAAAACTATCCCTTAAACTCCCTTGCTATGAGCAAAATACATAAAATAGGGTCCCTGAGCTTACCTATTTAACTTTAAGTCTCCCTTTCTCCAAGCTGGAAATCCATTTCCCAGCAAAGTCTTACAAGTGAAGATTTCTTTGTTTCTGGAAATCCTCTCGCAACAACTCTTTTGAACTGAGGGGAGGAAATCAGCCCTGCACTATCTGGTACAATCCCTCATACTAAGCCAACTTGATTACTGTAACATCGCCTACTTGGCAATTTCCCTAAAGAATACACGGCGACTACAATTAGTGCAAAATACAGATATCAGACTGATCCTCGGGTTGAAGAAGTTCGACCATGTTACACTTTCCTACCGACTTCTGCACTGGCTGCTGATGGAGGCACGTGTGAAGTTCAAGTTTGGTTGCTTCTGTTACAAGGTACTATTCGGTCTAGCCCCTAAATACATAACTGACCTTTTCTGTTTCTCAGCCAACAGACATAAGAGAAGCTCACACTTAAATTTTGTTTCCCCACCGGTTAGAGGATGTAAATTCAAAAGACATCATCAACATCTCCTCTCATACCAGGAAGCATTATGGGGTAAAGATTTAGAACAATTGCTTACGTCTATTACTTATGGGGAATTTAGGAAACGCCTAAAAACATATCTGTTCCTAAAGTACTTAGTCAACTAACCTAATCCCACAATAACTGATCCCTAGAGTTGTTAAACACTAGTTTCTAACTTTGCTAATTCCACTCAACTTGTAGCATCTTTCTATCAATGTTAGCCGGCAGAACATTGCTAAATCCATTCAAACTGAAACATCTTCTAATTATTGTAAACCGCATAGAACTTCACGGTCCTGCGGTATATAAACTGTTATATTATTATCTACCCTAATAAAATGCTAAGCGCGCATGCACACTCATACTGATCCCTGATCTGTCGGTCTGTGGCCGGCAAGAGTGTGCATGCACGTTTACAAAGTTCCCTCTGTCGCAGATCCCATACTCCACGGTCGAAGTCGATGCAGGCGGCATACTGCATGGCCGAAATTTACAAAGGCGGGGATTGAGATGGGAGCCGCTGTGACAAATTTAAAACACTGACGGCTCTCGCTCAGGTCAGGAGCGAGCGGCTTTTCAATGCCCCCCCAGCACCGCCACCGCTGCACCTTTCTAAACCCTTCCCCCAGCACTGCCACCATCATTGGTACTTTTTTTTTAAACACGACCAAAGTTTACGAAGGCGGGGATCAAGATAGCATCCGCTGCCACAAATTTAAACCACCGATGTTGACGGCTCTCGCTCAGGTCAGGAGCGAGCGGCTTTTCAAACCCCCCCAGCACCGCTGCCGCTGTACCTTTTCAAACCCTCCCTCTCACAGCACTGCTGCTGCTCTTCGTAAACATCCATCAGAGCACACACACACACAGTGTATCCGCTTTTCTGCACCCAGCCTGTCCGCAGTCTTTACTTACAATCAAAAATTTGACAGCAAAGACACCAGCCTCATCTGCAGCAACAAAATTCCAGCAGCAGAAAGAGAAAGGAGGGGCCGCAGCAAAGAAGCCCCTCCATGGCATTTCTGAAGTTCTGGGCGCCCCTGCCCCTGAGGAAATCCAGCAACATCATCTGGAAATCGTGAGAAAGAGACAGATCTCTTCTCCCCCCCCCCCTTTCTCTCTTGCACAGCCCTCCTTTTCACTTCAAAAATGCATTCTGCCTCCAGCAAAATAAATAGCAACCCCCGCTCAGGAGCAAGGCACGCAAATTTCACCCCGAATGAAAAATCGTTGGTACTTTTTTAAAAAAAAGCCTGGTGGTACAGCGGTATCCCTCCCTCGCTAGACGGCTCTCGCTCAGGTCAGGAGCGAAGATGTGAGGTGCAAGCTTATGCGCTCCTGCTTCGGCCCACCGCTTTATCCTCACATCCGTACTCCTAATCTGAGTATGAGAGCTGTCTAGCAAGGACAGGAGAGATTTTAAAAAATATGGGGTATTTTTTTTTTAAATTCCCTTGACGGTTGTTGGTTGTTGTTTTTTTTTAATTTTTCTGTGGCAGACTGCGTGAAGAGAAGGGGGGATTTAGGGGAAATTGTGATGGTGCTGCACAGGGACCTGGAGGGGAAGGGAAATACTGCTGCTGTTGCTGCACAGGGAAGTGGGGTGGGGGGAGAAAAATGCTGCTGCACAGGGAAATGGAGGGGGAGGAAATGCTGCTACAGCTGCAGCCCAGGGAAGTGGGGGGGGAAATGCTGTTGCACAGGGAAATGGAGGGGGAGGACATGCCGCTGTGGCTGCTGCACAGGGAAGGGGGAGAGAAATGATGTTGCTGCTGCACAGGGAAGTGGGGGAGGGGGAGGGAAATGCTGCTGCACAGGGAAATGGAGGGGGAGGGAATGCTGCTGCTGTACAGGAAAGTGGGGTGGGGGGAAATGCTGCACAGATAAATGGAGGCAGAGGGAATGCTACATAGGGGCAGGGAGAGAGACAGATAGAAAGAAAGACAGACAGACAGTGGGAGGGAGGGAGACAGAAAGAAAGGAAGAAAGACACAGGGGCAGGAAGAGGGACAGACATACAAACAGAGAGAGGGGGCCAGGGAGAGAGAAATACAGCAGGAGGTAGAGAGACAGAAAGAAAGACAGACAGACATATATTCTAGCACCCGTTAATGTAACAGGTTTAAAGACTAGTTATTATATTATGTGATTGTTGTTTCCTGATGATTCACACATTGAACATCTCTCTGCCTTTGAAAGGCTTATCATAGCACCTACTCTGGACATAAATATTGTCACAAACCCTCCGCAGCGTCGGGCTGTCGTGTGACAAACACAAGGATTCTGGCGTGTCCCCTCTAACCAGGGTTACCTTCAGGTGGCTCTAGGTGACCGCCTAGGCCTATGAGAGACAAGGCAAGCAAAGAGTTTCCAAATATCACCAGTGAAACCAAGTTCTTCAAATAGGAATATGATGTTTATTCTGACCCAGAGGTCAAAAGGATGCAACATAAAATAAAGAATACTTTTGCATGTGTTCCAAAATAAAGTTAATTGCAAAAATAAAGCTTTAACAAAACAACAACTTCCTGTAGTTGGTTATCCCTGGAATCATGTGCTCTGACTCAGGATTGCTTTACACTGGTGTTCATTCATAATTCAAACTTTCTCTCAGCATTATTATCAGAGGCATGTAACAGCAGATTTCAGCAGCCAAATGAAGTTTGGAACAAACCCTTACTGTAAACCATATTGAAAACAAAACCTCCTTAGGCAGTATAGCTACAGCACAGTCTTGCAAACAGATCAGCTTTTTCTCAGCTCCCTCGTGAAGGCAAAACACACAGCTGAGAGAGATAAGCTAATTAGCTTCTCAGGAACGGGAGCCACAGCAGGATTTCCAAAGTTCAAAACACAAACTTAAATGTTCTATCTTGAGCTTCTTGTTTCCAAACTTTACTTTAAATCAATCCAATAGTTTAGGATTCAGGTAAGTATTATTCCTAAACCCAAAATACTCATAAAGCCCAAACATATATCACATTCTTCAGGCTTGGTTTGCAGAGAAGGAAAGCACAGGTAAAAGGGAAAAAAACACAAACCACTAATTGTTTCCCAGTTACTCACTTCCTTCATTCAGGGGTAAATTCTCTATTACTGCGTTTAACTTAGGCGTGCTTTGGACGTCCGATGTAAGTGAATAATTACGGAGTTAAGGGTCTTAATTAATGTTAATTGGGTAATTAACGACACATAGACGTCCCTATGAGGTACTTGACGAACTGACATCTATCGAAAGCATAGTCCCGTCTCCAGCTCTGGACGTGGGCGTTCCGTGGACGTGCCAAATGGGGACGCTACCTGAGCGCTACCTGAGCGAGCATAAACCTCTGGCCTTTATTCTCTGACCTCCTTACTTTCCTGTCTTCCTTTTCCTACATCCTGCCTTACCCTACCATGAGGAAATCTTAATATTTCACAGGCACTGACATTGTACCCTTTCCTCCTGTAGGCTGGGAGTTGATTTGGACCTAGGAGTGGCTTACTCTGTATACCGGTATAGCTGTGATCCATCTCAGCGAACTGCAGTTGCATGTGTTACAATTTCACACCGCTTTTCTGGACTTTTGAGTGTCAATGAAATGACATGATATTCTACAATAAAAATCTTAAACCATTTAAGGATGTTGTGATTACTTACCAAAGGAATGCCATTATTGTAGCATATAGGACGCCGAATGTTAAGCGCCTAAACGGAATAGATTCAATCAGTAGTACAGTTCGGTTTTAACACCCTCAACTCCTTCAGCTGACACAATACTCATTTGAATAAAATTACAAGATACAGACCAATCACATCTCATTTTCATCTGAAACAGCACATTAGCAATACCAGATACAAAACATTAGAGAAGTTGAATTTGCGTGTGATCAAAACAGCACTTTTGGACTATGTATTCAACCATACTTGAGAATATGGATTTCAGGTATGTGAAAGCAGTGCTTTAAACCATTGAGCTACCACTTTTTTGTGTCAGCTAATTGTGATATGATAGCTAAGCTGATTATACCTTGGCACATCACTAAGGTATGCTATGACAGGAGAACCAGAGACACAGGTGTAGGTCAGTGAGTAAAAGCACTACATCGATCATCTGTAGGTTGTGAGTTCAACTCGCGGCTTGTCTTTTACTTGTGGCATATCTACCTTCCAGGTGCACCTTGATGATGTCACAATGAGGTCAGCATTGTGCTGCTTGCTACTTCCTCTTCCTGTGAACTGGAAGCCACATTCAGGTCTGATCTGTGTTTTGATTCTGTTTCTAAGTTGGGCCAGTGTAAGTTATGGGATTTACCTTTGTTGTGAAGAATGAGCTGATTGTTGCAATGTTTTAAGACCAGGAGAGTGTTCTTTCGAGCAAGATATCACTTCTAAACTATCCTCTCTGAAATAATGTCTCTGGGAAATCGAGAGAAAGCTTATTGGATGACTTAGGGTGCCTTTTCTGCCAGTCTTTGTGGAACTTAAACGAAGTTTATATGAAGTCTATATTGTGTTCAAAGTCCTATCCTTTCCACTTCCCTGGGACATGAGGCTCTTCTGTTATACCTGCTCTCCTTCAAAATCAAACTATCTCATAAGCCTTTATTTCTTGACAAACTACTAATTCCTCAAAGTTCCCCCCGTTCTTTAAGATCAACCGACCAAAAACTCCTTTTTATTCCATCTTTAAAAGAATCCTATTATACTCGTAAAACCAACTTTGCAATAACAGCTCCCACATTATGGAACTCCCTTCCTCAGTTCCTTCGCGACGAACCTCAATTACTCAAATTCAAGACTGAGCTTAAAACTTTCCTATTTCAAGATGCCTATGATAAATCATAATTTAACCATCATTTCCTTTTTTTTTTTTTTTCTACATCACTCTTAGCCTTATTCTCATCAACCATGCACCCCTACCCTTCTCGTTCCATCCCTTCCCCTCTATCTCATTTCTTCTAAATTATGTAACTTTTCCCATCCCCCCATTTTATCCTCACTTTCCAGTATGTCTGTATATGTTATTTACATTTAATTTATTCACTTTCGTGCACTTACTATTATCTCTTTCTAGTTTCTCCTTTTTTTTTAAATTCTACTGTTAACCGGTCAGATATTTGTTTTATGATCGGGATATTAAAAACTAATAAACTTGGAAACTTGGATACCGCCGGTCAGGCGGATCCAGGAGTTCCTGAATTGCAGATATGACCTGCGATGGCCAGGCACTACAAAGTAGTGATGTTCGTTTGGTAGGAAGAGCCTGGTCAGCAGCCTGGAGTCCTGTGTAGAGAAATTTGGCTGTCTCCTGGCTGCCATTTTATAGGAAATAACTGCATATGAAGAACGGGCGATTCTATGGTCAGTGCAAAAAAAACGCGATGACGTCTTTTGTGCCACATGGGCGTACTTGCAGCGGCCAGTCCACTCTACATCAATACTGTTGATTACATGCACAATGACGCCGATATCGCTGTTATACAAAAAAGTACAGCAGAACGCTTAGAAGCTTACCATGTAAACCTAATGAAACTTCACCTCCCCCAAACACAATGACAAGTTATAAATTAAATAAATGAAGAGATTCACATGCTTAGCTATGCATGTTTGGGTGGGTGGAAAAAAAATATTATGTCTTTGGTAGCCTTAGTCAGGACTTGAACCCCTGACCTTTGGAAGATACATGCAGTGCTTTTAAGCACTGAGCTATGTTGGGGACTTGGGAATGGAAGTCTCCAGAAATGGCTTTAGGTACAAGCTTAGAAGCTTACCATGTAAACCTAATGAAACTTCACCTCCCCCAAACACAATGACAAGTTATAAATCAAATAAGTGAAGATTGGGAAGTGAGGTTCACATGCTTAAGAACATAAGCAGTGCCTCTGCCAGGTCAGACCAGAGGTCCATCCCGCCCAGCAGTCCGCCCCCGCGGCGGCCCAACAGGTCATGACCTGCCTTAATCACCAGAAGGGGCCCCCTTGCCCCCTAGGTTTCTCATCGAAGTCCTATCTTCCCATCAATGTCCTAACCCTCCGGCCTTGCACCTGCACGACCTGGTGAGCTGTCTATACTTATGCAACACCCCAGCACCTCCCTAAGTACCCCACGATCCCCTTTTCCCTCAGGAATCTGTCCAATCCCTGTTTGAATCCCTGTACTGTACTCTGCTGGATCACTTCCTCCGGGAGCGCATTCCATTTGTCCACGACCCTTTGGGTGAAGAAAAACTTCCTTGCATTTGATTTGAACCTATCTCCCTTCAGTTTCTCTGAGTGCCCCCTCGTACCTGTCATCCCTTTTAGTCTGAAGAACCTGTCCCTGTCCACCCTCTCTATGCCCCTAAGTATTTTGAAGGTCTCTATCATATCCCCCCTGAGCCTCCTCTTTTCCAGAGAGAAGAGCCCCAGTTTATCCAGCCTCTCAGCATATGGGCAGTTTTCCAGCCCTCTTACCAGTTTCGTTGCTCTCCTTTGGACTCTCTCAAGAACTGCCATGTCCTTCTTGAGGTGCGGCGACCAATATTGAACGCAGTATTCCAGATGTGGGCGCACCATCGCTCGATACAGCGGCATGATGACTTCCCGCGCCCTGGTTGATATGCCCCTCTTGATGATGCCCAGCATCCTGTTGGCTTTCTTCGAGGCTGCTGCACACTGTGCGGATGGTTTCATGGATGGATCCACTAGCACACCCAAGTCTCTCTCAAGTCCGGTGTCTTCCAGCAATCTCCCCCCCATTTTATACTCGAACAACGGGTTCTTTTTCCCTATGTGCATGACCTTGCATTTATCTACGTTAAAGCGCATTTGCCATTTGTTTGCCCAGTCCTCCAGCTTATCGAGGTCCCTTTGCAGTTCCTCACACTCCTCCCTGGTCCTAACTCTGGCGCAGAGCTTGGTATCGTCTGCAAATTTTATAACCTCACACTTTGCCTCCGTTTCCAGGTCATTGATAAATATGTTGAAGAGTAGCGGCCCCAGCACCGATCCCTGCGGCACACCGCTCGTGACTCCCCGCCTGTCAGAATATTGGCCCTTTACTCCGACCCTCTGTAGTCTACCTGACAGCCAGTGCTTGATCCATCTGTGTACATCCCCGCCCACCCCGTGGTTCCACAGCTTCCTAAGCAGCCTTTCATGTGGCACCTTGTCAAAGGCCTTTTGAAAATCGAGGTAAATGATGTCTATGAGTTCCCCTTTGTCCACCTGACTGCTTATTCCCTCAAAGAAGTACAGAAGGTTTGTCAGGCACGACCTTCCCTTACAGAATCCGTGCTGGCTTGTCCGCAGTAGGCCATTTTTCTCGATGTGCTCGCAAATGATGTCCTTGATCATTGCTTCCACCATCTTCCCTATAACTGAAGTCAGGCTCACCGGCCTGTAGTTCCCGGGATCACTTCTCGATCCCTTCTTAAAGATAGGTGTGACATTCGCCAGTTTCCAGTCCTCTGGTACCTCTCCAGTTTTCAAGGATAGGTTGCAAACATGCTGGATTGCGCCCGCTATTTCCTGACTTAGTTCCTTTAGAACCCTTGGGTGGATCCCGTCCGGTCCCGGTGATTTGCCACTTTTCAGTCTGTCAATCTGCTTGAGGACATCCTCCCGACTTACCTCTATATGCCCCAATCTTTTGGCCTGCTCCCCACTCATGAGCTCCTCTGAGTCCGGTATATTGGACGTGTCCTCGCTCGTGAAGACCGACGAGAAGAATGTGTTCAACCTCTCAGCTACCTCTTTATTCTCCTTAATCACTCCCTTCCTATCCCCATCGTCCAATGGCCCCACCTCCTCTCTCACTGGTTGCTTCCCCTTTACGTAACTGAAGAATGCCTTGAAGTTTTTCGCCTCCCTGGCCAGCCCCTCCTCGTATTTCCCTTTTGCTTTTCTAATCTCTCGGTGGCATTCCTTTTGGCATTTCCTGTGCTCCTGGTGATTTTCCTCCGTTGGATCCCTTTTCCATTTCCGGAAGGACACTTTCTTGTCACTGATTACCTTCTTTACTTCATGTGTCATCCAAACCGGGTCTTTTGACCGCTTGTTCTTGCGGCCTTTCCTGAAACTGGGGATGTACAGTTTTTGCGCTTCCTGCAGTGTGTCCCTGAGAAGGGTCCAGGCGCTCCCTACAGTCTCCATCCTAAAGCCGTTCCTGAGCTTCCTCCCCACCATTTTCCTCATAGCAACATAGTTCCCTTTCCTGAAGTTGAGTGCAGTTGTTGCGGTCCTCCCCTCTATGGGTGACCCCTTTTCTAATGTGAATCTGATCACGTTGTGATCACTGTTGCCTAGTGTTCCTCCCACTTCTACCCCTCTTGCAGGCCCCCCTAATCCGTTAAGGATGAGGTCAAGAGCAGCATCCCCTCGCGTCGGTTCCTTGACTAGTTGCTCCATGAAGCAGTCCCTCACAGCTTCTACGAATCCTGCTTCCCTCATGGAGTTGGAGTGTCCCGTACTCCAGTCTATCCCCGGGTAGTTGAAGTCCCCCATCACTGTTACACTTCCAGTCCTGCATTCCTGTCTCAGTTCTGCTTCCAAGTCTTGTCCTATTGTTTCTGACGCACCAGGCGGGCGATAATAGAGCCCCAGCTTTATGTCTGCACTCTTCTTTCCCAGCAATTTGACCCATAGCGATTCTAGCTCCTCTGCCTTTGTTGCCGTATCGATCCCAATCGAGTAGATATAGTCCTTTATATACAGCGCTATGCCTCCCCCCTTCTTGTGGGTCCTGTCCCTCCTGTAGAGCTTGTACCCTGGCAGCGCCACATCCCATTGATTTTCCTCTGTTCACCAGGTTTCTGTAATTCCTATTATATCCAGGTCCTCCCCCTTGGCCATGACTTCCAGTTCACCCATCTTAGCCATGAGGCTTCTTGCATTTGCGTATAAGCACTGTAGGTCCCGGTGTTTGTCCTCCACCTCTACCTTTACCTGGGCCGCCTTCCCTTGGGTCTCGGGCCGTTTTCCCGCTCCCGGTGCCTCTGCTGTGCCCTCCGCCTTTACCCTCGCAACTCTCTTCCTCCCCATGTCCCCTCCACCCCACCTCCCCGCTTTTCCCCGGGGAGTACCAGCCCCCTCCTGTGCTATTGTCCCCTGGGCCTTGGTTTGTTCCCCCTTGCCTTGTGTCTCCCCTTTGCCCTGTGGCTCCACCTTATTGCCTTCTGTTTGCACGCTGGTGCCATCTTGTCCTCCTGAATCCCCTGTTTTCCCCTTCCCCTTAGACTTCTCCCAGCAAGTTGCTGTTACCTGGTGTTTCCCTCGCTGTCTGATCGCGAGTTCCATCGGACCCCCGTCCTCCTCCCTGCAGTCAGCCCATTCAGCATCTTTTCTTGATACTGCTGTCCGAAGCGTCATCAGGTCAGCTGTCGGCTTTCCCCCTCTCTGTAGTTTAAAGCCCTCTCGATCTCCTTCTTTACGTTGGCTGCTAGTATTCTTGTTCCCGCCGTGCTCAGGTGCAGGCCATCCCGCCTGTAGAGCTTGCTCTTTCCCCAGAAGGACGACCAGTTCCTCACAAAGTGGAAGCCCTCCTCCTTGCACCACCTCCTCAGCCACGCATTCACCTCCTGGAGCTCGGCCTGCCTCCTTGCATCTGCCCTCGGGACCGGCAGGATCTCCGAGAATGCTATCCTCTGTGACCTCCGTTTCAGCTTCCTTCCCAGGACCCTGAACTGGTCTGTTAGCGCAGGCATGCTGAAATTCCTCCGGCTCACATCATTTGTTCCGACGTGGACAATTACTGCTGTCTCCTCCGTTTCGGCTCCGTCCAAGATCCTCTCGATTCTGTTGGCAATGTCCTTTGTCCTGGCCCCAGGGAGACATGTCACCAGCCGGTCCTCTCGACCTCCGGCTACGTGACTGTCCACCTCCCTCAGGATCGAGTCTCCCACAACAATTGCAGTCTTTCCCTTCCTTAAGAGCCTCCTCTGCCTCAGGTCCGTGTCCATGGTGAATCTGGGCGCTCCTCCCTCGGGGTCCTTGGCCTCCTCTGCCCTCCTGGCCTCTCCACTGGCCTCTCCACTAGGTCCATCCTCCGGTGGGTCCTGGCTCTCGTCTGATGACACCTGTCTGAGTTGCTGCTGGTTCTGCTCCTCGACCCTCCTGTAGCTCTCCTCGATGAATCTCTCAAGGTCCCTCACCTGATCTTCAATGGAGCTATTTCTGTCTGGATCCTCAGACGCCTGGCATGGCTCCTCTGAAGCGTGCAGCCCCTCCAGGTCCTGAACCCTGGCCTGCAATCTCGCGACCTCATACTTCAGGCCTTCCAGCTCCCGGCATCGACCGCATATGTACTCCCGCCTTCCCGAAGGGAGGTAGTCGTACATATGGCACCCCATGCAGTATACTGGAAAGCTCGGGTGTATTCTGGCTGCCTCCATTTCCATCTTATCTGCTCCGCTCTCCGGTCTCCCTCAGCTCTCTGCTCTGCTCCTTTGGTCCGTCTATTTGCTCTCCGCTCTCTCGTCTGCCTGTTCTGCTCTCTCCTCTCTGCTCTCTCCTCTGGCTCTCACCACTCTGGTCTCCTCTGATCTGTTGGTGTCCTCACTCCCTCGCTCTCCCTCCGCCTGCTGCTGCTGTGTCCTCTCTCCCTCTGCCTGGTGCTGCTGTGTCCCCTCTCCCACTCTCACTCTCCGCCTGCTGCTGCTGTGTCCTCTCTCCCTCTGCCTGATGCTGCTGTGTCCCCTCTCCCACTCTCACTCTCCGCCTGCTGCTGCTGTGTCCTCTCTCCCTCTGCCTGCTGCTGCTGTGACCTCTCACCCACACTCACTCTCTGCCTCTGGTTGTGTGCTCACCTCACACCCACACTCACTCTCTGCCTCTGGTTGTGTGCTGACCTTGGTGTAGTGCCCTGGCCCTTCTCAAGGCCCTTCGCAAAGGTGCTCTCGCTAAGGCGAGCGCCTTTGCCGCCCGCCGTTGGCTCCGCCCCTTTTAAGGTGGAGCTCCAAGGTCCGACGTCGGAGGGATGGGCGGAGCTACCTCTCGCCGTTACCCCTCGCTCTGCACTCTCCCTGTGCCCTCCTGGCTCTCCTCCTCTCCTAACCCCTGCCTTCCAAGTCTCTCTCTTGCCTCTCTCCCTCTGTGGCTGCTTGCAGGCTTAGCTATGCATGTTTGGTGGGTGGAAAAAAAAATATTATGTCTTTGGTAACCTTAGTCAGGACTTGAACCCCTGACCTTTGGAAGATACATGCAGTGCTTTTAAACACTGAGCTATTTTGGGGACGTGGGAATGGGAGTCTCCAGAAATGGCTTTAGGTACAAGCTTAGAAGCTTACCTTGTAAACCTAATGAAACTTCACCTCCCCCAAACACAATGACAAGTTATAAATTAAATAAATGAAGATTGGGAAGTGAGGTTCACATGCTTAGCTATGCATGTTTGGGTGGGTGGAAAAAAAAAATATTATGTCTTTGATAACCTTAGTCAGGACTTGAACCCCTGACCTTTGGAAGATACATGCAGTGCTTTTAAGCACTGAGCTATGTTGGGGACTTGGCAATGGGAGTCTCCAGAAATGGCTTTACGTACAAGCTTTGACAAGGGGTAATCATTGCAAGTATCTACAGGTGTATTTGATCTGAGAACACCCAATGAACGTCCAAAACGATTTCAAAATTCTAACAGCTTCTATGATGTCAGATGCTACTTTATGGTTAGGGTTAGGGCTACAGTTAAGTAGCTCGGTAGCTCAGTGAGTAAACATGCTGTACCAATTATCCATAGGTTGTGAGTTCAACTCCCGGCTTGTCTTTTACTTGATTATAACATGAGGGGTTTATGCTGCAGGAGTGTGTTGTTGGGGTGTTGCAGGGGTGTCTAGGATGACAGAGAATAGTCACTTGCATTTTCAACAATGCATTTGAATTTCTTAAGATGAAACCTTAGTGAGCCGGGGGAGGAAGGTCACCCCAGCCTCGCTCCTCAGATGAAAAGGTTAATTTTTTAGGGACTGTGTAAGCTGATCTGGGACAGTCTTCAGCGACTCGGAGCCCTCCTCCCGGCTGGGCAGAAGGAGGAGGCTTTGGCGGTGGTGGTTTTGGTGGTGAGTGAGGGCGGGAGGGGGGAGTCGCCTGGCTGCTGCATCTGCACTCCTGCTGGCCACAGACCTACTGATCACAGAGCAGAGATCACAGAAGCACGCAGGTATGTGCGCATGCGCGGCTAGGGTTTTATATATATACACGTATCGCATCTAATTTTCATCACAAACACATTAGCGAGACTATACACAATACATTACAAAGTTGAGCTTGGGTTTGATAAAATAAACAGCATAATTTTGACTCTGTATTACATTTATTGAACCATACTTAAGAATATGGGTGTTGCATCCGTGACAACGGTGCTTTACACCATTGAGCTACCAGTCTTTTGCCTCAACTGACTGTGATATGATAGCTAAGTAGAGTATACTTTAGCACATCACTAAGGTATGCTATGACAGGGGAACCAGAGACACAGGTGTAAAAGGTGGTGTAGGTCAGTGAGTAAAAGCACTATATCGATCATCTGTAGGTTGTGAGTTCAACTCCTGGCTTGTCTTTTACTTGTGGTATATCTACATTCCAGGTGCATCTTGATGATGTCACACTGAGATCAGCATTGTGCTGCTTGCTACTTCCTCTTCCTGTGAACTGGAAGCCACATTCAGGTCTAATCTGTGTTTTGATTCTGTTTCTAAGTTGGGCCAGTGTAAGTTATGGGATTTACCTTTGTTGTGAAGAATGAGCTGATTGTTGCAATGTTTTAAGACCAGGAGAGTGTTCTTTCGAGCAAGATATCACTTCTAAACTATCCTCTCTGAAATAATGTCTCTGGGAAATCGAGAGAAAGCTTATTGGATGACTTAGGGTGCCTTTCCTGCCAGTCTTTGTGGAAGTTAAATGAAGTTTATAAAAAGTCTATATGGTGTTCAAAGTCCTATCCTTTCCACTTCTAATAGGAGGTGAGTATGACATTCCTGTACAGCTTTCTGTGTAGCACACATCTACCGGTTCCCACCTTCCATACTGATAATGTAAGTTCAACACCCACTCGGTACGTTTTATCTTCTAGTTCTCCTTTGAAACATAACATATTTTTTTTCCTTGTATTAATGGTAAACTGTACAATTCTGATATCCTAGAGGAAAAAGATACAACACAGAAGTGTTCTCTGCTAGATTAACTAATATATAGTTTACAAAATGGTATACTGTGTTTTAGTTATCTTTTTCATCATCCTATACTTACAATGCTGAATGTGTGATAATAAAGAGTATAAATAAAGTATAATTAAAAAAAAAAAATACAAATAAAAAACCGTACTCACGTCTATCACGGGTCCATTGGAGACGTTTCAGAAACCTGCGTCTATTTTGCACGAAGAGGTTGTAGGGACGTCTACCGCACGCCTACGTACCGTTTAATTGGCAATTACGTTTACCGGACGTCTAAAGCACACCTAACTTAGACGTACTAATAGAGAATTTACCCCTCAGTGTCCATACATTCTGTCTGGCTCTCTAGCATAGGGCCAGCTACTTGTACCTCCATGCTTTCCACACAATCTGGAATCTGGAAGTTTGAAGTGGGAAGGATTTCTTCCAAATCCTGCATGGGCCAATCTGGCACAGTTGACTCTGCTGCTCGGCTCCACAGCTCCTCACCTGCCTTGGGCTGTGGGAGTGACTCGCCCTGGTCAATCGCTCCTTCTCAAGCTGCTTGTCTCAGCCTGCTTTTAAACAGCTTAGAGCCAATCCCCTTCAGCCTGTAGCGGGGGATGGGCTTTGGCTCTAAAGCAGCTTTTCTCTGCCTGGGTTTATCTAATGCAGCTATATTCCTTGTGGCTTCTCTAGCTGCCCTAAAGCCCGGAGGCTGCTGTTGACAGTCTGCCTGCCTCTGCTCCCGCTCACTATTGCTTTGGTCATAGGTGCAAGGGAGGTCAGCCTCAAGTTGAGCGCCAGAATCAATCTGATCAGCTCTTCTGCACCCGATCCTATTAGGGACCGAACTAGTGCTGGTGCTGGGTTTGTCACAATATGCCATCACCCTTATTCTACTCAGACTTCAAGTATATGAACAGCCACCTAAAAAATATACACTAGCATCAATATGTACATACTTACTGAATATAGTATAGCTAGATTATTGTTATTTACATTGATATGTGTTCACATATGCATGCAAATAACTAGAATATTAGCATTTATATACGTGCTATCATCTAATATTAGCCAACTATTTTATATGTCTAAAAATGTTCATAAAATTAGTTATAGGTATCTACATCTTCCTAGATAACACTTTCCTCCCTCTGAGCATCTGTGTTTATGCTTTTATTTTTATTAGGTGCCTAAGGTTTGGGGCCCTAAATTGTTAGCAGGCAAGACACCTAAGCCTGTGCCATTATACCCCCATTTTGTGGTAACTGTCAAATTATCATAACTTCATGCTAAAAGTTAATGGAAGGGGTATGTCAGGGAGTGCAAATTGAGTACAGCTGTACTAATCAATTAGCACAGTACTGAACATTAACTGGTTAGAACAATAATGCCACATGTGCCCTTACTGCCAACAAAATGGTTGGTGGTAAGTGCTCATGTGGTAATATTTTGTTAATGACCATTGTGATAGGGAAGCCCTGTCATGGAATGAAGAGGGGGAAAAGGAGAGAGGAGAAGGCAGGAAAAGTCCAGTAGTTTTTGCTATCCCCCAGGGAAGCAGGAAAAAAACAGGGAAAAGTTGTCCTTTCCTAGGAATTCCTGTTAGAGTTTTAGCAAAAACAGGAAGCTGGAACAAGCAGAAGTCCTGGCAGAAGGGGCAGTAAGGTAAAATCTAGGAAGCTGCTCAGACCCATAGCTTGAGGAAGGCAGAATGGTAGTGGTAGAGACTCTCTCTCATAGGTGAGCCAATTAGTCCACACCTGGTTTGCAGAAAGAGGAGAAAGAGAAGGGGGTTTGGATAATACTCTAAACCAGGGGTTCTTAACCTAGGGTCTGTGGACCCCTGGGGGTGTCCATGGATGGGTTTCAGGGGATCCGCAAGGGTCAGAAAAAAATAAACATTTATATTCACTATACAGCCTGGTACTGTTGATTTTTTTCTTGCAGATAATGAGTAGATGTAGTAGTAGTAGTAATGGTAGTAGAAATGGAGTACTACTACTATTAAGTATTTCTATAGCACTACCAGACACATGCAGTGCTGCACAGAGTCACAAAGAGTAAGAAAACAGTCCCTGCTCGACAGAGCTTACAATCTAAACAGGCAAGACAGACTGGATGTCATGGATACAGTTAAGGGGAACGGTTAATCAGCGGGCTGGGTTGGAGGGCAGAGGAATAGTGTTAAGGATTGAAAGCTATATAAAAAATGTGGGGTTTCAGTCTGCTTTTAAACAAGGGAAGGGCAGAGGCTTTACAGACAAACTCAGGTAATTTATTCCAGGCATAGGGGGCAGCTAGATGAAAGGAAGAAAGTCTGGAATTGGCAGAGGAGAAGAAGGATAATGCTAAGAGTGACTTATCTGAGGAATGGAGTGCTCTTGGAGGTGTATAAGGAGAGATATTGAGGGGCAGCAGAATGAACACACTTGTAGGTCAGCAATAAGATCTTGAACTGTATGCGATGGCAGATAGGGAGCCAGTGAAGTGATTTAAGGAGAGGGGTGACTTGAGCGTAGTGAGGTTGGTAGAAGATAATAATAATAATAATAACTTTATTTTTCTATACCGCCATAATCAAATGACTTCTAGGCAGTTCACATTGAAAGAAGGCTGGACAATCAGCGAATTACAGAATGTATGAAAAGAAAATGTTACATACGAAATTGGAGTTACAGAATTACAGAATGCATGAAGAGAGATGTTACATAAGAGAATGAGATGCGCAGCAGATGAGACGCGCAGCAGTTTTACACAGATTGCAAGGGGGAGAGACAGCACTGCAGGATACCAGTTAGGAGTAGATTTCAGTAATCTAAGCATGAGGATACAGGAGCTTGGACAAGGGTCCAGGTAGGGCACTTTAAAGTTTAATAATACTTTATGTATGTCGTATATGAGATAGTCAAATCTCGATAAAATACATTATATTCATTGCATGCAAAGTTGTGTTTATGTGAATATTTCTGGGGAAGGGGGTCCATAGCTTTCATCAGATTCTTAACGGGTCCATGACTCAAAAAAGGTTAAGAATCACTGCTCTAAATAAAGCCAGCAGTATATTACAGAACTTGAAGCACAGAGAAGGGAAGAAGATTCAGGAGATGTAAAACAACCTCATTGTTAGAAGGGGTGGCTTGGATGAGAAGTCAATTCTAAAAAGAAGGTGTTTTCAGAAAGCCAGGAAAAGATGACAGGTGCACTATGTTTTGGTGGTGCTCTGTTTGCATTGCAGGAGGAGGGCTTCACAGTAGAGAGTTGCGCGGGGACAGAAATCCCACCCGTCCCCACCCGTCCCCGCCAAAATCCCACCCGTCCCCACCCGTCCCCGTGAGGAATCCCTCCGTCCCCACCCGTCCCCGTGAGGAATCCCTCCGTCCCCACCCATCCCCGCGAGGAATCCCCTCCATCCCCACCCGTCCCCGCGAGAAATCCCCTCCGTCCCCACCCATCCCCGCGAGGAATCCCCTCCATCACCATCCTTCCCTATAAACTTCAGAAATAGTTATTTTATTTAATTATGCTACTGAATTAAAGGCTCTGGTAGAGACCCATTTACAAATAAGCAAAGAGACTTTATTAATTTGGAAATATTAATTGGGAAGAATACATACTTTGTAAATGGGTTTCTACCAGAACCTCTAATGTAAATATAAAATATAAATACTCAGCTGATGAGAACCCACAAACTGTCAGCTGAGGACTTCCTTTGCAGTTGGCCGGGGGTCCCTTTTGCCAAGCTTAGCAGGCAGCAGTAGCGTCCCTGAGTCACAGATGCTGGCACCTCAGTGGCTCATGGATGCTGCCAGCGACTGCTGCGTTTGGTGGAGGGGAGTTCTGGCCATCTCTAGAGGAGGTCCTCTGCTGGCGGTGCTTGGGGATCCCCACCAGTCACAGCAAGGGTCAACAAGTACTTCAACACTGTAGAAATAAAACCAGAAATGCATTTCCTTTTCTTTTGAACACAAAACAAAGACATCTGCCATATACATTTCCCAAAGCTAACATATTTTAGTCAATAAATTCCATTTTTTACCTTCGTTGTCTGGAGACTTATTTTTCCATAAAGTAGGTCCCAGTTTCTTTTTTCTGCTTTCCCATCTTCTCTAAATTCTTCTGTTGCTGTCCATTGATTTCCGCTACCATGGTCCAGCATTTATCTCTTTCTCATCTTTTATGCCTGCCCACCAGCCCCATGCCCAACATTTCTCCTTCTATCACCCCTCTCCAACACTATGCCACATCTCTCCCTCCATTCCCTTCACCACTGTCCAATATTCCTCCCTCTTGCATCCCTTGCCACATTTCTCACTCTCATCTTTTTCTTCCCTATCACATTCTGTACCTTCCTCCCTACGACCAAAAATTCTCCTCTTTCTTCCATTTGCCGTGTGTGTGCCGTGAGGGAGGTCTGGTGCCCCAGAGTAAGAGCAGGGGTGCCCACACTTTATGGGCTTGCGAGCTACTTTATAAAGACTAAGTCAAAATGATCTACCAACAATAAAATTTAAAAAAAACACAAAGCACAATGAAAGGCAGAGAAAATGTTAATTATTCATATTCCGGGTTTTTTCAAAGAGGTCACGGCAGATGACTCTATGCAATGTCACCTCGGTAACAAAATACAAAAATAGACAAGTACACCCCCTCCCTTTTTACTAAACCACAATAGTAGGTTTTAGCACAGGGAGTTACGCTGAATGCCTCGCGCTGCTCTCAATGCTCATAGGCTTCCTGCGCTAAAAAACAATATTGCGGTTTAGTAAAAGGGAGCCATAGTGCAAAATATAGACAGCAGATATAAATTCTCAAAACAGACACATTTTGATCACTAAATTGAAAATAATATCATTTTTCCTACCTTTGCTGTTTGGTGATTTCATGAGTCTCTGGTTGCACTTTCTTCTTCTGACTGTGCATCCAATCTTTCTTCCTTTCTTTCAGCCTCCTGTATGTTTCCTCTCCTCCAGACCTCATTCTCTCCCCCAACTTTTTCTTTCTGTCTCCCTGTTCCCCCTTCTTTCTGTCTCCCTGTCTGCCCCCTTTCTTTCTTTCTCCGTGCCCTCCCCCAAGCCACTCGGTTTGCTGCCACCGCCATTGGGGAATAGCCCCCAAGCCACTGCTGTCCCAAGCTTTCCCTGCAGAAGCGACGCGCTGACCAGCATTCCGCTCCCTGATGTCAATTCTGACGTAGGAGAGGAAGTTCCGGGCCAACAAGGCATTTCTCCTCATTCCATCCAGCCTGAGCCCCATCTCTCCTTGATCCAGCATTTCCCTTCTGTGTTTGTCAGAATTACCATTCCACCTATTTTCCAGCATCACCCTTCTTTGTGTCCATCTCACCTATATCCCTATCTCACCACTTTTTCAGAATCTTCATTTGTCTCTGTCCTTGTCTTTACCCCATGTTCACCATTTGCCCTTTCAATGTCTTTATCTCCCCCCCCCACACTTTTTCAGCATTACTTCTATGTCTCTATTTCACCTCTTCTTCATGTCCCCTCTGTATCTCTATCCTTATTCAGTAGGTCCTGCTTACTCTTTCTCTTCTTTGTGTCACTATCTCCATTTTCAGCTTTCCCCCCTTTTCCTTTGTTACTGCACCCGGTAGCCAGAATCTTTCCACCCTCCCTCCACTCCGGCCCAGCCCAGTATGAAATATTTCATTTTGTTTCCTTCCCCTCTCTCTTTCTCTCTCTCTTCTCCTCCCTCACCCACGAGTCCTGCATCTGGCCCTCTCCCTTCTACCTGCACCTGGCAACACCCCCCTGCTCCGCGGCTCTCTTCAGCAACTCGTCAGCAGTGGTGATCAAGACAAGCTGCCGACATCGAGGCCTTCCCTCTACGAGTCCCGCCTTTGTGGAAAAAGGAAGTTGAAACAAGCGGGACTCGCAGAGGGTAGGCCCCGACGTCAGAAGCTTGTGTCGATCGCTGCTGCTGAGTTGCCGAAGATAGCCGCGGAGCAGGGGGTGTGGCCGGAAGCAGATAGAAGGGAGAGGGAGATAGGAAGGCTGTAGAAGCTCCGGAGCATGACACCGACCCCGGCCAGGATGATTTCTTTTTCAGGCGTGCAGCTTACAAGTCCGGCGTCGCGGCGGGAAATAGCCATGCTGAGCAGTGAGCTCAGCACGTACACAGATGAAAGCCTTGCTTGCTGATTGGTCCGGCGGCACGGCGGGGCGGGGCCGCCGGACCAATCAGCAAGCAAGGCTTTCATCTGTGTACGTGCTGAGCTCACTGCTCAGCATGGCTATTTCCTGCAGCGACGCCGGACTTGTAAGCTGCACGCCTGCATCGCCAGAATTTATGTAGGCTGTTTTCATCCCCGTGGGAGTCCCGTGGGCCAGGGGGCGTCCCCGTGGGAGTCCCGTGGGTCAGGGGGGCATCCCCGTGGGAGTCCCGTGGGCCAGGGGGGGAACCCGCGGGATCCCCGCGATCCCCGTTCCCGTGCAGACCTCTACTTCATAGAGAAACTAATACCCAGGAAAGTACACAGAGGCAAAGGCAGTAGGAAGTAAGATGTCTGTATAGAAAAGGGTTGCACAGAAAGGAGGAGAACTTAGAGAAAGCTAATCACTAGAGTGCTATAGAGAAAAGAAAGGGCAGCATAGACTAGCATTAGAAAGTCTGCTTTCAATCAGGGAAAAGCCAGTAGGAGCTTACAGAATTATTGAAGAGTAAAGTTCATCCCTTGTAAGAAGAACAAATGAATCACTGAGAATCCTTAGGCTAGGGAACTGCCTAAATGGGGATAATGTTTGATTCTGAAGTGTGGTTCTGGAAAAGAAGAGTAACTCCTATTATAAGTTGAAACACAGAGGGAAAAGTTACTGGAAAAAAGGTGGGATTGTACTCTGTTTTAAACATTCATGTTTGAGCAATTATCTAAGAAATGTTTAGCACTGTTTGTTGTTCAAACTAAAGAACCAAGGGCTAGATTTTTAAAACTTTGTGGTAAAATCCGATGGGCCACAGTTGCAGCCATTTTAGTAGCAATTTCAAAAAGATGAGTCATTCTCCAAAATCCTCAAATGCAAATGAGGTTGGCGGACAGTAGCGAAGATTCACTAAATTTGCATGTGCCCATTGCTGGTGATAGTGATGGGCACATGCGCACAATAAACGCAAAAATTTAGGAAAAAATTAAAGATCATCAGGAGGGATGCCTCCAGCCACTGAAGTCAAGCAACACCCCTTCCCACACACATGGAAGCAGGAAAAATGCCCACTTCTTCCTGCTGCCACTCAAGCAAACCTCCTCCCCGATGGCAGCAGGAGAGATGCACACTCCCTCCCACCACTAAGCAATGCCCCCTGATACTCCCCATGTCTCCAACAACTCCCCACTCCCTCTCCCTTACCTTATTTATGATGGCTGGCTGGAAGGATACCTACTCCCTCCAGCCAGTAAACCCGCCTCTTCAAAATGGCAGGCCTTCCCTTCCCCAGTGTATCCTGGGATGCACTGAGAAGGGGCCTAAGGCTCTGATTGGCCCAGGTTGTCCAAGGACCCTCCTATGGGTGGGGCCTTAGGTGTCTGGGCCAATCAAAACCTTAAGCCCCTCCCCTGATGCACTGGGGCAGGGCCTAGAGATTTTATTGACTCTTCTTCTCTGAGCACTCTATCAAAACACTTATCCATGCACTCATCACCTTGCACTTAGACTACTACAACTTACTACTCTCAGGCCTTCTGCTTAGCCATCTCATTCCCCTCCAATCCATTCAGAATTTGACTGCACGATTCATATTCTGGGAAAAACACTATACTCATGTTACTCCTCTCCTAACGTTACTTCATTGGCTTCCCATCCATTTCTGAATACAATTTAAACTCCCCTTACTGACCTACAAATGCACTTTCAGTTGCCCCTCACTATCTCTCTTTAGTTATCTCCCCTTATGTCCTCCCCCCCCATGAACTCCGCTCAGCTGGTAAGACCCTCCTATCTTCCTTGTCTTCAACTGCCCTTGTTTTAAACTGCCAACTCTAGACTCCATCCCTTCTACCTTGCTGCCTGAATCCCTACAGCGGGCTCCATCTCTGGCAAGTTCAAGGCCCAGTTAAAAGCACACCTCTTCGAGAGCTTTTCGACTCCTAACTCCTCTCACCTTGGATTCTGCATCTCCAACCCTATATGTCGTGTGTCTGGCCAAGTTAGATTGTAAGCTCTTCCGAGCAGGAATCATCTATAAATGTCAAAATGTAAAGTGCCACATATACCTTTCAGCACTATATAAGTGATTAGTAGTAGTAGTAGTGTTGTTGTAAGAAGCCTCACGTCTATGCCTCCCGGGATTGTATGAGAGGTAATTAAAGACTGCCAAGGTAGGTCAAGTATCCCTTAACTGGTCTGGGGCAGGCTATTGAGTGATTATGTTATAGAAGCTTATTGCATATTGTATGTACAGCCATGGCAGGGACAGACTACTGAAACTGGGATTATTCTCGAAGAAATTTTATTAGAAATACTAAGCTTGTGAGGGAACAGGGCTAGCCATTTCCCTTCCATACATAAACTGCTTTGACTTTTACCTGTAACATGTGGGTACTGTACTTTATGAGGTCCTACAGCAAGTCATTAAATTCATGCTACCACAGCATTCTACATCTTTAATTCATTGACGCCCAGGACAGTAAAATTCATAACTTTGTAAACTGAAATTTCTATTATACAAAGCCTTTTGTTAAACTATCATTTCTTCTTAGATAATATCACATATAGGAGATCATTTATCATTCTTTGGTGATTTCATTAGCATTGTCTGTGAATAGCACTAAGCTGTGGCAGCTTGATTAATCTAGCTGAAGGCATACATTCTGTAGTACTAATTGAATGAAACCTCATGTTGTTGATAAAATTAGTGTTCCTTGAGCAGGGCCTATAAATAGCAAAAACATAATCTTTAAGTGATTCAGTCTAATAGCTGTAGATATCTTTTAAGTGCTAAAATATGAGCCCATAGGAGTTGCTTTAGGTATCTGGCCAATCAGAGTCTTAGGTCACTCCCAGTGCATCCCAGGAGGGATGTTTCAGATTGTTTCACAGTTTGCAGTAGGAGTGACTGGGCATCCCTCCTGCTGTGGATTGTTTAGGGGTTTGCGGCAGGAGGGATTGGGCATCCCTCTTGCCACTGACAGTGTGGGGAGGTTCAAGCGTGGTAGTGGGAGGGATGTCTATCTCTCCTACTGGCCAACTTGCAGTGGAGTTCAGAGGTTCCCTGCCACTGCTGCTCAGCTGATCATGGTAGGGAGATTCCCTTGCTGCGATCAGCTTAGCTGCAACATGATACTCTAAATAGCATCTGTGACATGGACAATGGTTAGATAATTGGGGTGGTTAGGCGATTCTGTATAGGATGCCCATGTGCAATTCTCAAAAGCTACTTAGGCGGCTGCTGAGACTGGGCATCCTATACAGAATCAGGCCCAAATTCTATAATGGCAGTTCTGCATTGTGCCTGTGTAAGCTTTTAAATCACAAACCAAAACATCAGAAAACCAGACTGCTGACAAGTATTGGGGGGACTGTCACAATCATTTAAACAAAAATCAAATCATAAAAAAATAATAAATTGTGGAGAAAAACAAATCTCAATACAGTGATTCATGGGCCCCAATACTTGTCAGCAGTATGGATTTTTGATGTGTTGTTTTGGGCTTTAAGCTGTACCACTGCTCCCATTCATTATTTGTGATAAGCTTTTACAGTGCCAGGACTTTGGTACATGCCTGGGCCAGTAGCATGAAGTGCTATCAATCCCAGGCATATAGCCTGATACCCATGTGGTAAGGGTCAGTCCTGTGTGGTAACTGCAGGGCAGATTCTGGGCATACCCCATGCATTTACCACACTCAGGCTTTGCACTTACTATGTATTACTTTATGCTATTCATGCATGGTAAATACAAACCTAAGGGTTTGCATTTACCATGCATGAATAGCATAAAGTAATACATTACTTTACCACACTTTAGTAAAAATGTCCCATAAAGGGGTAGACTCAATAAATGGCATCCAAAGTTAGGCATTGGAATGATCTACACTAAGCTAGTATTCTGTAAAGGTAAGGTGACCATATGTCCCATTTTCAATAGGACTGTCCCGTTATTGGACCAACTGTCCCGTTGTCCCAACCCACCGCTTCAGGACACCAAAATGTTCCATTTTCAGGGACAGCGTTCCGAAGCTGTGCATGGGGACAACAGGACAGGCGATTGCTTCCCCTCCCTGCCGCACCAAAGCCAACCTCCCTCCAGCGCCTATTCAAACCCCTCCCACTTCCACCGCTGTACCTTCTTCTTGCCGCCCAGAAGCCTTCTTCCTGATGTCAATTCTGACATCAGAGAGGAAGTTTTGGGCCAGCCAGGTAGTGATTGGCTGGCCCGGAACTTCCTCTCTGATGTCAGAATTGACGTGGAGAAGAAGGCTTCTGGGCGGCAAGAAGAAGGTGCTGCAGCAGTGGCGCGGGCATGGTTTCAATTGTCACTGGAGGGAGGGAAGGAGGGAGGCTGGCATTTCTTATTGATACTGATTCACAGAGCTACTGAGAAGATTGAGAAAGGCAGACCACTACAGCCAAGAGCAGGGGAGCTGCAGACTTTATTCCTTCACTAAGAGCAGATCTTAACTTGCCTACTCCTCTTCCGCTGCAAAGCGGCTACATCCTGGGCCACACCTCCTTCTGATCTTAACTTGCCTGCTCCTCTGACGCCATGAAGTGGTGACATCCAGGAACATGCCTCCTTCTGGTACATGAAGTATTTAATCGGCCCTCCTGTGGCGCACGCCAAAGGAGCGCGGTTAAGGAGCATGTTATGCTCCTTAATGCGCTCCTTTGTGCATCTCCAAAGTGCAGGCAAAAAACCCCTACTAATCACTCTCCTATCCAGTGTTTAAAACTAAACATTGTGAGTGTCTTTTTACTAGTCCTAACTAGTTTCACTCTATCTTGCCATTATCCATTGATGGATCTTCACACGGCACATATTCCAGTACATTGGGGGTGCAGACCACCTAAGCACCCTAGAACCATTCCCTTTCATCCTTCACATCGGGCCCTTAAATCATTACATGAAATCACAGCTGACAACAACTACAATTTTGCAGAAACATTAAACATAAGTTTATTAATGCAAGATATATTAAAAACAAATACTATCTTATCAGAGACTCCAAAATTTCCAATTCAAAAGACATCTTATGTATTAATGAAACCTGGTTAGCTGATGGTGATGAAGCCTTTCTTCAATTTGTTTGTCCACAAGGATATGGTTACCATTCTAACCATAGAAATGGTAAAAAGGGTGGCGGACTAGCAATTATCCATAAAAAAATAACCTGATCAAGGACATAGAAACATCGTCAGCCAGATCTCAGATAGAATACCTTCAACTTAAAGTCAATTTTAAACTTCAGTTTGACTTATTACTTCTTTATATTCCTTCTCCGATTAGCAAGGATCTTCCCTCACAATTGCATTAAATTCTATTTGATTTTTGCACCAGCTCTTCCAACCCGGTAATTCTGGGAAACCTAAACATTCATTTTGATGATGTTAATAACACTTTTATTTCAGAAACACTGAATCTCATTTCTGAAGTGAACATGGTCCAAGTAATTGAAGAGCCTACCCATCAGGCAGGGCACACTCTAGATCAGGGGTGCCCAATATTTCGATCGATCGGTCGATTGGGAAGGCAACGCAAGTCGATCGCGGAGCCCATCCCGGGCTCCGTGATAGACTAGTATTGCCGTCCCGATCGACCGGCTGATCAGCCTTCCTCTCCCCAACGTCCCCCACCACCGCCCCAAGCTCTCTCTGCAGAAACCTTGCTGACAAGCGTTCCACTCCCTGACGTCAATTCTGACGCCTACACTCTTTCCGTTTTTACCATGCACCTCAATTTTGCGGGGCCGCGGGACTCCATCACGGGCACCGCTACCTCTGCTGTGCCCACATGAACAAACTCCGTGCGCGAGCCGCCAGGGCGGGCCGTAGGCTCACGCGCCAGCCAGCTGTGACCCAACTCCGTCACATGCCTGTGGGGAAGATGGCACCGTGCGCGGCCATTGGCGAAAGTCCCATCAACTGTAAAATAGTACTTCTCTTGGAAACGAAGCCTTTAAAAACAGGTTTTCACAGAAGACAAAAGCGAAGCACTTCCTTTTATCAGGCAAAACTTCCAGTCCATAGAGCTGCAAAGGTGTTAACAACTTGCTCTCCAGATTTGCTGAGGATTTCCTATAAAAGATTGCCTGGAGCAATTAAGAGCCTTATTTGACCAATATGCTATTTCATTCCCTATTTGACCATACGTAAGATTGTGATTTTTAGTTATAGATGAAAAAACTCTTATTTTGTAATGTGTATTCTATTTTGAATGATATGTAGGATTTTTAATTGAGAATGCAGTTCTGGACCAAGGAGCGACTCCCAATTGTATTATCCCATCCGCTTTCCTGAATTTATTAATAGTTCTTCCCTTTTATCCTCCTGTTCATGTCTATGTCAGATTTGTTTTTAATGTACAACAATTATTAATAGATTGTAAGCCACCTAGAATGATTCCCAATGGGCGTGGTAGTAAATAAATGATAAACTTGAAGAAAAAAAAGAAGGGAAACAGAAAGAAAGGGGGCATGGAGAGACAGAAAGAAAGAAAGGGAGGCAGGGAGACAGAAAGAAAGAAGGGGGCAGGGAGAAAGAAAGAAAAAGTTGGGGGAGAGAATGAGGTCTGGAGGAGAGCAAGCACACCGAAGGCTGAAAGAAGGGAAGAAACATTGGATGCACAGTCAGAAGAAGAAAGTGCAACCAGAGACTCATGAAATCACTAGACAATAAGGGGTAAATTCTCTATTACTGCGTTTATTTTAGGCGTGCTTTAGGCGTCCGAAGTAAGTGAATAATTACGGAGTTAAGGGTCTTAATTAATGTTAATTGGGAAATAGACGGCACATAGACGTCCCTAAAAGGTAGTTGATGGACTGACGTCTATAGAAAGCATAGTCGCGTCTCCAACTCTGGACGTTTGCGTTCCGTGAGCGTGCCATGGGCGTGACAAATGGAGACGCTAGATAGGCGCTACCTGAGCGGACAACTGTGTCTAAATATCGTGTATTATGTAGGCGTAAGAAACCCTGGTCTAACTTGGATTTCAATGCCGTTTCAACTTTCGTAATTGCGGCTCTTTGTTAGACGCGAGGCAGACGTCCGCTGTGTTTTTTCATCAATAATTCCAATAGTGAGTTTGAATAGGTAATTTTCATCTTTTCTCTGTCCTAATAAATATAATGACACCATATCAATGGAACACATTATATTGCATGGATAACAAACCACATTTCTGCCCAAACAATAATATAATTTACACATGGCTTTTACAACCCCCTTTTTTTTCTCAACAAACAGCACTGCAATCGGCTCTCTTTTGAAAGCAAAGAAAAAACAGCACACATTATCAGAACTTAAAAAGAGAATAAACAGATACACACCTTAACATTCAGCTTCCCTCATTGCAAAATGGAGGTCTTCAGTTGCACAAAACTGACCTCATTGTGACCTCATCAATCTGCACCTTCAAAGTAGTATGCCACAATTAAAAGATGTGCTGGGTGTAGAACTCACAATCTCTGGATGTGAGTTAGGAGCACAGGCTCCTAACACATAGACTCCTAACACATAGAGCTACAGCTGCTTCTACTTAGGTCCATCTCACCACCCTTTCATATCATACTTGACTGAGCTGCCTATGCTCATTAGCTATCATATCAGGATGAACTCAAATAAGTTTAAGCAAAGGAATGCCTAAAGATTTGGAAGGTTTTCAAGTAGAAAACAAATATCAAATATGTATTAAAGAATTGCAGCACAAATGACGCTGATCGGTAAGGGCAAAAAACACCACTTTTCCGGGTATGACGCCTAAACGGAACAGATTACTTACAGTCATATATCCTTTAGTACAGTGCTTAGAATGAAGATTAGCGTGTAAGAAAAATGGAGTTCCACCTCACATGTATTCAACCACACTTGGGAATATGGGTTTGGGGCTCAGTGAAAGCAGCGCTTTTAACCATTGAGCTACCACTCTTTTGTCTCAGCCTACTATGAGATTATAGCTAAACTCCTTTTCCCTTAGCACTTCACTAAGATATGATATGACAAGGGAGCCAGAGACATTGGAGCAAAAGGTGCTGCAGCTCAGTGAGTAAAGGCACTCTACCAATCTTCCGTGCTTTGAGGGTTCAAATCCCAGCCTGTATTTTACTTGTGGCATATCTACCTTCCAGGTGCACCTTGATGATGCTTTCCACTTCTTATAGGAGTTGAATATAACATTACTGTACAACTTTGCTGTGTAGCAGAAAAATAAACTTTTCCCACTTCCATGCTAAGAATTTGAGTTCAACTCATCTTATATTTCTCCTTTTAAACATGGCATACTTTGTTAGTTTTTATCATGGTAAAGTATACATTTCTGAAATCGTGAAGAAACAATAATATACAACTGCAGTGTTTTTTCTCCTAGCAGAATTAACTGCCTATAAGAAGCGGTATAAGCAAATCAAAACTGCTATATGCACAAGAAAGCATTTCTAGCTCAGCACGGTAATGCTCCTGTTCCGAGCTCTGACCTCTGAAACTCCCCTGTTCGACTCCCACCTTTGCTCATTTTAATAAGGTCCTAGTTTTTTCCTATTAGCTCTTATAACAGGGTCTACATGGTGGACTTTGCCATTTGTAAGGTGTACATTTCCCTTTCCAGGCAAACCTATTTTCAACTTACCATGGCTCAGACATCCTAAGCAGTGATGAGAGGAAACCTTTCCTCTGACAGCAAGATGACATTTGTGGATCGCCTGGTTAATGTACTCTATTACGCCTTGTCCATCTTCTCAAGCACCCTGGTTCAAATCCCATCCTCACCTTCACTTTTGTTTCCTTGCATCCTAACAGTTCTCAGAAGTGGTGGAATTTGCTGTTTCTCCTCAGCATTCTGCAGCCACAGGTGCATGAGATACTTTCATTTGCTCCTAACTACAAACCATTCTAGTAGGAATGTGTTTCTTTTGATGCAATATAGGCATTGGCCAACAGCTATGAGTTAAATCAAACTTCAGAGGGCTTGGACAGGTGTTGAAGAATGATCCAGTTAGTGGGGGATGTTTTTGGTGAGAGGAGGGTGTTCAGCATGAGAGAGAACAGGTTGCATTAAATATTAGACAATGGCTGCACATAATAAAAGCTGAAGCAAAATATTGATATGTAAAGGCAAGGCTAAAGAGTTACCAGGTGTCCTGGCTGAGAAATGAATATAAACTATTTGCTAACCTTACTCAAGACTTGAACCCCCTGATGTATGGAAGATGAAAAAACAATGCCTTAAGTCATAGAGCTATAGAGGTAACTTTGTTTAGAACATAGAGCTTCGTATCAAAGCTTAGAGATGTGAAGGAAGTGACTACAACGTCACTACAGCTGTATATGGCAAAACGACATCCAATGCACATCCAATTAGATTTGAATTCTAATGGTTCCTATGAAGTCAGCCGCTAATTAGGCGTGCTTAGTATATAGAAAGCTTTGGCACAGCCATTTTTCCTATGTAAGACCCCCTCATGTGAGTTGGTGTTTGTGGTGTTCCGTTTCCTCAATGATGAAACTTTGTGCTATGACTTGCCTGTTCTCCTTTATACTCCCTTCTGCCTTTGACACTCCTCCCCACCCCCCATTATCTGTATTTCTTTAGTTTATGGATTTTTCTGGGTGTTAGTGTGAGGGATTGTTGAGGACTTAGGTTTTGTGTTAAGTGTGGAGGGGAATCAATTGTTAGGGAAAAGAAGGGGCCAGGCCAGGTTACACACAGATGCCCACACCCACCAATCTCCCTGCTTTCATAATGTCATGGTCTGCCCCACCTCCATTTTCCATATCTGCAACTCTCCATGCAAGA
Source organism: Geotrypetes seraphini (assembly GCF_902459505.1). Classification (NCBI taxonomy): domain Eukaryota; kingdom Metazoa; phylum Chordata; class Amphibia; order Gymnophiona; family Dermophiidae; genus Geotrypetes; species Geotrypetes seraphini. The sequence continues at coordinate 105,722,542 of NC_047089.1, read as the reverse complement.
AATTCGATTTCCGTTTTGGAGCCATGTTGCAAGGTGAAGACATCTTTTCAGGCTACTTGTAGAACATGTTCAAACACACCCCCATAGGACAGCCAATGAGGTGTGATGGGCGTGGTTAGGAAGTGGGACAAGCAACCGCACCCGAACGGCGCCCAATAGGCATAGAGAAAGTTTTCCCGCCCTGCTGACGTCAGACGCTACATAGGCGTGCATGGGTATAAGAAGGTCCAGGTGAGCAGTGTTTCCTTTCTATTCTGTCCTATTGCTTATGCAGATGTTTGAGACTTTACTCTGTCTTAGTCTTTTACATTTTTTTTCCTATCTCTGCCTCCCATTTCTCTCTATTCCACAGAGCCATTAACAAGCTACATGTCATTCTTATATGTTGTTTTATCTTTTCTAGAAGCAGCTCAAATAGTAAGTCCAGGTGAGAATGATATTTTGTAAGCTACTTAGGTGTCCTTATGATAGAACTAAAGAAACCAACCAGCAAAAACTGACTTCTCTTTATGGGCTTTCATTGTGTGCTATTGTTTATAATAGTTATTTTATTTCTGATATCTCCTACTCTCCATTCCACAGGGCTGACAAAAATGACTGAGAAGACTGATAAAGACCATGCTGGTAGAAATTTTGCTGGTAGAAATATGGATATGTAAGTAAAATGGATGTGTTCATACATCTGAGAGGGTTTACTCATAGAGCTAAAGTTAATTCTTTGTAGAATCAAATTACAGGCAAGTTAAAATCAGGTGAGGAATGGTTCTGTGTACTAACTCATTGATAAGAATAGGTCTGGTGTGTTGGGGGGTGGGAAATACTGCCATTCAGTGGACATCCAATCAGTGTACATGGTTCAGGTGGAAAACTCCTAATGAGTGCCTAATGGCTGCCATTTTTAATTAGGAGTCTAAAGGTATGTTAGCACCTCTGTTACTTCTAGGTGTGTGTTCTGCCACAACTTCAGTGTTTAATTTTGGAGACATAGGTCTTTGTTAACAGTTTCTCTCTATTCTTCATTTCAGGTTAACTATGCTCATCACCTATGTGTTTGCCAGAGAGAGACCAGACGAGCAGCTCAGCACACCAGCTTGCACCTAGCCAAACAGTTGTAGGTGAGAATGATATATGGTAACCTTTATTTGCTTACTCTACTATTCTTCACTTGAGTCACTCTTCTGATGAGTGAAATAAATGTTCACAAAGCTAACATGTTTCACACTTCTATTGTTCTCTTCACACAGGTATCCTTGATGACTTTCAGGAACAATAGTAAATTGATAATGTTGGCCTCATAGAACACCATGGCATGCATTCCTGCTGTTATATGCACACAAACTTTTTGTTTTCAGTTAGTCTATTCCCTCACATGAGTTCTAAACAGTAGCAGTGGAGGATTACAGGTGATATTAGCCTACACCATCAGTGAGTTAAGGCTATTGCTTTAACAACTATACCACGGTGACATCTAAGCAGCTCAACATAAATGAGGTTAACACATTGCTTCAGGGAAGGGAGGATAGATATGGACCTTGGGGGTTGAACCCCCTGTTTGTGAACCTTGTGTAAACCAGCTTCTCCTCTTTTCTGTTTTCAGGTGTCTTGGACAGGCAACTGTAGTTGTTCCTGGAGTATTGTCAGATGGAGTTTTGTATTACTGAGAGCAGTGCAGCTGTGAGCATCTTTGTGGTTTCCACACCTGCTTAACCAAAATAGTGCAGCTCAAGAACCAGGAGGATAGATTGAGGTATCTGGCCTTTACTTCCATCACCTTTAGTGAAAGGAAGAAAAACCCACATGTCTCATTTGGATTCTCCTGGTGTGGAGCCAACTCTTACTAGCAGTAACCCTATTCCTCAACAACAAATCTACCACAGTGACTTATATTCTCTTCCTTATGTAGCCATTTACTTTGGAACAGGGACTGGCTTACTTTGCACATCATAGCTGAGATGTCGTCATCTACCTACAATTGCATATACCCTTGCATTCACTTGCTTCTTTCCTAGATTCTGCAATGATTTGACATCAGAGTGGCTAGCAGGTAATAGAATGAATGACAGACCCCAATAAAGATTGTCAAACTTTCTATATGTCACTTGTTGTTATATTCAAAAGGGCCCATTCAGCAGTCCCTCCTGAACCCCTATCTACCTTGGACTCTGTCCACTAAACTGATGATGCTACAAGGTTAAAACCACACAGGAAAGTTTAAACCATAAACAATTTTTTTATTAAAATATAAAACTTTTAAAAATTTAAACTTTTGTAATAACTATTTACATATAAAACATAACGCAGGGAAAGAGGGTGGGTGTCCCCCAAGAGCAGCTTGAGCTACCTCAGGTGAGAGGGGCGGAAGAGGTGCAGTCATTCAGAGGGTGTATGGCTGCTGGCACCATGCCCTCTTTCAGCTACCAGCCGCAAGAGAGCATGTTCCATCCTCTCCACACACCCTCTCAATACCTGCACCTCCTCCAAGAGGGCAGAGTACGGCTCTATCTCCCTGCCCGCCCCCTCCTGAGGCTGGTTGGGCTGCTCCTGGGGGGGAACAGCAAGGAAAGGGGGTGGGATGGGATCAGGAACAGGAAGGGCAGGAGAGTGAGGGGAAGGGCTTTGGGTGGGGGAAGGGGAAGGTCCAACAGGGGATGGTGGTGGGGGTCCTAGAGGTAGTGGTGGGGCAGGCGGTGGGGGTCCAGGGGGCAGTGGTGGGGCAGGCGGTGGAGGTCCAGGGGTCAGTGGTGGAGGTCCAGGGGGCAGTGGTGGGGCAGGCGGTGTGGGTGGTCCTGAGGGCTGCCAGGGAATAATCCCCCTCCTCCTCCTCCTCCTCCCCCTCTCCTTCTTCTTCCCTCTCCTCTTCCTTCTCCTCCTCCGCAGAGGACCAGGGTGGGGCTCCCTCCATTAGCTGCGGTGCCTCCTGAGGGGGTGCCTGCGCTGCTGCTTGACAAGAGAGAAATAGGATACAGTCAGATATGTCCACAACACTTTTGAACATGACATTCTTTACTACGTTATTTTCTTCAAATGCTAATAACAGGATGCAAAGCACCTACTCCACTGTAAACATCAAAATGTAGCGTAAGTAAGTGAGGCAAGTAGAACACCATAAAGCCATTGTGACATGATATCACAATAGCAGCTTTACTGCAGATTTTATGATTAAAAATTGTTTACAGCTACTCAAGCATTTTCATCTATTTATTCTGGTAGGCTGATCACAAAGAAACACTCGCTGGACTCATTACTCACCGGCTTCAGCGCGCAATTCCTCCATCACCCCCTCAAGGAAGGCCCGCTCCTGGCGCCTCAGCAGCTGCCCCCTTTTCCTGAGATCCTCAACCTGGATATTAGAGAGAGAGAGAAAGAACAGAGAGGGAGGGATATGATGAGTGCCATCTAGCACTGTGGCATAACATGTTTACTTAAGTATTGACCTCTATAAGCACATAAAAATGGAGTATGCTGCCCTCCAAGAGCCCCTATCCGCTTTGTTGCCTGCCTCCACCCCCTTCTGCCACATGTTTTACATGAATGTATTCATGTACTCCAGCATTTTCTCCTTTCTGTGCTGGAGGCATCGCTATCTCTCTACTGTACCTGGGACAGTGGGGGGGGGGGGGGGGGTTGAGGTGACATGGCCAGCATCACAAGGAGGAGTGTGGGATTGAACTCACAACCCCAGGGTGCTAAGGCTGTAGCCTATCAGCACTGCCCCACATTACAGCATGTCCTGGTGAGCTTACAATCATGCAGCAGGGGCAATAAAATAGTTTGGTCAGAAGGAGCAGCGTGGCTTGAAACCCCTGACGTCAGGGTACTGACGCTGTCACTTTAAACGTCATGCCACTATCTCCCTAGACCAGCAGATTGATACAGGAAAGTTGTAGGTATTTGAAATGACATAGCAGCACTTTAATATATTTGTTTTCCTTTGGCAAAGTTGATTTCAAGATGTTTCTATTACAAATGCAATGCTCGTGACCCAAAAATTAGTTGTGTGCATGTTGTGAATGGAATAGATGCCTTGTAGGAGCTGAATATGTCATTTGAAATCCTACTACTGCTCCTTTGGGATGTGCTTTAATTTCAGTATTCAATGTAAAAGATTTATTATGCACAATTGTAGTTTTTAAAAGGAATCAAGATTTACCCACAATAACATGACCAATTTGATTGAGACAGGTTTCCATCATCATTACTTTTTACATGATTATTTGTGAGGGCATGACTTGGAATACTTACTTCCCTGGGACATGAGGCTCTTCTGTTATACCGCCGGGTCAGGCGGGTCCAGGAGTTCCTGAACTGCAGGTATGACCTGCGATGGCCTGCCACTCTAAAATAGTGGTGCTCATGCACCAAGAAGAGCCTGGCCAGCAGCCTGGAGTCTTCAGTGCTAAAATTTGGCTGTCTCCCGGCAGCCATTTTATTAGAAATAACTGCGTATGAAGACCGGGTGATTCTATGATGTCACAACGCAAAAAAAGCGATGACGTTTTTGTGCCGCTTGGGCGTGCTTGCAGCGGCCGCTCCGCGCTACATCAACACTGTTGATTACATCCTAAACCACGCCGATATCGCTGTTATACAAAAAAGTATAGCAGAACGCTTAGAAGCTTACCATGTAAACCTAATGAAACTTCACCTCCCCCAAACACAATGACAAGTTATAAATGAAATAAATGAAGATTGGGAAGTAATAGGCATAATCTCAGGAGGTTCACATATTTTAGCTTAGCTATGCATGTTTGGGTGGGTGGAAAAAAAAAAATAATATTATGTCTTTGGTAACCTTAGTCAGGACTTGAACCCCTGACCTTTGGAAGATACATGCAGTGCTTTTAAGCACTGAGCTTTGTTGGGGATTTGGGAATGGGAGTCTCCAGAAATGACTTTAGGTACAAGCTTAGAAGCTTACCATGTAAACCTAATGAAATTTCACCTCCCCCCATGTATTTAGGTTCGCACTATCTACATTTGAACAAACACAATGACAAGTTATAAATTAAATAAATGAAGATTGGGAAGTAATAGGCATAATCTCAGGAGGTTCACATATTTTAGCTTAGCTATGCATGTTTGGGTGGGTGGAAAAAAAATAATATTATGTCTTTAGTAACCTTAGTCAGGACTTGAACCCCTGACCTTTGGAAGATACATACAGTGTTTTTAAGCACTGAGCTATGTTGGGGATTTGGGAATGGGAGTCTCCAGAAATGGCTTTATGTACAAGCTTTGACAAGGGTCAATTATTGCAAGTATCTACAGGTGTATTTGATCTGAGAACACCCAATGAACGTCCAAAACGATTTCAAAATTCTAACGGCTTCTATGACGTCAGACGCTACTTTATGGTTAGGGTTAGGGCTAGAGTTAAGTAGCTCAGTAGCTCAGTGAGTAAACGCGCTGTACCAATCATCCATAGGTTGTGAATTCAACTCCCAGCTTGTCTTTTACTTGATTATAACATGAGGGGTTTATGCTGCAGGAGTGTGTTGTTGGGGTGTTGCAGGGGTGTCTAGGATGACAGAGAACAGTCACTTGCGTTTTCAACAACGCATTTGAATTTCTTAAGATGGAACCTTAGTGAGCCGGGGGAGGAAGGTCACTGCAGCCTTGCGCCTCAGATGAAAAGGTTCATTTTTTAGGGACCGTGTAAGCTGATCTGGGACAGTCTTCAGCGACTCGGAGTCCTCCTCCTGGCTGGGCAGAAGGAGGAGGCTTTGGCGGTGGTGGTTTTGGTGGTGAGTGAGGGCGGGAGGGGGGAGTCGCCTGGCTGCTGCATCTGCACTCCTGCTGGCCACAGACCTACTGATCACAGAGCAGAGATCACAGAAGCACGCAGGTATGTGCGCATGCGCAGCTAGGGTTTTATATATATACACGTATCGCATCTAATTTTCATCACAAACACATTAGCGAGACTATACACAATACATTACAAAGTTGAGCTTGGGTTTGATAAAATAAACAGCATAATTTTGACTCTGTATTACATTTATTGAACCATACTTAAGAATATGGGTGTTGCATCCGTGACAACGGTGCTTTACACCATTGAGCTACCAGTCTTTTGCCTCAACTGACTGTGATATGATAGCTAAGTAGAGTATACTTTAGCACATCACTAAGGTATGCTATGACAGGGGAACCAGAGACACAGGTGTAAAAGGTGGTGTAGGTCAGTGAGTAAAAGCACTATATCAATCATCTGTAGGTTGTGAGTTCAACTCCCGGCTTGCCTTTTACTTGTGGCATATCTACCTTCCAGGTGCACCTTGATGATGTCACAATGAGGTCAGCATTGTGCTGCTGGCTACTTCCTCTTCCTGTGAACTAGAAGCCACATTCAGGTCTGATCTGTGTTTTGATTCTGTTTCTAAGTTGGGCCAGTGTAAGTTATGAGATTTACCTTTGTTCTGAAGAATGAGCTGATTGTAGGAATGTTTTAAGACCAGGAGAGTGTTCTTTCAAGCAAGATATCACTTCTAAACTATCCTCTCTGAAATAATGTCTCTGGGAAATCCAGAGAAAGCTTATTGGATGACTTAGGGTGCCTTTCCTGCCAGTCTTTGTGGAACTTAAATGAAGTTTATAAGAAGTCTATATGGTGTTCAAAGTCCTATCCTTTCCACTTCTAATAGGAGGTGAGTATGACATTCCTGTACAGCTTTCTGTGTAGCATACATCTACCGGTTCCCACCTTCCATACTGATAATGTAAGTTCAACACCCACGCGGTACGTTTCATCTTCTAGTTCTCCTTTGAAACATAACATATTTTTTTTCCTTGTATTAATGGTAAACTGTACAATTCTGATATCCTAGAGGAAAAAGATACAACACAGCAGTGTTCTCTGTCTGCCATTCCCTACCTCACTGATATTGCCAGATCAACTAATATATAGTTTACAAAATGGTATACTGTGTTTTGGTTATCCTTTTCATCATCCTATACTTACAATGCTGAATGACTGATAATAAATCAGTAAAGAGTATAAAAAAGTATAATCTAAAAAAACAAACATCGTACCGACGTCTATCGGGCGTCTAGGAAGGGTCCATTGCAGACGTCTCAATGACGTTTCAGAAACCTTCGTCTATTCTGCGCCACGCGGTTGTAGAGACGTCTACCGCACGCCTAAGCACCGTTTGATTGACACTTCCGTTTTCCGGACGTCTAAAGCACGCCTAAGTTAGACGTAATATAGAGAATTTACCCCTAAAGGTAGAAAAAATGATTTTATTTTCAATTTAGTGATCAAAATGTGTCTGTTTTGAGAATTTATATCTGCTGTCTATATTTTGCACTATGGCCCCCTTTTACTAAACCGCAATAGCGGTTTTTAGCGCAGGGAGCCTATGAGCATCAAAAGCAGTGCAGGGCATTCAGTGCAACTCCCTGCGCTAAAAAACGCTATCGAGGTTTAGTAAAAAGGGAGGGGTTATATTTGTCTATTTTTTGTATAGTTGTTACTGAGGTGACATTGCATAAAATCAGCTGCCTTGACCTCTTTGAAAACCCGCGGAATATAAATGATAATTAACATTTTCTCTGCGTACAGTGTGCTTTGTGTTTTTTTTTAAATTTTATTGTTGTAGATCATTTTGATTTGGTCATTTTAAAAGTAGCTCACAAGCCCAAAAAGTGTGAGCACCCCTGCTCTAGATATATTTATTATTCCAAGGACATTGCTTGAGTATTCCGTACCTCCTCGTATTTGTCCAGTTCCCTGGTCTGACCATTATCTGATCCTGACTGTTTAAACTTAATATTATTCCTGAATTATTCTCCCCTAAGACTATTTCCGTAAGAGATCTTAGTAAACTTAACATCTCTGCAATCTCTTCATCCTTTCAACTTCAAAAAGACGATCTTATCAATGACTCCAAGGAGGAACTAAGTTCCAAATGGGAAAAAGCAACCAAATTGCCTAAAAACATATCTGTTCCTAAAGTACTGAGGCAACTAACCTCATCACACAATAACTGATCCCTAGTTAATCACTAGTTTCTAACTTTGCTAATACCACTCAACTTGTAGCATCTTTCTATCAATGTTAACCAGCAGAACATTGCTAAATCCATTCAAACTGTAACATCTTCTAATTATTGTAAACCGCATAGAACTTCACGGTCCTGCAGTATATAAACTGTTATATTATTATTATTAATTAAGCACACAATTTCAGCAAAGAAAATCCAAAACCCCTGGTATACCCCTGAATTAGGCCTAATAAAAAAACAAGTGCATTCACTGGAACGAAAATGACGTCAAAATAAAACACCAGCTAATTAATTCAAATATTTAGAGCAGGCAACATTCTTTAAAAAGAAAGTCATTATGGCTAAAAGAAACTATTATCTAGAACAGACGTGTCAAACTCTGGCCCATAAAATTTGGCCCGCCAGACGATTAAAAATTTTCAATTAAGCTGGCCCACCGGAAGGCATCAGCTATAGGCTTAGGTAGAACAAAGATCTTTACTCCTTAAGCTAGCCCACTAGAAGGCATCATGTGTAGATTAACACGCCTCAAGGCTTGTGGCCGTCACACTTTGTGACGCTGTGCTCCCAATGCTCTCTACTGCCACTGCTTCACGAGCGCCTTCCTCTACCTTCACCATCGCCGTCACCACACGTGGTCGCCTGCACCCTCCCAACTGCCGTCGCCGTTCGGGTCCCGCCTAGTCCTCCCGGCTGCCTGCACTCTCCCAGCTGCCTGCCTGAAAATTTTAAAAGAAAAGCTTTCGAACAGGTGAGTTCCAAAACCTACTAAGTAGATTTTTTTTTTCAAAAATGAGGTCCTACTGGAAAAAGACTGCCTTCACAGATAGCCACAACATGTGTGAAATTTGCACCAAAAGCATTTATTCATAAGGTATATGATATTTAGTGAAAACCTTCTCTTACATTGGCTAGAATTCTTGAAAATAAAAGCTTGCCATTTATCCCAAAAATAGTCTCTCATATGTAACAGGTTTGGGATCTAAGCTCTTCAGTTGTTTGGATACACTTAGGGGGGAAGTTATCAACAAGACACTGTGCTAAAATAACCCAACTCAATAGGAGCCCCCATTAGGAATTTCTCTCCTTAATGCTGATTACATGATTGCTTCTACTGACATGGCTACATGTTTAGAGCACTACTAAATAATGTTAACTATGGATCAAGAGGTCCTTCAAGCTTGTCAGGCCCCAAAATTTCAGCCAGCCTGAATTTTTTCTCATGGGAATATACAATGTGACATATATTCAAATGGAAAAGGCATATTGCTATACTGGGACAGACCGAAGGTCCATCAAGCCCAGGATCCTGTTTCCAACAATGGCCAACCCAGCTGCCTCATCCTCCTCAAATGGCATGCTCAACCTCATATACTTCGACTAAGACTAAGGGGTGCTTTTATTAAGGTGCGCATTTAGAGTGCGCTAAATTGGTTAGTGTACCTTAATAAAAGGACCCCTAAGTATCTTAATATAAAATTTGGCCTGCGACTTAGCCTATGTTTTAAATTTCAGCCCCTTATGTGATTGACACCCCTGATCTAGAGCAAATGAAGAACGCAAGTAATTCATCCACTCTTTTTATGATTTTGAAATCTCTAACAGAATTCAAACAAAAATTAACCCCTGATAGAGACTTTCTGCCCTCAGCTCAAGAGTTAGCAGACTTTTCCACACAAAAATTTGCCAAAATTCATCACCAAATTTCTAACGAACCCAGGTGCAAAGATGAGTTGCAAGAAACAAATAGCTACATACCTCTTGCTAAATGTGCCAATTTCTCCATTCCATCTATTAGCGAACTTGAACATCTCTTAATGAGTCTTAACATCAAAGGTAACAGTGCTGAGACAATTCCCCCTTCTATTCTGAAGCGCTTCTACTCTTTCTTCGGTCCAGTTATCCACACAATTATCTCACATAGTCTTACATCTGGATCGTTACCAATGATGTGGAAGGAATCACATATTCACCCCATTCCAAAAGAACCAAAACACAACCACAGCGACTGCACAAATTATAGACCCATAGCGAACATTCCTTTCCTTGCCAAACAAACAGAAAAGGTTGTGTTCAAACAAATCTCTGAGTTTGTCGAAACAACTAGAGTTTTCCACCCTAACCAGACAGGTTTCCGCCAAAATCATTCTATTGAATACTTTTTGATTGGCATGACTTCCATCACCAATCCATTATCCCTATCTCATTGGATTTGTCAGCTGCATTTGACATGATTTATCATCATCTTTTATTAAAAAGGCTTGAATCAATTTGCATAAGCGACTCAGTTTTGGCATGGCTTAAATCATTTTTTGGAAAGAACATCTAAGGTTATATATTTAATAATTCCATTTCAAAAATTTCTAGTAACAATTATGGAATCCCCCAAGGCTCAATTCTATCCCCTCTCTTATTTAACATCTTTACAGCCCCTCTTTTAACCTTATGCCAATCCATAGGGTTTCCATTTTTGCTTATGCTGACGATTTTCAAATCGTACACCCAGTAAACTGAGATTCAGATGAGGAGATATAACATCAACCAAAAACTGTCTAAAATAAAACAATTGCTTCAAGATAACATGTTATCTTTAAATCTAGAAAAAACTAAAATCATTTTTTTCCCATGGAGAAAGGGACTCAAGAATTCACCACCAATTTGCATTAATAACTTTCCAATTCAGTCCGTCAATAAAATAAGAATTCTTGGAGTCATCATAGATAATAAACTAAGGGCTCCTTTTATCAAGGTGCGATAGGCGGTTAATGTGCGGAATACCACGCGTTCAACCACCTGCCATGCTAGTTGCTAACGCCTTCATTGACAAGGCATTAGTTTTTTGGCTTGCCATGGGGGTTAGCGCATGATGAAATGTCCGACGCGCTAACCCCCGTAGCACACCTTGATAAAAGGTGCCCTAAATTATCATGATCAAATAAATTATGTCATTAAAAGTTGTTTCCACAGGCTGCGTATGATTCGATCTTTAGATAACTTTTGGGATGCTCCCTCACTAAACATTTTAATTCATTCATTGATCATTTCAAAACTGGATTATTGTAATTCACTGTATAAAGGAATCACATAAAAAGAAACAAGAAGACTACAACTGATACAAAATACTTCAATAAGAACGCACATTGACTTCCTATCAACCACCGAATAACCTATAAACAGGCGCTCATTACATTTAAAGTTCTATAAGTCAACACACCATTATTCCTAAATCGAGTTATCATTCCTTATTCTCCTTTCCGCTCTTTTTGATCTGAGGATAAAAACCTACTTACTGTTCCATCCCTACGAACTATAAATACCAGACATACCATACTTTTCCCTGTTAGTGCCCCCCAAACATGGAACTTATTACCCGCTCAGATAAGTAAAGAAAAAACCTTGAGAAATTTAAATCAAAACTTAAAAGTTTCCTATATAGAGATGCTCTTAATTGATTAGCGAGTCCCTTAAACTGAGTTAACATTCTTAATTGAAGTAGGCAAGCACTGATCTAATATATTACCCCTATTCTATCCTTATTTGTTCTCTTTCCTATATTAAATTGTAGTTCTTCCCTGATTTCCCCTTGAAGTGCACATCTGTCTATCCCTATATTGTATGTCCCCCTTTTTTGAAAATTATTTATTGTTCATCGCTTTCTTATCTTTAAAAAAAGCGATTTTATCAAATATGAAATAAACTTGAAACTTGGAATAAGGATTTATGTCTGCCTGATGTAAATGCTCATGCCCAATTAATGGCAGTTAGAGGCAGTCAGAGTGGAAGAGTGGTCTAGTGGTGGGGTAAAGAAGTAGTGTAGTGGTTAAAATCAGTGCCATAGCACCCTGAGCTTGTGGGCTTGACCCCAATGTTGATCCTTGTGACCCTGGGTAAGTCACACAATTATTATTATTATTATTAGGATTTTTTTATATACCGCCTATCAAGGTTATCTAAGCGGTTTTTACAATCAGGTACTCAAGCATTTTCCCTATCTGTCCTGGTGGGCTCACAATCTATCTAACGTACCTGGGGCTATGGAGGATTAAGTGACTTGCCCAGGGTCACAAGGAGCAGCGTGGGGTTTGAACCCACAACCCCAGGATGCTGAGGCTGTAGATCCAACCACTGTGCCACACACTCCTCTGTTGCCTCACATATTATAGATAGATTGTGAGCCCATTAGGACAGATAGGGAAAAATACTTAGAGGGTATAGCGTGGCCGTTCCTTAGGGCATAGCAGGGACCAACACACGACCACAAAATAGCTCCGGCGTGCTTCCTCAAACGGGAGGAAGTCCTGTGCTAGTTAGCTTACACTGTGCACCCTGAACAGAATGGCCTCACACAGGTAAGTTCCAAAAGGATAAACTTAAATTTATTTGTTATCCAGTCAGGACCAAAAAAAATGCAAGCAAAAAAACACAAAACAAACAAAAGTGCAAGAACAACAGTAACATGAATTGACAGTTCAATAATTCTGAGCTCATCAGCCTGGTCTGATTAGAACTCAAAACAATTCACCTTATGTCCCAGGTAAGTCTTATTTCCTTATAGTAATACTGCAACAAAACTTAATTCAGTCTCTTGCAGTCCTCAATGGAAACAAAAAAAAACTTATCACGTTGCAGTGATGGAGATCTTTCCTTCCTGGAATCACTATGGGTTAAGCTACAAGGAGGAACTGGGGCAGACATTAAATTGGGTCTGTACTACCGCCCACCTGGACAACCGGAATAAATCGACCAGTACATGGAGGCTGAACTGAGGCAGGTATGCAGAAGCGGAAATGTGGTGGTGATGGGGGACTTCAACTATCCTGGGATAGACTGGAGTATTGGACACTCAAACTGCGCAAGGAAGACCAAATTCCTAGAGGTCACGAGGGACTGTTTCATGGAGCAACTGTTCACGGAACCAACACGGGGCGATGCCACTCTTGACCTAATCTTCAACGGACTAGGGGGACAAGCAAAGGAGGTGGCGGTATTAGCCCCGCTAGGTAACAGCGATCACAACACGATCCAGTGCAGGCTAGAAATTGGACCATCAAAGGGGAAAAGAACCACAACGACGGCACTCAACTTCAAAAAAGGAAATTATGATGCCATGAGGGAAATGGTGAGAAAGAAACTCAAAGGCAACATAGGAAAGATGGAATCCGTAGAAAAAGCCTGGACCTTACTCAAGGGGTCTGTGCACGAAGCACAAAACCTGTACATCCCCAAGTTCAGGAAAGGGTGCAAAAAAAATAGAACAAAAAACCCAGAGTGGATAACAAATGCAGTGAAGAAGGCGATAAGCGACAAAAAAGCATCATTCAGAAAATGGAAAAAAGACCAATCAGAGGAGAACCAAAAAGTGCACAAAGAACACCAGAAGGAGTGTCACCGACTGGTTAGAAAAGCAAAAAGGGAATACGAAGAGAGACTGGCAGAGGAAGCAACAAACTTCAAGTCTTTCTTCAGATACGTCAAGGGAAAGCAACCGGCAAGAGAAGAGGTGGGACCATTGGATGATGGAGATAGAAAGGGAGTAGTAAAAGAAGAGAAAGAGATAGCTGACAAGTTAAATGAGTTCTTCACGTCAGTCTTCACGAGGGAGAATACAACCAACATCCCGGAACCCGAGGAAATCGTAATAGGAGACCAAAATGAAAAGCTGGTCAATTTAAAGGTAAGCCAAGAGGATGTACTCAAGCAGATAGACAGACTAAAAAGCGACAAATCGCCAGGTCCGGACGGCATTCACCCAAGGGTACTCAAGGAACTAAAAAAACGAAATAGCGGAGCCACTCCGACAAATATGCAACCTATCCCTAAAAACCGGAGAGATACCGGAGGACTGGAAAATAGCAAATGTCACGCCCATCTTCAAGAAGGGCTCAAGGGGCGACCCAGGAAACTACAGGCCGGTGAGCCTGACCTCAGTCCCGGGAAAGATGATGGAGGCACTGATTAAGTCTGTGAATATATCGAAAACAATGTGCAGCTAAAACCGAGTCAGCATGGCTTCTGCAAGGGTAGGTCTTGCCTCACAAACTTATTGTACTTCTTTGAGGGGGTGAACAGCCAGGTGGATAAAGGGGAATCTATAGATATCATTTACCTCGACTTCCAAAAAGCCTTCGACAAGGTACCACACGAGAGACTGCTCAAAAAGATATGGAACCACGGGATGCAAGGGGAGGTCCACCGATGGATCAAAAACTGGCTGGCAAACAGGAAACAGAGGGTTGGCGTAAAGGGCCACTACTCGGACTGGAAAGGGGTCACGAGCGGAGTTCCACAGGGGTCGGTGCTAGGACCACTCCTGTTCAATATCTACATAAACGACCTAGAAGCGGGAACCAAGTGTGAGGTCATAAAATTTGCAGATGACACCAAACTATACAGCAGGGCTCAAACGAGGGAAGACTGCGAAGATCTCCAAAAGGATCTAACGCAGCTGGAAAAGTGGGCCGAAAAATGGCAAATGAGCTTCAACGTAGGGAAATGTAAGGTCATGCACGTGGGGAAAAAGAACCCGATGTTCACTTACAAAATGGGGGGAACACCACTAGGTGTCAGTAACCTGGAGAGAGACCTGGGAGTGATGGTAGACGCAACACTGAAGGCATCGGCGCAGTGCGCCACGGCCTCAAGGAAAGCTAACAGAATGTTGGGTATCATTAAGAAGGGTATCATGACCAGGACGAGGGAAGTCATCATGCCGCTGTATCGTGCAATGGTGCGGCCGCATCTGGAGTACTGTGTCCAGTACTGGTCGCCGCACCTCAAGAAGGACATGGCGATACTAGAGGGAGTACAGAGAAGAGCGACTAAACTGATAAAGGGAATGGAAAAGATTAAAACAGCTAGGACTTTTCTCCCTGGAAAAGCGGAGACTTAGAGGAGACATGATAGAAACCTTCAAGATCCTGAAAGGCATAGAAAAAGTAGACAGGGACAGATTTTTCAAATTAAGGGGCACCACAAGTACAAGGGGGCACTCGGAGAAACTGAAAGGGGACAGGTTTAGAACAAACGCTAGGAAGTTCTTCTTCACTCAGAGGGTGGTGGATACATGGAACGCGCTTCCAGAGGCTGTGGTAGACAGGAACACATTAAATGGTTTCAAAGAAAGTTTGGATAGATTCCTGGAAGAAAAAGGGATTGAAGGGTACAGATAGATATATACCACTGCTCAGGCAATGGGCTTGATGGGCCACCGCGGGAGCGGACCGCTGAGCAGGATGGACCTCTGGTCTGCCTCAGCGGAGGCAATTTCTTATGTTCTTATGTTCTTCTCAGAGTTTCATAGTAGAAGGCTTGCCAAAAATGGCTCCTTATCAGGACAAGGAGCAAAATTAACCCTCAAATCCCTCCACACAGATCCTGCCCCAGCCTTCAGGGTTTTCCCACTAGGAAGCTTAACCCCTCCTGCCCCAGTGAAACCCCCACCCCCACCCGTGACACGATCGGGGATGGAGGGAGCCCAACCCTTCCTGCCCCGGCAACCACCCCACCCCACCAAATCAATCTGGGCAGGAGGGAGCCCAAACCCTCATGACCAGTTGACCCGCCTACCCCCTACCTCCCACTAAGATAGGAGTAAGAGGGATCTCACCCCCCCACAAACTTCCGATTGGCCCCTGAACCCCCCAACTGCCAACCCTGTGACAACCCTGCTGACCCCATGACACCCCACCCCCACCCCCGAGACCCCTCTTTACATTAAAAAAGTTGGATGGACGGACAGGTCCCAAGCCTATCCATCCGGCAGGCCTGCCATCCTTAGGCCTTAGGCGTCTGGGCCAACCGGAATTGGTCCAGTTGCCTTAGGCCCCTGCTGTGCACAGGGCCTTAGGCACATGGGCCTAAACCAGCCCATGTGCCTAAGGCCCCGCTCAAAATTTAGCCCTCATGGTCCAGAGGTGCAGCAGGCAGAAGCAAGCTTTCCACACTCCTGCCTGCTGCTAACCCGGTGGGTGTTGGCAGCCGTAGGATGCGTTTTCTTCTGCTGCTCAGTGGCAACGAGCATAAACACAATTTGGTGCTCCTGCTAGGTGCTAATCAGCTTTTTGACTGGCTCCCACAAATTCTCACGAATTGCTAGAATTTGCAGAAGCCAGTCAAAAAAGCTGCTCAGCACCAAGAAGGAGCACAAAAGCGCGCTCGTGCTCATTGCTACTGAGCGGCAGAAGAAAACTCATCCTGTAGCTGCCGCCACCCACCAGGTTTGCAGCGAAGTAGGAGGGAAGGGCAGGAAGGGGGCTGGGTGCAATTCCTGACAGGGTGAGGGGAGGGAAGGAGGATGGGCACAGAACCTGACAGGAAGGGTAGTGAGGGAAGGGGGCTGGGTATAGAGCCGGAAAGGGGCTGGGTGCAGAGTCTCACAGAGGGGGAAGAGAGGGGGTTGGGTGCAGATTCTGACAGCAGGGAGGGAAGGGGGCTGGATGCAGTGTCTGATAGGGAGGGAGGGAGGGAAGGGGTTGGGTACTGATCCTGGAATGGAGGGGCTGGGTGCAGGGGGTAGGGAGTTGGGAGGGCAGGGAGGACAGATGCTCAGGGGGTTGGGAAGACAGATATAGCAAATACTGGGAGAGGGTTTAGAAGGACAAATGTATGGGTGGGTGGGAAGTAGGAAAGAGGAAAAAAGAGATGCTGCACAGGTGAAGTAGTGGGAAGGGAGAGAAAGAAATCCTGCCTGTGGGGAAGAGAAAAGGAACAGAGAATTGTTGGACATAGGTGTGGGCATGAGAGGGAAAGAGAGATGATGTATATGGGGAAAGGAAGAAAGAGGAAGAATTGTTGGACATGATAGTGGTGGAGAGGAGGAAGGGAGGAATGTTACACTGGAAGGGAGGAGAGATGACCAAAAGAAGGGAGAGATGTCTGGCCACTGGAATGGGATGGAGAGAGAGAGATGCCAGACCACAGAATGGAAGGGAAGGAGAGGAGAGAGAGATACTAGACAGCAGAAAGGAGAGGAGAGAAATGTTAAACCTTGGGAAGAGGGAGGAAAGGAGAGAGAGATGCCAAACCATGGGAGAGGAGAGAGATTCCAGGCTATGGGAAGGAGAGGAGAAAGATGCCATACCATATGAGGGGGGAAAGGGAAAGACAGAGATGTCTGACCATGGGAGAGGTATGAGATTGTGCATAAGGATGGAGGGAAAGGGGAGACAGAGGGGTGAGATAGTGCATAGGGATGGGTGTGGCAGGGTAGAAATAAGATATGCTTCTTATGAATAGATGGGAGGAGGAGAGAAGAAAGAGGGAGGAGATGGTACACATGGAAAATTAGATTTTGAGGGGAAGGCATGGAAAAGTATATTTTGAGAAGAAAGCATGAAAAAGTAGATTTTGAGAAGAAAGCAGAAAAATGGAAGAATGTTTAATGTTAAAAGTTAATGGTAAAGATGGATGTATGGCAGAAAGTGAAGGAAAGAAAACCAGTAAATGGATAAGGTGGCCCTTGATATACAGTTAAGAGGACAGACAAAAGGAAGTGCAGTCAGAGATTGTGAAAGATGGTTTGAAAACCAAAATCACCATACAACAAAAGGTAGGGGAAATAACTGTTTTCAATTTAGTGATTGAATTGTGTCAGTTTTGAGAAATTATATCTGCTGTCTATATTTTGCACTGTTAAGGAAGAAATGCATTTATTTCTATTTTTCTGGAATTGTACTGCATGCAGAGTCTTGAATTTTAGGGTTTTATTTATCTATATTAGTACTTTTAGTTTGTGGTCCCCTATTTGCTTAGGGCTTATCTGTGTCCTGGTAGGAATGAATGTTGAGAAGCATATGTACAGTGTGCTTTGTGTAGTTTAATTTTGTGATTAACCATTATGTATTGTTTATAAGATTATACTTTGTGTATATATATGAAAAATGAATGGAAAAAATGGTATTACAATTAGTACTATTATGGAGGCGAGGTCTGGGGTGGAGATTGGGCAGGGTCTGGGGTGGAGCTTATGGGCCCCCCTCCCCCAAACAAAAAAATGTTCCGCTGCCTATGCTTTGAAATTTAGGCATACATGTTATATTGTAGAATTGGGATTAGGGCAGATCCAAAGATAACTCCTAATCATTGCCAATTAAGTACATGTTAACACCAATTGTTGATTGTTAGAACAAATTTAGACAATGACTGTGTGCAGATCTGTATGCTCAAATCTGAGGGCCAGATTCTCAAAACTAAAATCTGTTTTTAACGTGCTCGCTAAACCCGTTCCAGCCCATTTAGCGTGCATATATTTTAGAGGCTGATTATTAAAACGGCATTACTTGGTCTTTTCCAAGTTTTCTGGCAGTCTCTGATACTGCCATGCAAATATAATACAACGAGCTCATTACTATTAAAATGAGCATTCCAAGTTATAATTGTCAAGTGATTCTCTAGCCTCCTTATGCCACATTTGCAACTAAAATTTGCTGACAGGTCTGAGCTGTTGTTGCCTTACTTTCTGATCAGTGCCTGAGTGCTGATTTGCTCATGCACTGACAGGAAAGTAAGGCTTGACAGCTTAGAAACCCCTCCCACACAAATTAAAATTAAAATAACAAGCAAATCCCAAATCAAAGATCAGCAGGAGAGATGCCCACTCTTTCCTGCATTGTCGCACAATCACCCAACACTGCTAACTTCCCCCCCCCCTTAGTGCCTAGCAGCATCTATATCAGTGGTCTCAAACTCAAACCCTTTGCAGGACCACATTTTGGATTTGTAGGTACTTGGAGGGCCTCAGAGAAAATAGTTAATGTCTTATTAAAGAAATGACAATTTTGCATGAGGTAAAACTCTTTATAGTTTATAAATCTTTCCTTTTGGCTAAGTCTTAATAATAATATTGTAATTTATAGCTAAATAGACATGGTGCCTATGTCACACCGTCAATTGATGACAACTTACTATCATTGTTTCTTGAATTACGCTCGTTATTTTCAACACGTAAACATTCTCTTAATGTGTTTCACATTCGTAGCCATCAAAATCTTCCTGGAGTCATTTCTACAGGAGATAATATTGCAGATGCTGCACACTTTACCCCTTCCATAGATATGCATGCATTCTTTCACCAAAATGCCAAAGTCCTGGTGAAAATGTTAAAAATTCCTTTAAATCAAGTTACAACACTAGTTCAATCTTGCCCACGAATGCTCACAGCTGCATTCTGCTGCTGAGTATGGGGTAAAAACCAGGAGACTTACAGTAAATTAAGTGTGGCAAATAGATGTCACGCAATATCCCCCTTTCGGGAAATGGAAATATCTGCACGTTACTATTAACACCTATTCTCTGGGTAACATCACAAACAGGAGAAACAACAAATCAAGTCTTTAATCATATGTTACAATGCATTGCTGTTATGGGAAAGCCAAAAACTTTAAAAAACAGACTTCTTCCAATGCTTTTTCTGAGTTTTTCTTACAGTAGGATATCTAGCTGATTCACGGTTTGCCTTATGATTCTATAGGACAAGCCATTTTTAGCACAGCAAACTGTATATTATCTTCTTTATTAAAACAGAAACCAGTGAAATATGGAGTTCCTAATTTGAGACAGGTTCAAATGTCTTTGTTCACTATTTTGTTCACTATTAACCATTTGAACTATCTTTCAGAGTACTGTCTCCTAATCCTGTCTGGCATGCATCTGCTTCCTTCATAACCTGGAGAAGGGGTTATGCCGCTGTCTCAACTCCTACAGGTCCAGTTTGGGTACCGAGCAGACCCGTCCAGTCTGCAAGAACAGAAACTACAGAAGAAAATCGAGCTGCTCTTACAGAAGAAAAGCAAGCAGCTGCAGACACCAGTGCAAGAACCACAGAGGAAAATGTCGTGGCATCAATTCCTGCAGAACCCCATTTCTGAATTCGACTCCATCTTAAAGAAAAACAACAAACTCCCACACCACAGCAAGACTACTGGAAAAGAAAGTGTTATTCTAAGACTGATCCTGTGTCTTGGGCACACTTTAAAAGCTTCCATTCTCGGAACAGACAGCATTATTCTAAGACTGATCCTGTGACTTGAGGACATCTTAAAAGCTTGAGTAACCAAGCCATTCTCACCTTGGGAAAAAACTGATAATTTTCACATTAGCTGTGCAACTGTTGTGCTTTTTCTTTTTTTTAATTTAACAAACCTGTCCTATGGTTTAATACCTTTCTGCAAAAAATATATACCCACACCATGCAAACTATTTATAGTAGCACTGCAGAGGCCCATTATGATATTTTGTTAGCTGTTGTATTTTCTTTATTGTTGTCTCATGCATTGTTCTCAAAAAAGAACTATTTGTTTATCCTATATTTTTATGTAATGTAACACCTGTCGCAGGTAATAGGCCTGTCCCACAAGTGGCAGTGATTTACATTTTTGATTATTTGCTGACACATCACAAGTTCTCTTTACGAGTTACATTTAATTTGAGAACTTGGCCCTTGCACCACACTCTGAAAAGACAAAATCTGTCTTGTGTATATTCATTGCTTGTATCACCTTCACATGAGTTAATTGTACCTATTATGCATATATTTGGGCTTTTTAGGGTTTGCTCTGGGCATTTCTTCTCCATCTTAATGCATTTAATTCTAGGTTACTATGCCTGGCACTTCTGGGTATAGGGAAAGTAATCTTGAGGTTCTTTTATTTTTAGGGACATTTAGGGATTTTTTGATATGCATCACATATCTACTAGGGAACTTTAATTAATGCCAGACTCCTCCGACTGGCTTAGGAAGTTATAGGGACTCACACTTTGATTATGTGTCGTTATATTTGAAATGTGCATATAATAACAAAAACACTACTACTACTCATTAGATTTTGCAGCTTCCAGAGGCACTATATGGAAATGATTAAGTTAGCACCAAGGGGAATAAGAAAGATTTCCCCACTAACCAATTTTATGCCTGAAGCTGAAGTATCTTGTACTAGGTTTACATCATGGGGAAACATAGTCGGAAAATTACCTTGGAATGCCATGACCATTTATTCCCCCATGGTAGCAGATCACAAAAATCTGTCAAGTGCTAGGGTAAGAATTGTAGTTATGGAACTGTTCGCATTTTGTAAATATTTCATATATTACTGCTCCCCTTTTCCTGCCTGCAGGTTGGTTTTGGACCTGTGGCACATGGACATGGAATTATATTCCTGCTAATTTAACACACACTACCCAAAGCTGCTTAAGTAGATTGGTCCCAGCATTGGTACACAAACAGCAATTGATTAATCACAGGATTGCTAGAGCAAAACGCTCTGATAGCTATGCTTTAACTGATCAGTGCAATAGTAATGTTAACTTGCTTTCAAAAGCTGAAATTATCTCTTTGACAGTCTCTTTAGTTGGTGTACCTGGGTTAGCATTATTTCATCAAAAAATCTTATCACAATTAGCTTGTGCTTTAGCTAAGAACATCGATCATATCTTACACAGCACTTAGTTTTTTTAAATCAAGAACACGATAACTCACCACAGTGCTGGCCGGTGGATCCAGGTTATTCTGCAAAATCTCCTCTTTGAATTAGGTTTCTTGCTTGCCCTCTGTTGTTTTCTGCAATGCCTGTCTGCCTTGTTTAACTTGCCCATAAGTCCACTTTATGGTCGCTATCCAAATTCTCCCGAGCAGATTTGCCTCACCCCTTTAAGCCCTTAAAAATAGTTAAATAAGGGGAAATGTAGGGATGGAGATCTGATAAGTTCTGATCCAGGGCATCAGAACACAGGCAGGGTCAACACACAGGCGGTTCTGAACACAGGCCGGGTCAGCACATAGACCTAGGCCCTGTGTGCGGATCGAGGCCTGTGTGTGGATCCAGGCCTGGGTTTGGTTCTGAGGCCCTGTTTCTTATTTCCTCTCCCTCCTGCCACGTATACATTCTAAGCAAGGACAAGGGTTGCACCTTGAGCAGAAGGCTGGGGCATTCCCCCCTCCCTGACTCTTGCCACATATTAACCTGACATTCATTTACCCTTTTTCTCTTATCTTGTTTAAGCATCCCTTAAATGGGCAACAATCAGACTTTGCCTGAGCAAGGCTAATCAAGAGAGCTTAAGAAGCATGCATTATAACCTTTGGACTGTCACACGCCATAGTAAGATTTGACCATCTATTTACTATATCCTCATTATATATTATCAAGGAGTTTCTTTAACATCAACGATCTTCCAAAGTCTTCTGATACATTATGATTTACTTGAAAATGATATTGTTAATCCTTTCAAATATCACTTTTCATTTCTCTTCATAGTCTTATATTCTGGTTATGGGATATGACCTCAGTGGCTACTTCTGTACAGAATAAATCTGTTGAAAGTACAGAATTTCAGTGTAGCTAGCCTCCTCATTGGTCTTATCCCCCGTTTTAATACTGCAAGCACTTTAAAACTAAGTTATATATTAAGTTATTTATGACTACTAAAAGCACTTTACATGATAAAGAAATAGATTTGAGTGGTAGGCAGGGGGATCAGACCAATGAGGAGGCTAGCTACACTGAAATTCTGTACTTTCAACAGATTTATTCTGTACAGAAGTAGCCACTGAGGTCATATCCCATAACCAGAATATAAGACTGTATGAAGAGAAATGAAAAGTGATATTTGAAAGGATTAACAACATCATTTTCAAGTAAATCATAATATATCAGAAGACTTTGGAAGATCGTTGATGTTAAAGAAACTCCTTGATAATAAATAATGAGGATATAGTAAATAGATGAATTATTTAGTTCCTCATATAAATAAAGATATTTGCCAAATATTGGATAGTAAGATTTGAGACATATCAGAAATGTACACATTGGGAATCACTTTATTGTAACTGTTATTATGTATTCATATGTCACGTGAGATAGTAGCTTTGAGATGCACATGATATAGATAAACAATGGTTTAATCCTCACTGCAAATGCATTATGAAATTATAACCTTGTAGAGCATTAACTAAGTAATTAATGGAGATATGATTCTCAATAAAAAGAGGGAGAGACCATTCATTTGGAGCACCTCCTCTCGATTCTAAGCCTGAGTATATGTGCTTCCTTTGTGGCATTCCTACATTTATGTTACCTATTTCACTGCTAAGCTTTAATTGAAAGCTAATGGACTGTATTTTGGGCTGGCATCAGGAGGTATGCTCAACTGAAGGACTCTGGTACAGAGGACTGTATATGGTTTGCCAAGCATGCCCAGAGCTGATTATCGAGACTCGGTGAATGAAGTGAAAACTTTTGTTTTTGTTTGTATTGTTTTCATGCTACCAGGGAACCCTGGGTTGCACGATGATTCTGCGGCCAGTGGCCGAATAAAGCTTATGTTTTGTGCCAAGGCCATTCTGACAACTGTGTTTTTTTTTAAATCCTTAGAAGTAAGCTTGGTTAGACATTTGCCTAGGGGCAGGCAACTTGAAAGGATACCCTAATTCTAAAGGGACCATGCTAAGAGCAAACAATGTGTCACTACTGTCACCCCCTAGTCTCTAGCCGAGCGGTTTTCCAATGCTAGGCAGTGACACACTTCTAACACCTGGCGTGAGCCCCTTTAAAGTAGGGCTACCTTGCAAGCAGAATGTCCCTGGTTTAACTTGAGGTGTGCTTTATACAACAGTCCAAGAGACGGAATGGCTTAAATAGAAGCTGTAAACTTTATTCAGGCGACTGGCCTCACCAACACAAAATGATACTGGTTTCAGCGCTGGCATGAAGTTTGAACACAAGTTTTGAGTCTTCACAAACTCAAAAATATAATTCTTCTTGCTCTGGACTTTACCCAAGGGCCACATAGTCCCAGCATTTTCTCTTCACCAGAGCTTACTCTTTGAACAGGCATTCAGCCCTCACAGTGCCAAAGAGCTTTCAATTTTAAACAGGCTTGTTAAAGCAAGTTGTATGCCATAGTTCTTCAAGCTAGCATTACAGTTAACCAGCATGGTAAATAGAGCACTTCACCTAGTTAACCTCACCTAGTTCCTAAGGCACACAGGAATAATTGTGCTTCACAGTTTACTTAAGATATTCAATTAACAGTTACAAGCAGGCACGGAGGTTGTAATATGACACCAGAGTCTTTCAGATGTTTCTTCACTCCGGGTTTGAATAAGCAGAGCTACAGCTGAAGCAACATACATAACTGTTATGGTTTACAAAGGCACACTTTCAGGACCCAACTTCTGTCCTACAATTCACAGTTCCCAACAGGAGGTAGACACGGGAAGTGAAAAACCACCTTTTCCCAAGACTCACAGATTCTATGAAATCTCCATCCGTTCAGGCTGGATTTCAGAGGGAGTATCACTGACTTCTATTATCATAGGCTCAGGCAAACACGGATCTACAGGAAGGTTTCTAAGATGGTCCTCCTCCATGTCCCAGTCATTCACTGCCTGTGGTTCTGACTGCTTCTCAGTCAGCATAGATTCCCATAGAGCTCCTTCCTCCGTTCTGAGGCTCCTCCTCGTTCTGGCTTCCGTTCCTCTGCCTGCTTCCCCTGCCCTCCTAAGCTCATTACAGAGTCTCGGTTTAAGCTGAGGGAAGAAACCACTCCCCTTTAGCTGCAGGGGGGGGTAAGATTCCTTCCCTCTGCTTGAATTTCTCTCAAGGCACCCTGCTGTTCTGCCTTCTGTCCCACAGTATCAGGAAACCAGTAAGGCTAAACTTTACTGTCTGACTTGAGGACCTTCTCAGGGAAGTTACAGCTTTCTGGACCTACTTCCCTTTCTTCCTCCGAGTCCACAGGACAGTCAGCTGATTTACTCCCTCAAGCTCTGATTTGGTTCGCTCTTCTGCATCTGGGCTTGTAATTCCTACCAAATCTCTCTGTGACAAGACTCGGGGTTGCAGAATTGTCATACTACCCGATAGCTCAGGGTGCCCACATAGAGCATGGGTGTGATAAGATAAATACAAAAATATAAAAAGCACAAAAGATATAATAGATATAACACTAAATTGAACAGTACCAGTGAAGAAGACCAGCCCACTTGTCTGCTATTCTACAGCGGGAGTGTGTCAAACTAAGGAACTTCAGTGTGAGATAATTATTATAGTTAGTGGAAGAAGGATGTGCAACTAAAGAATTATTTAAGTGGAAGGTTTATTGTTTACATGTGCTAGCATTTGTTCTTGAAGAGTCTCTTAGATTATATGAGTACATTCCTAGACCTGAAGGAAGGATGGATCTCATAGAAATAGATTATAGCTATTGAGCTACTATCATAGACCTCCAGGCTTATCTGATCCCAATTCAGAAAAGGTGTTGAAATATGAAAAAAAAACCTTCCACAG
The DNA here is from genome assembly GCF_902459505.1 of Geotrypetes seraphini. Classification (NCBI taxonomy): domain Eukaryota; kingdom Metazoa; phylum Chordata; class Amphibia; order Gymnophiona; family Dermophiidae; genus Geotrypetes; species Geotrypetes seraphini. The sequence continues at coordinate 105,697,254 of NC_047089.1, read as the reverse complement.
TCCATGTCCATCATTAAATTTGGGTAAGGTTCTGATGAGTAGAAGGAATAGGTGAAAATCCATTGGTACCAAAAGGGAAGGAAGCAACATAATTTGGAAAAGAAGAGAAAAAACTCTTCAAGGAATTGGATCAGCAGGAGAAACATGACAAGTGGTAAATGCATAAGTATAGTGAGAAATACAGTTAAATCATTTACTGTATATTTTGTTATTGCCAACAAATAGTTCATTGTGCATTACATACAAAGAACTAGATTAAATACAAATTATTACTCCAGGTACCATTCATGGATCAACATCAGACACATGCATGGTTAAGGGAAGGTGAACTGAAACAAGGATAGTTGCAGCCCAGGACAATGGATTGCAATCAAGGAGCCTGATTCTATAAACGGTGCCTAGTGTAATGCTCCTCTCTTAAGGAAGAACTTGTCAGTTCTGCTTTGTATGGTTGTCAACCACATGGCACCATTTATAGAATCATGCCTAGTGCCTTTTTAAAACCTGGCACTTTGTCTGAGTTTTGAAAAGCTTCTAGCAATGAGCAATGTCGGGATGGCATCTGTGCATGCATGGATGCAATGTGGTGACATCACGCTGTGACATTTCCATTCCTAGGGATGAACCTGTCATGGTTAAGTCCTGTGCTATACCAGTCCCCAGAGGCAGGAAACCAGGGGAATGTAGAGCCTCAGAGGCTGCAGAAGTCAGGGCTGCCTATCCTGAAGGGAATAAGCTCGACTCTGACCCAGAACCCATTCTAGAGCCAGAACCTGTCAGGAGACCAAGCTCCCAGAGAAAGTTCAGACAGTTTCCAAACTGCTATACACCCATTGAAATGAGAGGAAGCCAGAGAGCAGACAAAGCAGCCTAGGGAATACATTTCTAGAACTGGAAACAGAAATAGTTAATGCAGACCTAGACGTAGTAGCAATATCCGAAACATGATTCACAGACTCTCATGGGTGGGATATAACTATACCAGGATACAACCTGCTTCGCCAAGACAGAGAGGGTAAGTTAGGAGGAGGGGTAGCACTTTATCCGCTACATAAAATCGGTAACTAAACAACAAAGAAAAAAGAAACCCCAATGATTCACTGATGAGGTCTCGTACCTCGTCAAGAAGAAAAGAGCATTTCTCTCATACAAACGCACGGGGGAAAAGAAGCAAACATTGAATACAAGTCTGCAGCTGTCAAAACAGCAGTCAGGGAGGCCAAACTTCGAATGGAAGAAACTCTAGCGAAGAACATTAAGAAAGGGGACAAATCCTTCTTCAGGTACATTAGCGACAGGAAAAAGAACGCAAAGGGGATAGTACGCCTCAGAACGCCAGACAGGAATTATGTGGAAACAGATTCTGATAAAGCCAAACTACTGAATGATTACTTCTGTTCTGTCTTTACCTGCGAGGCACCACAGCACGGGCCACGGCTTGAAACAAAGCAAAGCATGGAAGACCCATTTTAGAATTTTGAGTTCACACCAGCTGATGTTTACAGAGAACTGTCAAGACTCAAGGTGAACAAAGCCATGGGACCGGACAATTTGCACCCAAGAGTGCTCAGAGAGCTATGCGATGTTCTGGCGAAACCGTTTGCCATGCTCTTCAATCTCTCCCTAAGTATGGGACTGGAAAACAGCTAACGTCGTTCCTCTGCACAAAAAGGGTTGCAGAGCAGAGGCTGCGAATTACAGACCAGTGAGTCTCACACCAATAGTGTGTAAACTCATGGAAACTCTACTTAAACATAGAAACATAGAAACATAGAAATAGACGGCAGATAAGGGCCCACGGCCCATCTAGTCTGCCCACCTTAATGTCCCTCCCTTAATGCTCACCTTAATGCTCCCAGCGAAAGCAGCAAACCTCCCTCCAGTAGCGTCGACTTTCTCCTCCCTCTGCCGCGTCACTGATGACGTCATCAGTGACGTGGCAGAGGGAGGAGAAAGCTGCGAAGGAGGTTTCCTGCTCTCGCTGGGAGGGTTGGAAAGGTTCACGGGGGGGGGAGATAGGAGGGTCAGCGGGGATTCGGCTGGGAGGGGGGAGAAGCGGTCTGCCTCGGTGCTCCATTACCTTCTTCGGGCAGCAGCAGCGTTTACAATTCGCTGCTGTTGCCGGTTTCAGGCCTTGTTCTCTGCCGGGTCCTGCCTACTTCCTGTTTTCATGAAGACAGGGCCCGACAGAGAGGAAGGCCTGAAGCGGGCAACATCAGTGAATTGTGAATGCTGCTGCCCGATGAAGTTCAGGACATCAGGACATCGAGGAAGGAGCAGGGTGAAATCGGCTGCTGGCTTGGGGGTGAGGGTAGGGAAAGAATCGTGGAAGTGGAGAAATTGGCACGATGGCTTTGTGGGGGCTAGGGGGAGAGAGAAAGAAAGGAAAAAATAAAGAGGGGGGCAGGGGGAGAGAAAGAAAGGCAGAAATAAAGAGGGGTCAGGGGGAGAGAGAAAGAAAGGCAGAAAGAAAGAGGGGGACCAAGGGGAGAGAGAAAGAAAGGCAGAAATAAAGAGGGGGTCAAGAGGGAGAGAAAGAAAGGCAGAAAGAAAGAGGGGAGCCAGGGGGAGAGAGAAAGAAAGAGGGGGGGCAGGAGAAGAAAGAAGAACCAGAGACTCATGAAATCACCAGACAAAAAGGTAGGAAAAATGATTTTATTTTCAACTTAGTGATCAAAATGTGTCCGTTTTGAGAATTTATATCTGCTGTCTATATTTTGCACTATGGCCCCCTTTTACTAAAACGCAATAGCGGTTTTTAGCGCAGGGAGCCTATGAGCGTCGAGAGCAGCGTGGGGCATTCAGCGCAGCTCCCTGCGCTAAAAACTGCTATCGCAGTTTAGTAAAAAGGGAGGGGCTATATTTGTCTATTTTTGTATAGTTGTTACTGAGGTGACATTGCATAAAGTCATCTGCCTTGACCTCTTTGAAAACCCGCGGAATATAAATGATAATTAACATTTTCTCTGCGTACAGCGTGCTTTGTGTTTTTAAAATTTTATTGTTGGTAGATCATTTTGACTTGGCCACAAAGGTAAGGGGGAGGGAGGGAGGGGAGCTGCTGAAAGACATCTAGTAATCCTTGCAGGCTTGACTGTGCAGGGAATTATTTTTGTAAAATCATGTTTTGTTATGTAACTGGCATTATCTAGACTTTAATTTCTATGAATGAATAGAATGAAAATGATATAAAATTACTTGCTTGCGGGACCGCGTGTTCCGGCTCACACAAGGAAGGAGGGGGTGAAAGGGAAAAAGTTTCTCTTCCTTGGAAATAGATTCTGAAGTGACCTCATCAAAGAAGACCAGCACTAAATGTACAAGAAATCCCTTAAACAATGTCAAAAGAGCCCAAAATAGAAAACTGCTACTGCCTTGAGACTCCATTATTGAAGGAATCAACTTGAAATCACAGAAGAGACAGGAAAAGGTTAAATGCCTCATGGAATCCTCAGGTACAAAACACAAACCAAATTGTGAATGAAATCAGAGCAGACAGTAAGAATTATAAAATTGATGTCATTATCCATCTGGAAAAAAAGGCGTACTAGAAATAATGCCTCAGCAATACAATTTTCAGAAGTTCTATTTGCTCATGGTAAGGGAGAAGAGAGACTGCTAGTGATGGTGGGGGGACTGATAGAAGATATGAAAGAAGGGTGGTAGAAAGGAACAGATGGTAAAGGAGGGAGGGAAGGGTGGTGGTGGAAAGGAATAGAACAGACATTGAAAGAGGGTAGAGAGGAACAGACCCTGAAAGGAAATGTGGAAGACAGAGTGGGGAGAAGACGCTGGAAGGGAAGAAGACAGATGCCAGACTATGGGGGAGCGGAGGGAAGAAAATGGGTGCTAGATGGGGACGGTGACGGGGCGGTGAATGGGATGGCAGTGGCGGTGACGGGGCGGTGAAAGGGATGGCGGTGACGGTGACGGGGCGGTGAAAGGAACAGCGGTGACGGGGCGGTGCAGAGGATGGTGGGCCGGGGACGGTGCAGTGACGGGGACAGATTTTTTTCCCCGTGTCATTCTCTAAGCTGGGCTTCAACACTAAGAAGTGTAAGGTCATGCATCTCGGCAGCAGAAATCCATGCAGAACATACACCTTGAATGGAGAAACACTGGCTAGGACTTCTGAAGAACGGGACTTGGGAGTAATCATCAGTGCAGACATGAAGGCTGCCAAACAAGTAGAGAAGGCCTCATCCAAGGCAAGGCAAATGATGGGATGTATCAATAGAAGCTTCGTCAGCCGCAAACCTGAAGTCATAATGCCTCTTTACAGAACCATGGTGAGACCTCATCTGGAATACTGTGTGCAATTCTGGAGGCCACATTACCGTAAAGATGTGCTTCAAGCTGAGTCGGTCCAGCGGATGGCCACTAGGATGGTCTCCGGACTCAAGGGTCTCTCATACGAAGAAAGACTGGGCAAATTGCAGCTCTATTCTCTAGAGGAGCGCAGGGAAAGGGGTGACATGATTGAGACATTTAAGTACGTCACAGGTCGTGTCGAGGTGGAAAATTACATATTCTTTCCCAAGGGACCCTCGGTCACAAGGGGGAACCCGCTCAAACTCAGAGGAGGGAAATTTAGTGGTGACACCAGGAAGTATTTCTTCACAAAAAGGGTGGTGGATCACTGGAACAAACTTCCGGTGCAGGTGATCAAGGCGACCAGCGTGCTCGACTTTAAGAATAAATGGGACATTCACGTGGGATCCCTATGAGGGTCGAGTTAAGGAACTAGGTCATTAGCACTCAGACTTAATGAGGTGGGTCAGTAGAGTGGGCAGACTTGATGGGCTGTAGCCATTTTCTGCCGTCATCTTTCTATGTTTCTATGTAACCTGTGCCCCAGCCACATAAGCTAGGGAGTGGCTTTAACAGCATAAAACAGCTCTCAAAGAGTGTGAGGCAGACAGCTCAAGAAGACCTGGCAGATAGGACTCTTCTGGCCAGGCAAGGGTGAAGCACCTAGCTCACTTTTAAATCTCTGATATTTAAAACCCCAGCTTTTATTTATAAAGTATTGATTCCTTATACTGCATCTAGATTACTGAGGTCGAATGACCAACACTTATAAGTCATTCCCTCCCTTAAAATTATTAACACAAGATGGCAATCCATCTTTTCCATTACAGCTCCTCAAACATGGAATTCCCTTCTAATTTACTTAAGAGAGGAAAAAAATTTGGAAAAATTTAAGAGCAAACTCAAGGGCTTTCTTTTTAAAGATGCATTCAACGACTAAATGAATTGCTTAGAAGTTTCATTTTATCTTCATATTTTTTAAGAGTTTTTCTCCTTCCCCTTCCTATTGTTTTTGACCTTAATTGTCTTTCTTTTTATTAATCAGATTGTATTTCTCTCCTATTCTTTCCTTGTGTTTTATTATGTTTGTAAAGTTGGTTTTTATTATGTTTCGTAGATTTATTCTTTTTGTTAGTTATGTTTGTTTCCCCTAACTTTGTAATTTTATCGACTTATTCATCGTTTAGAATTTGGAATAGGCGATTAATCAAATTTTATAATAAACTTGAAACTTGATAAACTTGAAACTTAAATAGGAAAGACCTGCACCCCACGATACTCCAGAGCTGGAAGTCCCAGAAGAAAATATGTAGATAACAGCATTTGAAATGCCTGGGTACACAACAGAGTAAATGGATGTGAGTTTGGCAGTTTCTTGCCAGTAATATATTTTTGCCTGTTTTTTTGTTTTTTTTCTTCTGAGATATTTTGCTGGGACAGTGTGCTGAATGAACTGGTTACCAAAGAACTACAAAGGAGAAGTTTGTTTTTTACAGCAGTGGGGTCTGGGCTGAAACTGGGCTTGGTTGTGCAGAGCCCTAATTGAGTTGCTGTACACCAACTGGGACTAAGCACTAAGGAAGCTGGTGTGTTGTTTTTTTGCTGCATTGCAACAGGGTGACTTCCAGAATTTGTGGGGAGGGTTCACAGAATACATTGGGGAGGGAATTTTGTGGGTGCTTGTTAAAAACTGTTATTAGAGTGAACCCAGCAATTCTGTCTCAGTTCCCAGGAACTGGAGAGTTGCTATGGCCTAGAGAGGCAACAGTGTGCAACTGCGATTCTATAAGGTGTTTTTTTCTTTTGAAACTGCAAGAGCCTGGTAAAGAGCAGGACTGAGTTAGCTGAAGTCCAGGTCTCTAGGAAGGGGAGTAAAAGTGTGTGTGTGTGTGTGGGGGGGGGGGGGGGTCCCCTTGTTTGGAGCTATATGAAGCTGCCCAGGCCATTATTCTGAACTTGAGGTTACTTACCTGGGAGAAGTACTTGCATTTGTTTTAGGAATACAAACTGGTTATCGTGAACTGTTTGTTGGATAAAAGACAGTAGAAAAGTTTGTTTAGTTTTTTTTTACTGTGGATTAAACCTATTCCATTTGTCTGAAGCATTTTGTTGTTTTTTTAAATTATTGAACCAGAGAACTGTATTGCTTTGTAGGTCCTCCCCCTTTGGGAGCCGCACCAGGGTTCGTGCTGCCACTTGTTGGTGGTTCCCCGCAGTCTCCTTGCGGGCCTGGCAGGTGACAATGTGCATGCGTGTGATGTCATTGCATCACACCAGTGCATGTGCAGATGTCATTCTGATGAGAAAACAGGTTGAGAGAGGTGTGGCTGGAGGCAGGGCTGAGGGAGCAGAATGGGGCGTGACTCAGGCAGAATGGGGCATGGCCTGGTGGAATGGGGTGGGACTGGAGGCTGGGCCATGGGTACAAAATCTCACTCATGTTGACATATGTTGCAGAGACTCTTGTTCTTGAAAAAAAAAATGTTCCACATCTGCAGGATCCACATATGTTTTCATATGGTTCTGGTAGGTAATTTTGAAATGAGCAGGAGAGAGAAGCCTTTAGCCTAGGCCACAGACCCAAGAATCTATGTCATTTATCCACTGTAGCTTTCATAAAATCGGCAGCTTCCTCTCCTCTGAATCCCATTCCTTTCCCAACCAACATCTCCCTCTGTCCCTCCATGAGTCCAACTTTTTGTCCTCTTTCCTCCACCCCTATTGGCAATAAGTCTCTCTCTCTCTCCCTGTCCATCTTTCAGAGATCCAGGCATCTTTCCCACTATCTCTACTGCCACATTCAACATTTCTCCCTCTCTCATCCCCCGGATCATGTGCAGCATTTTTCACCACTGCCCACCAGCCCCATGCCCATTTCTCCTTCTATCACCCCTCTCCAGCACAATGTCACATCTCTCCTTCCATCACTAAGTCTAACATTCCTCCCTCTTGCAATCCCCTTCAATCTGTTCCTCTCTACCACTATATCCAACATTTCTCCCTCTCATCCTTCTCTCCCCCATGCATCTCCCTCTCCTCTCTATGACTAATTTTCCTTTCCCCATGTGCCACCATCTTTCCCTCTCACTCACACACTCATACCCAACAATTCTCCCTTTCTATTCCCTATGTCCCAAGTTAGTGCCCCCTTCCTCCCTATCTTCTGTGTCCCATGTTCATGCCCCCTCCCTTCCATCTGTGTTGAATTTGTGCCCCCTCCCTTCACATAAGTAGCGCCTGTCCGTAGAAGCTGCCTCTGCCTCCAGGGATCCCACCTTCCTGCCCACCCCCTGCCATAGCCAGAGATCCATCCCTCCCTGCCTGTTTCCCTCCCAAACCAACCCAGTTCTTGTTTGAGCCACACTTACTCCTTCTGTCTTCAGCAGGGGTGGCGCAAGCAGTGATTCACACGCTTCACGTGGCTGACTCACAAACCTTCCCTCTGACGTCAACTCTGACATCGTAAAGAAGGTTTATGGGTCACCTACTTACATGCAGCGTGTGTATCGCTATGTGTGCCATCTATGTAAGCAATGCTGCTGAAGACCGAAGGAGTGAGTGCAGCTCAAAGAAGGTGGTAACTGTGTTAGCTTTGGGGGCGGGGGCAGGTGGGCAGGCTGAGATCACCTGAAGCAGCTTCAGAGTGGGATAGGAACATGGAATCCCCGGCAGCCACCTCTACGGATGGGTGAGAATTGGCGGCCAGGCTGCGTACCCCCAACAAGAGGCCCATATACTCCCAAGGGTACACGTTCCACGTGTTGAGAAACACTGAATTAGACAACTATACAATGTTATAGCACTAACACTTAATTATGCATCCACCATCTTAGACATCTCCTCTGTTCACTTTCATAGGTAGGTTAGCGATACTGTCATAACTGACCAAAAGCCTACAGAACAATTGGTGTCAAGTTGTCAAATTAGCACTATAAAAATATAACAGTTTTATTAATTACTGCCGTTGATCAACTTTAGTTTCTGCTTTTGCACTTATATGGCATCCTGACCACTAGCAGTAGTACTGCTAGACTACTGCCAGGGATAATAACAGAAACAAGAGAGGAAACACAACACAACAGCCATTTTGAACCTAGCATCAATAAGGCCAGGAGTGACTGGGGTTCAATCCTGCTCATCCTACTCTGGACCATCAAGGATGTCATGGTTGGCATACAGGGTCTTTGAGGAAAGAAGAGTATGGGTCTTTGGTGCACTTAGCAACCAGCAATAATGTATCTTCCTGGGTTGGGGGGGGTACATAAGTATTTTCTGGGAGCAATTTGGGGGTATCTCTGAGGGAAGGGGATAACTGCTGCTTTGTTAACATGCCAGTATCTTTAAGATATGCTCCTCAGGACCATCAGGTCATGTGTTGACAGTTTCATGCTTTCTGAGAATAGAATAAATGCAACATGTGAGGTTTAATGCAAGTCACATTATCTCTGAACAGTGGGAGTCACTTGATTGAGATACTGAGATACAACAGGTTAATGACCCCTGCATTAAACTAAAGGTGATAAAATGCCACTTTTACTGCAACTTAGTAACTAGCCCTTTGAATATTTTACCTTCTTAAATGGAATATATATTCAGTATTGTCAAATATTTTTCAAGATATTACAGTCATAAGCTAGTACAAAGATGAGAAAATGACATTTATGTTCTACTGATTAAACAGTAGAGTTGAAATTAGTAGCAAATGAGGATCATAGAATATATTACCATTTAGCTGAAATTTTAACCAACTCTCAAATCAGTGTTGGAGTGTCAACACTGCTAAGAAACATGCATTTCATTTTCTTAAGTGCCCTCAGTTTATGTGTATTTTAAATATCAGGGATATACAGTATAGTTAATCTAACATGAACAAATCTCAAGCTACAGGTGTGTGTGTGTGCTCTTATCCTAATATAATCAAAGGGGTCCCAATCCTGATGTCCCTTCTCTGAGATCAAGAAAGGAGCTCTGGATTCATTTTACCTTCCTTATTAGATCAAGAATGCAATTGCCTGATGCCACCCTCCTATTCAGGTTTCTGTTATGCCAATGATTTCCAGTTTGTCGTTTTTTGCTATTGCTTCAAGTTCTCCCATTTTGTTTCTCAAACTTCTAGCATTCGTATACATACATTTGAGTTCCATGTGTGTTACCTTCTTGGAATTTTTAAGCTTAGCAGTCTCCTTTGGTTCTTTCACGGTATCCTTTTCTGCTCCGATGTTGTTTCTCTTATATGCTTTGTGCACGTCACCTCCTGCGTCTGAATAGTTGTCCATAGTTCCTTCTTTGGGACATCCTGTCGCCCGGGCCATCGACTGTCGGCTTTCCCCTGTCCTTTAGTTTAAAGCCCTCTCAATGGCCTTCTTCATGTTGCCTGCCAATACTCTTGCTCCTTCCTCGTTGAGGTGCAATCCAGGTTGGAAATTCCATTGTCGATTTGGTGATAGCCTTTTCCAACCTTTGTAGAACACTCCAGACCCCGTCCAATGTAGCCACCGTGGGGGAGCTCGATTCATTCGCTCCCTGATCGTCTCTATCATCGGCACCAGGTTGTAGGTCATCTCCCTCCTCACGCATCTGCACCAACCCCCTTCTTGAGTGGAGATGTGACAGCGTCACTGTTCTCTGATGTCGGATGCGGTGGGGTAGATAATATGGAGGAGATAAAGATGTTTCCAGCTCAAAAGCTGCGGAGGCTCCTTCCTCCGTAGTAAAAACAGGCGACTCAACTCCAGTCACAGATGGTGAGCTCACCACAAAGGTCCATCCTCATCTGTCCAGGTAGGGAGGGATTCAACTAGACAGAGCCCTTCCATTTAGTATGAGGCATTATGAGAGTTTCGTCGGTATAGAACGCCGAAGCTCAGGCAGTTCTAAAAGGTAAAGTTCAAGGGAGGGACAGAACGCTTCACAGACTGCTAGTCCGCCACCATCTTGGTTCCTCTATATGTGTGGGAATCGAAAGCCACTAAATTTTAGTTTTAGCAACATTCAAACGGAGACCATTTCTGGTCATAAGAACATAAGAATTGCCACTGCTGAGTCAGACCAGTGATCCATCATGCCCAGCAGTCCGCTCACGCGGTGGCCCTCTGGTCCAAGATCAGCACCCTAACTGAAACTAGCTCAACCAGCGCACGTTCCTGTTCAGCAGAAACTTGTCTAACTTTGTCTTGAATCCTTGGAGGGTGTTTTCCCCTTTAACAGCTTCTGGAAGAGTGTTCCAGCTTTCTACCACTCTCTGGGTGAAGAAGAACTTCCTTACATTTGTACGGAATCTATCCCCTTTTAACTTTAGAGAGTGCCCTCTCATTCTTCCTACTATTACAGTATTCTACACCCCCCCTAACAAATGGAACCAAGCTAAAGAAGATCTCTACGAATTCCTCCTCGCAAATTCCACTGCTGGCACCCATACCCTTCTCGCCGGCAATGTAAATCTACACTCTGCAAGTGTCTTAGTTCTGTTGCTTTTTTGTTCTTTTTTTAGCTTTTTCAGCTAGGAGAGCGGACCGGGAGACACAGGGGAGGAAAGAAACCTGCAGGCAGAGGCAGAGGCAGAGGGGAAGCGGCGAGAGGAAGCTCCACCCACCCCAGCGCGTCAGAGGTCGGCTCAGCGCCCGGGCTCCCCCCTTAAAAGGCAGGGAGCCAGGGCACGAGGCAGAACTCTGCAAGCGTCTTAGTTCTGTTGCTTTTTTGTTCTTTTTTTAGCTTTTTCAGCTAGGAGAGCGGACCGGGAGACACAGGGGAGGAAAGAAACCGGCAGGCAGAGGCAGAGGGGAAGCGGCGAGAGGAAGCTCCGCCCACCCCAGCGCATCAGAGGTCGGCTCAGCGCCCGGGCTCCCCCCTTAAAAGGCAGGGAGCCAGGGCACGAGGCAGAACTCTGCAAGCGTCATAGTTCTGTTGCTTTTTTGTTCTTTTTTTTAGCTTTTTCAGCTAGGAGAGCGGACCGGGAGACACAGGGGAGGAAAGAAACCGGCAGGCAGAGGCAGAGGCAGAGGGGAAGCGGCGAGAGGAAGCTCCGCCCACCTCAGCGCGTCAGAGGTCGGCTCAGCGCCCGGGCTCCCCCCTTAAAAGGCAGGGAGCCAACGGCGCACGGCCGTTCGGTGCGCGGCGAAGGCGAGCGGCAAAGGTGCTCGCCTTAGCGAGAGCGCCTTTGTGAAGGAGCCTCGGAAGGAGCCAGGAGCCCAGGCAGCCCAGCAGCAAATTCTAACTTCTAACTCAAAAAAAAAAAAGTACTTTACTTTTCATCTGTTCTCATTCTTCTCTTCTCTCTCTATTCCTTCAGCTAGCTGCATGCCGAGCACCACTCCTACACACCAAGGGACTTCAAGGACAAGAAGGGAGAAATGGAGGCTACAGGAACTCAGCGAGGCTTTCCAGTTTACTGCACCGGGTGTCATATGTATGATTACCTCCCCTCCGGGAGGCAGGCGTACATTTGCGGTCAATGTCAGGAACTGGATAGCCTGAAGAAGGAGGTCGGGAGACTGCAAGTGAAGGTCCAGGAGCTGGAGGGACTTCGCACCATAGAGGAACCAGGCTGGGCAACTGAAGATACCATCAGAGAGTGCCACATCAATGAGCAGGTTAGAGAGCTCGAGATATTCATTGAGGAGGCCTGCAGGATGGTGGAGGCACAGGATCACCAACAAGTCGGAAGGGAACCAACAGTCGGAAGACGGAATCCACCAGATGCCGGGGGGCAGGAACCAATATATGAAGGACAGATTCTACCAGATTCCAGAAGGGAAGGATGGATTTCAACAGGACCTTGCGGAGGAACTGAGCAGACAGAGGAGGCGGAGTCCCATCAGAATCCGGAGGAAGGATTGGCGGATCGAGTCACTGATATAGATCTGAGACCCAAGAGGAAGCTGAGAAAGGGGAAATCCGCAATCGTAGTGGGAGACTCAATCCTGAGAGAGGTGGACAGTCACATAGCAGGAGGCAGAGATGACCGACTAGTGACATGTCTCCCAGGGGCGAGAACTAAGGACATCACAGATAGAATCGAGAGAATCCTGGAAGGAGCTGAGACGGAGGACACAGCAGTGATAATCCACGTTGGAACCAACGACGTCTGCAGAAGGAACTACAACAGGACAACACTGACCGAGCAGTTCAAGATACTGGGGAGGAAACTGAAGCTGAGGACAAGGAAGATAGCCTTCTCAGAGATCCTGCCAGTACCGAGGGCGGATGCAAGAAGGCAGACAGAGCTGCAAGCAATTAATGGTTGGCTGAGGAGATGGTGCGAAGAGGAAGGTTTTCACTTTGTACGGAACTGGACAACTTTCCTGGGAAAGAACAAGCTCTACAGGAGGGACGGACTGCACCTAAGCACCGATAGGATGAGGAGGCTGGCACACAACATCCAGAACAACATAGACATGGCTTTAAACTGAGGAGAAGGGGAAAGCCGATAGTCGATCTAACATCGACACACCGGACTAGAGTATCAAACAAGGATACTGGACCAGGAAAAGGCGATAGAGGGTTCGAGACTGAGTGGACAATTTTTGACAAAAAACCCAAGGACGCAAAGCAGGGGCCCAGGGAACTGACAAAACCAAAGAGCAAGAAATGGAGGAAACAGTTGGAAGGACATCCAAAAAAGGGGAAGCAGGCTGAGGACGAGATAGACACACCACAGGAGGGAGATGAGGACAAAACAGACACACCACAGGAGGAGGATAAACAAAGCGAGGCCCGGGGACTGGCAGCCCATGAGGGGGTAGGCAGGAACACCAAACCACGAGGAAAACCAACAAGGAAGGTAAACAACCGGGACTTAAATTGCCTATACACAAATGCTAGGAGCCTAAGAGCCAAAATGGAGGAGCTAGAAGTCATAGTCAGTAAAAAGGACATAGACATAATTGGAGTCACTGAAACATGGTGGTCAGAGGACAACAAATGGGATGTGGTCTTACCAGGGTACAAACTCTACAGGAGAGACAGGACACACAAGAAGGGTGGAGGAATAGCGCTATACATAAAGGACTCCATTCCTTCAACCAGGATGGAAACAGCAATAGGAGTGGACAACTTGGAGTCACTATGGGTTAAGCTACCAGGAGGTAATGGAGCTGACATAAAATTGGGCCTGTACTATCGCCCACCAGGACAACCGGAAGCAAACGACCAGGACCTGGAGACTGAATTAAGGCAGGTATGCAAAAGCGGAAATGTGGTAGTGATGGGGGACTTCAACTACCCTGGCATAGACTGGAGTATTGGACACTCAAACTCCACAAGGGAAACAAAATTCCTGGAAGCTATAAGGGACTGCTTCATGGAACAGCTGGTCATGGAACCAACAAGAGGAGAAGCCACTCTTGACCTAATCCTCAACGGGCTAGGGGGACCCGTAAAGGAGGTGGTAGTACTAGAGCCACTAGGAAACAGCGATCACAACATGATCCATTGCAAGCTAGAAATAGGAACACCAAAAGTAAAGAAAACCACATCGACAGCACTCAATTACAGAAAAGGGAACTATGAGGCCATGAGGAAAATGGTAGGAAAGAAACTCAGCAAGAGCTCAGGGAAGATGGAGACCGTAGAAGAAGCCTGGTCCCTGCTCAAGGACACGGTACACGAAGCACAGAACCTGTACGTCCCCAGGTTTAGGAAAGGGTGCAAGAAGAATCAAACAAAGAACCCGGTGTGGATAACAAATGCAGTAAGAAAGGCGATAAGTGACAAGAAAGCATCGTTCAGAAAATGGAAAAAGGACCAAACCAAGGACAAACAAGATGAACACAAAAGGTACCAAAAGGAATGTCACCGAGTGGTAAAGAAAGCAAAAAGAGAATATGAGGAGAGACTAGCAGAGAAAGCAGGAAATTTCAAACCATTCTTCAAGTATGTGAAAGGGAGACAACCGGCCAGGGAGGAAGTGGGACCATTGGATGATGAAGACAAGAAGGGAGTGGTAAAGGAAGAAACAGAGATAGCTGAAAGGTTAAACAAGTTCTTCTCATCAGTCTTCACGAGAGAGGACACATCCAATATTCCAGAACCCGAAGAGATCTTACATGGCGACCAGGATGGGAAACTGGTCAAACTAGAAGTAAGCCAGGAGGAAGTCCTCCGTCAGATAGACAGACTAAAAAGCGACAAATCACCAGGTCCGGACAGCATCCACCCAAGGGTACTAAAAGAGCTGAGAAACGAAATAGCAGAAACTTTTCGCAAAATAGTTTCCAAACTATTTTCCAAAGTTTCCAAACTTTTCGCAAACCTTTCCTTAGAAACAGGGGAGATCCCAGAGGACTGGAAAATAGCAAATATCACGCCCATCTTCAAGAAAGGATCAAGGGGTGACCCGGGAAACTACAGGCCGGTGAGTTTGACCTCGGTTCCGGGAAAGATGATGGAAGCACTGATTAAGGACACCATCTGCGGCCACATAGAAAAAAATGGGCAGCTGAAGGCAAGCCAGCACGGCTTCTGCAAGGGAAGGTCATGCCTCACGAACTTGCTGTACTTCTTTGAGGGAATAAACAGACAGATGGATAAAGGGGAATCCATTGACATCATTTACCTTGACTTTCAAAAAGCCTTCGACAAGGTATTTATTTATTTTTATTTATTTATTTGGATTTCTATCCCGTCCTCCCAGTAGCTCAGAACGGTCTACAATGAACATACATAGTGGAGAGTAAATAGACATATAAGTAATACAATAGGTTTAGTAATTGGATTTATAGATTTTGGAGAGAATTAAATACAGGGAGAGTATGGCAGAAAGAGAGAAGGGGGAAATACAGTAGTTTAGTTTAAGGAAAGTTATATGCGTTTAGACACAATTTGTTGGTGGAGAGAGTAAGAGAGGGTTATCTTGGAGTTTTGGGGAGGAGATAGGAGAGTGGAGGGGGGCGTAAGGGGGGGAGAAGACAGAGGAGATCTTTAGTTGAAGAGGAGGGTCTTTACCGATTTCCTGAAAGTTAATAATGAGTTCTGTTGTCTAAGTTGGGGGGGGAGTTGGTTCCAAAGGTGTGGAATGAAGTGGCTGTAGGATCGTTTGTGGGCTGTTTCTGTGAGCAGGGATCTTCCGGGGGGGGTGCATAGGCGTGTCTCTGACTTTGAGCGGAGGGTGCGAGTGGGGTTGTAGATGGGTAGCTTGGATTTTATGTAGGAGGGGGTGGTGGAATAAATTCTCTTGTGGGCAATTGTCAGGGCTTTGAAAGTACAGCGTTGGCTAATTGGGAGCCAGTGTTCAGCATGGAGTGCCGGAGAGATGGAATCGTGGTAGTTGAGGTTGTGTAGGAGGCGGATGGCTGCATTTTGGACCCGTTGGAGGCGTTTGATATTATTTTTGGTTAGTCCATTAAATAGGGAGTTACAATAATCCATTCTGGAGAGGACATATGCGTATAGAAGTTGGGCGAGGTCTGGTGTGGAGATGTAGGGTTTGATCCTTTTCAGTTGGCGAAGGTAGTAGAAGGAGGTGGAGATTACTTGGGATATGTGGGCAGATAGGGATAGTTGTCCGTCTAGGGTTACTCCCAGGCTGCGAACTTGATCTGCTGCCGTTAGTAGAGTGGAATCCCATGTTAGTGTAGGTCGTAGGTATTTGGTGTTTTTGTTTCTGATCCATAGGAGTTCGGTTTTGGAGGCGTTAAGTTGAAGCTTGTTGTTTGACATCCAAGTTTTCATGTCAGTGAGGCAGAGTTCGAGGTTAGCAATTTGGGATGGCCGGTTTTCGCCTAAGGGGAGGAGCAGTTGGATGTCATCTGCATAAGAGTGGATTTTGATTTTATATTTTTGCGCTATATCGATGACGGGTTTGATGTAGAGGTTGAATAGAAGGGGGGATAGAAGGGCGCCTTGAGGAACACCATATTTGATAGGCTTAGGGTTAGATTTATGTGTCCCTAGTAGGACAGTTTGGGTCCTTTGGTGAAGGAAGGAGGTGATCCATTGGAGGGCTGTGTCTCTGATTCCGAGGTCGTGGAGTCTAGATGTGAGTAGGTGGTGGTCAACTGTGTCGAAGGCAGCGCTAAGGTCAAGTAGGACTAGTAGGGCGTCATTGCCTTTGTCGAGTATTGACCAGCTGTCGTCGATGATATCAAGGAGTACTGATTCTGTGCTGTGGCCTTTACGGAAGCCGGATTGGGCTGGGGATAGGGCAGCTTGTTCTTCAATGAAAGGGTGTAGGCGGTGGAGCACAATTCGTTCAAGGAGTTTGGAGACAATTGGGAGGTTGGAGACTGGGCGATAGTTGCCAGGTTCATTAGGATCAAGGGAGGGTTTTTTGAGAGTGGGCTTGATAATAGCTGATTTCCAGCTGAGGGGGACAGTTCCAGTAGTTAGAGAGGTGTTAATGATGGGGAGGATGGATTCTGCCATGGCGTCTCCGGCAGATAGCAGGAGGCTACCCCATGAACGGCTGCTTAAGAAGCTGTGGAATCACGGGGTGCAAGGGGATATCCACCGATGGATCAAACATTGGTTGGCAGGCAGGAAACAAAGGGTTGGAGTAAAGGGCCATTACTCAGAATGGCAATGGGTCACGAGTGGAGTCCCACAGGGGTCGGTGCTGGGACCGCTCCTGTTCAATATATTTATTAATGACTTGGAGACAGGGACGAACTGTGAGGTCATTAAATTTGCGGACGACACCAAACTCTAAAGCAAGGTTAGAACCAAGGAAGACTGTGAAAACCTGCAAAGGGACTTAACGAGATTGGAAGACTGGGCAAAAAAATGGCAAATGAGTTTTAACACTGAGAAATGCAAAGTCATGCATGTAGGGAAAAAGAACCCGATGTTCAACTATAAAATGGGGGGATCGTTGCTGGGGGTGAGCAAACTTGAAAGAGACCTGGGGATGATGGTAGACACAACATTGAAAGCATCAGCACAGTGTGCGACAGCCTCAAAGAAAGCGAACAGAATGTTGGGTATTATCAAAAAGGGTATCACGACCAGGACGAAGGAAGTCATTTTGCCGCTATATCGGGAGATGGTGCGTCCACATCTGGAGTACTGTGTCCAGTACTGGTCGCCATACCTCAAAAAGGATATGGCGGTACTTGAGGGAGTCCAGAGAAGAGCGACAAAGTTGATAAAGGGTATGGAAAACTTCTCATATGCGGACAGATTGGAAATGCTGGGGCTATTCTCTCTGGAAAAACGGAGACTTAGGGGAGATATGATAGAAACCTTCAAAATCATGAAGGGTATAGAGAAGGTAGACAGGGACAAATTCTTCAGGCTGTGGGGAGCCACAAGCACAAGGGGGCACTCAGAGAAATTGAAAAAGGACAGGTTTAGAACAAATGTTAGGAGGTTCTTTTTCACTCAGAGGGTGGTGAACACATGGAACGCGCTCCCGGAGGCTGTAATAGGCCAGAGCACGCTACAGGGGTTCAAGGAAGGTCTAGATAAGTTCCTAAAAGATAAGGGGATTGAGGGGTACAGAAAGAAGTAGAGGTAGGTTATAGGATTAGACAGAAACCACTTCACAGGTCACGGACCTGATGGGCCGCCGCGGGAGCAGGCCACTGGGCGCGATGGACCTCTGGTCTGACCCAGTGGAGGCAACTTCTTATGTTCTTATGTACACCTGGAATAGGCAGAGAATTCCAACGTTTCTGATCTTTTCTCCTTCCTAACATCCCTAGGATTCCCTAAACCACCCCCAACCAAAACACATACTAAAGGACATCACTTAGACCTGATCTCATTCCTCCCCCAGCAAATTCCCCCATGCCTCCCCCAGCATAAGCTTTAAAGATGAAACCTGGACCACCACCCCTTGGTCAGATCACCTCCGATGCAACTTTAACTTACACTGGCTCAAAAAACAAAGCCAAAGGCCACCAAGAACTACCCACAAGAAAAAACAATATGGACTAGAGGTCAACTAAACCCTGAAGAATTCTGGTCCCATTACACCCCAACATCCACCACAGACCCAAACCCCAACTTCATCCCAGGTTTGAATAACTTCAGCATCCAGGTTCTAAATGACCTGGCCCCACTTAAGCCCTGCAAGAAAAAACACCGCTCATCTGCCAACTGGTTTGACGCCAACCTTCTAGCTCTGAAACGAGAAGTGCGCAAATTAGAAAGAATCTGGTGCAAATCCGGCACAGACACTGACAGATACTCCTGGCGTATAAAAGTTATCGAATATAAAAAATGATCAAAGAGAAACACCCCAAATATTACGCCCAATCAATCAACACCCCATCCCTGAACAGCAATAAACTCTTCAGACTTGTCAACTTCTTATTTGACATCAACTCATATAAAAACTCCCCCACAGATCTTCCACCCTCCCCAACAAACCTAGCTGACTACTTCGCCAATAAAATTCATAACTTAAAAACCTCTCTTGCAACAACAAACACCAGCCCATCAACCCTTCTGCCTACCCCAAACAATGAAGGTACTACCGCTGACAAGACCTGGAATCGCTTTGAAAACCCAGACTGGAACCTATTCCTTGAGCTATTTTCTAAATATGCCAAATCCAACTGCCTTCTAGACAACTGCCCACCCTCCATCATGAAAATAGCTCCTCCCCCCTTCAAAGTAGAGCTCTTCAACTGGATCACTCTCTGCCTGTCCCCTCCCCCAGCAAAAAGGTTTGAAAAATATGCCACAAAAAATATAGAATAAAAAAATCATAAACCAAAAAGGTCCAATACACCGAGAATTGCCAACTACTGTAAAGTGAGACGCTTTACAGTAGTTGGCGATTCTCGGCGTATTGAACCTTTTTGGTTTATGATTTTTTATTCTATATTTTTTGTGGCATATTTTTCAAACCTTTTTGCATATTGGACCCCCGACGAAGGTTTGTCCGAAACACGGACCGTGTCGGGTCCCTTGTTTGGTAAAAAGGTTTTTATAAATTTATATTTGTCACAATAAATTCTGCCTGCATCTTGTACACATCTGCAGTTTGTTTTTGTTTGTTTTATATTTAACATCACCATGCCCAAAACACCTGCAGGTTCTGTGTGTGTTTCCTGTGTTCTATGCAATGGGGCTATCTTAAAGGAACAGGCATTTCTTTAAGGACTGAAAACCAGCCAGGATTTGCAATGAGTCTATTTCTACAAGAAACCTCCTGTTTGAGTTTGTTGTGGTACTGTGGTATATTTTTAAGTTTCTAAATACAATAGCACATTTCATTAGTAACTGAGCATATCAACTAGAAGTGGAAAAACCTATGAAGCTGATATTCCTAGTTTACCAAGTTCATAATCTGAGAAATCTTCCTGGCCAGTTACCAGAGAAGTGTGTGAATTTTTTGCTCATTGGGTAGTCATCTTTGATTATAGGGTCCAAGTTGCCTACATGCAGAAAAGTTGTGAAGTATTTTTTTTTTTTGCATCTCCACCATGATCAGGAAAATATCAAAAAGAACATTTCAAATGAAGAAATCACCTACTGTGTTGCTTATATTGTCACTGTAATTTGGCAAATGTCCCATATCAAGACAAAAACCAGGCAGAACTGCATGCTGGACATTATGGGGCTCATAATTGAAACAGAAAAACATCTAAAAACCAGCCTAAATCAGCACTTGGTCGATCTAAAAGACAAGTCATCCAAGTGCCAATAATCGAACCGGGTTTTAGACGTATTTAAAAATGACCTGGGCCTTCACAGTGCTGCTGAATGACCAGATCTAAAAGGGGCATGTCAGGAGGAGTGTCGAGGGTGGGATTTGGGCGGGACGTGGGCCATCCTAGACTTAGTAATACTGCATGTATAACCGAAAGTTTTATAACACTGCCTAGACGGAACGTGGACATTGTGACTTAGGCCTACCAGATCGCCCTACCGCACCCAAAAGGTCTTTTTGTAGGGCGTTTGTGACTTGGACAAATTTATGGATGAAAATGGGGTATAAAAATGGACGACTTAGCGGTCTGGACAATTAGACGGCTGGACGTACAGTTAGACAATTTTCAAAAAAAAAAATATTTTGGATGTATTTTTCAAAAATGGACCTTTTCCCAAGTCCGACTTTTGTCCGACTTTGGGCAACTTGCGACTTAAGCCGAAAACGGACTTAGATGTTTCTTTTGATTATGCCCCTCTTAGGCTCTCTGGTGTGAATGGAGTAGTCATTCAAAAAATAAAGGACATGAAAATGATCCAGAAGGAAAAAAAAAGGCAAAACTTTATTACGAAATGACACACTTTTCCATATTTGTGCTCCAGATGCCATTGAAACTATAATGAGTTCTTAACTGTTGTCAAGTGATGACAAGAAATCTGATGGGGACTTCTACTTTGATCAAGAGATATAAGACAAGCAACTGTGAATGGACATGACAAGATAATTGCAACAACAGCAGCGATGCAAATGTTTAGACAAGAAAATGAAAAGCAAAAGCCTGAAAAAGAAAAGGCAGAGTTGCTTAACATTAAAGTATGTGACAGTGTCGAGATGGATATTGAAGCAGGAAGTACTGAAGAAAGTGACATGAAGGTTGAAGACTTCATACCTAGAGAAAATACCAAGGCAACCAACTTTATAAAATTCAGCTTCCAAAGAAAATAATGAAATATGATGAAATAACTGCTGGAGCTGACATACAAACTATCAATCAGACCATTCTCATTGTCTCAGCAGTCATTAAGTCTGGTAATGGTGATCTCAGTGACGAACATCTCACAACAAACTGCACACCACAGTAGAATGGCTAACAGACAAAAAATTTCTGAAGGTGTTATTGTCACTGTACAAGATAATCCTCCATGCTACCCCTCTTCACTGGACAGTAAAGTGATTAAAGATCATTTGGAGAGTCTCACAAATGACTTGCTGTGCTTGTATCTGGTGCTCCAGAAGCCACAGAAGGTAAACTCCTGGATGTGCCAAACCTTTCTGATGCTACAGGCATTCCACAAGCAGACACATCTTATGAGTTACTATGTTGAACTATGGCAGCTGGTTGATAATATAGTGGCATTGGTCTTTGATATTACTGCTATCAAAGATGGCGTTAATAAAGGTACTGCAAAACTATTGGAAGACAAAATTGGTAAGAAGCTTTTCTATTTGGCCTGCAAGCATCATATCTTTGAAGTAGTTATTGAAGCAGTATGGAAGAGGTCTGTTTGCTAAAGCTACAGGGTCAGAAAATGAACTGTCTTCAAATTTCAAGAAGCTGTGGGATGAACTAAGCAAGCAGGATGTGAAACTTCTGACACTGAAAGTTAATGAACTTTGGTTAGTGGACACTGGAAACAAGATTGTCAAGGAACTAATTGCAGTACTAACTAACTGCAACAAAAATACACTTATGATTCTTGGAGCAGCACCTCCTCTTTGTGTACATTTTATGAAGCAGAGAGCAGTACATCCAGCATGCTGATGGCCTGCAACATATTTGGAACAAAAATGTTCATGTTTTCCAGTCAACTGCCGTACAAGGAGATAATTATGAAACTTGAGTGATTCAGCTGTTTTCTGGTGCACTTTTATATGCCACTATGGATGAGAGTATGCAGAGCACAAGAAGCACCAATTCTTGATCTGCAATTTTTCTCTGATATGCATGACTACAAATCAATCACTTGTGAAGTCACTGACATTGTGTTTAAGAAGTTATCTAAACATCAGTGGTACATGACAGAAGAAGTTGTACATTTCACACTTTAAGAGTATAAGACAGCCTTATTGGGTCAGACCAATTATCCATCCAGCCCAGTATCCCATCTTCACAGTGGATAATCCAAGTCACAAGTACCTGGCAAAAACCCAAATAATAGCATTCCATGCTACTAATCCAGGGCAAGCAGTGACTTCCCCTATGCCTGTCTCAATAGCAGGACTTTTCCTCCATGAACTTGTACAAATCTATTTTAAAACCAGCTATGTTAAACACTCTTACCACATCCACTAGCAACTTAACTAGTCTCTGAGTGAAAAAATATTTCCTCCTATTGGTTTTAAAAGTGTTACCCTGTAACTTCATCAAGTGTCCTCTAGTTTTTGTAAATCTTGATGCAATAAAAAATCGATCTGCTTGTACCCATTCTACACCACTCAGGATTTTGTAGACTTCAATCATATCTCACTTAAATCATCTCTTTTCCAAGCTTAAGAGCCCCAACTTCCCTAGTCTTTCCTCATACGAGAGGAGTTCCATCCCCTTTATCATCTTGGTTACTCTTCTTTGAACCTTTTCTAGTGCCGCTATATTTTTTTTGAGATAAGGAGACCAGAACTGAATCTAATACTCAAGTTGAGGTTGCACCATTGAGCAATACAGAGGCACTGTAACTTTCTTAGTCTTGTTTACTATCCCTTTTCTAATAATTCTTAGCATCTTGTTTGCTTTCTTGGCCACTGCTGCTCATTGGGTGGAAGGTTTCAGCATATTGTCCATGATGACACCCAGATTTTTTTCTTGAGCGCTGACCCCCAGGATGGACCCTAACATCTGGTAACTATGATTTGGATTATTCTTCCCAATGTGCATCACTTTACATTTGTCCACATTAAATTAAGGGCTCCTTTTACAAAGCTGCAATAGTGGTTTTAGCATGCGCTAGACGCTAATGCCAGCATTGAAATGGTGTTTGTTCTAGCCACGTAGCTTGGGTTTAGCACGCACGGCAATTCTGCGTGTGCTAAAAACGCTATCGCAGCTTTGTAAAAGGAGCCCTAAATTTAATCTGCCACTTGGATGCACAGTGT
Source organism: Geotrypetes seraphini (assembly GCF_902459505.1). Classification (NCBI taxonomy): domain Eukaryota; kingdom Metazoa; phylum Chordata; class Amphibia; order Gymnophiona; family Dermophiidae; genus Geotrypetes; species Geotrypetes seraphini. Next base: position 105,674,258 of record NC_047089.1, on the reverse strand, counting down.
TATAATTTCCTAAGGTTTTCTTGCAGTTTTTCACTATCCACATGCATTTTAACAACTTTGAACAGTTTAGTATCATCTGCAAATTTAATCACCTCACTCATAGTTCCAATTTCCATATCATCTGTATATGTTAAATAGCACTGGCCCTAGTACAGATCCCTGCAGTATACCACTATTTACCCTTCTCCATTGAGAAAATGGCCATTTAACCCTACCTTTGTTTTCTGTCCGAGAACCAATTCTTAATTCACAACTGAACATTGCCTCCTATCCCATGACTCTTTAATTTTCTCAGGAGCCTCTCATGAGGAACTTTATCAAAAGCTTTCTGGAAATCTAGATACACTACATTAACCAGCTCGCCTTTATCCACATGTTTATCCACATCTTAAAAGAAGTCAAGCAAATTAGTGAGGTAAGACTTCCCTCCGATGAACCCATGTTGACTGTCTCATTAAATTATGTTTGTCTACATGTTCCACAATTTTATTTTTTATAATTGTTTCTACTATTTTGCCTGGCACTGAGGTCAGGTTTACTGGTCTGTAATTCCCCAGATCTCTCCTAGAACCCTTTAAAAAATTGGTGTAACATTGGCCACCCTTCAATCTTTCCTCATATGAGAGGAGTTCCATCCCCATGATCATTTTTGTTGCTCTTCTTTGAACCTTTTCTAGTTCCTCTATATCATTTTTTTAGATAAGGTGATCAGAATTGAACACATTGGAGTGAAACAGGCATTATAACATTCATAATTGTGTTTACTATCCCTTTTCTAATAATTTTTAGCATCTTGTTTGCTTTTTTTTAGCTGCCACCACACATTGAGCAGGTTTAAGTGTATTGTTTACAATAACACCAAGATCTTTTTTGAGGGTGAGCACTGACCACCAAGGTGGACCATAGAATTTGGTAACTAGGATTTGGGTTATTCTTTCCAATGTTTCAAAAACTTTCTGAAAATCTAGATACACATCAACCATCTCACCTTTATCCACATATGTATTCACACCTTCATAGAAGTCAAACAAATTAGTGAGGCAAGACATCCCTCAGCTGAACCCATGCTGATTCTGCCCCATACAATTTTATTTTTTATTTTATTTATTTAGATTTTTATCCCGTCCTCCCAGTAGTCAGAATGGCCTACAAGCAAACATTCACAGTGGAGTACATTTGGACAATACAAAGACTATACAGTAGTTTAAATACAAGGACTATACGACAATTTAAGTACAGGTAAGAATGGACTATACAGCAATTTAAGTAGAAGTTTAGAATGGAGAAGAGAGGGTAGATGGGAGTTTTTTTTTAATGGGGGTGAGGCGTAGACTGTGGGTGAATTTTAGTTGAAGAGTAGGATCTTTACCGCTTTCCGTAAGGTCATCAATGAGTTCTGTAATCTGATTTGTGGTGGGAGTTGGTTCCAGAGTTGGGGGATGAAGTGGCTGTAGGAGCATTTGCGGGCGGTTTCTGACAGGAGGGACTTTCCTGGGGGGATGCATAGGCATTTCTCCATTTCCGAGCAGAGGGGGCGGTTGTGGGTGTACAGGGTTAGCTTGGATTTTATGTAAGTAGGGGTGGTAGTGTAAATCCTTTTATGCGCTATTACCAGGGCCTTGAATGTGCAGGGTTGGTTAATTGGAAGCCAGTGTTCAGCGCGGAGGGCTGGGGAGATGGGATCATGATAGTTGAGGCTGTGTAGGAGGCGGATTGCTGCATTTTGTACCCGCTGGAGGTGCTTGAGATCTTTTTTGGCTACTCCATTAAATAGGGAGTTGCAGTAATCCATCTTGGAGAGGACATAGGCGTAGAGGATTTGGGCTAGGTCGGGTGTGGAGATGTAGGGTTTGATCCTTCTCAGTTGGCAGAGGTAGTAGAAGGAGGTAGAGTCTACTTGAGAAATGTGGGTGGACAGGTGGCCGTCTAATATTACTCCTAGGCTACGTACTTGATCTGCTGCAGTTAGTAAGGTGGAGTCCCATGATAGTGTTGGGCGTGTGTATTTGGTACTTTTTTCCTGAGCTATAAAAGTTCAGTCTTGGAGGCGTTCAGCTGTAGTTTGTTGTTTGTCATCCAGGTTTTCATGTCAGAGAGGCAGTGTTGGAGGTTGGCGATTTGGGATGATCAGTTTTCGCCTAGTGAGAGGAGCAGCTGGATGTCATCGGCGTAGGAGTGGATTTTAACGTTGTACTTCTGGGCTATATCAATGACAGGTCTGATGTAAAGGTTAAATAGGAGGGGGGATAGAAGGGCACCTAGGGGAACGCCTTATTTGATAGGCTTGGGGTTAGATTTGTACATCCCTAGTAGGACTGTTTGGGTTCTTTGGTGAAAGAAGGTGAACTACTGGAGGGCAGAGTCCTTGATTCCAAGGTCATAGAGTCTGGATAAGAGGAGATGGTGGTCAACAGTGTCAAAGGCAGCACTGAGGTCAAGTAGGACTAGTAGGGTGTCGCTGAATTTGTTGAGTATCGACCAGCTGTCATCAATGATATCCAGGAGTACTGACTCTGTGCTGTGGCCTGTTCGGAAGCCGAATTGAGCAGGGGACAGGGCAGCTTATTCTTCAATGAAAGGGTGTAATCGGCGGAGCACTATTCGTTCTAGGAGTTTGGAGACAAATGGGAGGTTGGAGACTGGGCGGTAGTTGTAGGGTTCATTAGGGTCAAAGATGGGTTTTTTGAGAGATGGTTTGATAATAGCTGACTTCCAGTGAAAGGTACTGTTCCTGTGGAGAGGTAGGAGTTAATGATGGGGAGGATAGATTCCGCCATAGCGTCTTCTGTGGACAGTAGGAGGCTGGATGGGCAGGGGTCAAGGATGGTGCTGGAGGGCTTGAGTTCACTCAGGGTTTCAAGAACCTCAGCATGGGTGGCCATATGAAGTTGGGGAAGAGTGGTAGAGGATTGAATACTTGGGTTAGGCTGGGAGTGTGCTGGAGGGGGGTTGGTGTTGGTATCAAGATTATTATAGATAGTATGTACTTTGGACTGGAAGAAGTCCGAGAGAGTCTCACTATCAAGTTCTTTTGGGTTGTGGCTTTTTCCTTAGGCGTTGGTGAAGAGTTGGTTTGTGAGGGCCAGCAGTTGTTTGGATCAAGCTGAGGCTATCTGTAGGATGTGAGAGTACCGTATTTTCACGTAGATAACACGCACCCGTGTATAACGCGCACACGGGTATAGCGCGCGGAAAACACAAATTTATGTACAGAAATTTTTATATACCGCGCACATCCGTATATCGTGCATGCTGCCCGACTCTCCCGTCACCACCCAACTCTCCTTTCGCCCGCCCCGACTCTCCTCTGGCCACCCCGACTCTCCTTTCACCTGCTCCGACTCTCCTCTCCCCCTTGAAGTCCTGTCCCCACCCTGAAAGCCTGATGCCCCCCGACTCCCCAACACGATCGGGGCAAAAGGGAGCCCAAGCCCTCTTGCCTCACCGACTCCCCAACTCCCCGACAATATCGGGCCAGGAAGGAGCCCAAGCCCTCCTGGCTCTTGCGACCCCCCCCCCCGCTAGTTGTTCGGGCTAGGAGGGAGCCCAAGTCCTCCTGGCCCTGGCGACCCCCCCGCTAGTTGTTCGGGCCAGGAGGGAGCCCAAACCCTCCTAGCCATGGCGACCCCCTACCCCCACCCCACACTACATTACGGGCAGGAGAGATCCCAGGCCCTCCTGCCCTCGACGCAAACCCCCCTTCCCCCAACGACCGCCCCCCCCAAGAACCTCCGACTGCCCCCCCAGCCGACCCGCGACCCCCTGGCCGACACCCCACGACACCCCCACCCCCTTCCCCGTACCTTTGTGTAGTTGGCCGGACAGACGGGAGCCAAACCCGCCTGTTCGGCAGGCAGCCAACGACGGAATGAGGCCGGATTGGCCCATCCGTCCCAAAGCTCCGCCTACTGGTGGGGCCTAAGGTACCTGGGCCAATCAGAATAGGCCCGAGATCCTTAGGTCCCTCCTGGGGGCGGGGCCTTGGACACATGGTCGGCTTGGGCTCCCTTTTGCCCCGATCATGTCGGGGAGTCGGGGGGGCAAGAGGGCTTGAGCTCCCTCTTGCCCCGATCGTGTCGGGGGTGCCGCGGTTGACTGAGGCAAGAGGACTTGAGCTCACTCTTGCCCCGATCGTGTCGGGGAGTCGGGGAGTCGGCGGGGCAAGAGGGCTTGACGTCAGAGAAAGGGCGGGACCGCCGGAAGAAGCAGCGCAGGCGCAGGGCTCACAGAAGGGCCGGGACTGCCAAGAGGAAGCAGCAGGACACTGGTAGGAGCTTCTACATGATGGGGGGGGGGAGTCCGGAGGCTGTGGGGGTGCGAGCGGTCCTTCAGGCTGGGGGTGCGGGTGGGAGTGCGTGCGAGCGGTCCTTCAGAGTGCGGGTGCGGGTGCGTGCGAGCGGTCCTTCGGGGTGGGGGTGCGAGCGGTCCTGCGGGGGGGTGAATCGGACGTCGGGGGGGGGAACTATGTAAAAAAAAATTTGTACAATGCGCTCATGCGTATAACGCGCAAGGGTATGCGCGGTTTGTAAAAACCACGTATAACGCGCGCGTTATATGCGAAAAAATACGGTAGTAGTCTTTCTTTGCTTTTAGGATGGCAGCTTTGTAGGTGACAGATATGTTTTCCCAGTGGGCTTTGGTTTCTGAATTTGGGTGTTTGATCCAGTTTCTTTCTGCTTTCCTCAGTGATCTTTTTATGGATCGGAAGTCACTGGTGTACCAGGGAGCAGGTGTTTTGTTGGTGGTTATTCGTGTTGTTTTTGTCTGAGCGAGGCTGTTATAAAGGAATTGGATGTTGAAGTGCCACGTGGAGGCTGCTAGGTCGATGGAGTGGGGAATGTTTGGTGCAGGTTTTGTTTAGATTGTGAATGCCTGTGGCCATAACTGAAGGGTTGACTGAATTAGGGAGTTGGCGTCGGGTGAGTGGGATAGGGTCTTTTCGCGGAGCTGGATAGTTTCGAGTGGGAGTTGGAATTCAATGAGGTGGTGGTCTGACTATGGGACAGGTGTAGTAGTGCAGATTGTTTGTTGAGGCTCTGCAGTCGGGTCTCTAAGGGTGATGATTAAGTCTAAGATGTTGCCTGCTGAGTGAGTAGGGGTGGTTACAGCTTGGTGAAATCCCAGGTCGGTGAGGGAGGAGAGGAAGCTGTCACTTTGTCTTGAGGTGTTGGGGTAATCTGGGAAGTTGAAGTCTCCCAGGATGATCACATGTTTGTGGGAGATGGATAGTTCAGTGATGAAATCAAGGAGGGACTCTAGGGTTTCTGCTAGGGAATTGGGGGCTCTGTAAAGTAGTATGAGGGTGATTTTGTGTTTGTGGCCTATGGTGAAAGCAAAAGCTTCTAGGGTGGGAATGTTGATAGAGCTTATCAGTTTTGGTGTGGTTGGGGTCTTGACGATGGTAGTCACTCCACCTCCTTTCCCAGAGGTGCGTGAGCAGGTTAGGGCCTGGTAGCCTGGAGGACACAATTCGCCTAGTACAATCCCATCGTTGTCTTGGAGCCAGGTTTCAGTGATCATGAGGGTTTCCCAAGTGTTGTCACAAATGAGGTCATGAAGGAGGAAGGTCTTGTTGTTAACTGATCTCGCATTTGATGAGTGCAAGTTTGAGAGTATTGCTGGTAGGGGCTGGTGGGGAGGGTAGGATGGGGCTTGAGGTTGGCTGGGTTCCTGGTATGATTGTTTTTGTGTTGGGAGGCGAGATCACCGTCTCTGCCTTGGCCTGTAATGATGGGGATGGTGAAGTATAGTGTTATAAGAAGGGTTGGGGATGTGGTGGGAGGGGGAGTGGGGAAGGGGGTGGCCTGGAAAGTTGGAGACATGATATGAGTGGAGGTGGTTTGTGAGGTCACGTGTTAAGAGTGGAGTCTTAGGTTGCTTTTTGGTTCACGCTAGTAGCCTTTCGGCCGGGCTGCTGATCAAGGGGCTTGCCTAGCAGTGGGGTAGACTTGTGGAAGAGTCTTTAAAAAGGTAGCACCACAAGGTCACTTGGGGGACAGAGTTGGTCTCCCATGCCTGCCCTGCTGAAAGGAGCTGTTTTTGGGTTTGTTTGTTTTTTGTTTTTATTCATAGGTGAGGCGGCTCAGCAAGGGCTGTTGGGGGTGGAGTTGGTCTCCCACACCTGGCCAACTCCTTCCCTTCAGGCTGGAGCCGAGTGGAGAGTTGGGGCTGTTTTTTGTTTTTTTGTTCAAAGGTGAGGCGGCTCAGCAAGGGCTGTTGGGGGTGGAGTTGTAAAAGGAGCCCTTAGTGTTATGAGTCTCGCCAACAAATTTTATTTGTCTGAGATTTTAAGCATGGACTACAGGCATGCAAGACTCTGCTTGTTTGAAAATCTCTATCTGTTCACCACATAATTAAAAGACTACTGGCCCTAGTGTTTGAGGTTTCACCCCTTTTGGTTGAGATTTTAGCTCTTGAGATATTGTGGAGCACAGTGTTATTTTTTACAAGGTGTGTGAACGTATTCCCAGCTTCATTTTGAATAGAATATGCTGGTAGAGTGAGAAGATTCCGTGAAAGTTGAACTGCCTTGAAATCATCAATTGTATGTATTTACTTCATGTTATTAAAGAAAGTTGTTCAGGAACTACAGAGTCTGGCTTATAATACTAAGATTACAGAAGTAAGGGTTAAGTGAATAAGAGCCTCATACAATTGCCAATATAACTCAGTGTGAGTTCAACAGTGCTTGAACCATTCAGAGTCCTTATTTTTCAGTACAAAACCTGAGGAAATCTATGGTAAAGACTGTTCGGTGAAGCTGTAAACTGTCCAGTAAAAGCTATAGTCAGCACTCCCCTCCAGACCACACCCACTCCCCCAAACGTATGGGCCACCTGGTACTCCTAAGTTCCTCCTGACACCCCTCTGTACTTCTGTAGTAGAAAGTCTGGTCAGCAGGCCTACAACTTCAAAATGGTGAGCCTTCTCCTAACTGGTGCATTCTGGGATACACCAGGGGCCTACAGCCCTGATTGGCTTAGAAGGAGGGGCCTTAGGAGGGCTCAAAAGGAGGGGCCTTAGGCACCTGGGTCAATTAGAGGCTTTGGCCTCATTTCCAGTGCATTCTGGGATGCACTGGGAGAGGCCTAAGTCCCTGATTGGTTCATATGCCCCTTACCATGAAAAGCTCAACAGCTGTATCTATCTGAAATGTAGACCAGCATTTTTCTGGCCTACTTATCAGGTGTCTGTCGCAGCTCTAGGGAGACACCTAGGGCCACTTAAGCTTGCCCAAGGTCACTTCCTAGCAAAACCACATCCATTCCCAGCCTTGGCTGAGCTTAAGTGTCCCAACGTATCTCACTCAACTGTGACAAATGCCTACAGCGTAGGTCCTGCCTCGGGGTTAAAAAACCCCAAAAATGTGCATTCTAATTGGTTGCTAGACAGCAGTAGGACACATACTGTTGCCTACAATCAGGACACCCATTTATAGAATCTTTCCCACAGAGCACAAACATAACCATTTTTGCAAAAAAAAAACACCAAACAACCACAAAACAATATAGGGCTCCTTTTACTAAGCCACATTAAGGCATTAATGTGCAGAATAGCATGCGCTAAATTGCTGTGCACACTAGATGCTAATGCCAACATTGAGCTGGTGTTAGTTCTAGCCCCGTAGCATGGGTTTAGCGTGCGCTAAAAACGCTAACGCAGCTTAATAAAAGGAGCCCATAGTCTTACAGTTTTGAAAATGGGCATGTTTGATATTGGATTTTTATGCGTGTTCTGCAAAATGTCTAAACTCAGATTTAGACGTCCTATCGCTTTCCACATTCACTTATGTAGTCTTGATAATTACATTTTTATTTTTAGCTGTAGAAATAGTAGAGATTGCTTAAATTTTGAAATGCATAGTTAATTTTAAGAAAACAGGTTACAAAAGAAGTGTCAAAAATATCTATTAGGTACAAGACATATCAGTTAAACATAAATACTGTATATCAAACAGCAGGTATGCAGGGCCGGATGAATCAATAGGCCCAGTAGGCACGTACCTAGGGCCCAAAACTGTGAGGGGGCCCGTTGAAGGAGGAAAACTCACCTTGCTATATTTTAAAATAGCAACGGCGCCCCCCAGCAATGGGTTCCCCCGCAGCAATGGCAACGGGTCCCCCTATAGCAGGGGTGCCCACACTTTTTGGGCTTGTGAGCTACTTTTAAAATGACCAAGTCAAAATGATCTACCAACAATAAAATTTAAAAAAAAAACCACAAAGCACATTGTACGCTGAGAAAATGTTAATTATCATTCCTATTCCGGGGTTTTTTCAAAGAGGTCAAGGCAGATGACTCTATGCACTGTCACCTCAGTAACAACCATACAAAAATAGACAAATATACCCCCCCTCTCTTTTTACTAAACCACAATAGCAGTTTTTAGCGCAGGGAGCTGCGCTGAATGTCCAGCACTGCTCTTGACGCTCATAGGCTCCCTGCGCTAAAAACCGCTATTGCGGTTTAGTAAAAGGGGGCCATAGTACAAAATATAGACAGCAGATATAAATTCAGACACATTTTGATCACTAAATTTAAAATAAAATAACTTTTCCTACCTTGTTTTCTGGTGATTTCATGAGTCTCTGGTTGCACTTTCTTCTTCTGACCGTGCATCCAATATTTCTTCCCTTCTTTCAGCCTGTATGCTTCCTCTCCTCTAGACCTCATTCCCTCCCCCAACTTTTCTTACTCTCTCCCTTCCCTTTCTTTCTCCCTGCCTCCCTTTCTTTTTTTCTTTCTTCATGCCCCCTTTCTTTTTTTCTGTTTCCCTTCTTTCCTTCTGCCTCCTTGCCCTCCCCCAAACCACTGCCGCTAGGCAGGGACAGGGCACAGGGCAGGCAGGCAGGCCTAGTGACAGGCAGGCCCCCATACCCCTCTCGTAACCTAAACCATCCCCCATCCCCCCCCAGTACCTTTAATCATCCCCCTACGTACCCCCAGTACCTTTTTTAATCATACCCCCTGTACTTTTTTAAATCCCTCCTTCCTTTCCTAGATGGCTATCCTGGTATTTTAAACATCTCCTCACCCTCAATACCTTTTAAAATCCCTCACTCCCTCCCTAGATGGCTATCCTGGTATTTTAAACATCCCCTCACCCCCCAGTACCTTGATGCAATCCTAGCGGTCCAGCGCTGCATCGGCAGCCTTCCCTGCTGGACAGCCGCCCAAGTCCCCATCTGTTGCGGGCAGTAATAGGCAGGTGTAACCCCCGAGCGCGCCTGCCTGGTCTCGTGCCGCCCGAATGGTGTCAGCTCGGCAGGCTCCCCCATCTGCACCGGAAGTGAAATCCAGACACGAGCCCTGAGCGCGTCTGCCTGTTCCCGCACCGCCGCTCGAATGGTGCAGTCAACTCCCGCGAGTCACGCGAGAACCAACAGCACCATTTGGGCTGCGGCACAGGACCAGGCAGGCGCGAGCCCCGAGTGCGGACTGGGGGAAAGGAAGGGCAGGAGGACCCGGACATGGACGGCTGTGCACCCGGGGCAGACCGCCCCCCCCTTGGTGCCACCAACCTTCACCCCACCCTGCCAGCACTCTGATTGGCTGGCGTTCTTCAAGAGGTGGGCCAGTCAGGAGGGGAAAAAAAAGAAGGGAAGAAGGGAACCCGCTCTGCGATCGACTGGGGTCGCCTGAGCGAGCGACCTGTCGATTGCGATCGACGTATTGAGCACCCCTGCCCTACAGCAATAACAACAGGCCCCCCCTCGCAGCAACAGCAACGACAACGCGGCTGGATCTGTTTCTGGAAGGTCCCGTGATGACTGCTTTTGCCGGTCTATACCCTCCAACGTCACTTACTTGTTCTGGAAGAAGTGACGTTGGAGGGGGATGGACCGGCAGAAGCAGTCATTACGGGACTTTCCTGTAATAGATTTGGCTACGTTGCCATTGCTGCGGAGGGGGGGCCTGTTGCTGTTGCTGCAGGGGGGCCCGTTGCTGTTGCTATGTGGGGGCCTGTTGTTGTAGGGGGCCTGTTGTTGCCATTGCTACAGGGGAGGGGCATTGCTATGGGGCTAACCCGTTGCAGGCAGAGCTGGCAGCTGCAATGTTTGGAGGGGAAGGAAGAAAGGAACATGGAAGGGTGGTGGAGGGAGAGAAAGGGGCAGGGTGGTATGGAAGGGTTGTAAGAAGGATGGTATGGAAGGGTGGTGGAGGAAGAGAAAGGGGACAGGGTGGTGTGGAAGGAGAGAAAGGGGCTAATGGAATTGGTGTGCAGGGGTAGGGGAGAGATATAAGGGGAAGGATACTAGATGGAATTGGGTTGAAGGGAAAGAAAGGGGACAGATGCTGATGGAATTGGGGTTCAAGGAAAGGGGAGAGAGACATAAGGTGGAAGGATCCTGGATGGAATTGGGTTGGAGGGAGAGAAAGGGGGAAGATGCTGATGGAAGTGGGAGGAAGGGAGAGGAGAGAATGAAATGCCTGAACATGGGGGTGTGGGAGAGGGAAGGAGAGGAGAGAGATGCCAGACCATTGGAGGAGGGAAGAGATGGAAGGGAGAGGCAGACAATTTCTGGAAGAGGCACAGAAGGATGGAAGATGAAAGGAAGAGAGTGACAAGAAGATGAGGAAAGCAGAAACCAGAGAAGACAAAGGTAGAAAAAAAATTTCTATTTATTTATTTTTTTGCTTTAGGGGACATACATCACTGTTTCTGTGGTATTGCATTGTATGCAGAGTCCAGCTTCTTGGTGGTTTTATTTAACCTTTGTCTACGTATTTCTATTTTATCCCCCATTTTACAAAACTGTAGAGCATTTTTTAGCGCTGGCCGTGGCTAAAAACCATACTACAGTTTTGTAAAAGGGGGAGAGGTTAGTTTGTGATTATATATTCCATACAAGGCAAAGGTTTTTTTCTGTGTTCTGTTTGTATGAAAGACATGTTTTTTTTGTTAGCGTTGACTAGCCTTGTTTGGCAAAATGCATCAAGCATGGTTCTTGGGAGCACCTTGAATTAACCTGATTTGAATATCCTTATTTATCTGCCAATCTTCTTTTGTTTCATGTTGGATTCTTTGGTGGACTGTTTGCCTTGTTTCATACATGGAGTGAAACATACTAGAAGAGTTACAGATTTGGTTATTTATACATAGTAACATAGTAGATGATGGCAGATAAAGACCCAAATGGTCCATCCAGTCTGTCCAACCTGATTCAATTAAAATTTTTTTTTTTTTTTCTTCTTAGCTATTTCTGGGCAAGAATCCAAAGCTCTACCCGGTACTGTGCTTGGGTTCCAACTGCCGAAATCTCCGTCAAAATCTACTGCAGCCTATCTACACCCTCCCAGCCATTGAAACTCTCTCCAGCCCATCCTCCCCCAAAAAAGCCATATACAGACCATGCAAGTCTGCCCAGTAATGGCCTTAGTTCAATATTTAATATTATTTTCTGATTCTAGATCCTCTGTGTTCATCCCACGCTTCTTTGAACATATGGGTTACAGTTGGTTGATGTAGAGTGAGGCAGTTGAGAGGCATTGTAAACTTGGTTATTAATATAGACTTATATTTTGGATAGTATTACTGCTTTACAAATATTTGAACACTTATATATGCATGGAAAGGGTTCAGAGTTAAAGTCCTGGGTAAGTAAGTGGGAAGGGCAGGAAGGGGGCTTTGTTCAGAGATGTTTGGGGGTTGCATAGAAGAAAAACTGTGCACTGGTATGCTAATCTTTGCTTGTTTGAATAAAAAAATAATACAAGTGGAAATAAAGATGTAAATAAGAAAATAGATAAATGGGGGCGGGGCAGGGTGTGCAGGGGCAGGGCCAGGGGGCCCCAGTGTACTTGGGTGCCTAGGGGCTCTCAAAGAATTAATCCTGCCCTGCAGGTATGAATACATTCAATACTGTGAAAAAATGTAATTCACGTATCTGAGCTTTGAAGTAGGCCGCTGTCTAGGCCTGCCTCAAAATAGAGACCTCACACGCTATATACTGGTTTCAATCGATAAGTGTGTTTATTAGCAAATCATTAACAGCTTACAAGAATAAATCATTCAGTATATAGAGTAACAGATTATGATCTTCAGGCCTGAGGATCCTCTGATGTCTGTTCTACCTACTTCCTCTTACATGCCTGTTTTTATACATTTCTTGGTGGTCAACACCACGTTGGTCTAAATCACATGATACATCTTTATTGGTTCTTTTCTTACACGTCATTACATAAGTAAATTCATTTATTGGTTTATACATTTGCGTCACGCTATACGTCTGTTCAGTTTACCGTAAGGCCTATCCTTTTCCCGCATATGTCCCTTTCATTTACCATATAAGCAATTCCGAGCCTAACCCCTCTGCCTCACAATCATAAGACACGTCTTGCTAAATGATATTCTTAAGAATTCTATTTCTGACCATGAGATGTGTTCATCTTTTCATAATATCCTGTCAGGTGTGAGCCCTATTGCCATGCAACAGAGTTAAGTTTTGCTTGCTTGTTTGTTCCTTCTCATAAGTTTCGCTTAACCCAGCAGTAGCTAAGTAGGGTATTTCCTAATCAGTATATGCCAGCTGGTAGTAAGAAATGTCTTATAAATTGTTAATATACTGATTTATTGGTGCAGGAGGGAGAAAAGGGGACTTTGGGACTTTTTCTTCTTTGAGGTCTGGTTGCTTCACCTTTAGTATTATCTAAAGGACTTAATATTCTTCACCTGTATCATACAAGGACTTTATACGTGTGTTTTCCTTTATACCAGAGTTTTCCATGATTTTCTTCTTCCTCTCATCCCCTCTTCAAAGCCCCAGGTGGCTTTGACATCCTGACATTCGACATTCGGCCAGAAGGTAGACTATGTCAGTGATTGTGAAGCACCAGCATAGGGCCAAGTACTTGAAATTGTATATGGTAGAAATCAAAAGGACAAATGCCCACCCATACTATACTAACCCGGAACAGAGCAGCATAACGTGTCACAATAAAATTATTAATACAATGTTATAATATGCAATCAATGATTATATTAATGTGCGAAGAAAAAACCAGGCAGGCACTTAGGGTATGAATGAAGAGCTTATACTGGTGTGTTAGAAACATCCGAGTAGATCACTGAAGTGGTGGTGACAGGTGGTGGCTCATGGGAAGGAAATCAGCTGTTGGTGTTTCATAGGGAGGCATGTCAAAATCAGCCAGGTCAAGATCATCAAAAATGTTGTGTATGGGTCTGTGTAGGGGTCTCATAGTCTGGTATCCGGCATCTACAGTTTGTGGGTTAAGATGACAGTATATATGTGTAGCCAGCATTTGCCGGGACACCTGTGCAGTGGTACTGCGTACAAGGCTGATACAGCAGGAGAGACAAAAGGGAACGAGTAAGAAAATAAGACACAGAATACCTAAGAAGATCAGAATAGGACGCAGAGCGCCAATGTTAGGGAACCAGGAGGTGAACCAATCAGGTTGAATTCCATTCCAAGTCTGCACCGGAACATGTGCGACTTCCCTCATACTATCAGTTATATCCTTCACAACCTGGCCTATCTCATCAATGTGTAAACAGCAGTTGGACAAATTAAACTTACCACAAACACCACCTTCAGTAGCCAATAAATAGTCTAAAGCTAATCTGTTTTGGTAAATAGCATTTCTAAGCTGATCATCATGGGCAACCAAAAGGTTTAGGGCAAGGGAGGTCGCGTTGGTAATAGTCTCAACAACTGCCTGGAGTCGTATGAGCCGATTCAGAATATAGATGGGGGTACGAGATCCCCACATTCCATCAGCTGCCCAAGTAGCAGGTCCATAGTAACTGATAATGCGAGCAGGGTGCCACTCCTTATCTGTCCATGCACCAATTTGCAACCCCTTACTAACATCAGCTGCACGTTTAGTTTGGCTACGAGATTGGTATACCTGAAATCTTAAACGGTCTCCATGTCCAAGGGGGAGTAGAAAGAAGCTTGGCCGAATAATGCCTAAGGTACATGATCCCTCCCAACTTTTGGGTAGCCAGGCATATGCTTTATGTTCGCATATCCAATAAAGACCATCAGGGACTGGCCAATTAATTAGTTCAGAGGGGCCTTTGTGAAGCTTAGAGTATCGAGAGTGGTGCAGTAGCTGAAAAAAGGTCTCATTGAAGGGTCGGGTGTTAGTGGGCCAAGTGACCCACTTAGAATTATTCCAGGAATAAGTATGTGTACAGGTAGACCTCCCTGCTTGGAAAGCCCCAGAGGTTTGAGAGGTTTGGGGTCTTACAAGGCAGTAATCAGGGACAAATAGTGTTTTCAAGACCCAGGGAGAGCCTACTGTTAAGGGGGGAGCTCTGGTAAAATTTACCACAAAGGAAGATGTTATAGTAAGGTCTACTTCCTGGGCCTCCCATGGCCAATGTTCTCCCATGTGGGTACCGCCACAAACATAACAGTCTGTTATATTTAGAGTGTCTACTATAGTTTCAGCTAAAGTAAGAAAAAGGTTGTTAGCAGCCGTGCCATATTCAACTGAGTGTTCTATTTCTTCAATGTGGTGTGCTTTGTGAAAGGAAACTGGCTGGGCAGTTCAAGTCCTACTTTCATAAACCCATAGGGAGCAGTGCCCCCAGCATTAATAGCTATCTGATATCGCCGTGGAGTCAGGAAAGCTCTAGGATCTTTCATATGGAAATAGATTAGGGAACAGTTGTTGTGGCGGACACATTGGTTTGAGGGGGTCATGGGGCCTTGGGTTATTTTGACTAAAGGGTTCCCCCGAAAGGCTGGGTTGTGTGTGTCTGCTATCACCAGGGACCAAGTACTATACCAATAATATGTATCCTTATCCCAGGTATACCAGTCTCGCTCTGGACAAAGGTATTTTTTAATAGGGAAATATCTGAAGGGATTACGTTTATCACAGTTATGATCTGAGAACTTCTGGTGATTGATGACTGTGCAGACATCAAAAGCAAAGACGATAGGAGCGCTGAGGGAAGTGATTTTGGGGAAAATACTCTTCCTTGTGTTCCAGCAAAGAAACCCTCCGGTGATTCTATTATTGTCACAGGAGCGCAAGTACCACCGATAAGTGGGGAGAGCTCGAGGGTCAAAACAGATGTGGGTTGAGGTGTTGTCCCCTCTGTTAGTAGCACACATGTGGTATGTATAGCCTTTGTGTGCATATTCTGTGATGGTAGTATTACAGCTAAACTGCCTGTAATAAATCAGGGTATTAGTAATGTGGGTGCCTGTTCGGGTCTGGTGAATGCAAGGGGTGCATGCTGGTAGAGGGGAAGATGTGTGAGGCATGGATCCTTCGGGTGCAGATGTGATGACAACTAGACATAGCCAGAAAAAGATGACCAATATTTGTATTACATTATTCAACTTATGGCCCACGAAGCAGGGGAAAGAAGGCATGTTCGGTTGGGGATTCAGAAAGAGGCTCCAAGGAGATCCCATTTTAGGTTTCTGGGTTATGAGGCTGGGGAATCGGGAGGAGGAGGACGGGGATGGGTTAACCGGGGAATACAGCGGCACACACAACAGACCCACCAGGGAAACTGGTAACCCCAAAACCAAGTAAGGGCTTGGAGTGCAGAAAGGACACCCCACAAAGTAAAAAAACAAATGAGAGCTACAAAGGAATATGCTAGGGTCCTAACCAGAATAACACATATCTCGTCGTTATCACTCATAAAAGGTAAGGGGTGTGTGCTCGTTATTATTTAAGAAAATGTGCATGAATCCCAAAATCTATATTCGTCTTACACCTTTTGGAACATAATACTAATATAACATATCCTAGCAAGAAGGAAATGCTAAATATATACAGCAGGAGAATAAACTCAGAAGACAATAATTTAGTCCACCAGCTCATGAGCTGGATTACTTATTTGAGTGAGGTTCCAGGAGAGACAGCCTCTTCAGTAGGAGTTGGCTTGATATTTCTATGGTGCACCAATGTAGTTTGTCCTTGTAGCTTGACCGAAAAAGGGTAAGATTCCTCAATAGTGTATGGTCCGTGCAGTGGCGTACCTAGGATATGTGGCACCCGGCGCCCATAATTTTTTGACACCCCCCATGTAAAAAATATTTTTTGTAATAACCATGAAACGGAATAAATGGTCAGAATAGAAACAGGCAGTGAAAATTTTCTTTTATTGAACCTCATATATGTAACCATTATTCCAAACATACCATAACATAACATAAATTATGTCTGAATTGTCATGACATCAGAAGTACATATGGAGTAGTTGCAGGTGATGCTTGGGACAGTTCTGATTGTGTTAGTTCGGTTTTATGTGTTTTTTGAATAGAACATAAGAACATAAGAACATAAGAACTGCCATCTCTGGATCAGACCTTCGGTCCATCAAGTCCGGCGATCCGCACACGCGGAGGCCCTGCCAGGTGTACACCTGGCGTAATTTATAGTCCACCATATCTTTATATGCCTCTCTTAAGGAGATATGCATCTAGTTTGCTCTTGAAGCCTAGGACGGTCGATTCCGCAATAATCTCCTCTGGGAGGGCATTCCAGGCGTCAACCACCCTCTGAGTGAAGCAGAACTTCCTGATATTAGTCCTGAACTTGCCCCCCCCTTAGCTTCATTACATGTCCTCTAGTCCGTGTCAAATTGGACAGTGTAAATAATCTTCTCTGCTCTATTTTGTCGATTCCTTTCAGTATTTTGAAGGTCTCGATCATATCCCCACGCAGTCTCCTTTTCTCAAGGGAGAACAATCCTAGTGTTATAAGTCTATCCTCATATTCCAGTCTCTCCATACCCTTCACCAGTTTTGTCGCTCGTCTCTGCACCCTCTCCAGCAGTTTTATATCCTTCTTTAGGTAGGGAGACCAATGTTGGACGCAGTATTCCAAGTGTGGTCTGACCATTGCCCTATAAAGCGGCATTATAACTTTCTCCGATCTACTCGAGATTCCTTTCTTTATCATGCCCAACATTCTATTTGCCTTCTTTGCCGCTGCCGCGCATTGTGCCGACGGCTTCAGGGTCCTATCTATCAGTACACCCAGGTCCTTTTCTTGTTCACTCTTCCCCAGAGTTGCACCTGACATTGTATACTCGTATTCCTTATTCTTATTTCCTAAATGCATTACCTTGCATTTCTCCACATTGAACTTCATCTGCCATTTCTCCGCCCATGTTTCTAACCGACACAAGTCGCTCTGGAGTTTCTCTCTATCCTCCTGCGATCTGATCGCCCGGCATAGTTTTGTATCGTCTGCAAACTTGATGATCTCACTGGATGTTCCTTCCTCCAGGTCATTGATATAAATATTAAAAAGGATCGGCCCAAGTACCGAGCCCTGGGGTACTCCACTAGTCACTTTCTCCCAGTCGGAGAACTTCCCATTTATGCCCACTCTCTGCTTTCGGTTTTCCAGCCATTTGCCTATCCATCTTTGTATATCTCCCTCTATGCCATGGCTTTGTAGTTTCCTGAGAAGTCTTTCGTGTGGAACTTTGTCGAACGCTTTCTGGAAGTCCAAGTATATTATGTCCACAGGCTTCCCACTATCAATTTGCTCGTTCACGGTCTCAAAAAATTGGAGTAAATTCGTCAAACACGATTTCCCTTTCCTGAATCCATGTTGACTGGGTTTCATCAAGTCGTGTGCGTCCAAGTGCCGGACTATGCTATCCTTGATCAGTGCTTCAACCATCTTGCCGGGGACCGACGTAAGACTCACAGGCCTATAGTTGCCCGGTTCCCCTCTCGATCCTTTTTTGAAAATTGGCGTGACGTTCGCTATCCTCCAGTCGTCTGGTATCTGTCCAGTTCTGATTGTCAGGTTTGCAAGTTTTTGCAATAACTCTCCGATTTCAACCTTCAATTCCTTTAAGACTCTCGGGTGAATTCCATCCGGTCCAGGGGATTTGTCACTTTTAAGTTTGTCGATCTGATAGTATATCTGGTCTAAGTCCACTTCAACTGTGGTGAGGCTGTCTTCTATTTCTCCTGGAAACACTTTCTCCGCTTCAGGTATTGTTGAGGTGTCTTCCTTCGTAAAGACAGACGCAAAGAAGGAATTTAGTTTGTCTGCGATTTGTTTATCTTCCTTGATGTACCCTTTTCTTCCCTGGTCGTCCAGGGGTCCCACTGCCTCTTTTGCAGGTTTTTTCCCTTTCACGTATCTAAAGAAGGGCTTGAAGTTTTTGGCCTCCTGGGCTATTTTTTCCTCATAATCCTGTTTGGCATCCCTCACCGCCTTGTGACATTTCTTCTGATCATCTTTATGTTTGTTCCAGGCTTCGGTTGTCTTTATGCATTTCCATTTTTTGAAAGAGTCCTTCTTTTCTTTTATGGCTTCCTTCACCTGTATGGTAAGCCATGCCGGTTCTCTTTTGCTCTTTGTTCTCTGATCTTTGGAAATCCTCGGAATGTAGAGATCTTGTGCTTCTGTGATAGTATTTTTCAGTAGGGACCATGCCTGATCTACCGTTTCAAGTTTGTCCACCATCTTCTCTAGTCGTTTTTCTACCATGGCCCTCATGCGATCGTATTTACCCTTTTTAAAGTTTAAGGTGGTGGTTAAGGTTTTGGCATGTTTCCCTTTCCCGATGTCAAGTTTAAAGTTGATTACATTGTGATCACTCGTTCCCAGTGGAACCACGACTTCCACTTCTGTTATCGGTCCCGTGAGGCCATTAAGGACCAAGTCCAAGGTGGCGTTGCCTCTTGTCGGCTCTTTTACCATTTGTTCCAGGAAGCAATCCCCTAGCACCTCCAGGAACTTGGCCTCCTTGTCGCAGTTGGAGGTTGTTAGTTTCCAGTCTATCCCTGGGAAATTGAAGTCTCCCAATATAATTACATTGCCCGTCTTGCATTCTTGTTTGATTTCCTCCATCATTTCTGAGTCAGTTTCCTCCGCCTGTCCTGGAGGACGATAGTAAAGGCCAATTTTCGTATCTGCGCCATATTGACCAGGAATTTTGATCCAGAGTGACTCAAGCTTCTCTTTCATTTCTGTTGTAACCATTTCAACAGAATCTATTCCCTCCTTAACATATAGAGCAATACCTCCACCTTTCTGCCCTACTCGATCTCTTCTATACAGTTTGTATCCCTGAAGTACTGTGTCCCATTTGTTTTCTTCATTCCACCATGTTTCTGTTATGCAAATGATATCCAATATGTCATGTCTCGCTATTGTCTCTAGTTCCCCCATTTTGTTACCTAGGCTTCTAGCATTCGTATACATACATCTAAGTTCCCTTCGTGTTACCTTTTTGGACCTTCTACTCTTGGCCGTCCCTATAGTTTCAATTACGGTATCCTTTACTGCTCCTGTGCTATCACCCTTGTTTGCTGTGTGTTTGTCCTCTCCTGTGTCTGAGTTGTCCATTCCTGCTTTTTCTCCCTTATTGGCTGTGAGGTCGTCTTCTCTTGTGTAGGAGTAGTAGTCCTTGGCTTCTTCGCCAGGGCATCCTGCTATCCGTGCCATCGACCGGTGGTCAACTGTCGGCTTTCCCCTATCTTTCAGTTTAAAGCCTTCTCGATTGCCTTCTTCATGTTGCCTGCCAAAACTCGTGCTCCTTCCTTGTTGAGGTGTAGTCCATCCCTTCTGTAGTATTTGCTTTTTCCCCAGAACGCCGTCCAGTTGCGCACGAAGTCGAAGCTTTCTTCTTCGCACCATCGTCTCATCCAGGCGTTGATTACTTGCAATTCCCCTTGTCTCTTTCCATCCGCTCTTGGTACTGGGAGGATCTCAGAGAAGGCCACCTTCACCTCCCTGATCTTCAGTTGTCTTCCAAGTGAGCGGAGCTGGCCCTTCAGCTCTTCCCTGTCATACTTCCGCCCGCTCACATCATTTGTTCCCACGTGGATAAGCACAGCGGTGTCCTCTCCCCCTGCGCCATCTATGATCCTGGAGATCCTGTTGGTCACATCCTTCACTCTTGCTCCAGGCAGACAGGTGACGACTCTGTCCTCTCTTCCTCCTGCGGTGTGGCTGTCCACATGTCGTATAATGGAGTCGCCTACGATGATCCCCATCTTCTTTATTCGGGAGTTCCTTGGGGGGCGTAGGTCCACGTCCTTGGAGTAGGGCCAGAAGGGTTTTTATTTCTTTTTTGAAGGTTTTGTAGTTTGTGGTCGAGGTCAATAGGTTGTAGAGTTGGGGGTCAAGTGTTGCAGCTCAAATGGCTAGGAGGTTGTCGAACTGTTTTTTTCTTTTGATATTTTTGGTTGGAGGGTGTGTGAATGGTGTGTGAGTTCTCCTATGTCTGGTTGAGGTGGATTGAATTATTTAGCTGAAGAAATTAGTTACCCCCACACACATTAATTCTCTTCCATTTTTGTTCCCATTATAAAAAACACTGATAAGTTCTCAGAAAAAAAATACATTAAAATAAGAGGTGAAAACAAAGGCCCCTACAGATGAGAACATAACATAAGAATAGCCTAACTGGCTCAGACCAATGGTCCATCATGCCCAGTAACCCATTCTCATGGAAGCCAATCCAGGACACTAGTACCTGGTCAAAACCCAAAGAGTAGCAACATTCCATGCTACCGATCCAGGGCCAAGCAGATGTTTCTCCCATGTCTTAAAAACAGACTATGGACTTTTCCTCCAGGAATTTGTCCAAACCTTTCCTAAAACCAGCTACGCTATCTGCTTTTACCATAACTTCTGGCCACTTCATTTTTAAGCTGAGATCTTTCCTTCCTAACAGAGACTTTGCTAGATGTCAAATACAGCACAAGGTAACTTCACACGGACTTAGCTGTGCAGGAAATGTGAATCTCCTCATACATCCATCATATAGTGCAAAAATGTGCAAAGGTCTGGTTTTTTCTTTCGATCACTACATAGACTAATGCCACACAAGCAGCGCTGTTACAAACATATTCTGTAGGTCAGTGCTAAGGTTAACAAAGTTTCCTTCCTTGGACCAGAAGGAGATACTGACAAACCACTGGAAGAGATCCCAAAACAACTACCCAGGAACAACACCCAAAGACCCACTCAGTGTGTGAACCAGTTGAGTGGAGTGGACTAACTGGGGGGTGGAAATGGGCCCGGATTTGCTCAGCAGAATTTCCCAGATCACCTCTTCCTCTCAACACATTGACACGCTGCCGCCACCACCACTAGGAACACCTCACCGGGTAGGCCAGCAATGCTATAAACTTTATAAAACACATTATTATATTTTCTTATAAAGCACATATTTTAACTGAACTCTCTGACATCCTCAGCCTTTCCATTCACAAAAATAGAAGGAAGAAAAGTTCCCATTTCCTGCTGTCTCATGTCCCCGGCCTATACAATATTTTTCTTCTGCAGACCCTTCAAAAATCTGACCAAATCCTCATTTCACTTGCATTATAAAGTACTGAGGATGCCATCTCTCCCCAATCCCAGGTCCTAAAGTCTAAGACAGTAGCGCAAACTAGTGCTGCAAGATTCAGGGAAAAAAATTTCGATTCGATTCAGCCTATTGAATTGGTTTATCGATTCGATTTTCCTGCCCAATTGGGTGTTTTTCAAACATCCTGGTGGGTTTATTTTATAGCTTTTTCACCCCCCTTTGGCTTCTCCTAACCACACTGGCGCTGTGGTGTAAATAAAATAAAGAAACAAAAGGACTTTTCCTCTCTCTGTTAAATCCTAGCTCACGTTTGCGGTCTAACACCAGCTCTGGCAGGATACACATTTCAAATCTGACATATTGTAATCACAAAACAGAAAATAAAATTAGTTTTTCTACCTTTTTGTTGCCTGGTTATTTTTCAAATCTTGTTGGTCCCAGGCTCTGGTTGTCTTCTGATAACTTGCTTGCCAGGGTCTCCTTCTTTCTTCTTTCTCCGTGCTAACCATCCATCTGCCATCTCTGTCCTCCCCTTCCATTTCCCTTCCCTCCCCCAGATGTCTGGCATCTTTCCTTTTTTTGTCTCCCTCCACAGATCCACCTTTTCTTAACTACCCTTTGATCCAGCAGCTCTCCCTCCTTCCCCACCACCCCAGGGTCCACCATCTCTCCCTTTCTTTTCCCAACTACCCTCCTAACTAGTATCTCTTTCCACCCCTCTACACCATCCCTTGTGTCCAACTTCTCTCCCTTTCTGTTCCTTCCCTCCCTAAAACCCATGTCCATCATCTCTCTCTCTCCTCTATTTTCAGACCCATTATTTCTTCCCACCCAAAGTCCGGCATATGCACGTCTCTTTGAACCCCTCCCCCTTCCCACCGTGTACTTCTACACCAGGGCCCCTCTTCCCTGAAGGCCTGTCCCCCCCCTTAAAGGTCTGCTTCCCACCCCTGAAGGCCTGTCCCCCCCTTGAAGGCCTGCCCCCCCGAAGGCCTGCACCCCCCCTGAAGGCCTGCACCCCCCCGAAGGCCTGTTCCCCCCCTTGAAGGCCTGCCTGCCTGTTCCCCTTGAAGGCCTGCCCCCCCTGAAGGCCTGTCCGCCCTTGAAGTCCTGCACCCCCACCAAAGGCCTGCACCCCCCCGAAGGCCTGCATCCCCCCAAAGGCCTGTCCCCCCTTGAAGGCCTGCCTGCCTGTCCCCCCCTTGAAGACCTGCACCCCCCCGATGGCCTGTAACCCCCCCCCCCCCCCGAAGGCCTGCCTGCCCCCCTTGAAGGCCTGTCCCCCCCGAAGGCTTGTCCCCCCTTTGAAGGCTTGCTTGCTTGTCCCCCTGAAGGCCTGTCTCCCCCCTCCACAAGGTCTGCCTGCCCGCCCCTCCCTGAAGGCCTGCTGCCCCCCCCCACTACCTCGAAGGACCGCTCGGCCCCACCACCACCACCACGAAGCATTGCTTATTCTCCCGGCCTCCCCGCTTCATTTCCCTGGGGAAACAGCCTGCAGCAAGATTGCGCAATGCCAGCGATCTTTGCTTGCTTCGGCTGTTTCCTCCGCCGCGGTCCCGCCCCTCCTCTGACATCAGAGGAGGAGCGGGACCATGGTGGAGGAAACAACCGAAGCAGGCAAAGATCGCTGGCATCGCGATCTTGCTGCAGGCTGTTTCCAGACGCGACACCCGGCGCAGGGGGTGGGGAACCGGACCGGACCAGGAGCACCCCCTCAGGGCTTGACACCCGGGGCGGACCGCCCCCCATGCCCCCCCTTGGTATGCCACTGGGTCCGTGGAAAGCCAGCTGGAATAGTCTTCCACTTCAGGTGATCGAGGCCAGCAGCGTGCCTGATTTTAAGACAAAATGGGATCGTCACGTAGGATCTCTTCACAGAGAAAGGTAGGGGAGGGTCATTAAGGTGGGCAGACTGGATGGGTCGTGGCCCTTATCTGCCATCTATTTCTATGTTTCTATGTTTCCAGTTCTGTCTTTGGAAGTTGCGCTTGTATACCTGCTGTCCTTTGTGGTATTTGTAGACCCACGCGTTGGGGCCCTTGCTGAAGATCGTCTTCTGTCTTCCAGTAATTGTAGTGCTGTCTGTAAAGAAAATACATAATCAGATATAACTTGAGGCAAAGCCCTCTGGCCTGGTTGTTGGAAAGGCGGAAAATATGGTAACCGTCAAGTACATAACTGGAACGGGCTGGTTACCAGTTCCTTGAACTGTAGAGTCCAGTTTCGGACAGCATACAGGGCTGCAGGCAGAAATTTCAGCCAATTCTTTGATTCTAAAGGCATCAATTTCTTTAAGGCCACTTTAATAAGATCATTAGCCTTTTCTACCAGCCCATTAGCTTGTGGTCTATAGACGGTAACAAATTTTTGTTCAATGCCTAGAGAGCTACATAATTCTTTCAAGAGGTCATTCCGGAAGTGACTGCCATTATCTGAAACGATGGCTTCTGGAACGCCATGTCTACTTACAATTTCGGTACAGATTTTCTGAGCTGCTTCTTTCCCAGTTTCAGAGGCACATGGATAAGCCTCGATCCACTGGGAAAAAGGGAAAATACATACTAAGAGGTACCTTTTCCCTTGATTTTCAAAGACCATATCGGTGTAGTCAATGTGCCACTTCCTACACGGCCCCTCTGGAATAGGTATAATCCCTAAGGGGGTAGGAGTTCCTCTAGGATTTGTTTTGATACAGGTTGGACAGGTCCGGACTATTTCTTTCAGGATGGCATCTAACCTGGGATGCCATATTAACATTTTGAGTCGGGCACTAAGGTGTGAGAAAGGAGCGTGTGTTTTTACATGATAATCTTGAGCATATAACCACAGTGAGGTTGAAGATATACATGTTTTCATATCTTGTGTTTTCCAGATACCTTTTATCTGTTTGCATCCTGCTTTCTGCCATTGTTGCTATTCTTCTAGGGTGGCCCCTTCAGCAAAGGAGCTTTCAAGATCAGTTTGTCGGGCCCTCGTGTTCACATACATGGGGGCAGTGTGTGGATATGTGGTGGCTTCTTTAGCCAAAAGATCGACATGTTGGTGTGCCTTTTGAGGGAAGGACATGTCAGAGTTGTCGTGGGCTTTTATTTTAACAATGGCTGCTGGGGTGCGCCTGCTTTGTATAGCTGTCATAAGGCGTTCCAGAAGAGCAATGTGTTGTAATGTTTTACCCGTGCTGTCGATGAACCCTCTAACCTGCCATTTGTCATGATTTTCTGCGATACATTTAATAGCATAGATAGAGTTGGAATAGATAGTAAGATTTTGGTCGGGGTAAGTTTCAAGGGCGTGCAGAAGAACTGCCAATTCCGCTGCCTGTGCGGTAAGGGAGGCGGGCATGCTGCTCCAGCCGCTTTCCCAAATCTGATCTTTAATATTGTAAACGAACCAAGCAAAAGCAGTGCCTGTTTTTGTTTGTGAGCCATCAACAAAAATGTGAAAGCCATCCTTGTATGGTTTGACAACTAGGTTAGTAGGCAGTTCTTGGGGACAGCCATGTAATGTGGTGGCAGTGGGACCAAAGAAAGCCAGAAATGGTTGTACTTTATCTGTCAGGACAGTATCATTAGAAACAGGGTGAATATCAATATTACCGGTAAGGAGAACTGCTAAGTAAGTGGCCAGCCTCCGAGTAGTGAAGGTCACAGCAGGGAGAGATAGAATTTTGGACAGAACATGGGTGGAATTCTTGTTGTAACAGCGATTTAGACCACGTAAATCATGTACCAAATGCCAGGCTTTACCATCCACTTTGCGAACGGGAAAGAGGGGCGTATTCCAGGGGGATTCAGTGGGCTCAATGATATTGTTGTCCAAGAGCTCGTGGATTAAAGATTTGATACCCTCTAAAGCATCAGGTTTCAATGGGTATTGGGGAATGGTGGGACCAGTGGTAGGATCTTTAAGAATCAATTTGACACCGACCACACTTGAAACACAGCCGTATCGGACTGCAGAATCAAATGTAGGGGCAGAAAGGTGAAAACCCACGAAGGTGATGATGGCCTTAATTTTAGACAGCACATCACGACTCAGGAGGTTTACAGGGCAGGAGGAAACATACAGAACATCTGAAAGCACCACCTGGTCAGAAGCACCAGGAGGGGGAGTGCTACGACCACGCCCGCGGGTTCCGCCTCTGGCGCCGCGAGTGGAAGGATTGAGCCAACACTCAGAGGAGAAATGTCCATATTTATTACAGGTCCAACACTGGACTTGAGATTTATCCCGGGGTTGAGAAAAACCGCCCCGAGGTGGGGTACGCCCTACGCCGCGCATACCCCATGGACCAGAAATAGGGGCAATTGGGGGCTGCCAGGGGAACATGGGCTGGGCCCATTGGATGTGAGCAAGCTGGACGGCTTCCTGTTGGGTGAGGCGGACAGCCTGTTTCATCTGAGAGACTGCATCGGGAACCGTTTGGGTGGCAGGTTGTGAAGTTGTGGGCGGAGACTGGGACTGGGATTGGCTTTGGATCTGGGATGTTAAAGCCTTTTTCTGCAATTGGAGTAACTCTTTCTGTTCTTTGGTTTCTGCATCAGCTAAAAGTTGGGAATAATGGATAATATGTGTAATGATTTCAGACCAGGGCTTGCCGGCCATACCCACAACACTATCTAATTTGGTTTGGATGGCCTTAGGCATAGTGCCACGCAAAGTTTGGAAGGCTAAGCCTTTAATTTTCTCTTTGGAAAGGGATCCCCAATTTGTAATTCCCATTTGTCTTCAAAATCACGAATGAAAGAGTATATGTCAGAGCCAACCTTATACTGAAGCGAGGTAAGCTGAGACATGTCTTTCTCATCGGGATAATGAGCGCGAAGGGCTTTCCAGACGGAGGACCGATAATTATTAAAGCGGTCTCCGTCAAAATTTTTAACATCTATGGTATAATTGGCATTGCCTGCGTCTGCAAAAATATCTGTAGTTACCTTGCCAACACATTCAACTAACAGGGAACGGACATCACCTAAAGCCAGCTCCCATTGGGAGGTAATTTGCTCAAATTTAGAAATCCACGGGGATGCACCCGCTAACAGGGGAGGAAGTTGGGCTTTGATAGAGAGTTTATCAGCAAAGCTCCAAGCATCATATTCAGTTTTAGTGGAGCCAGCGTTTGTTTGTTTAGTAATAAGGGGGGCCTGCAGTGCGAGGGTAGGGGATTGGACAGGAGTGGAACTGGCAGGGGATTCAGCTGGTTGGCCATAAAATTTTCGCTCATATTTTTCCCATATTTTGAGACCATCTTTCATGTATTGTAAATCCCAACCAGAATCGGGGAAGCCCTGGCGAATGCACAGACGGGCTGTATTCATGTGTTTTGTTTCAAAGGAACCTTCTCAGGGAAAGGGGTGAAGTTGGGGAGCACAGGACTCAGTCCATCCGGCAAGATTGTCAAGCCAAGGGTGGACGTACTGAGTGGAGTGCTCCTGTTGAGTAATAATCTGTTTTGGGGTAAGACAAGATTTGAAGTATGTCCCGGCTGAATCAGCAAATACCAGTGTGCGGAGGGGTACTGGGAAGGGTTGTGAGAGCCCATCGGAAAAGTTAATATGGGGGGGAAGGTGAATACAGTTCCCATAGGTAGTACAGTCTTGAGGGTTTGGGCAAGAAGAAAGGCCTAAACATACGAGGCAGTATGAACATTGGCAATGGTGATCCTTGTGAACCTGGGCAAAGCTGACATGGGAGGTCCTTCCACCACAATCGCCATTAAGGGTACAATCGGTAGGGGCTGGACAGGAAGTGAGCTTCCAGTTGGGAGTGAAGGGAGCTGGAGTTGTAGGGCTGTGTGAAGAGGACGGTGGAGTAAGAGAAGGTACCGAAGGAGTACGAAGGGGATGTGGAGTGAGGGTAGGAGGTGGAGGAGTAGCAGATATGGGTGGTGAGGAATGAGGAGTCAAAATAGTGGTAGGGACAGAATGCTCGGTAGGAAGGTTTTATACCATGCTTCTTTAGGATCTGTGTACCATTCCTTTGGAATGGGTTGGGTCAGTAGGCGGGTAAGGATGGGGGAGCCAGCAAGAATTTGGGATGTCTGAGATGTGGGCAAACCTTCATTGGCACTGGTTGTAGTCATGGAAGATTGCAAAATGATGTTGGGTGGGGTTTGGGAAAGTCGTGAAGCTTCAATGGACAGCACCTGAGAAGCTTCGTGACTTTGCAGAGCCTCACTAGGTGGCGTTTGAGGCTGGCGAGTGAGGTGTTGAGGT
The DNA here is from genome assembly GCF_902459505.1 of Geotrypetes seraphini. Lineage (NCBI taxonomy): Eukaryota > Metazoa > Chordata > Amphibia > Gymnophiona > Dermophiidae > Geotrypetes > Geotrypetes seraphini. Next base: position 105,646,757 of record NC_047089.1, on the reverse strand, counting down.
GTAATATGTGGCGTTTGGGGTAAAGGCCGTGGAGTTTCAACGGGTAGCTCCCGTGGAGCTTCGCAAACTAGGGGGCGTGCGAGATAAAATGTGGTTGGTGACTTTAGTAGTTGGCCGATCATAAATGGAAGGCAAGGGAAGAACAAGACCATCAGAAATGTTCTTGTGGGCTACATTAATAGTGCAAGCGGCAAAGGCAGTGCAATCCTGGGGGTCAGGGCTTGAGGGTAAGCGGCGACAAACACGGCATTCGACTTGTTCGTATTGACCACAAGGGCCCTCATGCATCTGAGCAAAGCTAACGTTATCTGTTAAACCATGGCAATCTTTATAAAAGCAGTCAGTAGGATTAGGGCAGCGCGACGGTGGAGAAGTTAGGCGAGCCGATTCTAGGGCAAGGGCGGTTTGATCTTGAAGTTTCTTTTCCTGGAGGATACGGTCGACACAGGAATTTGGACCAGTATTAGTATTAGTAGGGATAACAAGGTTTATAGGGTCTTTTGGGAGCAAAGAAGTTTGAGACATGCCTGTGTCATTATCCTGCCAGTGTACTTGCGCACTTTTGGGTTGAGGTACTAGTGCAGCAGGCTTAGAGGATGGGGTATCGGAGGGAAATAGCGCATCATGGGGGTTAGGTGACAAGTCAACAAAGCCGTTTATTTGATAGGAGGGTGTAGTGCCTATAGCAAGGGGAGAAGAAAGTTTGGCCTGATGGAGTTTCTTAGTTTCAGGGGGTACATAGGGAGCATGGTCATATCCATAGGCCAGTAGAGATGGGTATAAGCCCGATTGGGTGGCTGGGCTAGGAAGGGTAGAGTCATGAGTATATGGGGGTGGGTCGGCAACCTCAGTGGGGCCAAGGTCAGAAGACATTAGCACTGGGGCAGAGGGGCTGGTATTAGCACAGCTAGAAGTAAGAATATGTGGTGTATCAATGGCGGGTGGATCCACACATTGTGCATGCCAAAGTTTCCACATTTCTAAGTGTTTGTCTTGTGATTTTCCTTTTTTATCATTAAGAATAGTGGTGCGGAGAGAAAGTAAATCATTGTAAAAGAGTGATCCTTCTATGGGCCATGTCCACTCCTGGGTAGAATTTGGGGGACGGTTTTTGGAAGTGTGCTTAACCCATTTATCATGGAAATGTTGAAGGAGTTTGTGCAAGCCCGGGTGGGTTACACTTTTCAGGAGGGCCAGGGGAAGCATATTTTATTTCAATAGGTTTCAACAAAAAAATATTTTAGAGAAAATGTACTTACCAATTGGCGCAGAACCCTTTGAAAGGAACTTAATAGGATTAATTGGGAAACATGGAAGGCCAGGCTTTAGCTGAGCAGAGGAAAGAATTCAACCAGCAATCGAATCAGTGTCTGTATCAAGGAAAGAGTGTTGATAAGTAACATAAGATTTACACAGAAATAACGTAATAACGGCCGTAAATATTGCTCCACTAATTATATAATTATACTACCCTGGCTCCTTTCCCCACCAGTCCTTATGCTATGCTGGCTTCTTTCCCCACCAGTCCGTATTTCTAGCTGCGTTACCTATTAGTTCATATTCCTACTAACTGCAGTGTGAAGGACCAATAGGACAACTGAGGAATGGAACCCGGTCCCAGGCAGGGCAATGCAGAGAACTGCTCCAGGGTCCGGGACCATCCAAATTTGACACCAGTGGTTCCTACATAAAAACAAAAAGAAAAAGATTAGTGCTAAAGAAGAAATTAGTGTTTAAGGCAGACCATATTCTATTGCTGGTTTAAAGATGAAGAAAAGGAGAAGCTGCAGAAAGGAGAAGCAGCACCACGAGCCTGTAAAAATAAGGAAGTTAATGCAAGGACAGTGAATACATACAAACATTAAACCCAAAAGCACCTTTTTTGGCTAAAAGAAAATTAATTCTGATAAATGGAGAGGCAATCTGACAAGCAGATCTGTAGGCCTGCAATCCAGTGAGGTCGCGTAAGCTGCATGCTTTCCCCTCTCATGGTCGAGGGTCACCACTGAAGTATACTTGGGTTCGTTTTCCGGCCAATGCCCTGAAATCCTGCATTGGTGGTGCTTAGCTTTAAGGCTTGCAAGTTCAAAAGCTTTAGAAAGCATTTTGCCGGCACCTTATGAATTTTATTCTAACTTGCCCTGAGGCGGCAATGCATTTTTTTTTAATGATAAGTGAGCAGTTTCCTTAAAATGGGACAAGCACGCTGAACAGATATAAATAACTTATTAAACTATAGATCTAGGCCTGATAGTATGCAAATGAGATTCCCACTTCAGCATACTGGACAGAGGGTTTGAAATTTTGAATCATCAGCAATGTTTTTGCTTAACATGTCATGTAAAATACTAAAAAATGTTTATTTTCAAATTAATGCAAACTTTTTAAATTGCATCAGCAGTTCAGTAACACTGGATATTTTCTCCTTGTCATGATCACCGAGTCATTTCTCACAGGTCTGTTGCTTTATTTCTTGAAATTTAGCAGTGGACATTTTAATATGAATAATTCCATCAGCAATGTGCATTAATAAGTTAGAACCTTATTAAAGTCCAGCGGGAAATTATCCTCTGACAAACTACCTTAAATCTGAATGTAGCTTTAGAAATTCTAAGACAGGCTGCTTGTTACTGGTATCCATGGGCCAATTATTGAATTTTCAGGCTTATGTTTAAACATGTTTATACCTTCTTTTAAAATATTAAAAAATAACTTGCTCTGATTCTAGTCAAATATTCAGTCTTTCAATATTCATTTTCTTGGTTTATAATAACTTCATGTACATACAACACATGCTTAAGATTTTAGCAATCTTATGAAAGATAGTGACAAGTTAAATATAGAATGTGGCTTGTTATTGACATTTCAGTGCTGCAATCCACTAAAGTAATATAATTTGTGAAGGTGATTTTATGTACTTTAATAAAGAGATGCAGGGGCATAATCAAAAAAAGCGCCTAAGTCCCCTTTTGGCCTAAATCCTTAAACGTTCAACCCAGAAGCAGGGAAAGTGTCCATAATAAGGAGCCCGAGAGCTTGTCTCGAAGGGCGTATGGTAACACGGGGCTGGGAGGCCTCGTGTTGCCAGAAAGGCAAGGTGGGGGGGGGGGGGGGAATTGGACCGTTAGTTAGGGAAACTTAGCTAAAGGAATTGGGGAGGGGTTACCGCCAAAAGACAGGGCTAGGATAGGGGGAAGTGGGTTGGAGGGGTGGGGCAGAGGGAACGAGTAGACCGGGACCCTGGAGGACTCGGTTCTTTCAGGTCCTCCAGGGCGGTTTTTCTCTCACCAGCTCACCAGCGTTCCTGCGTTTCCATGGCTGCGGACGGTCGGGTTAGCGTTGGGGCGGTGGCGGATGAGGCAGAGCTGTCCTTGCTGGCTGGTGACTCCTTCTCTGATGAGCCCTCGGAGCAGGTGGGTGTGGGGCATGTTGCGGAGCGTTCGCGGCCCACGCGGCGCTCCAAAATTCAGGCGCTGTCGGTTTTGGCCCGTGTTTGTGCTAGCGGGTCTAAAACCAGTAGATCCGCTTCGGCCCGTACCGCCGGGAAAGTTAGTCAGCAGGCAGGGTTGTCGGGCAGCGGGAGGGGAGCTGTTCCGGCCAGTCGCAGTTCGTCGGGGGGCGTGGCTTCTTTACAGGAGGAGAATTTGGCCAGGGTGTCGGAGGAACAGCCTGTTAACAGGGAGATGGTTGGAGGTGCGGGCTCTTTTGTTTGTCGGGCGGTTTCGGCTACCAGGGAGATCCCCAGCGAGCTGTCTGCCTTGGGGTCTTCATTGTCAGGGGTTGTGGGAGATGGGGCGGCTTCCTCAGAGGGCGTAACAGGGGGCGGTGGTGAGCCTGGTGTGTCTCCTGGGTTGTTTGCTATGGGGAGGGGGTCCAGCGCTCCTGGGTTTTTGCATACCCCCTATGGAGGGTCTGTCGGGCCAGGGTCCGGGTTTTATCCTACAAGCTGGCCGTCCACTTGGGGACCGGTTTCCTGGGGTTCCGGCTCTTCTGTTAGTGGTGCGGGGCCGTCTGCTTCGCACTGGGGGGGGGGTATTCCAGGGAACATGGCATGGGGGATGGTTCCTGGAGGTGGGTTTGGAGGGGGTTGGGGGGTCCCGGTTGGTGTGCCTGGAGCTTGCTTTCCTGGTCCTGCCTCTTTTTCTGCTTGGTCTCCGCAGGTTTCGTGCATCCTTCCTGGTGGACAGGTCGTTCAGACGGAGGGCCTGAGTGCAGCTGGAAGTTCGGGATCGATGGAGAGACCAGGATGTTCCACTTCTGAGCGTGACTTGGCGCTGAGAGCTACTGTGGCTGCTGGCGGGGGCGCCACGGGTTCTACACCGAGTGCGTCTGAGAGGCCTGAAGTTGCTGTTCGTGGCGGTTCAGTGTTGGTGTCCAGTCTCCCAGCGGCGGCCGGGACTGCTGATCGAGACATCACTGGAGTGACTGCTGGTGTTCCGGGAACTTCTACTCCGGGTAACAAGGCGCCTGCTCAGGTTGCTGGGGGGGGGGTAAAGCGCGGCGTAAGAAGCGTAGGCATCGCCGTAGGGGGTCTTCTTCCTCTTCGTCCGGGTCTTCTTCGTCGGAGGACTCGTCTTCCTCGTCGTCTGCCGCGGGTCCTTCGGGCGGCTTGGGGTCTTCAGGTGGGGGTGGTGGGGAGGTCACTACGGGAGAGGTTAGGGGTACTCCGGCGTTGGTGGCTCTTACGGAGTTGTGGGAAAAGGTACCGCGGGATTTGCGGCGGAAGATTCGGAGGCGGTCCTGCCTGGATATTTTTCGCCTTTTGGAAGGTAGAGTTCATAAGCGGAGTCGTAGGAAGGCAAAACGGGATAGAAAAGATTTTAAACCTTTTCCGGTAGCTCGTTCAATCATTAACTGGGTCCGCGCGTTTTTGCGGCTTGCGAGTGTCTGGGGTAGGTCTCATCCGTCGGATTACGGCCTGCTGCTGGCTTATGCGGACTCCATTTTAGACTCTTATCAACGTTTCGGAGGCTGGGCCTGGTTAAATTACGACGAGGCTTTTAGAGATAAAATGGAGGAAAATAGTTTTATGTCTTGGGGTACCCAAGATGTTAATTTATGGCTCACCCATATGGCCTCCAAATCTATATCGGGTACGACCGTTCGCCCCACAGGGGGTGTTGGCAGTGGGCGGCCCTTTCGTGGGGGGTCGGGGGGGACATCCTCAGCAGGTGCCGACGTGTGTTGGAAATTCAATAAAACCACCTGTCCTTTTCCCGACTGCAAATTTCGTCATGTCTGCTCCAGTTGCGGTCAGCCACATGCGGCCGTTAAATGCCCCAAGCGTGTTGGGGGGGCAGCTGCTGGACCGGGAAAGTAATTTTGTGGTCTCCTTGCCTACCCCGATTCTTGTTGAAGCCTTGCGCCCATGGTTGAGGAGTTATGGGCGTCGAAAGGAGGCTGTCATGTTGGAAGTTGGTTTTACTGGAGGGTTTGAGATTCCTTTTCTAGGTGTGTTGCAGGAGGCGCGGGTTCAAAATTCTTCCTCGGTTTCCCGATTGCGGTGCGTGGTTTGGGGCAAGTTGGCAGAGGAGATTCGTTTGGGGCGTATTGCAGGCCCCTTTCGGGATCCTCCTTTTTCGCCGATGCAGCTTTCGCCTCTTGCTGTTATACCTAAGAAGGTTCCCGGCCAGTTTCGTTTAATTCACAATTTGTCTCGGCCCTTAGGGCAGTCGGTTAACGATGGCATTCCGCGTCACCTCTGTTCAGTTCGTTATGCGTCGTTCGATAGTGCTCTTCGGCTTATTGTTAGTGCTGGGCGGGGTGCTCAGTTGGCGAAGGTGGATATCGAATCGGCTTTCCGTTTGTTGCCTATCCATCCTCGGTCCTACCCGCTGTTGGGTTTTCGTTTTGAGGGTTCGTATTTTTACGATCGTTGTTTGCCCATGGGTTGCTCCATTTCTTGTGCGTATTTTGAGATGTTTAGTTCTTTCTTGCATTGGGTTTTGGTTCAGAAAGTTGGAGTGGATTCCATTGTGCATTACTTAGATGATTTTTTGTTTATTGGTGCGGAAGGTACGGGATTTTGTGCCCGCCTCAAATTGTTGTTTGAGAGGATGGCGGACGATTTTGGTGTTCCTTTAGCTTCTGAGAAATCTGAGGGGCCAGTTACTTCCTTGGTGTTTTTGGGGATAGAGTTGGATTCTGAGGCTATGGTTACTCGCCTTCCTGCGGTGAAGGTTCGTCAGTTGCTTAGCCTAATCGAGCAGGTGGTATCTACTCCCAAGTCTACGTTGCATACTGTTCAATCCTTGTTGGGCTCTCTTAATTTTGCTTGTAGGGTGCTGCCTATGGGTAGGGCTTTTTCTCGCAGGTTGGCGGCTTCCACAGCGGGGGTTCGAGATCGCAGACACTTTCTGCGTCTTTCGGCGGGAGTGAGGGCTGATCTTCGCATGTGGTCTGTTTTTCTCCAAGATTTTAATGGGACTGTTCCTATGTTGGCGCCGGAGGTCTCGAGCGTTGACTTGAATCTCTTTTCTGATGCGGCTGGGGGTGTGGGTTTTGGCTTGTTCTTTAATGGTGATTGGTGTGCCGAGCGTTGGCCGGCCGAATGGGTGCGGTCGGGCATCACAAAAAACATTACTTTGTTGGAATTGTTTCCGTTGTTAGTGGCGGTTGAGCTTTGGTCGGGAATTTTTCATGATCGTCGGGTGGTTTTTTGGTGTGACAATCTGGGAGTCGTGGAGGTTGTTAATCGTCAGGCTGCTCGTTGTTTGGCTGTTAATGCGCTAATGCGAGAGTTAGTTTTGCGTTGTCTGCGGCTGAATCTCTTTATTCGTGCGCGTCATGTTCCGGGTTTCCAAAATGGCATTGCTGATGCTTTGTCTCGTTTTAATTTTTTGCAGTTTCGTCGACTGGCGCCCGGAGCGCGCGCAGAAGGTTTGCCGATCCCTGTTCATTTGTGGAGCCTGGTCGGGAAGGAGTCTGGGAGATGCTCCGTTTGTCGGTAGCCCCTTCTACTTGGGCACGCTATTCGGCGGGGTTTCGGTCCGTGGCGGCTTTCTTAGCTGCTAGGGGCTGGTGCCCGGGAGATGTGGCCGAATCCTTGTTGGAGGATTTCGTGCTGTCTGCTTTTCAGGATCAAGTTACTCGTGGGGTTGTACGTGGGCAATTGGCGGGTTTTGCCTTTTTCTGCAGGGCCCTGGGTTGGGTTTGTCCGGTTTCGGGGTTCATGGTGCAGAGGTTATTGCGAGCCATGGGGCGGGTGCTTCCTCGTACCCGGGATTCGCGATTACCCATTACTCACGAATTGCTCCTTCGGTTGCTAGCTGCGTTACCGGAGGTTGCTAGTTCGCCTTTTGAAGTTTGTTTGTTTCGAGCAGCTTTCGCTATTGCTTTTTTTGGGGCTTTGCGGGTCGGTGAGTTGTTAGTATGTCCATCTTCTCCCGTTGGGTCTCGTGGGCTTTTGGTGCAGCATGTGATTTTTCAAGACACAGTGTTACGTTTATATATTGTGAGTTCCAAGACTGATCAGTGTGGTCTGGGTCACTGGGTTGTGCTGCATGCAGTGTCTGGATGTTCGTCCTGTCCGGTGGTGCGATTGCGGGAGTATATGGCCATTCGTCCAGTGGATCCCCAGATATTATTCGTTCACGCGTCCGGTGCCCCTCTGACGCGATATCAATTTCGAGCGGTTCAGAGTTTGGCTTTAATTCGTTGTGGAGAGAATCCGGGTGCCTTCGGGACTCACTCCTTCCGGATTGGTGCCGCAACGAGTGCTAGTTTGGCGGGTATGTCAGGGGAAGGTATTCAGAGATTGGGTCGTTGGGTATCTGATGCCTTTCGCGGTTATATTCGTCGAGGGGTCTCTGGGGTAGGGCAGGGTGCGGGGAGGGGTTCTCAATAGTGAGTTACAAACGGGGGTATATGATGCTGAGTGTTATTTTGCTTGGTTTTCTTTCAGCTCCCCGAAGCCGATCTTCCTCCCTCTGGATTGTGGGCCATTCTTTTGTCCATTGGGCGGCTGAACGTGCGCTCGTTCGCCCTGGAGGGCGTCACCTTGGTCTTGCTCATCTTGGACTTCGGGTTTCCTGGTGGGGACAGCGAGGGATGCGGTGGAGACAACTGCTGTATTTGTTACAGGATCTGCGGTCTCGGCCTCTTCATCCCGACATTCTTTTGATTCATTTGGGGGGTAATGATGTGGATAATTGTGCAGGGAAGGATTTAGTGAATACGATTAAGGACGACTTGAGGGTGGTGCTTGATTGGTTCCCGGGGGTGTTGGTTGTGTGGTCGGATATTGTTCCGCGCCCTAGTCGTTTAGAGTCGCGGCGTTGGACAAGGGGGTTGGCTAAGCTCAATAGACAGGTTGGGAAGTGGGTGGTGAGTCACGGTGGATGTCAGATTTTGCATGACTGGGTGGATGTAACGTGCGCAGGTTTATATCACCGGGATGGGGTTCATTTGTCGGCGGTGGGCTGGGACCTTTTGCTTAATGATTTTTCATCTTGTTGTGAGTGGGTCCTTAGCGCCTGATGTTAACCGCAGCTTTTTCTTTGGGGGAGGGCCTGTATGGTTACAGGCCTGTGGCGGGTCTCCCGAGCTACTGGGTGCTGGGGCTCATCAGGCGATGAGCGGGGGGCCGGCTGGGAGCCGCGCCTTGGGGTCAGGTGACCCGGGTTAAAGGGGCATGAGTTCATGCCACCCCTCGGACGCTTGCTGTTTGTGGCGGGGTCGGGGGCAAAGGTTAATGGTTACATAGGGGTAGCTCGGGAGGAGCTTGCTGATGTGGTTTGTTAATAGAGGGTCAATATGTTTATGAGGTTATGTTATTTATGTTATTCATGTTAATTTATTGTTATGGTGGATTTAATAAAGAGCTGCGGCTATATATTCCATAATGAAGTGTGCTGGTCTCATTTGGGGGTGGGTTATGGGAAAAAGGGAGTTAATGGGTAGCAATAGAGACTATCCAGATCCCGCTGTTATAAGGAGCCCGAGAGCTTGTCTCGAAGGGCGTATGGTAACACGGGGCTGGGAGGCCTCGTGTTGCCAGAAAGGCAAGGTGGGGGGGGGGGGGGGAATTGGACCGTTAGTTAGGGAAACTTAGCTAAAGGAATTGGGGAGGGGTTACCGCCAAAAGACAGGGCTAGGATAGGGTGAAGTGGGTTGGAGGGGTGGGGCAGAGGGAACGAGTAGACCGGGACCCTGGAGGACTCGGTTCTTTCAGGTCCTCCAGGGCGGTTTTTCTCCCTCCCACCCTCCCGCAGGTGGCCTTGGTAGCTCGGGTAGGCGGGTCTCCCGAGCTACTGGGTGCTGGGGCTCATCAGGCGATGAGCGGGGGGCCGGCTGGGAGCCGCGCCTTGGGGTCAGGTGACCCGGGTTAAAGGGGCATGAGGTCATGCCACCCCTCGGACGCTTGCTGTTTGTGGCGGGGTCGGGGGCAAAGGTTAATGGTTACATAGGGGTAGCTCGGGAGGAGCTTGCTGATGTGGTTTGTTAATAGAGGGTCAATATGTTTATGAGGTTATTTTATTTATGTTATTCATGTTAATTTATTGTTATGGTGGATTTAATAAAGAGCTGCGGCTATATATTCCATAATGAAGTGTGCTGGTCTCATTTGGGGGTGGGTTATGGGAAAAAGGGAGTTAATGGGTAGCAATAGAGACTATCCAGATCCCGCTGTTACCAAAACAAACGTCCTTGTTTTGATTATGGCCTTCCTCTGCCTAAACACCCAATCACCACTACATCTAAAAGTACACCCACACCACGTCTACACTTTTCAGCTATAATGAAACAAAAAAACGCCTAAGCCACAAACGTCCAACAGAAGGGCTTTTAGGCGAAGGAGGAGCCAGTCCTTCACCTAAAAGCTGGATTCTGTAACCGGTGTCTGTCAAAAACAACACCGGTTACAGAATCCCCCCCCCCCCACAACCATCCAGGCAGGAGGGTGCCCAAGCCCTCCTGCTATGTCAAACACGACACCCCCCTCCCTACAACATTGGGGCAAGAGGGAGCTCAAGCCCTCTTGCCCCAGCCAACCACGACACCCCCGACGATATCGGGGCAAGAGGGAGCCCAAGGCCTCTTGCTCCGCCGATTTACATCGGGCCAGGAGAGAGCCCAAGCTCTCTTGGCCCCAGCGACACCCCCCCCCACCCCACGACTGGCTTGGGCCAGGAGGGAGCCCAAGCCCTCCTGGCCCTGGTGACCCCCCTGCTACTACTCGATTGGGCCAGGAGGGAGCCCAAGCCCTCCTGGCCCCGGCAAACCCCTACCCCCACCCCCCACTACATTACGGGCAGGAGGGATCCCAGGCCCTCCTGCCCTCAACGAACCCCCCTTCCCCCAAAGTTCGCCCCCCAGAATCCCTGATCGGCATCCCCCAGCTGACCCGTGACCCCCCAGCTGACCCAACGACCCACTCACCCCCACCCCGTTCTCTGTACCTTTTTAACGTTGGCCGGACAGACGGGTGCCAAACACGTCCGTCCGGCAGGCAGCCCACAGCAGAATGGGGTCGGATTGGCCCAGCCGTCCCAAAGCCCCGCCTACTGGTGGGGTCTAAGGCGCCTGGGCCAATCAGAAGAGGCCCGGGAGCCTTAGGCCCCTCCTGTGGGTGGGGCCTTAGGCACATGGGCCCAACCCGGGCCATGTGCCTAAGGCCCCGCCCACAGGAGGGGCCTAAGGCTCCCGGGCCTATTCTGATTGGCCCAGCGCCTTAGGCCCCACCAGTAGGCAGGGCTTTGGGATGGCTGGGCCAATCCGGCCCCATTTTGCTGTGTGCTGCTGGACAGACGGACGGGTATGTCACCCGTCTGTCTGGCCAACGTTAAAATGGTATGGGAAAGGGGGGTGGGATTGGGGGGGTCGTGGGGTTGGCCGGGGGTTCACGGGTCGGCTGAGGGGGGCCGATTGGGAGTTCTGTGGGGGGCGGACATTGGGGGGAGGGGGGTTCGTCGAGGGCAGGAGGGCCTGGGAACCCTCCTGCCCGTAATGTAGTGGGTGGTGGGGGTAGGGGGTCGCCGGAGCCAGGAAGCCTTGGGCTCCCTCCTGGCCCAATCGAGTAGCGGTGGGTGGGTCGCCAGGGCCAGGAGGATTTGGGCTCGCTCCTGGCCCAATCGAGTAGTGGCGGGGGGTTGCCAAGGCCAGGAGGGTTTGGGCTCCCTCCTGGCCCAATCGAGTAGCGGCGGGGGGGGGGGAGTTGCCAGGGCCAGGAGGGTTTGGGCTCCCTCCTGGCCCAATCGAGTAGCGGCGGGGGGGGGGGGTTGCCAGGGCCAGGAGGGTTTGGGCTCCCTCATGGCCCAATCGAGTGGGGGGGGAGTCGCCGGGGCCAGGAGAGCTTGGGCTCTCTCCTGGCCCGATCGAGTTGGGGGGCACGATCAGCGGTGCAAGAGGGCTTGGGCTCTCTCTTGCCCCAAGGTTGTCTGGGGGGTCGTGGCTGCCGCGGAGCAAGAGGGCTTGGGCTCCCTCTTGCCCCGATGTGTGTGGGGGGAGTGATGCATCGTGGCAGGAGAGATGCCTCATCTCCCCTACCGCGATGCCATCACTCCTCTACCGGAACTGCCGCGGGTCACGCCATCGCGGTAGGGGAGATGAGGCATCTCTCCTGCCGTGATGGTTAGGTTGCCGGGCCGCTGAACTGATGGCGCCAGCAGCCATCAGCTCTGCGGCCCTTTTTTCGGCACTTAGACCTGGTTTTATTTTGTCTAAGTCAAAAAGGTCTAAGTGCCGACTAGGCAACCTTTAACTGTTTTGGTTATATCTGTTGTACGCATAGGTGTAGGTCCACCTCCCGCCCACTGCTCGCCCTTTCCCCTCCTCTAAACACACCTCTTTTCTCTCTGTGCGTTTAGTGGCAGGGGAAAGGCCTAAGCTGTTTTTAGATACGTCTAAAAACCAGCTTTGGTTATGGATACTTGGATGATCAGGCTTTTTGATCGTCCAAGTAGCCACTTAGGACACTTTTTAGACTTTTTTTTTTTTGATTATTACCCCTTAGGGTCTGAGGAGAATTCAGTATCTGATGTTGTGTTTATTAATCTTTAGTTCTAACTCAAATCAGTCATTATGACTCTTAAAAGGTGCAGAGAACTCTTGATAATATAGACTTTTGATGGCACAAAAAAGTTCGGGGAATCGGGAAGGTATTGGGAAGTGGGAATGATTTAGCAGTATTAAGTCATTTGCAGGAATTTCTTGAAGAGTAGAGTCTTTATTTCTTTTCTGATCTTTTTGTAGTCTGGGGTCATAATTATTAGACTGGAGATTTGGTTGTCGAGTTTTGTTGCTTGTGTGGCTAGGAGGCCATCATATAGTTTTTTTCTATTTAACTTTGATTGACGGGTGCGTGAATGAATTGTGAGTTTTCCTATGTCTTGTAGATGTGGTTTGGATGAGGCAATTGTTCAGGTAGGTTGGGCTGTCACCGTTTATGGTTTTAAATAGTAAACATTAGAATTTGAAAAGTATTCTTTACTTAATCACACACTAGTCCTCCAAATTAGGATCCATGATTAAAAAAAATAGGAGTGATTGAACTAACTAATAATTAACAAGAAAGCTCATTATCTGATGCTGAAATAAAGCTAAATTATTACTTGGACTTAGATATTATTCCATTTCAAGGCGCTTATTGGAGAGGAAGGCCGTCAAATGAGCCGGTTCAAAGAACACATATTTTAAAGTACGATACCTCACTACACATTTACAAGGATATCTAAGGAAAAATAAACCTCCAATTTGAGTCACACCTGGTTTCAATAATAGAAATTCCCTTCTTCTCTTTTGAGTCTCCCTAGAGACATCAGGAAAAATTTGAATATGGAAACCCAGGAAGTCTCTGGATCTATTTTTAAAGAAAAGTTTAAGAATCCAATCTTTGTCTGGAGCCAAAGCCACAGACAATAAGAGAGTGGCTGAAATAGCCACCTCTATCTGATTGTTCCAATAATGCAGAAACGTCCAGGGAACTTTCCTGAGGTTTTCCAACACCTTCTTTCTTCTGAGAGTCCTGAGTCTTTGTAGGTAGATAATACACTCTTGACAAAGGTGGTAAAGAATTCTCAGGAATTTTAAGTATGTTTCCTTAATGAATAGATAAGTCTCAGTGCTGTGTTTTGGATTGTTTGTAGTTGTTTTATCATTGTTTCTGGGCAGGGGAGGTAGAGAATGTTGCAATAGTCTAGGATTGTACTATGAGGATTATACTAATAGGATTGTACTATGAGCTGGAACTGTGTTCTATTGAAGAATTTTCGAACTTGTCTTAAGTTTCTCATAACTGCGAATGATTTCTGTATTGTTTTATTGATTTGTGGTTGCATGGTGCAGCATCTGTCTATCATCATACCTAGTAGTTTTAGGGTGGATTGAATGGGGTAATTGATTGAATTAATTTCTATATTGGTTATGGTTGGGGCTTGTTATTTTCGAGGAGGATGAATTTTGTTTTGTCTGGGTTCAGCTTCAGTTTATGATCTTTCATCCATGTTACTACTGTTTCTAGTATTTGGTGTAGTGTGGCTGTCATGGAGGGCTTGGGTTGATCAAAAGGTATGAGAATGGTGATGTTGTTGTCTGCATAGCTATATGAGGTTAGGCCTAGTTTGTTCAGGCAGGCACCGAGGGAGGCAGTATAGAGATTGAAGAGAGTAGGGGATAGTGGGGAACCTTAGGGTACACCGCAGGGGTTGGACCAAGGTTCTGATTTTTCTTTATCCAACTTTACTCTGTAGGTTCTGGATTTTAGGAATCCTTCAAAACATGAGTATACCTTATCAGTGATACCTATTGTGTCCAAAATTTGCAGAAGGATGTTATGGTCTACCAGATCAAATGCTGCACTCAGATCCAGTTGTATGAGCAGCATTTTAATATGGTCCTACATGCTTCAGATGGGGAGGGAAGATTGGTCTCTGTACAGTGCCAAATTCAAGAGAAGCTTTTTATGTTGACTAACGTTTATGCCCCCAACATTGACTCTCTAGATTTCTTTAAACAAGTGGAGGGCATAATCAAAAACAACATCTAAGTCCCCTTTTGGCCAAAGGCCATAGGTGCACAAAGTAGCAGCAGGGAAATGTCTATTCTTGGAAAAAAATGTCCAAAATGTGTTGTTTTTTTATTGAGAATGGCCTACATGTACATTCAGGAGTTTAATCACCCAGACCGACACTACATCTATCTTTAAGCCCTATTCTCAAAAAAAAAAAAAAAATTGCCCAAGTTCCAAACACCCAAAACAAGACCTTTTAGACGTGGGAGAGACCAGTCTTTTGCCTAAAAGCACGATTCTCTAACTGACGTCTGTCATAAGCGCCGGTTAGATAATCGTGGAACCATTCCCCCTAAATGTTCCACAGCAGGTGAGATGCCCAATCTCTCCTGCCACTATCCCCCAAACCCTCCCCAATGATCAACAGCCCAATCCCTCCTGCTAACCCCCCCCACCAATGTTCCCTGGCAGTAGGGATGTCCAAGCCCTCCTGCCGACCCCCTTCCACCTCTGACAATGTTCCCCAGCAGGAGGGATATCCAATCCCTCCTGCTAGCACATCCTAACCTCCAAAAGCTCACCCCATCCCTGAAAGTGCACCCCCATCAGGAACCTCCTAACTCTACCCATAGGAGGGGCCTAGGGTATCTGGCCAATCAGAATTTTAGGCCACTCCCAGTGTATCCCAGAATTCACTGGGAGATGGGCCTAACATTCTGGAACATATACCTGTTTTGACTTGGTCTTAATCTAAGTCAAAATGTATGTTTCATCTAGGCCAGTGTTTTTCAACCGCTGTTCCGCGGCACACTAGTGTGCCGCGAGATGTTGCCTGGTGTGCCGTACGGTCAGGGCCGCCATCAGGGCAGTACCACCAGTCTAGGGAGAGGGGCGGTCCGCCCCACGTGGACAGGAGAGAGCTGGACGGGGGACCCGCGGAGTTCAATACATCTCGAGCCGCGAGGCTCGTCTTCTGTTCCTGCCTGCCCTGCAGCTAACATATAGCCGATCGCAAGCGTTCCCCGATGTCAGCGCTGACGTCGGAGGGAGGGCTTAAGCAAAGCCTGCCCTCCGACGTCAGCGCTGACGTCGGAGAATACTTCCGTTCGGCTATTTGTGCGCGGCAGGGCAGGCAGGAAGCAGAAGACAAGCCTCGCGGTTTGAGCTTTGTTTTGCTGAGAAAGTTGCAAAAATGGGCTGGGAGGCAAACACGGAACACAAAAGGGGGGAGGGAGTGCGTTTTGGACACAAGGCATGAACTTGGGAGAGAGGAAGGGAGGGAAAGAGATGCTGAGGTGGGGGAGGGGAATGCGTTTTTGGACACAGAAGAAATGGACTTGGGAGAGAGGAAGGGAGGGAAAGAGATGCTGAGGTGGGGGAGGGAATGCGTTTTTGGACACAGAAGAAATGGACTTGGGAGAGAGGAAGGGAGGGAAAGAGATGCTGAGGTGGGGGAGGGAATGGGTTTTTGGACACAGAAGGCATGGACTTGGGAGAGAGGAAGGGAGGGAAAGAGATGCTGAGGTGGGGGAGGGAATGCGTTTTTGGACACAGAAGAAATGGACTTGGGAGAGAGGAAGGGAGGGAAAGAGATGCTGAGGTGGGGGAGGGAATGCGTTTTTGGACACAGAAGAAATGGACTTGGGAGAGAGGAAGGGAGGGAAAGAGATGCTGAGGTGGGGGAGGGAATGAGTGTTTGGACACAGAAGGCATGGACTTTGGAGAGAGGAAGGGAGGGAAAGAGATGGTTGTGTACACGGGGTATAGAAGAAAGGAGAATTTTTGGTCATAGGGAGGGAGTGAGGTACAGATAGTGGCATACCAGGGTGGGGGGGGCGGTCTGCCCCACCCCGGGTTTACGTCCCAAGGGGGTGCACAGCTGGCCACCCTCCAGTGTTGTCCCTAGGCCGGCAAACTGCGGCTCTTTAGCCACTTGAGTGCCACCGCCGCCATTGGGAACAGGCCGGCGCCAAGTTCTCCCTGCTTTTCCCTGTGGGGCCGGCCAACTCTCGCCACTTTGCCCAAAAAAGGTTGAAAAACACTGATCTAGGCAACCAACTATTTTTCTTATATGTGTGTTTTTCTTATTTTTTTCATTCAAGGCCTCAGCAACACCACTCCACCACTCAAATCACTTTAATAGTGTTAAGCTTTGTGTGTTTGATTGTCACTGGCCCATATGCTTATTACATAGTTCGGTAACATTGGCTTACGACTCTTATTACAGGCTTGCCCTGACTAAAAGAGGAGTGAATACTGAGGATATTAAAAAAAAAATTTGCAGCATTTATTTTTTTTTTAATTTTATTTTTTCCAAGATGGCGCCAGGCTAGACACGGCATTATGTTACCTCCCATCATCTTTTAGCCTTTTTCGTTTATTTTTGTTCTTTTTACCTTCTATTTTTTTAGTCACTCTTATTCTGTTATTTTGATTATTTTAACCCAATTTGTTTTTTCTTCTGAAATGCTCAAACGAAATCTTTAAGTTTTACTATTAGTCCTCCTGCCTGACCGTTAACAGCGGAAAACCTCCAACTGCCAAACTATTCTTGCTGGAGTTTCTCTCCGATCCCCCCTCCCTAGATCATAGAGGGTGCGACATCACTTGTCTCTGCTCGGGCTCTGCTTTCTGCCGGTGTTTCCAGTATGGTGCTGGCTGTCTCCTCCTCCATGCTGGCGGATGTCTTTGGGCCTTTTGGCTGCTGCTCAACAGACTAGCCTTTTAGCTGCTTGATAGCTGCTGGCTGTTTCTTCTTCGCGCTGGCTGAGGCAGGATAACGGAGACTGCTGCTCACTGTTTGTGACTCATTGATATTGGGACTCCGTGGTTCAGTGTGTGGGTTGTGTCCTGATATGGAACAGCTGATGGCGTCAAGGAGGCCAAGTTGTATTATCCCTGAGTGGCGTTTGCTTTGGCCTGCTCCAATGCTGACACTGAGATGCTGCTGAAGAGGGCCCTGGTCTGCAGTCTCCAGGCCGCCCTCCCTCCCCTGGTCAGGCAGCATCGTGGCGGCAGGGCTAGTGTCCATGGGAGAGTTCATCTCGGAGGTGCAGGAGGACTACAGCTCGCCCACCACCTCATCCTTCACCACCAAGATGGTCAGTTGCCGGAGCTCCGTGAGCGGCATCGAGGAGGCTTTGGATTTGGTCTGAAATGTATTGCATGGGGTGAGGAGGTGCGCAGGGGCCGGGCATGCCTTGGGACGCAATAGCGTTCAACATGCGGAAAGTTATATTGCAGCATTGAAGAGATTCTCGGTGAGCTATGGAGGCAGTGGGGAAGAAGAATTGGCTGCTGCCTTTAACTTGTTTGCAGAGTTCTCAAGAGAATTATTGACGCTGATGAAAAATTTGCTCCAGAGTAAAAAATCACATCTGCTTTTTCCTGGACAATTTGAAGATGATAGCCATCGGAACTGGGGTTGATGGCGGTTTGAACGTTTTTTCACTCTTTGGCTTGTAATTATTATGATCATTCAACATCAGATCCTAATGCTTTTTGGAATATATTTTTTATTTCTCTTGATATTTATTTTTATCTCTATTTTTATTTATGTTACTTACTATTTTAATTCTATCTTTAATTTATTTATTCATTACTTGTTGGAATATTCATTTCTATCTCTATCTCTACCTCTGTCTTTATATTTTTATCTTTACTTTTCATAAATTGTTTCTTCAGGTACTTTAGTTAGATTGTGAGCCTTTGGGACAGTTAGGGAATTTCCAAGTACCTATCTTATTTATTTTTATTTATTGTATCTTTTAATGCATCATTTTTGTAAACCGCTTAGAAACCTCACGGTTATTAGCGGTATATAAGAATTAAATTAAATTAAATTAAAATACTTGTGCCATTTGGCACATTTGACTTCCCAGTGACAATATAATAACATAGGAAGTTTTTGCTTTTTGTCCATCTAGTTCTTTGTCATTGGCAGTTGTTGAGTGCACTGAAGAACCACTGTGCATCCCTTTTGTGGTATTTGTCTTGTTTACATTTGTCATTTATTGAAGCCATTGGTTGTGTACCATTGCTGTTTTTTTATATATTTGTGGTACGAATTATGCTCAATAAAACTCTTTTGCAAGTTAAAAAAAAAACAACCCTGACTTGTTGACACTTAATGTGCTGAGTCCACCAAAAATTGCATTGCTGTCTCTGACCTTAATTATCTCTGTGGCATATACACTGCTAATGTTTTTTTAAGTACTCTGTGCCTATTCATACAAAGTCTGTTGAATTATCATTAAAACCTTAAAACAAACCACTATAAAAGGTGATATATTGTCAGCATATCCCTTGAGGACATATTAACTACATGATGAAAATGCAAAATGAAAGTTACAATGCCTAACATATTTTTCAAAATTCTCAGCTTTAGTTATGGGATAATAGCATACTTTATTATAATAGCTTGAACAGTGATATGATTCCAGCATCTATTCCGTTTTTTCCTCTTTCTGAAATAACTATGAAAAGTGTTTAGATTCTTTATCTTCCATTTCCTCTAATTGGGTTGTTGAGAAGTACTGTATTTTTCGCTCCATAAGATGCACCTGACCATAAGACGCACCCTAGATTTAGAGGAGGAAAACATGAAAAAAAACATTCTAAACCAAATTCTCCCTGCCAGGCTCAGCCCAACCCAATACTCCTTGTCAGGCTCTGCACCCTGTCCCCCCTCCCTGCCAGGCTCTGTACCTTGTCCCCCCTCTGATGGTCTAGTGGTAGATAGGGAGAGGGCACAGGGCAGGCGGGCCTAATGGCAGGCAGGCTGGCCTAGTGGCCTAGTGACAGGCAGACTGGCATAGTGGCCGGCAGGCCTAGTGGCCTAGTGACAGGCAGTTGGCCTAGTGGCCTAGTGACAGGCAGGCTGGCCTAGTGGCAGGCAGGCCTAGTGACAGACAGGCAGGCCCCATACCTCTCATATACCCTAAATCATTCCCACATACCCACCACATACTCCCCAGTACCTTAAATCATCCTCCATACTCCCTACATACCATCCAGTACCTTTTTTAATCATACCCCTGGTACCTTTTAAAATCCCTTCTTCTCTGGCTAGCTGTTTCCTCTTATTTCCCAGCCAGTCGTATGGAGGTCAGAAGAGCGTGGAGGTCAGGAGCAAAGCTTTCCATGCTCCCTCTTTGGCCCGTGCTGCTTCCTGCGAGAGCTTCATTCACAGCCATTCAGAAAGCAGTGCGGCTGAAGCAGGAGGGCAGAAAGCTTTGCTCCTATCCTCCGCACCGCTGGCTGGGAAATAGGAGGAGACAGCTAGCGAGGGAGAGATTATACTGGACCACCAGGTTATTTGCATCAAGTTGCCATGGATGGCAGACGGCAGGCAGGTGGGTGGGGGGGTTAGGGTTTTATAAAGGTGCAGCTACGTTGGGCATGCAGGGGGGTTGTTTAACAAAGGTGCAGTGGGCATGTGGTGGCACAGAGGGCGGGGTGTTTTAAAAAGGTATGGTGGCAGGAGGGGTGTTTTTAAACAGTACGGGGGGGTGTACATTTTTTTTGAACCTTCGCTGCATAAGACGCACTGAGATTTCCACCCACTTTTGGGTGGGAAAAAAGTACGTCTTATGGAGCAAAAAATATGGTATATTTTCTGTAGAACAGTTATATGAGGACAATCATGTACCTTTTGGGAAGATGTGTCTTTTGGGATGCTGTGAAATGTGGTTTCTATAGAGTGGTCATGTGATCTACACCCATGTAAGATTCCCAGACTCTATAGCACATTAGTTGCAACATTCATACCAAAAAAGCATGCCAAAGGAGTGGATCATGCTCCTTGGGCTTGCTCCTTGAGGTTAGCTCCGAGTTGGATTATGTTTTTCTTATAAGTCAAGAGATAGGTGGTTTAATTGTATCAGTGTTTAACTGTTGTAGGATTTTGTTCCTGCTTACTTTTTTGAGTCTGAATATGATGTCATTTTAAATGATTGTAGTATGTTAAGGTTATAGGCCTCCATTGTGTAAGCAGTTGCAGAGGTTTGATGGAAGATGGTTAGCATCTGTCTCAAAAGGTTCTGTACGAAAATGTAAGTCCATCCCCAAACATTGGATTTCAGTTTTTACTATTAAAAGGTCATTGCTAACTTTCAGCTTTAGAATGTGACATAGGTAGGATCTTTCAAGACTATCAGCACCTGTATTCTTTGCAAAATTAATAAAGAGGCAGTATTATATTAATCAGTGTCTGACATCCAAAATCAATCAAATAATGCTTAAAATTATCATGCATGTTAGCCCCTATGGCTTCTACTACTTTCAGGCATGGAACTATTTCATTCCTTATATTATACCATGCCTGATGTGTTTTTGCATTGCAAATATATGATTCTGTATTTTTTGCCATTAAATTTTAGCTGTCATATTCTAAACAATTTCTCAAGTTTCATTAGATCTTTCATTATGTTATTCACATCTTACAGTGAATCTACCCAACTGTAGTTTTTTTAAAATAGAATATGTGAAGACTCAAACCTTATCTGACAGTTCTTGTGTAATATTACATTACATTACATTACATTACTGATTTCTATTCCGCCTCAACCTTGCAGTTCTGGACAGATTACAAAAGAGACAACTGGACATTTCCAGGATAATTACAGAGAGAATTCTGGTCATTTCCAGGAGAAGTTACAAGAATAATGGAGCTGTATATTTCAAGAGCTACAAGATGCTGTACAAATAGGAAATAGTGCAGATCCAGTATATATAACGTTAGGGAAGCAGTTGACATGCTTGAGGCTAAAGAGAAGGGAACTGGTGAAGGGGGGAGGAGGGGGGAGTTGCATTGAGGGGGGTCCGGTTGGGGATAAGCCATCTGTATAAATTTTTTGAATAGGTGGGTTTTGATTTCTTTGCAAAAATATTTGTAGTCATTTGTTGTTATCAGCAGGTTGGAGATAGTGTGGTCCAGTTTCGCTGCATGCGTTGCCAACAGACTGTCAAATATATTCTTGCGCTGGGTGCCTTTGAGTGGGGGGTAGGTAAAAGGGGTCTTAGTTCTTCTTTGCCTGTTCTTTGTTGTTATCTCGTGGTGGCGTTTTGGTACAGGTGGTTGATTAGGTAATTGGGGGCTGTGCCATTTATTGCTTTGAATAATAGACTATAGTTTGAATTGAATTCATGCTTGCATTGGCAACCAGTGTGAGTCCAGGTAGGCCATGGTGACATGGTCAAATTTTCTCAGTGAGTAGATTAATCTGAGTGCAGTGTTTTGGATTGTCTGTAGTTGTTTTATCATTGTTGCAGGGCAAGGCAGATAGAGTATGTTGCAGTAGTCCAATAGACCTAGTACTAGGGATTGGACTACTAGCCTATATTGCTCTTTGTCAAAGAATTTTCTGATTTTTCTTAAATTGCACATGGTTAGAAATGCTTTCTGGGTGGTCTTGTTGAGTTGAGCCTGCATTGTGCAGCATCTGTCTATTGTTACTCCTAGGAGTTTTAGGGTAGGTTGTATAGGGTATTTGGAGGCATTTATTTCAAGTTCTGTGATGGAGGGATTCTTATCCTTTTCAAGCAGTAGAAATTTTGTTTTGTCAGTGTTCAGTTTCAATTTGTGATCTGCCATCCATTTTTCCACTGTTTGAAGGGTTTTTTCCAATTTTTCTGTAGAGGTTGGGTCAGGAGCATCAAAGGGTAGGAGTATGGTGATGTCGTCAGCGTAGCTGAATGAAGTTACATTCAGATTGTCTAGGGTAGACCCAAGGGAGGATAAGAAGAGGTTGAAGAGAGTAGGTGAGAGAGGTGATCCTTGAGGAACTCCACAGGGGTTGGACCATGGTTCTGATTTAAGATTGTTTGACTTTACTCTATAAGATCTGTATTTAAGGAATCCTTCGAACCAATTGTATACCCTGCCTGAGATCCCTATGGCTTCTAGTGTCTGCAGTAGGATGGTGTGGTCGACCAGATCGAATGCTGCAGATAGATCGAGTTGAATTATCAGCATCCTTCTGCCTTTGCTGAGGTGCTGTCAGGCTGTGTCTAGTAGGGTTACTAGTAAAGTCTCTGTGCTGTGGTTGAATCTGAATCCCGATTGAGAGGGGTGGAGAAGATTGTGGTCTTCCAGGTAATTTGTGAGGAATTGTGCAACTAGTTCTTCTATAAGTTTGACGTATATTGGTATTGAGGCGATGGGTCTATAGTTAGCAGGGTTATCTATAAGGCCTTTGTGGTCCTTCACAATTGGAGTGATTATGATTTCTCCTAGGTGCTGTGGGAATTGACCTTCAGTGAGTGTAATTTGGATCCATTGCATGAGGCTAGCCCTAAATTTGGGGGTGGCGTTGGTTATTAGATACGCGGGACAATAGTTCAGGTCGCATGAAGCATGACTGTATTTTTTGTAGAGTTGATTCATGTCTGTCCAGTTTACCACAGAGAATTTGGTCCAGGTCCTGTCTGCAGCAATGGCTATGTCTGCAGCAATCCCTATTGGGGGATTTGTTGTTATCTCGTCGAGGAAAGTGTGTGTGTTATTGAAGATAGTCCTGATTGTTATAATCTTGTTTTTGAAGTGGTCTGCGAGTTGAGTGGCTGTTGGAGGATGCTTTCCTTGTGCTGCTAGGTAAGGTTTGGTGTTGGTGAAGTTTTTTACTAGATTGAAAAGTTTTTTGAGTCTATGGACTTCATGCCTACCAGCTTGGAGTAGTAATCTTTTCTTTTTTCTTTGAGTTTGGTCTTTTATTGTTTGATTAGACTTCTCCATGCTATTTTGGATTGTTCTTGGTTCTTTTTTTTCCAGTTTCTTTCCATTTGTCTGCAGTGCCTTTTGAGTTGGAGCAGTTCAGCGTCGAACCATTTGTCTGATTGTCTGCAGATTTTGTGTTTTGATTTTATTGGAGCTAGCTCATTTAGGATTGTTTCGCTTAATGTTTGCCATTGTGGTATGATTTTTTTAAGGTCTATAGAGTCGATTGCGGGATCTCCTTTGTCCAAGAAAGTGGTTGGTTCGATTTTTAGACGGGTTTTGATGGGGGATTTGTGGGGTTTGTGTTTATAATTGCATTGGGCCCAATTGATGTTGAAGGTGTATTTATAATGATCTGACCAGAGGGAGGGGATCCAGGATCCGTTTGAGATGTGGATTTCTGATTTGAGGTTGTTGGGCCATGAATGCAGCAATATCTAGTTGATGGCCTTTTTCGTGAGTGGGTTGGTGGTTGAGTATTTGGTAGGATAACGTTTTGAAGTAGGCGAGTAGGCTTTCTGTTTGATTGGAGGTATGGTCTTCGAGGTGGAGATTAATGTCTCCTAGTAGTAGGTTGTAATTTGATGTTAGTGAATTCTGGAAGATGAAATCTTCAAGCGTGTGTTTTGTAGTGCTCCATTTTCCTGGTGCTATATAGCAGAGAATATAGGTTATGGTGTCTTTGAGTGTATCGCCAGATAGTTGGCAGGCTAGTAGATCTAGATCGGGTGTCGTGTGTTTGTCTTACAAGAAATGTTACAAGGACCAGATTTTATGGCTCACTACTGGTAGTGCCCTTATCTTCAGAGTGAACTCCATCTACTATCAAAGCAAAGAAGCCTTGAAAGCCCACAATTTTATCCATCAGAAATTTAGCATATTGGTTAGGTAAGATATCGAGAGGATAGATGGAGGGGATTGCACATAATTTGAAGGACAGAGTTTCCCTATTAATTGAAGTTTATTGTATGATGAGCTTTCAAAGGTAACCCTTATTCTTCAGATCAGAAATAAGCAAATGTTGAAAAATATTAATATATAAGGGAAACTTGAAAGCATTTCAGGTATAGTTTCACAGAAAGTTAGTCCAATAAAAAAGGTCTTTCCCCTCCACCACTGCAGCAATCCCTCTGAACAGGCAGACTTTTGCTCCTGGGATCAACACATGCCCACATCCCTGCCCATTATCCCACCAGAACATCAGCTACTGCTCCCTCCCAAGCCAGAGGAACACCTGTGTCTATCCAACTTACTTGCACCACCACCCAGTCAATAAATGTTGAAAAGTCCTCAAAATAGGTGCAAGAAATCAAGCACTCCATGGGCATACATTTATAAAAATAAAATTGGCCATCAAATTGAAAACTCAATAAGTGAAACACACTGGGGTGTACTGGTAACAAGCGAAAGGCTGATGCAATGTTAGCTATAGCCAGCAAGGTTCCTACCCCATAAGTGTGCACCAAAGCAACCACGGCATACCAAGAAGCATACAGTATCCTACAGAACTGTGGTTCAATGAACGCAATGACACTATGTCCTGCTGGATTGGATTGATTATGGATCAGTCGAAAACTACCGGGCTCCTTTTTTGGAATAATTCCCAAAGGGGACACTAAAATTCCAACAAAGGAAGTGTACTAAAGGGGCCTGCCATCTGACCTAGATCCAGTTCTTTCTGTAACTTAGCACGCACCACCTCTCCATGCAAGGAAACTGACTGAGCATTATTCAAGCGGTGAAGCAAAGGTGGCCCTTCATAAGGTATAGGAAAACCCTCATAAAACCCAAACTTCAAAAGATAAGGATCCCTTTTAATGGCAAATTATTAATGGGAGAAGGAGCTTTGTCCAACGCCCTTTGCAGTAAAAGACCCAATATTTCCCCCAAACTGTCTCCTTCCCATCTGTCCATTTCCTGGGCAACAAAAAGCAGGGTGACCTCCAGCACACTAACTGCAGCAATGTCATAAACAACAGCTGGTATAACTACAGCAACCTGCATTAAATTGAAAACAGGCCATGATAGTTGGTCCTCCTCACAAACTAACTCCCCTTCCTGCACCCCCATCAGCCCCATTACCTGCTGTGGGATGAGACCATTGCATACTCCCAAAAACACCCACCCTAGCAGAGAAGCCTCCACTCCCCAGTGTCTCAGAGGTGGAGGGAGGGGGCCAAAAGGAAGACCCACGAGATGGAGTCATCTCCGCCAGCCACAAATCCACATCATGAACACCCCAACAATCAGCTTTGTCCTGCACCAAACTTTTCTGAAACTGCTCATTGTAGTTTAGCCCAAACTACCCCCCCCCATATGTGTGGTAAGCCCACAAAATAAGATCTTTATACCACAATAATCCAGAACATAATTCTGGCCACGCCTCACCAACAACACTCGCAAACACATTAAAACCCAGTAAACAATTGAAAATATTCTTGATCACCCGCCCTTTTTTCTTTTTGCCATCCTCTTTGCTGCCATCCTTAGTGTGAGTCCCCTCCTGTTCCCTAGCCAACAATGTAAAGAAATCAATAAACTTTCATCAAAATCTTATGCTTTCACTTTGGAGAAATGTGGCAATCTAAAGGGGCAATAGCACATAAGGTATAATCTTTTCTAGAGATTCCAGGGGCCCTGCCCTCTACTGAATGCACCCCCACTGCAGCAATTCTTGTCAAACTAATCCCTGCCTCCCCATCAGAAGATGAAGAAGATGAAGAATGAGTGGAATTAGATGAGTCCGAGGACTCCCACACCACTAAGGATCACCCCCAACAGCCCACTTCTGACACTTTTCTAAATCTGTTTGCTTCAAGACATGTCGAAGATGCTTAAAAAAGTTTTTCTCTCTCAAATTCTTATGTGAGCCCTTATAACCAGGACGGTGCTCCACCGAGGATCGCCCTGCCTGACTGGCCTTCCCCCCCTTAATCCCCCGAACCTCCCCCAAAGCAGTAAGAAAAGACTGTACCAACTCACCAGATGTCTACAGTGTCACTGCAAAACGAGAGCTCACTCCATCCAGCACAGGAGGTATGCTGCTCTCTGGATAATGGTGTCTCCTGAGCCTGAGCTACCACAAGCCCTCCAATGTCATGCTGAACAGATCCCCTACTCCTGCTAGTGGTACTATGTCCACCAGCCCGCTGTTTTCCAGAACCCTTTATAATTCCTCTACTTGACACCATCATACCACCCTTCCCAGCCCGCTGTTTACCAGAACACTTGTTAACCCCACCACCGGACCCCAAAGAACTACCTCTCCCCTTCCCCGCATTCATCCTCACTGGATCCGTACCTTTTGTGCTCCACCCATCCCCATACCACCTGAATAGCTACACTCCCTCAATAAACCCTAGACTATTCACAACTCCGGCTTAGAGCCGAACCACCAGACCCCAGTCACTAATGGGGAGTACAATTTGTTTGCTGCTTAATAGTTCTTAATAGATGCCTATACTCTTCCCCCATCAAATTGTCAGCTGCCCGCCCCACCAAACACCCCCACCACAAATAATAAAAAAACACCCTTCCCCCATTGAAAAAGCACACAAATTATACAACACACACTCCTCACACACAGAGCATTGTTTCCCAATGCGACCTGATGGTCACACAGATACGCTCAGTAAACTTACCCGACCTAAAACACCTCTGCTTACACCCCCAAAAGTATATCAAGCCACTGGAACCAAAAGAAAAACTTTTCCAGACCCCTTTTTCTTTCTGCTCTGAGAAAATCATCTTATCCTGGAACAGCCAGCCATTACCGTTATGAATTATTCCCCAAATGAGGCCTGGCCAGCAATGGAACAGTACACTAAACTTTTAACTCACCATCTGACAGATGTGCCGGAATGGAAATTGACGCTGCACACACAGCTGCTGGCTTCCACAAATGAAAACTAGCTCACACTCACTACTGACACACCAAATCTATTGCTCCAAGCAGGCCAACTCGCCACCCCAGTGCACTGCTGCCAAAAAACAAAGGTAATAAAATTGAAGTGAAGAATAGAATGAACACCAATTCTTCCTAACTTTTTCCCCTTTTACCACATCATAATTAATTTATTTGCCCGCCAAATTCTACATATCCTTCTACTGCCCCACACTCCTCCCTTCTTTTTATCCAATCCCTGCTCTCTCCCAACCACCGATAATCAGTATTTTTTTTTGTCGTTGCCAACCTATTCCTTATCTTTCCCCCTAACTCCCTCCCCCCTACCCAACTTTCTTTAATCTGGCTTGACTCACCCACTGTTATTGGCCACTCAGTTTAACCTGCATAGCCCTTTATACACCCAAATCCCATAGAGCGGGATTTGGGTGTATAAAGGGCTATGCAGGTTAAACTGAGTGGCCAATAACAGTGGGTGAGTCAAGCCAG
This sequence comes from Geotrypetes seraphini, assembly GCF_902459505.1. Lineage (NCBI taxonomy): Eukaryota > Metazoa > Chordata > Amphibia > Gymnophiona > Dermophiidae > Geotrypetes > Geotrypetes seraphini. The sequence goes on along the minus strand of NC_047089.1, from coordinate 105,619,700 downwards.
ATTAAAGGGCAGGTCACTAGAATTCTCTCTAGATGCATATGGTGGTATAGATTTAGGAGTACCCATGCCTAATTTGCATGCCAGGATTTACACCAGGTTTCAGTTAATATAAGTCTTCATGCTCAAAGTTGGGCATGGAAATCCAAGCTAAATGCAATTCTATAAAGGGAAAGTGTTGGGATGGAGAGTAGACATGTACTGCGTTAATCAGTTAGTACAACTACATTGCACAAGATAAGCAATTAGTGTGATTAGTTCATAAGCCCTTACCACCTACAAAATAGGTGTAGGTAAGTTGTCTTGCATAATGGTCATGTGGTAGTGTGTGGTCATTAAGGCTAGAAATAGAGAAATCAACCATTTTACTCATGCAGTAAACAATGTGAATGACACGGGTAAGCAAACTCTAAAGCCACATTTTACATCAGCTTAGTATAAGAACCCTGAAATCTGGTCCTATGTGGAGTTAGCTATAAATAAATACGTGGAGGGGCATAATCGAAAGGGATGTCTAAGCCCGTTTACGTCCATCTCGCAAGTCGTCCAAAGTAAAAAAAACTGCTTAAGACACATTTTTGAAAGATACGTCCAACTTTTTCTTCGTTTCAAAAATGGTCTAATTATACATCCTGCCGATCTGATCATCCAAGCCACTAAATCGTCTATCTTTAGACTACATTTCCGTCCAACTTTCCGTCCAAGTCCAAAACGCCTAGAACAAGCCCTGTTGGACATAGGAGGGGTCTGCAAAGTGATGGACTGCACACCAGACATGCAACCTAAATAATGGGGTACCTTACAGGGCACTGCTGTGAACTTCACAAAAAGGGTGCCATGTCTTCTCCTCCCTACAGCTCCCTTATAGGTTACGGTGAGCCCCCCAAACCACCTCCAGAATCCCCTAGACCCACTTATCTACCACCCCAATAGCCCTTATGGCTGCAGGAGCCACTTATATGCCAGTACAAAAGGGTTTTGGGGGTGTATAGGGGAGTGCACATGTTTAAGTATTAATGCAGTGATTACAGGAGCTTATGGGCATGGGTCCACCTCTCTATGGGTCCCTAATCCACCCCCAAGATGACTTAAGTTGCCTCTGGGCTGGACGACTAGGCTCTCCTATGCCAGGCGGCCAGGTGATGATGGTCTGGAGGCTGAATTTTAAAGTTATGATTAAAATTTTTATGGGGGTAGGGGGGTTGGTGATCACTGGGGTAGTATGTGGGGGTCTGTTTTATGTGTTTGCAGTGCTTATCTGATGACTTTAGGTGGGTTTTTGTGACTTAGACCATGTTTTACATGATCTAAGTCACAACATCTAAGTTCCGTCTAGGCTCTGTTGTAAAACTTTTGGCTATACATGCTGTACGACTAAGTCTAAGCCGGCCCACGTCCCACCCAATTCCCGCCCTCGACACGCCTCCCGAAACGCCCCATGTAGCTTTGGTCGTTCAGCGGCACTATGAAGGCCTAGGTTGTTTAGAAATACGTCCAAAACTCGTTTTTATTGGCACTTGGACGTTTTTGAGAAATGTTCGTCCAAGTGCCTTAGGCTGGTTTTTGGACGTTTTTCTATATTGATTATGAGCCCCATAATAACCATAATGGGCACGAAAGATTAAATCCTTGCTAGAATTCAATAAGAATAATATTTTTGTGCTTATATGGCGATTCAATCTGATGCTTTTTAAAGACAAAACACAACTGCTATTAGTCACTTTCAAATCATTCATTTTATTTTTCACAGAAGAATGAAAAAGTGAATTGACAATGCTACAGCTCAGGCTTATGAAAATGGACTACATAAATGTAATGGTCAAATGGCTTAAGACATACATTTTTATTATTTATTGAAACAAAAACAATACAGTATGAAAAAAGTTTAAACATGAAAAAAATTAAAGCATTTTAAGATTTATAGAACTGCATGCATAATCCTTTCCCAGAATAGTCAGACAAGGATCCTGAAAAACTAATATGTACTCACAATAATTTAAAATGTAGTAGTAAAATATGTAAAATTGCATTGTAGATAACATGGAACTGAAACAAGTAGTTTTCTAATAAGATTATCTAATTTTACACAGAATACAATATGTATATTATAGACAAATGTGAGCCCGGGGTTGTGAAAATAAATGGAAAAGATGTTTAGTAATTTCAAATGTCAGATTCCAGGAAATATGGTGACCTTTAAATTAATTGTTAAATGGAGTAAGAAAGGCCAAGAAGAGAATTCTACCACTTTCATTTTGTTTTTGCTTTTGTTTTTCTTTTGTATAAGGGACTCCTAGAGGAAATTACATATGCTCTATTAGTTTGGTTTACAATATTAAATGGGTTCAAAACTTTCAGGTAAAGATTAAAAATTTGTGAACATTTCTAGTACAGTATTTGAGAGACCCATGTTGTTATGTCTTGGATACATATATAATCCTCTCAGCTGCCAACAAAATGACTCAAACTATTCAGTTGAGCCAAATGAAAATAGGAAGAACAATCAGGTGCATTTAGTAACTAGAACAGTACCTGCCAAGCAAAATTCAATAGTATGTCATAATAGGTTGCACTTGTATGTGTTCTCATAAACTCTCTCCAAGATATTATGGAGTAGTATCATTTGCATTATTCCATACAGAGTTTTAAACTTATATAAATTGAGATGACTATATTCTGCCTCCATTTTAATATTACTCTACAATTAGTGTTAAATATAGCATAAGATAATTATCAAAATATGTGATTAATCTAAAACCATCTTAAAGTCACTAATACGAGTTCAGGGGTATTATTAGAACCTAATATTCACCAAATAGGAATATTGGTAGAAAGTCAACATATTGTATATAGTTGAATATAAACCAAGATTTCTGGACAAAAAAATGGTCCAAAAATGGGGTCTTGGTTTATATTAGTTTTTCCCCTCCACCACTGCAGGAACCCCTCTGAACAGGCAGACTTTTGCTCCCATATCCCTGCCCATGCTCCCACCAGAACATCAGCTACTGCTCCCTCCCAAGCCAGAGGAACATCTGCACCCCCGCCTGCATACCACCAGAATGTCAGCTAGTTCTCCTTCCCTCCCTAGCAAGCGAGATTGACATCTCCCCAGGCCTACCGTGATCTCCTGGTGGTCTAGTGGCACGATGGGGCAGGAGCAATTCCCACTCGCTACTGCCCATTCTTCCTCTGCAATAAAAATGGCCACAGCAGTCTTGCAAGGATCCCAGAGAGTGTGGTGCAGTGGTTAAAGCTACAGTTTCAGTACCCTGGGATTGTGGATTTAAAACCATACTGCTCCTTGTGATCCTGGGCAAGTCACATAATCCCCCTATTGCCCCAGGTACATTAGATAGATTCTGAGCCTGCTAGGACAGACAAGGAAACATGCTTGAGTACTTGAATAAACTCATGTAAACCATTCTGAGCTCTCCTGGGAGAATGGTATAGAAAATTGAATAAATAAATAATCAGTTAGCACAGAAGCTTTTATGTCTAGAAAATAGGTGTTGGTAAATGCTCCTTCACTAATCGCTGTATGTTAATTCAACTAATTGTCCAATCCCTAGTCTTAGGTCTACTGGACTATTGCAATTCTCTCTATTTACCTTGTTCTGCCAATATGATAAAACAACTTCAGACTATACAAAACACTACCCTCAGACTGATCTACTCCCTGAGAAAATATGGTCATATTACAATGCCTTCCTAGACTCTCACTGGCTACCTATGCAAGCACAAATTCAATTCAAATTCTACTGTCTATTATTCAAAGCATTAAACGGCTCCGACCCCCTATCTAAACAACCACCTAAACCAGATCCTCACCTCAAGACAAAGAAGAACTCCGAACCCTTTTGCCTTCCCTCCACTCAAGGGCACTCAGCGCAAAAAGATGTTTGATAACCTTCTGGCGACGCAAGCAGCAAAACTTAACCACTCCATCTCCAACCTGTTGACAGCAAAGGGCGACTTCAAAACTTTTCGAAAAGAAATCAAAACCCTACTTTTAAAAAAATTTATCCAGATATCTTAACCCATCCCTTTCCCCTCCTCCTAGATAAATTCTACCCCAAAACCTCTACTTAAATAATCTCTTCCTCCCCAAAACACCAACCAAGTATTCAGATCCCTGAAATGTAATGTAATCTTATTTGTACTCTAACTGTAATCTATTTGTTATATCACACAGTAACGTACAGTCAATTTAATATCCAATTTGCAAGTTCTTCCGGAATTAATCCAGCTACCTCTCCTCCCTTGTAATAAAAAACAAACAAACAAACAAAAAAAAAAAACTGTTGTAACTTCACTGGAAAGTCCAGTTAGCTCTTTTGTAATCCGCCTTGAACTGCAAGGTATAGGCGGAATAGAAGTCCCTAATGTAATGTAATGTAATGTAAATGAGTGCATGGCCATTAATGGGGGAAACAGGAAATGTGACCATTTTACAGTCATGCTAAAAGTGTCCTCAGCGAATCCCACAACCTCCACTGATTTTTAACATCTGTCTTTAACAGGTGGCACTCTGGCTACAGAACCATTGACTATTCTTCAATCATACTGTAGCCAATTGGTTAACTGAAGAAAAAAAAAAAAACCAAAAAAACTTTGGAATAGATATCAGGAGGCTCTGGGGCTGTGACCCATTGGAATTGCACAACTTGTATGATTGACATTTTCCCAAGCATTAGGGAATGTGGGAGGGCTAGAAGGATGGTAGCAGGAAAGGACTTGGCTGTATGTAGGTCCAGAACCATCTGAGAATGTCATTATATTCATGCATGATGGTGCAGATGGCTAATATTACAAATGACATCATTTTTTTGGCTTCAAGTAGGCCTGATGCAAAAAATGGGCACAGGAGCTGGTGAAAATTAATTTACATATCAATTGGTGATACTGGCTTGACCCAGGAGGTTCCCTTAGTATTTGAGGCATAAGTTCAGCATAAATCATTTCATTGTGCTATTGCACATGCAATTCTGGTCTTTGACACCGGCTAAGCTCTTTTGTAGGGTACTCTGACCAGGATCTACAAAACAGAGTTCTATTTGAGTTTGGGGGGGCTTCTTTTTGAGCTGGGTGTAGGCTAAAGGGTACTCTTTTCTGGGAAAATTTAGTTTCAAGTTTCAAGTTTAATCACATTTGATGAATCGCTTATTACAATATCTAAGCGATGTACAATTTAAAAACCATCAGATGTTGGTATTACATAAAATTTAAATAAGTCAGACATTAGACAGACAATTTTTGACAGACATGAATGAGTAGGGAGAAAGGGGAAAGTTACAATTTTGTTGTTTGTTAGAATTTACATAGAAGGGAGAAAACAGTAGGAAATAAAGGGGTAAGGTAAAATTTTGTTAATTATTGTAAAATGTTAGAATTTTGAGTATATCGTATCGTGAATCAAATTTGAGTATATCGTATCATATATCAAATGCGTCTTGAAATAGATATGTTTTTAAAATTTTCTTAAAAGAGACGAGATCTTTTTCGCTTTTAATAAAATTTGGAAGGGAGTTCCACAATGTAGGGGCCATAACGGAGAAAATATCATTCCATCTGGTGCCGATAATTTTCAGTGAGGGGATTGAAAGTAAATTCGATGAGGATGATCTTAGAGTACGTGCAGAGTTATATAGAATAATCATTTTTGATATAAATAAAGGTTCGTTGGAAATTAGTGTTTTGTAAACCAGAAATAAAATTTTGAAAGTGATTCGGTGAGAAATGGGAAGCCAATGAGATTTGATAAATAATGGGGTCACGTGATCATATTTTTTTTGCTTTGTAAATTAATTTAATTGCTGTGTTTTGGATCATTTGAAGCCGTCTTTTTTCTTTCTGGGTTATGTTAATTAAGAGGGAATTACAATAGTCTAATTTTGAGATGATTAAAGAATGAACCAAAATGTTAATTGATTTAGGGTCTAAAAAGGTAGAAATTGAACGAAGAAGCCGAAGTCTGTAAAAACATGATTTAACTATTTGGCTAATATGGCTGTGGAATGATAGATCTACATCTATTATTACCCCAAGAATTTTCAGTTGAAGTGCAGATTCTAGAGGAGTGTTATCCAGTATGAATGGTATTTTTGAAGTTATGTTTCCTTTCCAAGTAAATAGCATAGTTTTTGATTTATGAGTATTCAGAGCTAGTTTATTATTGTTTAGCCAGTTTTTTATTAGTTCTAATTTATCATTGATGCTTTTTATTTCTTCCTTTTTTTCTGGATTGAGAGGGTGAATGAGTTGAATGTCGTCTGCGTAAGAAAAGGCTGTAAAGCCTAGTGATTGTGAAATAGTAATGAGAGGTGATAGAAAAATATTAAATAAAAGAGGCGATAGTATTGATCCTTGAGGTACCCCATAAGTAGAGGAAAAATTTGCAGAATAAACGTCATTAAATTTAACTCGAGATGTACGGTTTGATAAAAAAGAAGTTAACCAGTTAAGGATTTGGCCTTCTATGCCTAATGAATGCATTCGATTTAGTAGAAGTTCGTGGTCAATTGTATCGAATGCAGCAGATAAGTCTAATGAGATGAGAGCTACAGATTTGTGCTGGTCAAGATAGTAGTGGATATTTGTTACGAGACCGATCATTGAGTATTCCGTGCTGTGATGTTTTCGAAAGCCAGTTTGGTTGGGATGTAATGCGTTCGAAGATTCTATGAATTCTGAAAGTTGTTCAAAGACTAGTTTTTCGGAAAGTTTCATTAAGAAAGGTAGGTTAGAAATGGGGCGGTAGTTAGATATGTCGTCTTGCCTGGTTTTGGAATTTTTTATTATTGGTGTGACGATAGAGGTTTTCCAAGAGGTAGGTACAGTTGCAGAGAAGAAACTGTTTTGGATAAGGGAAAGAATAAAAGGGCCAAAGCTATGAAAAAATTTCTTCAGATAGAATGGTGGAAAAAGTTCTAGAGGAGAGCCTTTTAAGTTGATTGATTTGAGATGTCCTTCTATTTCTTTTAAGGATGGTGTCCTGAGGTTTGAACATTTAGCAGTAGGAATGAAATTATTTGTATTTGTGTTTTCCAGTGCCGATGAAGTTGTTGTATTATTTGTAAAGTTTTGTCTAATCATGACGATCTTTTGGCAGAAATAGTCTGCTAGTTCTTGTGCTGTTAAGGTTGATTTTGGATTAGTTATTTTCATTTTTTTTCTGGATTAATAGATTTTAAAATATTAAATAATACCGAAGTGTTTTTAGCTTTTTGAATTTTGTTGTTGTAATAAGATTTTTTTGCCTGGGTAAGTTTGCTTTTATAATAAGAAGCGTTATCTTTGAACTTTTGGAGATTAATAAGAGTTTTGGAAGAACGCCACTTCCTTTCTGAGGCACGAAGTTGTGTTTTTAGTTGAGATAATTCTTTGGAATACCAGGGGTTTTTAAATTTTCGAATGGATACTGTTTTAGTGATTAGTGGTAGTTTAGTATTTACAATAGATTCTAGGAATGAGTTCACTCTTAGCAAATAAACAGTCAGCAGTCTAAGGGCCTCTTTTCAAGCCAAATAGTGCAGGATAGGGATTGAATGGGCTTTGGTGCATTTGCCTCATGGCACTTAGTGCTGTGGCTTGATAAACTAGGGTCTCAGGCCTATATTCTATAAATGGCTCCTTAAGTTAGGCACCTAGAAAACTGATGCCTTCATGATTATGGCGACACATTACGATGCCTAATGCCATTGTAGGTGTGGCTAATGATGGAAGTGGCATTAGGCATTATAAAGTACCTCTGTAGCCATGATTCACGTGAAAGGTAGGTATCAGAAAACTAGGCCTTTAAACCCTGGCCTATATTTCCAGTGCCTACCTTTCACGAAGCCACAATTCTATAAATGGTATTGCTGTGTGATTCTGACCATACAAAGGAAAATTTCAGTCCACTCAAAAATACCTCATAAATGTAAGTGCTTAGAGAGAGCAAACTCTACAATATAACTATCTTCACACATAAGATCTCATATATCCAAGGCACTACTTTAATTTCTTTCGTACCCTTACTGGGGTAGTGCATTCATCACTGATATTGTTGGCAATATGCTGTATATTTAATAATAAAGGCTGTCACAAAAACCAAAAAAAGCCCTTAGCTCCATTCCAAAAATGAACAAGAAGAGCACTTAACTTTGGCCCAATGGTTAAGCCTACTGGTTACCCAATCGTTTCACTTGTGCAGTTTTATCAGGGGCCATGCTGTTTCCATGATATCTTTTTTAAAGTTGCTCCATACAACAGCCTTCAAAGTGATTTCATATTACTTTTAAAAAATCATGAGCAATGTCTACTACACTTCAAACTGACAAACTACGCATGATCAGCGGCAATTTTTTAGACAGCCCCCACCAATAGCTCCATTTATAGAATTTGGCCTTCAGTGATGAACTTCAACTTGTCTTACTAACAGGAACTTGATAAAAACAATTGAGAACTTATAACTTGATCTAAACAGTTCAAAATGTCCAAATGGTTACTGCATCTTCAACCTCATTCCTCTTCAATATCAAAATTCAAGGGAAGAAAAACAGACTTATTCAAGTCCAATATCAGTATAATCCACTAGGGCAGGGGTAGGCAATTCCAGTCCTTGAGAGCCACAGGCAGGTCAGGTTTTAAGATATCCACAATGAATATATATGAGATGGATTTCCACGCACTGCCTCCTTGAGATGCAAATCTATCTCGTGCATATTTATTGTGAATATCTTAAAACCTGACCTGCCAGTGGCTCTTGAAGACCAGACCGATATTTTTGTCCCATTCTGGAACAAAGGATTTCCATTGGCACAACAAAAGTCCTGCTAGAAGTGAAGTACTCCTGCTCCCATTTCTCCTACCTGGGGTATCTTTTTCCCCAAGCACTCCTTGTTCCCAAACTGGGGACACTCCACAGGCATCCTCTGCCATGTGACAGGGACTTCAGATACCATGCACACAAATTTCTCCTGTCTTGGCTCCAAGGACTTCCCCCCTTGGTGCAAGAGTCTCAGCAGGGATGAGCAACCAAAGACGTTTGTCTCACAAACACAGCCCGTTTTATTATCACTTTGCCCTGCCCACATGGGATAGCTCTTTCCAAAGCCACCCACTAGACTGGGGATTTCAGCCTTCCATGACTTACTGACTGCCCCAAAAATCTTTTCTCCCACCACCCAAGGTGGTGACATTTTCAGGGAGTCACACACATGCAGATACAGCACCTGAGCACAAAATTGGAGAATACGAAAAGAACAAGGGGACCATAAAAATGGTGTGAAATTTCACAAAGATACAATTAAGAAAGAGAGACTGTCATGGAGACAATCTCCATAAATAAAGCTAAAAAATAAGTATTTTTAAGGTTCAGAAAACACTTTTAAAGACAAGTAAAGGTGCACAGAGATGGCAAATGTGGGCTACGCTGATGCACTGTTACAAAGCTGCCTGAGTACAGAAAAGTATGGAGTCAAATATAAATTTGAAAGAGTTCAAAAAGTATAAATTTCTACATAAAAACAAATCTTGGGTGATGCTAACCTAACGTGACCATTTATTTTTTTCATCAAAATGGGACATCTATTAATTGTCAGTCCCACCCCAATCCCACCCTAGCCCCGTCCCCAATCCCGCCCCCAATTTATTCCTTTCATTTTTCATGTACACATAATATCTTATTAATTCATAATGGTAAGCATAAATTTTAAAAACCCACAAAGCACAGTAAACATAGTAACATAGTAGATGATGGCAGATAAAGACCCGAATGGTCCATCCAGTCTGCCCAACCTGATACAATTTAAATTTTTTAAATTTTTCTTCTTAGCTATTTCTGGGCAAGAATCCAAAGCTTTACCAAAGCTTGGGTTCCAACTGCCGAAATCTCTGTTAAGACTTACTCCAGCCCATCTACACCCTTCCAGCCATTGAAGCCCTCCCCAGCCCATCCTCCAGCAAATGGCCATATACAGACACAGACCGTGCAAGTCTGCCCAGTACTGGCCTTAGTTCAATATTTAATATTATTTTCTGATTCTAAATCCTCTGTGTTCATCCCATGCTTCTTTGAACTCAGTCACAGTTTTACTCTCCACCACCTCTCTCGGGAGCGCATTCCAGGCATCCACTACCCTCTCTGTAAAGAAGAATTTCCTAACATTGCCCCTGAATCTACCACCCCTCAACCTCAAATTATGTCCTCTGGTTTTACCATTTTCCTTGCTCTGGAAAAGATTTTGTTCTACGTTAATACCCTTCAAGTATTTGAACATCTGAATCATATCTCCCCTGTATCTCCTTTCCTCTAGGGTATACATATTCAGGGCTTCTGGCTCAAGCCTCCTATCATTTTCGTCACCCTCCTCTGGACCGCCTCAAATCTTCTTACGTCCTTCGCCAGATACAGTCTCCAAAACTGAACACAATACTCCAAGTGGGGCCTTACCAATGACCTGTACAGGGGCATCAACACCTTCTTCCTTCTACTGACTACGTCTCTCTTTCTACAGCCCAGCATCTTTCTAGCAGCAGCCACTGCCTTGTCACAATGTTTTTTCGCCTTTAGATCATCAGACACTATCACCCCAAGGTCCCTCTCCCCGTCCGTGCATATCAGCTTCTCTCCTCCCAGCATAAACGGTTCCTTCCTATTATTAATCCCAAATGCATTACTCTGCATTTATTTGCATTGAATTTTAGTTGCGAGGCATTAGACCATTCCTCTAACTTTTGTAGATCCTTTTTCATATTTTCAACTCCCTTTTCAGTGTCTACTCTGTTACAAATCTTGGTATCATCTGCAAAAAGGCACACTTTTCCTTCTAACCCTTCAGCAATGTCACTCACAAACATATTGAACAGGATTGGCCCCAGCACCGAACCCTGAGGGACTCCACTACTCACCTTTCCTTCCTTCGAGCGACTTCCATTAACCACCACCCTCTGGCGTCTGTCCGACAGCCAGTTTCTGAGCCAGCAAAACGTGCAAGCGACCATAATCAAAAGTCAGCCAGCTGCACGTCCTACGCCGCAAAACGTCCAACGTAAGATGTACAACATGGGAGCGTTCTGGGGGCGTTCCGAGGGCAGGGTTAGGCCCCAAACGTACAAATACGATAACAAAAGCTAAATCAGTTTGCTCTGTGCGTTCAAAGTAGCGTTTCAACTTAGACCTGCTTTTACAACGTCTAAGCTGTTCCTGAGTGTGTGCCATCCTGTATACAGGTAATGGAAGGGTGGGTAATTTTGTGTGTGTGTACCCCCTCACTCTGACCATCTCTATCTCAACCTCCCGACCTATTCTCTCACTGCTATGTGTCTCCCCACGTTTCATTCACCTCTGCAAAAATCCCTCTCTCATCCCATGTACCTCCTATCAGCATTACCAGCTCATTCTCCTATATCTATTTCAGCTTACTCATTCACTGTGGTCTCTAGCGTGTGGCATGAGCTGCACACGAGTGAGTGTTCTGGTTCACCACCTGGCTCAATCCCTGGGGGAAAGGGGGGGTGTCGTGTGACTGCTTGGCTGGGGCCTGTTTAGACTGTAATGAGCTCTGCTTTCTTTGCCAGGTGCTTTCTTTGTGGGCGATGGAAGGGGTCAATGTGCTAGTTGTGGTAGAGATCTTTCTGCAGGAAGAGGAGTTGGAGAATGAGAGGCCCCATCACCGAATCCACCGCAGGAGGCTGTTTAGACCTCGCTCCTGCTTCTTTGAGCTTAGTGACCAGCAGTGCCTGGAGCGATATCGCTTCGACAAGGCCACCATCCAGGATCTCTGCCTTCAATTGCAGCCCCTGCTACAGGCCCGGACTCGGCAGAATTACCCAATTCCAGTGCATTTAAAAGTAACAGTAGCCCTCACTTTCCTGGTAATTGGGAGCTTCCAGTCTGTTCTGGCAGCAAACACTGGACTCACTCAGCCTGCCATTCCCAACTGCCTCATCCAATTTCTTAATGCCTTCCTAACCCACACCCATGACTACATCTCCCTCCCCACCATTCCCCAGGCCCTACAGGGCAGTATGAGGCAGTTCTACAATGTGGCACAATTCCCCTCCGTCATCGGAGTGGTAGACTGCACACATATTGCCCTCAGACCCCCTCGGGCAGATGAGGCCAATTACCGGAATAGGAAAGCGTTCCACTCAATGAATATGCAGGTGGTGTGCAATGCACAGGGAGAGATCCTGGATGTGTGTGCCAGATACCCTGGCTCCACACACGACACCTATATAGTGCAGCATTGTGGCCTCCACAGGAGAGCAACCTAGGGGCAATTCAATGGTGCTTGGCTTCTTGGACATAGCTACCCTGTTCCCCCCTATCCAAACACTCTCTTCCTGCACCTGCAAATCACTGCCACTCATCATTGTTCTCTCTTTCTCTTTCCCTCTCTGTTTCTCTATGTCTCATAGGTGACAGGGGGTATCCTCAGGGAGTCTGGCTGATGACTCCAATTGTCCACCCTCACACTGCAGCTGAGGAGGAATACAATCGCCATCACAGAGCCACCAGGAACATCATCGAGAGAACATTTGGCCAGTTAAAAAACCACTTTAGATGCCTGGATCGATCGGGGGCCAGCTGCTGTACAGGCCTCAGAAGGTGGCTCAGATCTTCGTGGCATGCTGCATGTTACATAACCTTGCAGTACGCAAACACCAGCCACTGCCAGATCCCCCACAGCAACAACTTCATCAGCCACCTGATGGCGATGATGACGATCCTCCCCCACCCCCACAGCACAGAGCCGAGCAGAGTGCCAGCCAGGATGGGGTCAATGCCAGGCACCGTCTAATACAGACCCACTTCCTGTGAAATAGACGCTGTACCCTAGCCACCTGACAGTATATCAATCCAGTGCCATATAACTGGACTGCACAATCAGCCCAGGCTAATGACAGCTTCAGTGCCATATAACTGAGGCTTTACAACCCCACCAACCCTTCCATCAGTCCAGTACCATTTAACTGGACTGCACAACCAGCCCAGGCTAATGTCAGCTTCAGTGCCATATAACTGAGGCTTTACAACCCCACCAACCCTTCCATCAGTCCAGTGCCATTTAACTGGACTGCACAACCAGTCCAGGCTAATGTCAGCTTCAATGTACATAAGCTGAAGCTTGTAAACAGCATGGACAATAGTCAACTTCAGTGTACATAAGCTGAAGCTTGTAAACAGCACGGACAATAGGTTCTTTTAAAGAAACACCTTTATTTTCCCACATTTTGTGCAAAACACTACCCTTACATACAAACATCCTCACCAAACCCACCCCCACCCACATACACGAACAACACCAGCCCCTTACCTACCTCCCCTTCCCCTTCCCTCACCCACGTGGTCTCCCACGGCCCCTGACAGCCCTCCCAGCTCTACCTCTAGGTAGAGATGAAGCTTCTGGACAAACTGGGGCTACATCAGTGTCTGAGCTGACACTATCACTGCTGGAGTTAGTGTTCTGCTGTCCAAAAGCTGACTATGTTACTTGAGTGGAGGAAGACAGGCGTGGAACAGGCCCCAAGATCTGGGGGTGCTTTCTTTTCTCTGTGGCTTTGCGTCCTGTTGCCAATGAGCCAGTGCTGGAGGGTGGTGCAGGCACCTGATCAGTGTGCTGGCTTGTGGAGGGAGTACGGTTTCTAGCTCTGAGCTCACTGTGGAGGCCTTCCAGCTTTATAATGATGCCAGTGTTGGCATTCAAAAGCTGCCTCAGAAGTTCATTGGTCTCCCGTTGGGCCTCCAGTGACTGCTATTTTACCTCCAGTGACTGCTGTCTTGCCTCCAGTGACTGCTGTTTTGCCTCCACACTCTCTCAGCAGCTGGAGCTTCTGCTGCCGATATCCCTCCAGGGTCAGATTGTGCCAGTAGCTTCTGGGCCAGTCTAAGTAGGTGGTGATGCTGGCGACTGGGTGCCCTCCAGCGGCCAGGCTGTGGTCCCTCACTGCCCTCCTCAGTATCCGCAGCCACATTGGCAAACCGCTTAGGCGGTGGGGGAATTGGAAGGTCACTAAAGGTTGTATGAAGATGAAAGTGGGGTTCTTCAAACTGTAATAAATCCAAAACTTCACCTCACTTGTGTAAGAAAAGGAAAAAGATTTTTTCAGCTACATCACAAAAATGATGTGCCAAGACATCCACATATGATATGTTGTATGTCCTTAATACTAGTATTTCTGCATTATTAAGGATGAATAAATGAATAGATTACCAGATTTAATTGTTTTGTCTTACTTCTGAAATAAGTGGAAGATGACGGAATGAACTTTGTATTAAGGACATACAACATATCATATGTGGAGGAATTGGAAGGTCCTCATCATCCCCATTGGCAGGCTCCTGTGTTTGGCTGTCCTGGGACTCATCAGGCTCCTGCTGGTTGAGTGTTGTAGCTGCCTGCACATCCGCCTCATCCTGCTATCCCTGCACAGTGTGTCGATGCCAATGTCAGGTTTGTTAGTGTGGCCCCACAATATATGGTGGTAGAGGTTAAGTGAGAGGCGCCCTGACAAACGCCCGGTCCCAGGTACAGTTCCCTCACTGAAGATTCACCAGGAAGTAGAATCAAAGAGGCACAGCCAGAGGTGATTGCATAAATAATATATTATAGAAATAGTCTTACAGAAAAGTAGTATTCATAGGCATTACAATTAAGCATTACAATTAATGAGAGAGCAAAGCAGTTTCCCTGCCTTACAGAGTCCAGAAGGAAGCGTGAAGCTCCAGGGAAAGGCAGAGAGAGAGAGAAAAGGGGGATGGGGTGATGGTTTAAGCTTCGTGTTCCATAGATAAAGAGAAGGATAGACAGAGAAAGAGAGCGAGAGCTAGAGCTCAAGAGAAACAAGAGAGGACCAGAGTGCCAAGAGCCAAGAGATAGATAGATAGATTGATAGATATTTGTGTTTTGCAGAGAGGAGGCTTTTATAGCTTGGAATCTTATTCTGAATATAGAAACTATTGTATGTCCCAGTATCTTTCTGTTTAGAATTTGTAAACTGTTTGAAACAATGGTTAATTTAATTGATAAAGGAGGGTGTGATACTTGCAGGCATGGTAGATGGGATTAGTCTATGGCTTCTTTGTCCCATTCAAGCAGCCTATCTTCTTGATCTGTGCACCTGGACCCATTGTCCTAAGCAACCTCTTAATCAAACATTAACACCTTTTAGCTAGTCATGATTCAATCAGGGCTACTTAAAACATATCAATCAGGGCTACTTAAAACCGTCTCCCTGCCCTCAGGGTCTATCTGCATTCACATGCCAGAGTCAGATTGATATAATTTCCCATAGGCCTTTGCTGACATAAGTAATGCCAACTGAAAATGCTGAATGGTAGCGATAGCTATGCTGACATCCACTACATCCGGCCTCATCCTCATCAAAGCTGGCATCTACATAGGGGAAAAGCACATATAAATGTCACAGCATATCACAGGTGCGCTACCTGTGTCTACGTGAGATGAGTTGGCAGTAACATGCATCCCAAAGGTGTGTGACTACATACCCAGCTACCATAGGATGGTGTGTTAGTGACATTATGAAGGGGATGAAAGCAGTATATGTGCAGACACCTTACGTGAGCACACCTGCTGATCATAGCAAATGTTCCAAATTGTCAGTATAAGGGTGTAGGAATCTAATTCCATGCTCTGCCATCAGCACATGGAGCAGTACCAAACAGGTGTTATGTAAAGGTTTGAAGAGCAGGTGTACTCACTGCCCCATTAGAGGAGTAGAAGAAGGAGGATGAAAGAGAGCTCATTCAGAATATGGGACATAGCTGTGAGACTGGGGATTAAGACACATACATACCAAAACACTGTGCAGGTGGGGCAGCTGATGTGTCCTGTGTGCCTACACCATAGGTGGAGGTTGCTGACACAAAGATGAGCACTAGCTGGTCCAAGGGGCTGAGGTCTGCCATGTCAGCATCTGGAGGCCAGTTGCTCACCTTAGCTCCAACCTCCCTTTTGATGGCTCTCCATTTTTTCTTGCAGGCCTCCACATCTCGCTTATGGTGGTGGACTGCATTCAGGTGCTGAGCTATTACTGTCCAGACTTTGCTCTTTGAGTATGCACCGAGTCTTTCTCCTTGGGGTGAGAAGAGCTGCTGGTGGTGTGTGTGCACCTCCTGCACCAGCATTTCTGTCTCAGCCTGAGAGAAGATAGGCTTTCGAGACAGAACTTTGACTGGTTTGGGAGCCATGGTGTCAAAGTACCCACACTTTTGATAATATGAGGTTAGACGTATTTATTGACAATTAAGTACGTCCAACAAGCCGTCCGCTGGATGACTTTACGTTCAGTTATGCCTCGTTGACAGTGCAGTTCATTGCAGAGAAGGGGTTGAGAGAATGAGCACTTAGTATGCTACCAGCGCCGATATCAACTGCAGAGATATTCATTGATGTGACAATTACCTCCCGTTCCTCCATTATAGCTTTTTAGCATCTGATAGTCACCTACACGTTTCAGGGTTTCTGGTATGTCTTACATGGCAGCTGCCATACCTGTGCTACTGACAGTGTTGGGGGAAGGGCTGCCACTTATGTCCAGCTCTGAGGCGGTGTCTGGTGCACCGGATGAGGGCTGGATTGTCCCGGTGGACCCTGCGCCACCTGCGCCACCTGCGCCTCAGGGACTCGAGGTCCCGGTACACACCATAACGCCTGCAAGAAAGATATGGTGAATAGGGTCAGGTGACAGTTCTTTGCATTCCCCTTTTCAAACATATGCAGGATTATGAGGGCACTGAACACATCACATCTGTCATGTGTATTCTGATGAGGTAGGGACATATCCAGAAATGAAACTTCTGCCTGCCAAGATATTGTTATCCTTTTTTATCTATCTATCTATCTATGCTTCCTTTATATATCTATATATTTTTATAGAACACACAATAAGCAAACTGTTCCTTGAAAGATAGGGGTGGGAGCAATAGGTGACAGGTTTAGAGACTAGGACACACTGGCTACATAGTGATAGGTACTGGGGGGTTCTCACCTATGCAGGGTGTCACGTATTCGTGACCAGGCGGGGTGGTCTTCTGCCATTGTGGCCAAACACCCTGGCCTCATACTGGAGGCACAGCTCCACCAGGGACTCCGTCTCCCCTAGGGAGTAATTAGGTTCTCTTCTTTCCACCATCACACCCGCACGCACTCACACAAGCTCTGACACACACACTCGCACACCCTCTCACACACTCACCCTGGTGGCCACACACTCTTCCTAGCACGCCCTTCCTCACTACACGATCTCTCACTCCCACAATCACTCACACTGTCTCTCCTGTCTGTCACCCTTACACTCTCTCTCACTTGCTCTCACACACACACTCACAGAATCACTCTCCAAACACTCAATCCCACTCAGTAATCGATCTATCTAACCTCTCCACCAACTAACTCCTAACTATCTCCTAACTCCTCACACAACGCCTACTACACCCACAAGGGTCACACTTCCACGTGGTGGTTTATATATGTGCATGCAGGACGTTATTGGGGACAGTGTGACATCAGTAGGACATGTGCCAGGACAACTAATAGATAAAGAGCGCTACACGACTAGCAAGTCGTCCAGCAGATTGCGGCAAAAATAGTTGTACGTCTTGTTTGGACGATTACCATTTTAGTAGGTAAACTTGGACGCTTCGGTATAGCGCATGTGGACGTGTTTATGTTGGACGTCGTTCGTGCCGATAATCGAATTACTTAGACATCTTTCCATTATCGACACATTTCCCTGGACATCTTACGCCGCCGATGCATAGAGCTTTTATACAACCTATTGATTGTGCCCCTCCACACTTTTCAAAAAATCCCTGAAAAAGTCCTAACCTCTCAAGCTTCCTTCTTTCATCCCTTTAACCCCCCAAACCTCCAAATCAACCTGTTCTACTCTTTTTTTCCCCAAAAAGGACCAGAAATCTTTTTGTAAAACACCCTCTTTTGTAATCCGCCTTGAACCGTAAGGTAATGGCAGAATAGAAATCCCTAATATAATGTAATGTAATTATTAGTTACACAGACTCAAACTATCAAAGATCATCAATTTCAAATATAGATTGGCAAAAACATCCATGGTCAGATAATTTTTTTAGGCTGTTTTAACATCCCTATCTTTATGTCAAAAATTCAGGAGAGTAAACATAATAAGAAAACATAATAAAAAAATGGTAGATTTTAATGTTTTTTGGTCACAACTGTTGGAAACCTTACCCAGAGTCTCATAGGAATCTAATATAGAGAATATGTTGGATGTATGGACCGACAATTCAAAGAACATTTTTAACTCTCTTGCACCTTTTACATCAAAATTGGTTGCATATAAACATAAAGCTTTCTGATTTACAATAGATTGTGCCCTTAAACAAGAATGCAGAAAAATGGAAAGAAAATGGAGAAAAAGTAACTTAGAAGAGGACAAAATACATTGTAGAAAAAAAATAAGAGTACAATCCTGAACTTAATAATATTTGGTGAATTTATTACAGAAAAAAATAAGAAGATAAGAACTGCCTTCTCTAAATCAGACCTTCGGCCCATCGAGTCCAGCAATCCCCACATACGGTGGCCCAGCCAGGTGTACATCTGGTGTATTTTTAGTCACCCAAATCCCTCTATGCCTCTCATAAGGAGATGTGCATCTAGTTTGCTTTTAAATCCTCGAACGGTCGATTCCGCAATAACCTCCTTAGGGAAGGCATTCCAGGTGTCCACCACTCGCTGCGTGAAGCTGAACTTCCTGATATTTGTCCTGGACTTGTCCCCCCTCAGCTTCAGTCCATGTCCTCTTGTCCATGTCACATTGGACATTGTAAATAACTTTTTTTCCTGCTCTAATTTGTTGATTCCTTTCAGTATTTTGAAAGTCTCGATCATATCCCCTCACAGTCTCCTCTTCTCAAGGGAGAACAATCCCAGTCTCTTAAGTCGTTCCTCGTATTCCAAGTTCTCCATACCTTCTATTAGCCTTGTTGCTCGTCTCTGCACCCTCTCCAGCAGTTTTATATCCTTCTTTAGGTTGGGAGACCAATGTTGGACACAGTATTCCAAGTGTGGTCTGACCATTGCTCTGTAAAGCAGCATTATAACTTTCTCCGATCTACTCGTGATTCCTTTTCTTTATCATGCCTAACATTCTATTTGCTTTCTTTGCCACTGCTGCTGCTTTGTTTAGATTATGGAAATCTCTTACAAGTAAAACCGATACAATTGGTAATAATTTTAGACCTACAGTGGATAATTTGGCACATTTTTTAATGACAAAATTACAACCATTAGTTCTTCATTTTTACATGTTCCACTTTAATCTAATCTAGTTTGTGCTGTAGATGCGTATAATGATATTCCAGCTGATAGGACGTGGTACACTTTTGACCCTGTAGATGAATTTCAGCTGAAGATATTGTGTAGTAAATTTTAGACCCATTTCCATATTATATTTTTTTTGCAATATATCTTCACAAACCATTTCATGGCAAACAGCATTGATTGTATTCTTAGAAATAGCTATATTTCAATTAACCCTCTTATTGAAAGGGTTAGACTGTATCTTATTATTGCCCTATTGTGAATATACCATTACTGACAAAGATGACTGAAGCTATTGTTTCTAAACAACTTTCTGACTACTTGGAAAAATTTTCTATTCTTGTCAGCATGGCTTTTGTCCCAACTTTAGTATGGAGACTCTGTTGATTTCATTGGTTTCTAATATTCAAAATTTGTTGTTGCATAATCACTATGTTATACTTACAAAAGCAGATATAGGTTATTTTGTAATTTGTGATCAGACAATGATATTTGTGGAGATGTATGGGATGGGACAAGATAGAGGCA
The DNA here is from genome assembly GCF_902459505.1 of Geotrypetes seraphini. Lineage (NCBI taxonomy): Eukaryota > Metazoa > Chordata > Amphibia > Gymnophiona > Dermophiidae > Geotrypetes > Geotrypetes seraphini. The sequence continues at coordinate 105,599,862 of NC_047089.1, read as the reverse complement.
GGGATTTTAGATGGTAGTTCCCAATGTACTTATAGGCACTGGGGTTTTCTGGATTTTTTTTTTTAGTGTAGAAATGGACTGATTTCTATGCTTTTAAATAACAAAGGGCTCCTTTTACAAAGGTACGTTAGGGCCTTAACGCGCAGAATAGTGCACGCTAAAATGCCGCGCGTGCTAGCCGCTACCGCCTTCTCTTGAGTACGTGGTAGTTTTTTGGATAGTGCGCACTAATCTGGTGCGTGCGCTAAAAATGCTAGCATACCTTTGTAAAAGGAGCCCAAAATGCAGATGACGCTGTTATTTTGGAACTCACCTCCCAAATAATGCATCTAGAGTCTGTGTGGGAGGTTAAAATATGCTTACCAACAATCCCCCACTTTAACCAATCTGCATACTTGGCTGCATGCCCAAACACTAAACTCTGATTCAGGAAAAAAAAAATCATTACAGTCCTTTTAATACTTTAAATTCCAGCTCTATACTGTAGATATAGAAACAAGCCAAGTAAGCTTTTAGTTAATCTTATTAAATCTTGGAGAGGAGGTTGAATGACTATCTCAATCTTGAAAAAGTCTAATGAACAGGTAGGTAGTTACTCACTAATCTGACCTAGACACTATGAGGTACACAATAATAATTTTTTAAAAGTCTAAAACCCACCTAAATTGGTACTTGGACGATCAACAAGACAGGTCACCAAGTACTTATAATTGAACAGAGTTTTAGATATATCTAAAACCAGCTTCGGTCTTTTGACTACCTCTGTGTGCCCAGAGAGTAAAAGGGCATTTTTGGAGGAGTGGATAGGGTGGTATATGGGCCGACCTACACTTAGTTGTCTGGCAGCCATAATTGAAAAGTTTGACAGGTTGCCTGGACGGAATTTATACATTTTGATTTAAACCAACCAGCAATCCAGGCAAACCGTCTCCCCGCACCCATAATGATCGCGGTAGGAGGATGCCCATTCCCTCCTGCCTAAAGCCGCCACAACTGCCCCAAATGATCACCGGCTATATATGTGGAGTATTTGGTGACGGTTATATATTAAACTAGGTAGTAGTTATTTTATTTCTCCCTTACTTCTGCTGCTGCTTGTTTTGGATTCCATGTCTTTCTGTCTGGTGCTTGTTTGGACTCCATGTCTTTCCAAAGGTGGTACCATGAGGGGTTGAAATAGGTGGGAGATATACTTAATGGACAAGAAAAACCCTATAGTTTTAGCAAATTACAATCTTTATTTGACCTTCCACCCACCTAATTCATCTCCCAAATGCAGATATGCCACTATGTAACTAGTTTAAAGGGGACAGGACGAAGTATTGCTCAAATCTTAGATAAATGCTTCCAACTTCAAAATTCATTGACTCACTTTTATAAGTTTTTGCTAGATTTTCATCTTGAATTTGACATGGAGAGCTTAGCGAGGGCCTAGTGTACTGGATTAGATGGCACTATTACAGTAGAGGTATTGAAACATTGTCTTCTAAATATTTCTAGGTTATCTATTCAGATGCTACTTACCTAGGTCTGACAATTAAGTTCACAAATGCATTCTATGAAAAGTGCTAAATACCTTATTGTTGAATATCACTACGATCACCTTCAAAGCACTCCCCTTAGAAAGCTACAAAGGTTGTTCAATAATTTATCTACCTCAGTAGGACAGAATAGAGTTTTCACAAATTTATGTTTTATTTTTCCTGATAGTTCCATACACTTCATCCAGTTTTCCTGCAATAACTTTAACCCTTTTGAAAATAATTATTCTGCTTGACCTTCAAATCAGGATGTCACAGCTTCCTTGATGTCTTCATCACTTGAAAACCACTGTCCACAGAGAGATTTCTTCAGAACAGGAAATAATCTGAGAGAACCAGGTCAGGACTGTAGGGTGGATGGCTCAGCTGATTAAACCCACATTCTCAGATGGCAGCCTGTGATTGTTGTCACATGTGCATCAGTGCATTGTTGTGAAAAAGCAGCACACCTGCTTTGAGTGTCTCATCTTTTCTCCTTGATTGACTCCTGCCTAGTCCACCCTTCAAAGCAATGTTTTTCTGGAATGCCCATCAGAGCTGTTGTATTACCCTTGATGTTCTAAATGTCATCAAAATGTCTTCCTTTCAATATTTCCTTTATCTTTGGTTAAAGAAAAAAGTCATTGGGGACCAGATCAGGTGAGTTGGGAGGGTGTTCCAAACAGTTATTTGTTTTCTGGCTAAAAATTCTTACACTACCGTGTGAGCTGGTGCATTGTTGTGATGCAAGAGCCATGAGTTGTTGGCAAAAAGTTCAGGTTGTTTTCATCTAACTTTTTTATGCAGCCTTTTCAGTACTTCCAAATAGTAAACTTGGTTTACTGTTTGTTCATTATGAATTTGTACCAACTGAACAATCCTTCTGTTATCAAAAAAGGTCAGCAACATTGTTTGACTCTTAATTTGGACTGTTATAAATTTTTGGTTGTGGAGAATTGGCTGACTTCCATTGTGCAATATGACGCTTAGTTTCTGGGTTGTATTTGTACAACCATGTTTCATCACCAGTGATAACATGGCCCAAAACATCATCTTGCCTCTCCAAAAGGGTCTTGGCAAACGTTGATTCTCCTTTGCTTTTGTTCATCGGTAAGCTCTTTTGGGACCATTTTTGCATACACCTTTCTCATACCAAGATTTTCAGTTAAGATTTTCCTGTTTCTCTATTGATGTTTACTTGGTCTGCAATGCTTTTCACAGTCAGCCAATGAATTTGATGTATAAGAACATAAGCTGTGCCTCTGCTGGGTCAGACCTGAGGTCCATCATGCCCAGCAGTCCGCTCACACGGCGGCCCATCATGTCCAGGACCTGTATACTAGCCCTCTATCTATACCCTTCTATCCCCTTTTCCTTCAGAAAATTGTCCAATCCCTTCTTGAAATCCGCAATCCCTGTCCTATCACTCCCTCTGGAAGCGCATTCCAGGTGTCCACCACCCGTTGGGTGAAGAAGAACTTCCTAGCATTGGTTCTGAATCTGTCTTCTTTTAATTTTTCGGAATGCCATCTCTTTCTTGTAGTTGTCGAAAGTTTGAAGAATTTGTCCCTCTCCACTTTCTCTATGCCCTTCATGATCTTATAAGTCTCTATCATAGCCCCTCTAAGTCTCCGCTTCTCCAGCGAAAAAACCTCAACATAGTTTTGTTTTCTGGTGGAGTTTACCAGATCATTGATTGGAATTTTGGGAGAAAAGGACTTGAGGGTTGCTAGCAGTATTACTGTGTTTTGTTTTGGTTTGGGTTTTTTTGCTACTAGCAATGAACTTCTACTGTTGGAGAGGTTTTGTTTTCTGCTGTTTGTGTGCATGATTACCAACACTGCTGGGATAAGAATTGCTGTGGAGGAAATAGGCTGGGGTGATGTATGCTGTATCATCCAGGTAGGATATTTTGATGGTCTTCTCTTCCCCTAACATTGCTAGGAGAGGGGATGAGCGAAGCTACTCGGCTGCCTATGCCCCACATTGGCTCTAAGGAGCCAGCACACCTGCCTATAGTGATAGAGGGCAGGTACTGGAAACAGTAATTGTTTTGTTTCACCAAGATTGTTTTTTTTTGTATTGGATATCCACAAGAACCTAGTGAAGAGAACTGTATCCAACTTATAATAGTCCAGGAAACTTGCAGGGCTGTGGCTCCTGGCCAGCCTCAAAGCCCTGAGGGGAAGTTTGGACTGTATATGGGTGTTTTTTTTTTTTGTTTTGAGAATTGTTTGTTTACCCTGGATGGGATTTGCTGGGCCTAACTGGGAACAAGTCCGCCCAGTGAGAATTTAACTCTTAAAAAGCTAGCTTAAGTCTGACTAATGGACTTACAAGAAAGTGGGCTGTTTGTTTTGAGAATATTATCCTTTTGATTGGACATAATAATAAACCACACATTTTCTTTTGAAAAAAAATATAGAGTGGTTTGAGTGTGGTTTTAATATCGTATGACTTTACTTTGCCTGAAGGGTCATTCACCTGTTAGGGTGACACGCAGTGAACAGTCTCATCACCCTGCCTGCATCCTCGCTACCCAGCGATAGACAGGAGGGTGACAATGTTAACATATGGCATGCAGCTGTATTTGTATTCAGTGAGAAATATTTTCCATGTTCTTAAGATTTGGATAACATGCTTTGTATATTTATTCTTTCTGCAGTTTCTAAACAAAGAAGATGTGGAAAAAACATATGTGGATTATGAAAAATTACAGGAAGACCTTAGGAAATTGAAAGACTTGGCATCTAAGTGGCAGATTAAATTTAATGTGGACAAATGCAAAGTGATACACATTGGGAAGAATAATCTAAACCATAGTGCCAGATATTAGGGTCAGCACTCAAAAAAAAAAAAAAAAAGATCTAGGTGTCATTGTAGACAATACACTGAAATTTTCCATTCAATATTACATTACATTACATTAGTGATTTCTATACCGCCATTGCCTTGTGGTTCAAGGCAGATTACATAAGGAGTTATTTGGACATTTAGGAATACATAAGGAGTTATCTGGACATTTCCTGTGGTATTATGGAGTGGAGTGGGTTACTATTGGGGATTGAGATGACTCTTGCTGTGTTAGTTTGGCTTTAAGGATTTCTTGAATAGCAGGGTTTTTATTTCTTTTCTGAAGGTTTTGTAGTCTGTGGTCATGATCAGAAAATTGGAGAACTGGTAGTCTAGTTTTGCTGCTTGAGTGGCCAGGAGGCCATCATACATTTTTTTCCATTTGACGTTTCTGATTGGAGGGTGCGTGAATGGAGTGTGGGTTCTCCTATATCTGGTTGTGTTTGTTTGAATTAGTCGGTTGTTCAAGTAGGCTGGGCAGTCTCCATTTATGGTCTTAAATAGTAGACAGTAGAATTTGAATAGCATTCTTGTTTGTATTGGGAGCCAGTGTGAATGGAGGTAAGCCGCTGTGATATGGTCGTGTTTCCTCAGTGAGTAGATAAGTCTCAGAGCTGTGTTTTGTACTGTTTGTAGTTGTTTTATCATGGTTGCAGGGCAATGGAGATAGAGGATGTATGTGGTGGAACTCAAAAAAAGCACACAGAATCAGGGCAGGATTAACCAATAGGCCCAGTAGGCATGTGCCTAGGGCCCAAAATAGTCAGGGGGGCCCGATGAAGGAGGTCATCAACATTGTTTTTTCCAAACGGTGATGGGCCCCTCCAAAATCAATTGATAACACGAGCCCTCCCCTGATCGGCAATGCGGGCCCTCCGATCAGTAACGACGGAAAGTAAGACAAGCAAGCAACGCGGATAAGAAAGGCAACAGGAACTGTAATTTTGCAAGCGGTGCTGCTTGCCCAAAGCTTCCCTCTGAAGCAGCTTCCTGTTTCCGCCTGGGCACATGGAAGGGTGGGGCAGGGCAGGGCAGGGGGCCCAGTGCACTTGTGTGCCTAGGGGCCCTCAATGAATTAATCCTGCTCTGCACAGAATACTAGGAATTATTATGAAAGGGATGGCCAGCAACAAGAATAGCATCCCTCTGTGGAGTATATCCAATGTGGTTAACAACAGTGTCTCCACCCATTGACCTTTTCTGAATCCATATTGGTATTTGTCTAATAATTGAAGGGATTTATTTACAATTTTAGATAAGGCAGCACTACCTTCCTCAATGATTGCCTTCACAAGCATTGATGAACATGGATCAAACCATGATCTAGTTGAGGTCAATTCACAAACTACAGATTTTAATTCTTTCTCTCCTACCTTCTCAAAATTCATCCAATTACCCTTAATATTCTCCATCCCCAACATGAGGTCATGCATCAGTATTTTAATCTCATCACTTCCAACTAGTTTTTCTATTTTTAGGATTAAACTTGCTGCATATTTATCAGGATCTAAGGAATCACCGATTTCATTATCATACTCTTCTACCAAGGAGTAAACAATATGGAATAATTCCTTTGAGTTGTTTGTTGCTGTCTGAATATTTGTTTTTTAAAAAACTATTTTTTTCCTCCTCACATATCTGCAAATATTATTTTAGCTTAATAGTATAACTTTCTTGGTCATTTACATCACCTGTTTTTTGTCATTTCCTCTCACTTTGATTTAGTTCCTGTCTCAGTTTCTTAAGGAGTGCCATGAACCATAATTTTGGTTAATATCCTGGTTGTATTATAATATCCTTTTCTGGTTCTACTATATCTAGTGAGGTCCTTATTGAAGAGTGCTATTCTTATACCATATCCTTCTCTTTGAAGAATTGACCGTAGCACCTTCCTAAATGCCAACATTTCAAAATGTGGCTTAATTCTCAAATGTTTAGGCTATCCTTTTCTCTGTTTATCTTTATGGTTCTGAATTTCAAAGTTAATTAACTTATGATCAGACCAGCCTACCGCCTTTCCCACTGGTGATTGACATAATCTTTTTGGTAACTTCCTCCCTAAGAAAATTAGATTTAACATGTTCCCTGCCTTATGAGTCACATCGTTCACTGTTTGTTTAAAGAGACATGCCTCCAGGGTCTGGCATAGTATGGTATCTTGTCCAACAGATCCTTTGTCATAAGTCCTAGGTATATTGAAGTCTCCTAAAACACAAACACATAAGGACTCTAGATTTACAGATAAATTCAGGATACATTGTACTAGTGAAGAGCAATCAATCAGTTACTATAGTGCCTGAAGGACTATAAATTAAACATAAATTAAGAATATGTCCTGCTAATACTAGCACCTCATCAAAATCTGAGTGGATGCTCACCTGGGAAGTAGCAATTAAACGGTTTGGTTTGATATAACAGCTAAAGTGGAGAGCGGCCACACAATACTTAAAGTCCTAGATTAGATTTCAAATGTACAGACTTTAATAAGAACATAAGAATTGCTGCTGTTGGGTCAGACCAGTGGGCCATTCTGTCCAGCAGTCCGCTCACACGGCAGCCTCTAGGTCAAGACCAGTACTCCAAATGAGTCCAGTCTTACCAGTTTAGCATGAACTTGTCCAACTTTGTCTTGAATCCCTGGAGGGTGTTTTCCCCTATAACAGACTCTGGAAGAGTGTTCCAGTTTTCTACCACTATCTGGGTGAAGAAGAATTTCCTTACGTTTGTACGGAATCTATCCCCTTTCAACTTTAGAGAGTGTCCTCTTGTTCTGCCTACCTTGGAGAGGGTGAGCAGTCTGTCTTTCTCTACTAAGTCTATTCCCTTCAGTATTTTGAATGTTTCGATCATGTCCCTTCGCAGCCTCCTCTTTTCAAGGGAGAAGAGGCCCAGCTTCTCCAATTTCTCACTGTACGGCAACTCCTCCTTCTCCTTAACCATTTTAGTCGCTCTTCTCTGGACCCATTCGAATAGTACCATGTCCTTCTTCATAGGACCGCTCCTGTTCAATATATTTATCAACGACCTGGAGACGGAGACGAAATGTGAGGTTATTAAATTTGCTGATGATACCAAACTCTGCAGCAGGGTTAAAAACACGGAAGACTGCGAAGACCTGCAAAGAGACCTAACGAGACTGGAAGAGTGGGCAAAAAAGTGGCAAATGAGCTTTAACATAGAGAAATGCAAGGTCATGCACATAGGGAAAAAGAACCCGATGTTCAGCTATAAAATGGGGGGATCATTGCTAGGGGTAAGTAACCTTGAAAGAGACCTGGGGATGATGGTGGACACAACATTGAAAGCATCAGCACAGTGTGCGACAGCCTCAAAGAAAGCGAACAGAATGTTGGCTATCATTAAAAAGGGTATCACGACCAGGACGAAGGAAGTCATCATGCAGCTATATCATGCAATGGTGCGCCCTCATCTGGAGTGCTGTGTCCAGTACTGGTTGCCGTACCTCAAGAAGGACATGGCAGTACTTGAGGGGGTCCAGAGGAGAGCAACTAAACTGGTAAATGGTATGGAAAATTTTTCATACGCTGATAGGTTGAAAATGCTGGGGCTGTTCTCCCTGGAAAAGTGGAGACTTAGAGGAGACATGATAGAAACCTTCAAAATCCTGAGGGGCATAGAGAAGGTGGACAGGGACAGATTCTTCAGACTGTGGGGAACCACAAGTACAAGGGGTCACTCAGAGAAATTGAGAGGGGACAGGTTTAGAACAAATGCGAGGAAGTTCTTTTTTACCCAGAGGGTGGTGGACACATGGAACGTGCTTCCGGAGGTTGTGATAGGCCAGAGCACACTACAGGGTTTCAAGGAAGGTTTAGATAGGTTCCTAAAGGATGAGGGGATTGAGGGTTACAGATAGATGTAGAGGTAGGTTACAGAAATGGTCAGGAACTACTTCACAGGTCACAGAGCTGATGGGCCGCCGCCGGAGCAGACCGCTGGGCGCAATGGACCTCTGGTCTGACCCAGTGGTGGCAACTTCTTATGTTCTTATGTTCTTATAGCGAGAATACCTGAAGAAAGAGCTGTTAGGATGGGAGGACATAAAAGAAGTGGAAAAAAAAGTGGTCTAGGCTGAAAGGAGCAATAAAAATGGCTACGGACCTTTATGTAAAGAAAATAAAAACAAGAGAAAAAGGAAACCAATATGGTTCTCCAAACTAGTGGCGGAGAAAATAAAGGCAAAAGAGTCAGCGAACTTGAAATATAAAAAAACCCAAGAAGAGGAGTATAGAAAGGACCACTGGGTGAAACTGAAATAAGCCAAGAGAGAGATACATCTGGTGAAAGCGCAGGCGGAAGAGCAAATGGCTAAAAATGTAAAAAATGGAGACAACATTTTTTTCAGATATATTAGTGAAAGGAGGAAGATGAAAAATGGAATTATTAAACTAAAAGATGCTGGGAACCAATATGTGGAGAGTGATGAGGAAAAAGCAAACGTGCTAAACAAATACTTCTGTTCTGTGTTCACGGAAAAAAATCCAAGAGAAGGACCGAGATTGTCTGGCAAAGTTACACAAGAAAATGGAGTAGATTCTGTGCTGTTCACGGAGGAAAGTGTTTATGAACAAAGCGATGGGACCGGATGGGATCTCTTTCAGGATACTGAGGGAGCGCAGAGAGGTTCTGGTGGGTCCTACTAAAGACTTGTTCAACAAATCTCTGGAGATGGGAGTAGTTCCTGGGGATTGGAGGAGAGCGGATGTGGTCCCTATTCACAAAAGTGGTCACAGAGATGAAGTGGGAAACTACAGGCTGGAAAGCCTCACTTCAGTTGTTTGAAAAATAATGGAAGTGTTGCTGAAAGAAAGGATAGTGAACTTCCTAAAATCTAATGGGTTACAGGATCCGAGGCAACATGGCTTTACTAAAGGTAAATCGTGCCAAACGAACCTGAATATTTTGATTGGTTGACCAAAGAATTGGATCAAGGACATATGCTAGATGTCATTTACTTAGGAGGCTCTTGAACAAATTTGAAGGGCTGAAGTTAGGACCCAAAGTGGTGAACTGGATTAGAAACTGGTTGTAGGATAGATGCCAGAGGGTGGTGGTTAATGGAAGTCGCTCGGAGGAAGGAAAGGTGAGTAGTGGAGTCCCTCAAGGTTCGGTGCTGAAGCCGGTCCTGTTCAATATGTTTGTGAGTGACATTGCTGAAGGGATAGAAGGAAAGGTTTGCCTTTTTGCGGATGATACCAATATTTGTAACAGAGTAGACACTGAGGAGGAAGTGGAAAACATGAAAAGGATCTGCAAAAGTTAGAAGAATTCAATGCAAAGAAATGCAGAATAATGCATTTGGGGATTAATAATCGGAAGGAACTGTATGTGCTGGAAGGTGAGAGGCTGATATGTACGGATGGGGAAAGAGACCTTGGGGGTAACAGTGTTTGAAGATCTAAAGGTGAAAAACAGTGTGACAAGGCAGTGGCTGCTGCCAGAAGGATGCTGGGCTGTATAAAGAGGGACATAACCAGTAGAAGAAAGAAGGTGTTGATGCCCCTGTACAGGTGATTGGTGAGTCCCCACTTGGAGTATTGAGTTCAGTTTTGGAGACCGTATCTGGTGAAGGATATAAGAACACTTGAAGCGGTCCAGAGGAGGGCAATAAAAATTCTAAGAGGTTTGCGCCAAAAGACGTATGAAGAGAGACTGGAAGCCCTGAATATGTATACCCTAGAGGAAAGGAGGGACAGGGGAGATATGATTCAAACGTTCAAGTATTTGAAAGGTATAAACGTAGAACAAAATCTTTTCCAGAGAAAAGAAAATGGTAAAACCAGAGAGCTTTTTTGAGGCTGAGGGATGGAAGACTCAAGAGCAATGTAAGGAAATTATTCTTTACAGAGAGGGTGGTGGATGCCTGGAATGCGCTCCTGAGAGAGGTGGTGGTGAAGAAAATGGAGTTCAAAAAAGCGTGGGAAATCTAGAATCAGAAAATAATAGTAAATATTGAAGAACTAAGGCCAGTACTGGTCAGATTTGCACGGTCTGTGTCTGTATATGGCTATTTGGTTGAGGATGGGGTGGGGAGAGCTTCAATGGCTGGGATGGTGCAGATGGGTTGGAGTGAGGCATGACGGAGACTTCAGTAGTTGGAACCATAAGCACAGTACCGGGTAGAGCTTTGGATTTTTGCCCAGAAATAGCTAAGAAGAAGAAATAAAATTTAAATTGAATGGGGTGGGCAGACTGCATGGATCATTCAGGTCTTTATTACATTATATTACATTACATTAGTGATTTCTATTCCGCCTGTGCCTTGCGGTTCTAGGCGGATTACAAATTATAAGAGATCTGGACATTACCGAGAGAATTGCGTAACAAAGATTATCTAGAGAATTACATAACAGTGATTCATGTACTTTACATGGTGTGGTAGAGGATTCAATTATTAGAATTACATAGCAGAGAATCAAGTGATAACAGGGTACAGTGGAGAATATCATTATATATGGGTTACAGACGAGAAGTTACCTAACAATGACGTAAGAAATTTGTTGGATAGTGAGGTAGAAGCTTATTTAGGAATAAGAATATTTTTGGAAGGAAAGGTTCTAAAGTTGACTAATGTGTTATTCAAGAGAGGGAGAGCTTGATTAGTTAGTAGGGACGTGTTTTTTGAATAGAAATGTTTTGATTTCTTTTCGAAACACTTTGATGTCTGATGTGTTGTTCATTAGTTTGGTGATGGTGGGGTCATCTACTATGTTACTATTGAAAGGTCACTTAGTCAGTCACAAAAACCAGAGATGTGAAGAAAGTAACAGGTGTCTTTATTCAGCATATGCGGGACTTCTGTGCAATAAAGATTCTGCCTCAGTAGTGCCGAAACAGGAAATTCAGTGACATTTATATGTTTCCTGGCTATGTAGCTAGATGCTAGATACAATTCTTTCATTTGCTACTTTTGCTATATTTTCTTAACAATCATTGGGCCTAAGCCCGTACTTACTATTGGTTCAGGGGTTAACCTTATAGTCCTACAGGGAACAACTCTGCTTTTCTAAGCCTTGCAGTTTCATTATTACATGTCCAGGAGGGCAAAGTACATTTATGGGCATTTTTTTTAGCATAAACAGGATGCGGCTAAGGCACATAGTGCAGGCAGACTAATATGTGAGATAAGTCAGATGCTGTGATTAAACAGAAACCAGTATCCTTGGCAAAGAGAAAGCTTAGCTCAGATTCAGGGAAAACCAGTCCCAGACTCCTTCAGTCCCCCCTTTCAGGCTAGTCGAAAGGAGGAGAAGACAAGCCTGAAAAAACTTAAGAAGGAGGAAGGTCAGGATCAGCGGTAGGAACAGGGCAGTATTGAGAGAGGGCAAAGGCCAAGGCAGCAGTAGATCAGTTGAGAGCAGAATCGACTTTCTGGTAAAGCAGCTTCATGATCACAGGGACTAGGAAGGGCAGGCAGTAAAGGAGCAGGAAGGACAGGGTGGCAATCAGTAGGATTGTCTTCATCGCAGAGCCAGAGGATAACCAGGAGCCGAAGGTGCCAGAGAGCCAGTCAGCAGTGAGGTTACGCCAGGTTTGGACAGGAACATGAGCCAGTTTGGTAATGCGATCCACACAGGGCCGGATTTTCCTATGGGCTAACTAGGCTTCAGCCTAGGGCCTCAAGATCAAGAGGGGCCTACATTCAAATTGTTAGCAAAATTAAAATTACACTATTCTAAAAACAGTGAACACTAAAACACTGAACTGAAAATAAGGAGAAATTCTACGCTTCGGGATCGGAACCGGCTCCAGCCGCAACGGGGCGCCGACTCGGCTTCTCCCTTTCTTTTTCTTGCCCTGGGAGGAGGATCGGGGAGGGAAAGACGTCAGTCCGGAAACAGCTGGGCAAAACCCAGCCCCGCGGGGAGAGAGGCAAAACGTGGATCCATCAGGACAGGGTGGCCCAGACTGGCATAGGGGGGGGGGTTCAGTGGAAGGGGGATGGGAGGCAGGCAGGCTGGCATCGGAGGGGGGGTGGGGGGGTTAAATGGAAGGCAGGCAGGCAGGATGGCATGGGGAGGTGTTCGGTGGAAGGGGGATGGGAGGCAGGTGGGCATCGGAGGGGGGGTGAGGTGAGGAAGGACGCACTGGGGGCACTATGGTAATAGGAAGGGGCAATGTTGTGTGTTATGTTTGATTAGTTATTGTTACAAGTTCTATATATGGTGCTGAGAATAAATGTCCAAATAAGTGTTCTCGACTTTTTTTTATTTATTATCCTTGTCACATTTTTTATAAAGGTTAGTACCAATAACAACATGTTTCTTTAACATATTGATATATATCACAGTAATGATGTATTTTATTATCTCTCATGTAATTTACAAACTTAAAAATGGGAGGTGAAAGGGTCTCATAAGTGGAATAGCCTAGGGCCTCTTTTCATCTAAATCCGGCCCTGGATCCACACCGTCCTCAAGTTCAAGTAGGCAGTTAGAGAGGTTGAATTTGCTACAGACACCACCTTCTGCAGCCAGCAGTCTAGGGCTAGGCAGTTTTGATAGATAGCAGTACGCATTTTAGCGTTTGCCTTGCCAGTGGTAGATAGGGTACAAGCAGTCTCATTGGTAATGAGCTCAAGAACTGCCTGCAAGATAATGATACAGTTAAGCATGTAGACAGGGGTCTGATAACCCCAGGAGCCATCTTCTTTTACAAATACAGCACAAGGGAAATGTAGCCAGTTCTAACCTATTCCTGACTCCTGAAATGCTCAACCTATACATTTTTTTAGGATGCATCCGAATTACATCTTGACTCTGAGCAGTGGCGTACCTAGGGTATGTGGCACCCGGGGCCCATAATTTTTTGACACCCCCCCCAGTGTAAAAAAATATTTTTTGTAATAACCATGAAACTGAATAAATGGTCATAATAGAAACAGGCAGTGAAAATTTTCTTTTATTGAACCTCATATATGTAACCATTAATCCAAACATAACATAAATTATGTCTGAATTATCATGACATCAGAAGTATATATGGAGTAGTTGCAGGTGATGCTTGGGACATTTCTGATTGTGTTAGTTCGGTTTTATGTGTTTTTTGAATAGAAGGGTTTTTATTTATTTTTTGAAGGTTTTTTAGTTTGTGGTCGAGGTCAATAGGTTGTAGAGTTGGGGGTCGAGTGTTAGGAGGTTGTCGAACAGTTTTTTTCTTTTGACGTTTTTGGTTGGAAGGTGTGTGAGTTCTCCTATGTCTGGTTGAGGTGGATTTAATTATTTAGCTGAAGAAATTAGTTACCCCTCCATTCCACACACATTAATTCTCTTCCATTTTTGTTCCCATTATAAAAAACACTGATGAGTTCTCAGAAAAAAATACATTAAAATAAGAAGTGAAAACAAAGGCCCCTACAGATGAGAACATAACATAAGAATAGCCTAACTGGGTCAGACCAATGGTCCATCATGCCCAGTAACCCATTCTCATGGAAGCCAATCCAGGTCACTAGTACCTGCTCAAAACCCAAAGAGTAGCAACATTCCATGCTACCGATCCAGGGCAAGCAGATGTTTCCCTCATGTCTTAAAAACAGACTATGGACTTTTCCTCCAGGAATTTGTCCAAACCTTTCTTAAAACCAGCTACGCTATCTGCTTTTACCATAACTTCTGGCCACTTCATTTTTAAGCTGAGATCTTTCCTTCCAAACAGAGACTTTGCTAGATGTCAAATACAGCACAAGGTAACTTCACACGGACTTAGCTGTGCAGGAAATGTGAATCTCCTCATACACCCACCATATAGTGCAAAAATGGGCAAAGGTCTGGTTTTTTCTTTCGATCACTACATAGCCTAATGCCACACAAATAGTGCTGTTATAAACATATTCTGAACATATTCTGAAGGTCAATGCTAAGGTTAATAAAGTTTCCTTCCTTGGACTAGAAGGAGATACTGACAAACCACTGGAAGAGATCCCAAAACAACTACCCAGGAACAACACCCAAAGACCCACTCAGTGTGTGAACCAGTTGAGTGGAGTGGACTAACTGGAGGGTTGAAATGGGCCCGGAGTTTGCTCAGCAGAATTTCCAAGACCACCTCTTCCTCTCAACACATTGACATGCTGCCACCACCACCACCACTAGGAACACCTCACCGGGTAGGCCAGCAATGCTATAAACTTTATAAAACACATTATTATATTTTCTTATAAAGCACATATTTTAACTGAACTCTCTGACATCCTCAGCCTTTCCATTCACAAAAATAGAAGGAAGAAAAGTTCCCATTTCCTGCTGTCTCATGTCCCCGGCCTATACAATATTTTTCTTCTGCAGAGTGCAGACCCTTCAAAAATCTGACTAAATCCTCATTTCACTTGCATTATAAAGAACTGAGAATGCCATCTCTCCCCAATCCCAGGTCCTAAAGTCTAAGACAGTAGCGCAAACTAGTGCTGCCAGATTCAGGAAAAAAAATTTTGATTCGATTCAGCCTATTGAATTGGTTTATCGATTCGATTTTCCTGCCCAATTGGGTGTTTATTTCAAACATCCTGGTGGGTTTATTTTATAGCTTTTTCACCCCCCTTTGGCTTCTCCTAACCACACTGGCGCTGTGGTGTAAATAAAATAAAGAAACAAAAGGACTTTTCCTCTCTCTGTTAAATCCTAGCTCACGTTTGCAGTCTAACACCAGCTCTGGCAGGATACACATTTCAAATCTGACATATTGTAATCACAAAACAGAAAATAAAATTAGTTTTTCTACCTTTTTGTTGTCTGGTTATTTTTCAAATCTTGTTGGTCCAAGGCACTGGTTGTCTTCTGATAACTTGCTTGCCAGGGTCTCCTTCTTTCTTCTTTCTCAGTGCTAACCATCCATCTGCCATCTCTGTCCTCCCCTTCCATTTCCCTTCCCTCCCCCGGATGTCTTTCATCTTTACTTTTTTTGTCTCCCTCCACAGATCCACCTTTTCTTAACTACCCTTTCATCCAGCAGCTCTCCCTCCTTCCCCACCACCCCAGGGTCCACCATCTCTCCCTTTCTTTTCCCAACTACCCTCCTAACCAGTATCTCTATCCCCCCCTCCACACCATCCCTTGTGTCCAACTTCTCTCCCTTTCTGTTCCTTCCCTCCCTAAAACCCATGTCCATCATCTCTCTCTCTCTCTCCTCTATTTTCAGACCCATTATTTCTTCCCACCCAAAGTCTGGCATATGCACGTCTCTTTGAACCCCTCCCCCTTCCCTCCGTGTACTTCTACACCAGGGCCTCCCCTCCCCTGAAGGCCTGTTCCCCCCTTAAAGGTCTGCATCCCACCCCTGAAGGCCTGTCCCCCCTTTGAAGGCCTGCCTGCCTGCTCCCCTTGAAGGCCTGCCCCCCCTGAAGGCCTGTACCGCCTTGAAGGCTTGCACCCCCCTCGAAGGCCTGTCCCCCCCTTGAAGGCCCGTCCCCCCCTTGAAGGTCTGTGCCCTCCCTGGAAGGCCTGCCTGTTCCCCTTGAAGGCCTGCCCCCCCCTGAAGTCTGTCCCCCCCTGAAGGCCTGCACCCCCCCGAAGGCATACACCCCCCTCGAAGGCCTACAGCCACCTCGAAGGCCTACACCCCCCTCGAAGGCCTGACCCCCCCTTGAAGGCCTGCACCCCCCCGAAGGCCTGCACCCCCCTCAAAGGCCTGTCCCCCCCTTGAAGGCCTGCCTGCCTGTCCCCCCCTTGAAGGCCTATCCCACCCTTGAAGGCCTGCCTGCCTGTCCCCCCCTTGAAGGCCCATTCCCCCCTTGAAGGCCTGTCCCCCCCTAAGGCCTGCACCCCCCCCCAGACGGCCAGTCACCCCCCCCCCCGAAGGCCTGCCGGTCCCCCTTGAAGGCCTGTTCCCCCCCCCGAAGGCCTGCACCCATCGAAGGCCTGTCTCCCCCTTGAAGGCCTGCCTGCCTTTCCACCCTTGAAGGCCTGTGCCCTCCCTGGAAGGCCTGTCCCCCCCTAAGGCCTGCACCCCCCCGACGGCCTGTCACTCCCCCCTCGAAAACCTGCCTGTCCCCCTTGAAGGCCTGTCCCCCCCAGAAGGCCTGTCCCCCCCCTTGAAGGCCTGCCTGCCCCCCCCTAAGGCCTGCACCCCCCCAGATGGCCAGTCACCCCCCCCGAAGGCCTGCCTGTCCCCCTTGAAGGCCTGTCCCCCCCTTGAAGGCTTGCACCCCCCTCGAAGGCCTGTCCCCCCCTTGAAGGCCCGTCCCCCCCTTGAAGGTCTGTGCCCTCCCTGGAAGGCCGGCCTGTTCCCCTTGAAGACCTGCCCCCCCCCTGAAGTCTGTCCCCCCCTGAAGTCTGTCCCCCCCTTGAAGGCCTGCACCCCCCCGAAGGCATACACCCCCCTCGAAGGCCTACAGCCACCTCGAAGGCCTACACCCCCCTCGAAGGCCTGACCCCCCCCTTGAAGGCCTGCACCCCCCCGAAGGCCTGCACCCCCCTCGAAGGCCTGTCCCCCCCTTGAAGGCCTGCCTGCCTGTCCCCCCCTTGAAGGCCTATCCCACCCTTGAAGGCCTGCCTGCCTGACCCCCCTTGAAGGCCCATTCCCCCCTTGAAGGCCTGTCCCCCCCTAAGGCCTGCCCCCCCCCCAGACGGCCAGTCACCCCCCCCCCCCCGAAGGCCTGCCTGTCCCCCTTGAAGGCCTGTTCCCCCCCCGAAGGCCTGCACCCATCGAAGGCCTGTCTCCCCCTTGAAGGCCTGCCTGCCTGTCCCCCCCTTGAAGGCCTGTGCCCTCCCTGGAAGGCCTGTCCCCCCCTAAGGCCTGCACCCCCCCCAGACGGCCAGTCACCCCCCCCCCCCGAAGGCCTGCCTGTCCCCCTTGAAGGCCTGTTCCCCCCCGAAGGCCTGCACCCATCGAAGGCCTGTCTCCCCCTTGAAGGCCTGCCTGCCTGTCCCCCCCTTGAAGGCCTGTGCCCTCCCTTGAAGGCCTGTCCCCCCTAAGGCCTGCACCTCCCAGAAGGCTTGTCCCCCTGAAGGCCTGTCTCCCCCCTCCACAAGGTCTGCCTGCCCGCCCCACCCTGAAGGCCTGCTGCCCCCCCCACCTCGAAGGACCGCTCGGCCCCACCACCACCACGAAGCACTGCTTATTCCCCCGGCCTTCCCGCTTCATTTCCCTGGGGAAACAGCCTGCAGCAAGATCGCGCGATGCCAGCGATCTTTGCTTGCTTCGGCTGTTTCCTCCGCCACAGTCCCGCTCCTCCTCTGATGTCAGAGGAGGGGCGGGACCGTGGCGGAGGAAACAGCCGAAGCAGGCAAAGATCGCTGGCATCGCAATCTTGCTGCAGGCTGTTTCCAGACGCGACACCCGGTGCAGGGGTTGGGGAACCGGACCGGACCAGGAGCACCCCTTCAGGGCTTGGCACCCGGGGCGGATCGCCCCCCACGCCCCCCCTTGGTACGCCACTGACTCTGAGTACTCATGCTGAGCCCTGTAAATACAAACAGCTTACTTCTATTGTCTAACTTCCGATCTACAGGTTAGTTCAGTTTTGTTTCCCAAAAAGACAGGCACAGTTCCTAGAATCCTTATCCACAACTTCAATGGATCAAGTAGTTTACTAAGGCAAGGGAAAAGAGACAGGACAGAAATGATCAATTTCTGCACTTACCAGTTTGGTGGCCACCCCAGATTCAGACAGATACCAGGTCCTGCACTTTAAACCAGGACTAGATTAATCAATTGAGCCAGTCCAAGTCCGAAGTCCACCAATCCGAAAAAGAGGGACCAGCCGGCTAGGTAGACTCATCGGTTCTTAGACCAGGCACTAGTGACCGATCGAGTAGCCGGCGGTCAAAAGACTTTCAAGTTCTTCTTTGTGTGCCAAATGAAAGGTCACTTAGTCAGTCACAAAAACCAGGGACGTGAAGAAAGTAACCGGTGTCTTTATTCAGCATATGCGGGACTTTTGTGCAATAAAGATTCTGCCTCAGAAGTGCCGAAAACAGGAAATTCAGTGACATTTATACGTTTCCTGGCTAGGTAGCTAGATGCTAGATACAATTCTTTCATTTGCTACTTTTGCTATTTTTTCTTGACAATCATTGGTCCTAAGCCCGTACTTACTATTGGTTTAGGGGTTAACCTTATAGTCCTATAAGGAGCAACTCTGCTTTTCTAAGCCTTGAAATTTCATTATTACATGTCCAGCAGGGCAAAGTACATATATGTGCATTTTTCAGCATAAACAGGAAGCGGCTAAGGCACATATTGCAGGCAGACTAATATGTGAGATAAGTCAGATGCTATGATTAAACACAATCTAGCATCCTTGGCAAAGATAAAGCTTAGTTCAGATTTAGGGAAACCAGTCCCAGACTCCTTCACTATATGTTACTATATCCTTAGCCTTCTTCACAATATAATATTAGTTATTTTATATACTGCCATTTTTAACAAAAGAGTAAAATCAAAGCAGTTTACAATAAATAAAAACAATAAGCCTACTCCTGCACCCACTCCCTATACATCCGGTCCCCTCCCCACCCCCCTAAAAAAAAAAGGCAGGAGGGATGCCCACTCCCTCTTGCCACCAGAGGTCCCCTGAAACCCCTCCCCCCTCCAATACCTTTTTAGAGAAGTTGAAGCAGGAGGGAAGATCAGTCTGTCCCACTTTCCCTCCCTGGTGCACCATGTGATGCACAGGGTGGGGCTTAAGACCCTGATTGGCGAGTTCATGGCAGCCAATCAGCTAGCAGCTTTACATGGGCAGGAGCGACCTTCCTTCATTCCTGCCCATGCAGAGCCGCTTAATGATTGGCTGCCATGATTTCTCGTGGTCCTGGGAGAACTCACAGCAGCCAATTAGCTAGCAGTTCTGAACAGGCAAGAGTAAAGGTAGGTCACCACTCCCACGATTCACTGCTGGACCACTAGGAATACTTAAGGTACACACATACACAGTCAATGTCAGATGCAAGATTTGAATATATCTACTTGGTTTGAAGAATATTAAAATAGTCACTGGCCTACTCAAATTAAAAAAAATTTGGTTGCTAGATTTGTGAAACAAGGAGAATGAGAAGCAAGTTATACATTAGACAGACCCTTATAAAACTGTTAAGTAGTCATTCTATTTATTTATTCATTCATTCATTTTTATAGTCTCCTTCCCATGAGTGCAGAATGGGTTACAAAGTTTTCAGGAACAGTCAATAACATGCTGCAGGATCAAAACACAAAGCTATAGAATCAATAACTTACAACTTATAGAGAATGTGACTAAGAACACAAGCCTTGAAGAATCTAAGAAAATAGCAGATCTCTTCTGAACCCCTGGGTAACTTAAACATAGGAATGCTGCAATCTTGCAGAAAATTCATTTAGCTCTTTCTTGAGCAGAAATTGTAAACCTAACTTTGTAGCTAAGCACTGATCTTTTGACACCACTATATTTTTTCATGGGCTGAGGGATCACAAGGTATAAGCTGTCTTGTAGGTTACACTGAAAAGTAGATAGCATGGACCTGGAAAATAGTTGCTGACAGAAAATACTTGAATTTGTATAAGTAGGAAACTAATGAGCAGTAACATCAAGAGAGTGCTACTTTGGCAAGCAGTTTCTGAAAAGCTGCAGAAGCTGCAACTATTCTACTGTGAAGCTTGATTTGAAATGTTCAGTCCATAAAGAGGTGCAAAACACTAATATATTAAATAGAATAAGCTTGAAAATATGTTGGCATTAAAATGTACTATTTCTCCTCTCAACTTTCAGTATCACAAAAATTGAGAATTTGCAATATTTGGTTTCCATCAATAACCTCTATTATAGTATCAGTGTTATATTAAAGATTTTATATTTTTTGTGCTCCAAAATAATCATTTCCTACCCCCCCCCCCCCAACTTTACAGCTTCTTTAAAACAAAAATTGATGCTGTATATTACTGTTTCATCCACAGGTCCTATTTCTTGCTCTGCTCTATGCTGTATTTTAGATCCCCTCCTGCTGTGCCGGTTAAACCAATCAAAATGCATCAAGGAAAAAGTAAACAGCAACAAAAAAGCAAAGCTGTAGGTCAAGGTATTACTACAAGGCTGGGTATTCACTGAAGGCCCTTACTGCATACCACTGATTCACACTCATATATTCTCCAGAGGTGCCTAGTTAACCAAATACCAGGCTGGAGACTTTTTGGCCAGTCCTGGTTTTGATCTTATGTCCTAAAGCAATATGGTATTCATAGTACTTGACCCTGCCCATTGAAATCAGTGCTGCATGTCCTATAATGCACCATGATGGGATGGTCAGAAGTCCAGGACTGTCTCAAAATCTCCAGCCTGAAACAGGGTTACAAAGCATCTTTTACATAAACATTCACTCATTCATATAGCTACAATTCACTATGAACCACAACAGTTTTATTGACAGATATCACACAAAATAGACACACGAGTCAACACAGCTATGAAATATCTCTAATAACATCTTGAAACTCTAGCTCTCTCCACACCATATCTGATACTTTCATCACGTTATTATTAACATGCAAAATATTAGCATTAACATGCACTACCACTAGAAGCAGTGGCGTACCAAGGGGGGGGGGAGGTCCGCCCCGGGTGCAAGCCCTGAGGGGGTGCTCCCGGTCTGGTTCCCCCATCTGCATCAGGTTCAGCCCCCAACGTCCGGGTCTCGCATCTGGATTCCCCCCCCCCCACTGCCTCCCCACACCATTTATCTGGGGAATCAGCCTGCAGCAAGATCGCGATGCCAGCGATCTTTGCACTGCTTCGGCTCTGTTACCTCCGCCACGGTCCCACTGGGACCGCGGAGAGATGGCATCCTCAATACTTTATAATGCAAGTGAAACGAGAATTTGATCAGACTTTTGAAGGGTGTGCAGAAGAAAAATATTGTATAGGCCGGGGACATGAGACAACAGGAAACGGGAACTTTTCTTCCTTCTATTTTTGTGAATGGAAAGGCTGAGGATGTTAGAGAGTTCAGTTAAAATATGTGCTTTATAAGAAAATATAATAATGTGTTTTATAAAGTTTATAGCATTGCTGGCCTACCCGGTGAGGTGTTCCTAGTGGTGGTAGTGGTGGCAGTGTGTCAATGTGTTGAGAGGAAGAGGTGGTCTTGGAAATTCTGCTGAGCAAACTCCGGGCCCATTTCAACCCTCCAGTTAGTCCACTCCACTCCACTCCACTCCTGGAGGAAAAGTCCATAGTCTGTTATTAAAACATGGGGGAAGTGTCTGCTTGCCCTGGATTGGTAGCATGGAATGTTGCTACTCTTTGGATTTGACCAGGTATTATTGACCTGGATTGGCTACCATGAGAATGGGCTACTGGGCATGATGGACCATTGGTCTGACCCAGTTAGGCTATTCTTATGTTATGTTTTCATTTGTAGGGGGC
The DNA here is from genome assembly GCF_902459505.1 of Geotrypetes seraphini. Lineage (NCBI taxonomy): Eukaryota > Metazoa > Chordata > Amphibia > Gymnophiona > Dermophiidae > Geotrypetes > Geotrypetes seraphini. The sequence continues at coordinate 105,578,136 of NC_047089.1, read as the reverse complement.
CTTTGTTTTTACTTCTTATTTTAATATATTTTTTTTCTGGGAACTTATCAGTGTTTTTTATAATGGGAACAAAAATGAAAGAAAATTAATGTGTGTGGAATGGGGGGGGTAACTAATTTCTTCAGCTAAATAATTCAATCCACCTCAACCAGACATAGGAGAACTCACGTATCATTCACACACCCTCCAACCAAACACATCAAAAGAAAAAAAACTGTTCGACAACCTCCTAGCCATTCGAGCTGCAATACTCGACCCCCAACTCTACAACCTATTGACCTCGAACACAGACTACAAAACCTTCAAAAAAGAAATAAAAACCCTTCTATTCAAAAAACACATAAAACCGAACTAACATAATCAGAACTGTCCCAAGCATCACCTGCAACTACTCCATATGTACTTCTGATGTCATGACAATTCAGACATAATTTAAGTTATGTTATGGTATGTTTGGAATAATGGTTACATATATGAGGTTCAATAAAAGAAAATTTTCACTGCCTGTTTCTATTCTAACCATTTATTCCGTTTCATGGTAATTACAAAAAATATTTTTTATATGGGGTGGGTGTCAAAAAAATGATGGGCCCCGGGTGCCACATACCCTAGGTACGCCACTGACTAGAAGCACTAACTAGCCCCATGTTTCTCTTATCATGTGTTAGAAAAGTTTTGCATTGTTCTGCTGTGATTACACCCAATTCCATTGTTCTTTCATGCATTAGTGGTTTATGAAACACTTGCTAAAATCTTTTAATGTGCAGCATGGTAAAATTTAAATGCACTTTAGTAAAAAGGCACCAACAATTTCTAATTCAACTGTATGATTTTCTTGAGGAAATGTCCCTACTAGATCCTTTCCAATTTAGGAGTTTCAAGAAAAACAAGCAACTAACTAACCCCCTTTTTAAGAAGCTGCATTAGGCTTTTTTATTGTCAACTGTAGTGGTATTAGCTCCAATACTCATAGAATACCTATGAGCTAATACCGCCACCGTGGCCAGCAATAAAAAAGCCTAACACAGCTTTGTAAAAGCGGGGGAGGGGGGGTGTTAATAAATAAATATTTTTTTAAAATTTATTTATTTTTAAAACTATCAATGATATATAGCTGGGTTGGGTGGAGAATGCATATTAAAAAACAAAATCCTACATTTACTAGTAATTTAGTACTGATAGTCTTCATCTAACTTTTTTTTTTGACAGAAGTCAAGCCCAGTGAGATTGCCCAGGTTAGGGTTACCAGATTTTTCCAAAGGAAAAATCGAACCCATGGCTATGTCTCCAGGCCCACCTAGTTCCGCCCCATTCTACCTGTGTCATGCCCCATTCTGCCTCCGAGCTCCACCCCCAGATGGCATCCACATATGCATGGACACGATGCAATGACTCTGTCCCCATCCCTGCCCTGTCCTTGCAGTTCCCGTCCCCGCGGACTATGGCTGATCCCATCCATACAAGTCTTGAATAGCTATTTTACATTGAAATCATTTTATTATAAGTATAAAAAGGAACAATATGTTGTACAACTGCCATTTTATAAATCACAAATACAAACAAAAGATCAACAAAACCTATTTCCCCTCACAATATCCCCTCCACTATCAGGAAAACTGAATGTTACAAAGAAAATTCATTCTAACAGAATATTTTGGTCACATACGCAAAACACAAATACCAAATACATAATAACTGACCAAAAATGATAAGCTTAAATTAAACCAAAATCCCAAAAAACCACACCTTCCATATAGTACAACACAAAAGAAATAAAAAGATTAATTCCTCCTATACTGTGCAAAATATAAAGATCACACCAGGGATGGTGTTAGGCCAAGGAGTGCAATTAGAGCAACTGCCCCCTGGCTAGAGAAAGCCCTAAGCTTGCTGGAAGCTGAAGATGGCATGAGCTAGTAGAGCGTATTGGGGTCCCCTCACAAATTTCTGCGCTGGGCCCTACCTATGTCTAACACCAGCACCAGCAGGATAAACATTTCAGTTCTTATATATTCTAATCACAAAATAAAAAATACAATTATTTTTCAACTTTTTTTGTCTAGTCATTATTGAAATCATGTTGGTCCCAGGCTCTGGTTTCTGTTTGTCTTCTAATAACTCATTGCCAGGGTCTCCTGTCCATTTGACGTTTTCTTCTTTGTCTGTGCTCACCATCCATCTTCCATCTCTGTCCTTCCCTTCCCTCCCCCAGAGGACTGGCATCTTTTCTTTTTTTTAATCTCCATCTCTAGTCCAGCATTTCTCTAATGACCACTTCCCCTGCGATCCTCCAGTGACCCCTCCCCTGCGCTCCTCTACTCCATGGGATCCAATAAGGGAGTACTCTTACACTCTTTGAGCCACTGGCAGCATGAAGTAAAGCTGTACCTTTTGCTACTGCTTCACATCTAAGCAGGGCCAGGAAGCAGTAGCAGAGGGAAAGCTTCCAGCCGCAGAAGGGAGCATGTTTACTTTGCTCACTCTGCCAGCAGTCTGAAGAATGAAAGAGTGGTTGCAACGATATATCCCACCACCCCAGATCCACCATCTCTCCTCTTCTCAACTACCCTTTCATCCAGCATGCCTCCATCCTTCCCCATCACCCCATGGTCTGTCATTTCTTTCTTTCTCTCCTCATGCGCCCTCCTATTCAGTATCTCTAACCGCCCCTCCCTGCACACCACCCCGTGGGTCCAACTTCTCTCCCTTTCTTTTCCCTCCCTCTATCCCATTATCCACCATATCTCTCCTTCTCCACTTTTCTTCAGACCCATTATTTCTTCCCTTTCACTCCCCCCCCTCAGTCCAGAATATGCCCCTCTCTTTGGACCCCTCCCTCCCTCTCTGTACTTCTAATAGCTACACTAGAGGGCCCTCCAAAGGTCAGCATGCTTCCCCTTTCTCTCCACCATCATCCGGCATCTCCTGGTCCCACTTTAAAAACTAATTACGGCCTGCAGAGGATCATCAGTACATTTTCCCTCTGCCACCATGGTCCACCCCAGACCAAAACAGGACGTATAGTCAGAGGAGGGATGGGACCATGACAGAGGGAAAGTGCACCATCAATCCTCCACAGGCCGTAATTAGTTTTTAAAGTGAGACTGGGAGGTGAACCGGGCAGCACTAGCTTGCACAAACCTTGCAAAGCAAGCCATTTAACACAGGCTTGCTTGTCGATGCTCATTTCTCTCTGCAAGGTGTGTGCTAGCAGCAGGGAAAGAAGGAAGCTGGCTGGAGCAGATAGAAAAATTAAAAACTGACAAATCCCCGGGTCCGGACGGAATACATCCAAGGGTTCTGAAGGAATTAAAGGAGGAGATAGCGGAACTACTACAGCAAATTTGCAACCTATCCCTGAAAACAGGCGTGATCCCGGAGGATTGGAAGATAGCCAACATTACGCCCATCTTTAAAAAGGGATCAAGAGGTGACCCTGGAAACTACAGACCGGTGAGTCTGACCTCGGTTCCGGGAAAAATGGCGGAAGCTCTGATAAAAGAAAACATCGATGAACATTTCTAAAGGAACGAACTTCTGATAACCAGCCAACATGGTTTCTGCAAGGGGAGATCATGCCTAACGAACTTATTGCACTTCTTTGAGGGAGTTAACAAACAAATGGACAGAGGTGACCCCATAGACATCATATATCTAGATTTCCAAAAAGCCTTTGACAAGGTGCCCCATGAACATCTACTCCGGAAACTGAAGAACCATGGGTTGGAAGGAGATGTACATAGATAGATCAGAAACTGGTTGGAAGGTAGGAAGCAGAGGGTAGGAGTGAAAGGCCACTACTCGGACTGGAGGAGGGTCATGAGTGGTGTCCCGCAGGGCTCGGTGCTCGGGCCGCTGCTATTTAATATATTCATAAATGATCTAGAAACAGGGACAAAGTAATGTAATGTAATGTAATGTAATTTATTTCTTATATACCGCTACATCCGTTAGGTTCTAAGCGGTTTACAGAAAATATACATTAAGATTAGAAATAAGAAAGGTACTTGAAAAATTCCCTTACTGTCCCGAAGGCTCACAATCTAACTAAAGTACCTGGAGGGTAATAGAGAAGTGAAAAGTAGAGTTAGAGGAAAAATAAAAATAAAATAAACATTTTAACAAGACAGCATTGATCTAAATACTTTGGAAGGTAGAAGAGAGGAGAGAAAAGAATAGAAGCATGATGAAGTGGAGCAAGTAAGTGTGAGATAATAAAATTTGCAGACGACACCAAACTATTTAGTGGTGCTCGGACTATAGAGGACTGCAAAGAATTGCAAAGGGACTTGAACAAGCTAGGGGAATGGGCGACGAGGTGGCAGATGAAGTTCAACATTGAGAAATGTAAAGTATTACATATGGGAAGCAGAAACTTGAGGTACAACTATACGATGGGAGGGATATTATTGAATGAGAGTACACGAGAAAGGGACTTGGGGGTAATGGTGGACATGACAATGAAGCCGATGGCACAGTGCGCAGTGGCCGCTAAGAGAGTGAATAGAATGCTTGGTATAATCAAGAAGGGTATTGCGACCAGAACGAAAGAAGTTATCCTGCCATTGTATCGGGCGATGGTGCATCTGCATCTGGAGTACTGCGTCCAATTTTGGTCGCCGTACCTTAAGAAGGATATGGCGTTACTCGAAAGGGTTCAGAGGAGAGCGACACGTCTGATAAAAGGTATGGAAAACCTTTCATATGCTGAGAGATTGGAGAAATTGGGTCTCTTTTCTCTGGAGAAGAGGAGACTTAGAGGGGATATGATAGAAACTTACAAGATCATGAAGGGCTTAGAGAAAGTGGAGAGACAGATTCTTCAAACTTTCAAAAAATAAAAGAACAAGAGGGAACTCGGAAAAGTTGAAAGGGGACAGATTCAAAACGAATGCTAGGAAGTTCTTCTTTACCCAATGTGTGGTGGACACCTGGAATGCGCTTCCAGAGGACGTAATAGGGCACAGTACGGTAATGGGGTTTAAGAAAGGATTGGACAATTACCTACTGGAAAAGGGGATAAAGGGGTATAGATAGAGGATTACTGCACAGGTCCTGGACCTGTTGGGATGCCGCGAGAGCAGACTGCTGGGCATGATGCACCTCAGGTCTGACCCAGCAGAGGCATTGCTTACGTTCTTATGTTCTTATGAACGGTTCACACTAGTGCTGCCCGATTCATGATTTGAATCGGTTCACTGATTCACTTCAGGTGAATCGATTTTAATCGATTCAAAACAAAAAAAAATCGGCTTCCCGATTTCGCTGACCCTACCCCTCGCCCCCTAAGGCAAGAGCGGCAGCGCTGCTTTTGCTGGCCGCCTGCTGCTACTTTAGAGGGCGAGGGGGGAGGGTCATAAGAACATAAGAAATGCCTCCGCTGGGTCAGACCTGAGATCCATCGCGCCCAGCAGTCCGCTCACGTGGCGGCCCAACAGGTCCAGGACCTGTGCAGTAAACCTCTATCTATATCCCTCTATCCCCTTTTCCAGCAGGAATTTGTCCAATCCTTTCTTAATCCCCAGTACCATTCTCTGCCCTATAACATCCTCTGGAAGTGCATTCCAGGTGTCCACCACATGTTGTGTAAAGAAAAACTTCCTAGCATTCGTTTTGAATCTGTCCCTTTTCAACTTTTCCGAATGCCCTCTTGTTTTTTTATTTTCTTAAAGTTTGAAGAATCTGTCTCTCTCTACTCTCTCCATGCCCTTCATGATCTTGTAAGTCTCTATCATATCCCCTCTAAGTCTTCTCTTCTCCAGGGAAAAGAGTCCCAGTTTTTCCAATCTCTCAGCATATGAAAGGCTTTCCATCCCCTTAATCAGTCGTGTCGCTCTCCTCTGAACTCTCTCGAGTAACACCATATCCTTCTTAAGGTACGGCGACCAATACTGGACGCAGTACTCAAGATGCGGATGCACCATTGCCCGGTACAGCGGCAGGATAACTTCTTTCATTCTGGTTGTAATACCCTTCTTGATTATACCTAGCATTCTATTCGCTCTCTTAGCGGCCACTGCGCACTGTGCTGTTGGCTTCATTGTCATATCCCCCATTACCCCCAAGTCCCTTTCTTGGGTACTCTCAGTTAATAACATCCCTCCCATCGTATAATTGTACCTCGGGCTTCTGCTTCCCACATGCAATACTTTACACTTCTCAACATTGAACTTCATCTGCCATCTCTCTGCCCATTCCCCTAGTTTGTCCAAGTCCCTTTGCAATTCTTCGCAGTCCTCCTTTGTCCGAGCTCCACTAAATAGTTTGGTGTCGTCCTCAAATTTTATTATCTCACACTTCGTCCCTGTTTCTAGATCATTTATGAATATATTAAAAAGCAGCGGCCCGAGCACCGAGCCCTGCGGAACACCACTCGTGACCTTTCTCCAGTCTGAGTAGTGGCCCTTCACCCCTACCCTTTGTTTCCTACCCTCTAACCAGTTTCTGATCCATCTATGCACGTCTCCGTCCACCCCATGGTTCTTCAGTTTCCGGAGTAGACGTTCATGAAGCACCTTGTCAAAGGCTTTCTGGAAATCTAGGTATATGATGTCTATGGGGTCTCCTCTGTCCATCCGTTTGTTAATTCCTTCGAAGAAGTGCAATAAGTTAGTCAGGCACGATCTCCCCCTGCAGAAACCATGTTGGCTGGTTATCAGAAGTTCGTTTTTTTTCAAAATGTTCATCGATGTTTTCTTTTATCAGTGCTTCCGCCATTTTGCCTGGAACTGAGGTCAGACTCACCGGTCTGTAGTTTCCCGGGTCACCTCTTAATCCCTTTTTAAAGATGGGCGTAATGTTGGCTATCTTCCAGTCCTCCGGGATCACACCTGTTTTCAGAGATAGGTTGCAAATTTGCTGTAGTAGTTCCGCTATTTCCTCCTTTAGTTCCTTCAGAACCCTTGGATGGATTCCATCCGGACCGGGTGATTTATCCGTTTTTAGTTTTTCTATCTGCCTGCGCACATCATCAAGGCTCACTTCCATGGATGTTAACTTTTGAGCTTGATTTCCATTGAAGATTTGTTCAGGTTCCGGTATGTTGGTTGTGTCTTCGCTTGTAAATACAGACGAAAAGAACATGTTAAGTCTTTCTGTGACCTCTTTTTCTTCTTTCATCGCTCCCTTCCGGTCTCAGTCATCCAGTGGTCCCACCTCCTCTCTAGATGGCTGTTTCCCTTTAACATATCTAAAGAACGGCTTGAAATTTCGTGTTTTGCTGGCTAGACTCTCCTCATACTCTTTCTTGGCTTTTCAAACCACACGGTGACATTCTTTTTGATACTTCCTGTGCTCTTTCCAATTTCTCTCAGATTTGTCCTTTTTCCATTTTCTGAATGAATTTTTCTTATTGCCTATCGCTTCCTTCACTATTTTAGTTATCCACGCCGGGTCTTTTGTTCGACTCTTGTTGCACCCTTTTCTGAATCTGGGGATATACAGATTTTGCACCTCGCTCACCGTGTCCTTGAAAAAGGACCAGGCATGTTCTACCGTCTGCCATTTTTTTGGAAGTGTTCCTAAGTTTCTTCTTTTCCATTCCTCTCATTGCTTCGTAGTTTCCCTTCCTGAAGTTAAAAGTTGTCGCTATGGTTCTCTTTCCTTTCAGTATTCCTATTTCCACTTTGAACTTGATCATATTATGATCGCTGTTTCCCAACGGTCCCACTACTTCCACTTCCTTTGCAGGTCCCCTTAGCCCATTTAGGATTAGATTCAGAGTGGCATTTCCTCTCGTCGGTTCTCTAACAAGCTGCTCCATGAAGCAATCTTCTACAGTCTCCAGAAATTCTGCCTCCCTAGCGCATCTTGAGCTTCCAAGACTCCAGTCTATCCCAGGGTAGTTGAAGTCTCCCATAATAACTGTGTTATCGCTTTTGCATTCTCGCTTCATCTCGGCTTCCATTTCTTCATTGATATCTCCGGTTTGTCCAGGTGGACGATAGTATAGGCCTATCTTTATTTCAGGCCCTTTCCTTTCTGGCATTTTAACCCATAGCGATTCTAGCTTGTTGGCCGTCTCTGCTGTGTCCATTCTTGTCGATTGTATGCTTTCTTTTATGTATAGTGCTATTCCACCGCCTTTCTGTCCTGATCTGTCTTGGCAATAGAGCTTGTACCCCGGCAGTGCTGTATCCCATCTGCTTTCATCATTCCACCATGTTTCAGAGATTCCAATGATGTCTAGGTCCTCTGCAATGGCCATGGCTTCTAATTCTCCCATTTTGTTTCTTAGGCTCCTTGCATTTGTATATATGTAATTTAGGTCCTGGAATTTTGTTGCCTTCATTTCCTGTCCCTGTGCTTCTTTGGATTCTTCTCTTTGGCTACAATCTTTCTAACCTCCTCTTCTTTATTAGTCAACTCCTGTAATTTGTCCCCTGTTTCATCCCAGCCTGTTTTCCCCTTAGTATCTTCACGGGATACCTTTTTCCGAATCATCGACACTTGGTCGACTGTCGGCTTTCCCCTTCTTTAGTTTAAAGCCTGTTCTATTCCTCTCTTGACGTTGTTTGCTAGAAGTCTAGTTCCCGCCGCGCTCAGGTGCAATCCATCTCTCCTGTAGATCTTGCTCTTGCCCCAGAACGTCGTCCAGTTCCTCACGAAGTGGAATCCTTCTTCCTCGCACCATCTCCTCATCCACACATTTATTGATTGTAGTTCCTCTTGCCTTTTCACATCTGCCCTCGGTACCGGTAGGATCTCTGAGAATGCTATCTTCTGGGTCCTCATCTTCAGCTTCCTTCCTAGAATCTTGAACTGTTCTACCAGCGTGTTTCTTTTGTAGTCTCTCCTGCTGACATCATTCGTCCCGATGTGGATCATTACTGTTGTCTCTTCCATCTCCGCTCCTTCCAGGATCTTTCCAATTTTGTCCACCATGTCCTTGGTTCTCGCTCCTGGGAGGCTGGTCACCAGTCGGTCCTCTCTCCCTCCTGCTATGTGGCTATCCACATGCCTCAGGATCGAGTCCCCCACTAAGATCTCTGATTTTCCCTTCTTCAATGTTCGCTTCGGTCTCAGGTCAATGTCCTCGGTGTGCTTCACTCTTTCTTCTTCTGGGCATCGACTGGCCAATTTCTCTCCCTCGTGCGTTTTTCCTCCGGGGGTGTCTTCTTTGAGGTCTTCTGTTTCTTGTTCTCTCTTCGATGTTGGTGTAACTTCTTCTTTCATCTGAAGTTCGTTCTCTTCCACCCTCCTCTTGTATGCTTCCTCAATGAATTTCTCGAGTTCCCTGACTTCCTCCTCGATGTGTCTCTCGCTCATGAAGTCTTCAGCTGTCCTGATTGGGTCATCCATGGTGTAAAGTCCTGCTAGCTCCTGTATCTTGTCCTCTAGTCGCTTGACTTCCTTCTTCAAGCTTTCCAACTCCTGACACCGACCGCATACATACGACTGTCTCCCCGAGGGGAGGTAGTCATACATATGACAGTCGATGCAGAACACTGGAAAGCTCATCTTCTGGTTTCCCTCTGCTTCCATAGTCGTTCCTACTTTAAGATAACACTTAAGATTACGTGTTCCTTGTGTGCCTGCTTCTTTCTGCGCCTTCTTCTTTTGTGTGCTGCCTTCGCTCTACCTTACTATACTTTGTTTGTGTGTTTGTACCTTGTCAGCCTGCTTCTTTCTGCGCCTGCTTCTTGCTTTATTGCCTTCTTCTTGTGTGTGCTGTGTTTGCTCTACCTTACTTTACTGTTGCTTGTGTGTGTTTGTTCCTTCTGCACCTGCTTCTTCTGTACCCTTCAGTCTTTCCCTGGTGCTCCTGGGTGTAGTAACTTGGCCCTTCTTGAGGCCCTTCGCAAAGGCGCTCTCGCTAAGGCGAGCGCCTTTGCCACGTGCCTTCGCCGGGCGCCGTTGGCTCCTCCCCTTTAAGGGGGAGTCCGGCGCTGCCTCTGATGCAGTGGGGGGGGCGGGGTGAACTCTTGCCGCTTCCCCGAGCCTGGTCTCCTCCTCGCTACTGCCTGCCTTCTTCGACGTTGCCTATCTCCTCCCTGAGCAGTGTACTGCAGGTATGCTGCTCGTCTTCTTTCCTCTTCAGCACCATGTGTGCAGCGCTGGCTCCTCCCCTTTAAAGGGGAGTCCGGCGCTGCCTCTGACGCGGTGGGGGGGGCAGAGCAAACTCTCGCCGCTTCCCCGAGCCTGGTCTCCTCCTCGCTACTGCCTGCCTTCTTCAATGCTGCCTATCTCCTCCCTGAGCAGTGTACTGCAGATACGCTGCTCGTCTTCTCAGTCAGGTACGCTGCTCGTCTGCTCAGTCAGGAAATGCTGGTGTCCGGCTTCCCCCCTGGTGTCCGGCTTCCCCCCTGGCCTCCCCGCACCGTTTACCTTATAAGAGCAGCCTGCAGAGAAGATTGCGGTACTAGCGATCTTTGTAAACTGCTTCAGAGCTGTTTCCTCTGCTGCAATCCTGACTCTGATGTCAGAGTAGGGGCAGGACTGCGACAGAGGAAACGGTTCCCAAGCAGTTTGCAAAGATCGCTAGCACCTGCGATCTTCTCTGCAGATTTCTCCTATAAGGTAAACGGTGCGGGGAGACCAAGGGGGAAGCCAGACACTACTGGGAGGCCAGGGGGAACACGCAGGCCTTCTGGGGTGGGATGCAGACCTTCAAGGGGGGGGGGGGACAGGTCTTCAAGGGGGAAACAGGCCTTCAGGGATGGTGGCACAGGTCTTTAGGGGGGACAGGCAGGCCTTTAGGTGTGGGGTACAGGCCTTCAGGGGGAGGTATAGGCCTTTAGGGGGGGACAGACCTTCAGGGGAGGGGGCCCTGGTGTAGAAGTACACGGAGGGAGGGAAAGGGGGGTTCAAAGAGATGTGCATATGCCGTACTTTGGGGGGAAAGAAATAATGGGTCTAAAAATAGAGGAGAGGGAGGGAGATGATGGACTTAGGGATTAAGGGATGGGATTTAGGGAGGGAAGGAACAGAAAGGGAGAGAAGTTAGACACAAGGGATGGTGTGGATGGGTGATAGAGATACTGGATAGGAGGGTAGTTGGGAAAAGAAAGGGAGAGATGGTGGACCCTGGGGTGGTGGGAAAGGAGGGAGAGATGCTAGATGAAAGGGTAGTTAAGAAAAGGTGGATCTGTGAAGGGAGATGAAAAAAAGGAAAGATGCCAGAGCACCTGGGGAGGGAAGGGAAATGGAAGGGGAGGACAGAGATGGCAGATGGATGGTTAGCACTGAGAAAGAAGAAAGAAGGAGACCCTTGCAAGCAAGTTATCAGAAGACAACCAGAGCCTGGGACCAACAAGATTTGAATAATGACCAGACAACAAAAGGTAGAAAAACTAATTTTATTTTTTGTTTTGTGATTACAATATGTCAGATTTGAAATGTGTATCCTGCCAGAGCTGGTGTTAGACCGCAAATGTGAGCTAAGATTTAACAGAGAGAGGAAAAGTCTTTTTTGTTTGTTTATTCTGTTTACACCACAGTGTGGTTAAGAGAAGGCAAAGGGGGTGAAGAGGCTATAAAATAAACCCACCAGGATGTTTGAAATAAACACCCAATTGGGCAGGAAAATCGAATCGAATCGAAAAACCAATTGAATAGGCTGAATCGAATCAGATTAATTTTTTTTTTTCCTGAATCGGGCAGCACTAGTTCACACAGCTTGTAGCTCTAGCTGGCTCTGCTCTCAGTAGCCGTAGCAACCTCACTGAGCTAATCCCAGCTGCACACAGCATACTAATCAGCCCCAATGGGGGAAAGAGAAACAGACTTCAGTGTAAAGCAAAAATTCAAAACCATTTCTCTTTTGAGAAACAAATGTATGGTGCTTTCACACCCAGGTAACAAAAACCTACCATAATATCAGAAAACAGGCAAGTTAAATGCAACTCCAAACTTACAGATTTAGTTGATCTGCATGACTTCAGCTGGTTCCTGACATACTGGGAAACCTGTATCAATCTCCATAACTTCAGGCTGTGAGAGAAACTCTAACCCCGGGCTAAGAGGAGATTCTTCCTGCATATCCCAGTCAGAAGGGAAATCTTTGGAAGGGGACTCACGCTGAACTTCAGCTGAGCTCCTGGGCTGTCTGTGCTCAGACCAACTCTCCTTGCCCTGCCCCCAGCTTCCTTCCAGGTCTGCAGCTTCCTGGTCTCTGAGGCTCTCTCCATGATCCTGTCTCCATCTGCCTTCCTGGACTCTGACCTGGCCTTTTAGGAACTCAAAGCCAAGCCCCCTAAGCCAGGGCAGGAAAACAGGCTCAGGTGTGACCATATGGCTCCAGAAAAAAGGGGATGGATTGAGACATCCGGGTTTTACTTCCATTGAAAGCAACCAAGATGTCTCAATCTGTTCTCCTTACTTCCATTGCTTTCAATGGAAGTAAAACCCGGATGTCTCAATCCGTCCCCTTTTTTCTGGAGCCATATGGTCACACTTACACAATGCAGGGCAGGCTTCCTTCCCATGCTACAACAGCACTCTGTCTTAAAGGGACAGGACTATATGCCTGCCCCAGTGCAAATCCTGGCTATTCAGAGACAAAAACTCTGAATTAGCTCTGGATTTGTCACAGCATGTACAACAATTGCACCTATACCTAACATGACCATTTCTTTTTTTCCTCAAAACGGGACAGGATCCCTGGATCCTCCCATTGGACCCTCCCCCAGACCCCATTAAATATAGTGCAAAATATAGACAGTGGATATAAATTCTCAAAACTGACACATTTTGATCACTAAATTTAAAATAAAATCATTTTTCCTACCTTTGTTGTCTGGTGATTTCATGATTCTCTGGTTTTATTTATTTATTTATTTTCCTTTCTTTCTTTTTCTCCCTGCCCACCCTGCTTCCCCAACACAGCCTGCTTCCTCCACCCCCGCACCCCCCCAAATCCAAGCCACCCTGCTTCCCTGACGCAGCAACACCAATGCACTTTCAGTGACTGCACTGCACAAGCGCCAGGCCTACAACTCTTCCCCCAACGTTAAATCTGATGTCAGAGAGGAAGTTCCAGCCCAGCCAATTGCTGGCTGGCCCAACTTTCTCTACAATGCCAGAATTGACATGGGGGAGGCTTGTAGGCCTGACACTTGTGCAGTGCAGTCGCTGCAGCCCCTGGCTTGTTGCTGTGTCGAGGAAGCAGGAAGAAATCCTGGGCTCTGAAAATAGGATATTTTGGGTGTGCTTCTGGACAACGGGACAAGATAATTAAAAACGGGACTGTCCCATTCAAAACGGGACGTATGGTCACATTATCTATACGCCATCTTGACCTCTATCTACAGAATAAACAAATCAACACTGCTAGAGAGGGTGCAGAGATGAGCAATGAAGCTAGTGAAAGGTATGGAGAATCTGGACTATGAGGAACGACTTAGGAGACTGGGGTTGTTCTCCCTTGAGAAGAGGAGTCTACGAGGGGATCTGATCGAGACTTTCAAAATACTGAAAGGATTCGACAAAATGGAGCAAGGAAAGCAGTTATTTACAATGTCCAATGTGACACGGCAAGAGGACGTAGACTGAAGCTGAGGGGGGACAGGTCCAGGACGAATATCAGGAAGTTTTGTTTCACGCAGTGAGTAGTGGACACCAGGAATGCTCTCCCAGAGGAAGTAATTGCAGAATCCACCGTTCTAGGATTTAAGGGTAAACTAGATGCACATCTCCTTAAGAGTGGCATAGAGTGATACGGGTAAGGGTAAATTAGATGCACATCTCCCTTGAGAAGCATACAGTGATATGGGGACTAAATCTATGCCAGGGTACACCTGGCGGGGCCTCTGTGTATGCGGATCACCGGACTTGATGGACCCAGGGTCTGATCTGGAGAAGGCAATTCTTATGTTCTAACATATTTACCATCCTATATCTCAACTTCTGAGGATCCTTGCTTATCTAATAGGGCAATAGCACAAAAACAATATGCTTGCAGTGAGAAACCTGATGCTCCATGAGATCACTGTCACCACTCCCACTCCCATTCCCCCCCCAAACCCAATATGTCTCTCCTCATGCTCAGATTAAGAAGAAAAAGATGGCTCAGTTATGAATCCCAAACTTTCAGAGACCCAATCCCCTTATCCCTACCCAAACATTTCTCTTTGTCCAGACTCTTAGCAAAAAACTTCTTATCCAAAGTTTACTTACCAGTTGCTTCCTATATACTATACATTATATTTGATACCTTCCACCCACTCTGATCCTCCACTGCATCATCTCAAACAGGAATTTTCTCCCCCCAAACCTCCCTTTCACAATCTTCACTAAAAAAGTCACTGTCATCACCATTAGAATGCTCAAATTCTATTTCAAGTTGCTATACAGGAACACTTTGTCCAGTGTCCACAAGACTTCCCCCAATGAGACAAACTACTTCACTGCCAATACTTTTCCTCTCATAGGCAGTGGAATGCTATTTGGTTCAGGCTGCCCTGAAAATAAAAACTGCAACATCAAGTAACGGGTGGGAGGGCGGGCACCAGCCATCAACTGTCAATTTTTGGGGAGGCTATAGAGTCTTCGTGGCCTCCCCCGTTCTGACGTCTATACCTCCTCTACTACCCACCTTCCCTCATCTTTGACATTATTGATTCACTAAGTTGGCCAAGTTAATCTTGCCTTTTCCATGAAACCCTCTTACTAGCAGCCTTTATCTTGCCAAAAGGAAAGCACATCCCACTCAAAATAAATAAACAATAATTTTAAAAAAATATATATATATATATATTATTTTTTAAAATATACTTTATACTGTATATATGAGTGTATATACACACACACACACTCATATATGCCCCCAACCCTGATATCCACCTAAACTCAGCACATTACCTCATTGAAAAAAACGTGGTCACTCCTGTTGCTGGTGCAACTGCTCCTGCTGAAAATCCTGCACAACCATATTGACAGCAGCATGAAAGCTGTTAACTTGGAGCATAAAGCCAGCAGAAAACAGAAGGACAGACTTAAAAGTCAATTATAATCTTATTAGGCATAGCTGCAAGAGACATTAATCAATGCTCACCACCCTCCCTCTACAAAAATAGCCACCAACCCATTGATCTTTTCACATGTACTCCAGAGGCTTACCAAGGGGGGGGGGCGGTCCGCCTCAGGTGATACTCACTTTGCCTTGGTGATCGACCATTTTCCGGACCTGGCCGACTGTGCACCCCCCCTAAGGCTGCCGTCAGAGAGGAAGTTCGGGCCAGCCAATCACTGCCTGGCTGAGCGGAACTTCCTCTCCGATGGCAGAATTGACGTTGGGGAGAGGAATGCTGGTCGGCCCGACGCAGGGAAGCAGAAAGAGCTTGGGGCAGCCATTGCAGCAGCTTTGGGGCCTGTTCCTCGATGGTGGCAGCAGTGGCTTGGTGGAGGGCAAGGAGAAAGAAAGAAAGGGGGCAAGCAGGGAGACAGAAAGGAAACAGAAAAAAGAAAGGGGGCATGAAGAGAGAAAAAAAGAAAGGGAGGCAGGGAGAAAGAAAGGGCAGGGAGAGAGGAAGAAAAAGTTGGGGGAGGGAATGAGGTCTGGAGGAGAGGAAGCATACAGGCTGAAAGAAAGGAAGAAAGATTAGATGCACAGTCAGAAGAAGAAAGTGCAACCAGAGACTCATGAAATCACCAAACAACAAGGTAGGAAAAATGATTTTATTTTCAATTTAGTGATCAAAATGTGTCTGAATTTATATCTGCTGTCTATATTTGTCACTATGGCCCCCTTTTACTAAACCGCAATAGCGTTTTTTAGCGCAGGGAGCCTATGAGCGTCGAGAGCAGCCCTGGGTATTCAGCACAGCTCCCTGCACTAAAAACTGCTATTGTGGTTTAGTAAAAAGGGAGGAGGGTATATTTGTCTATTTTTGTATGGTTGTTACTGAGGTGATAGTGCATAGAGTCATCTGCCTTGACCTCTTTGAAAAAAACCCAGAATAGGAATGATAATTAACATTTTCTCAGCGTACAGTGTGCTTTGTGTTTTTTTATTTTATTTTATTGTTGGTAGATCATTTTGACTTGGTCATTTTAAAAGTAGCTCGCAAGCCCAAAAAGTGTGGGCACCCCTGAGCTAGAGCATTGAAGCTGTGTGTGGCTGCCGTAAAGGTCATCTCTGACACAGCTGGAAGTTGCATCAGAGACGACCTTTACGGTAGCCATATGCAACTACAACGCTCCGGCTGCTGTAAGAAGGCAGTTTAGACATCGCCGGCCACAGGGCAGAGAGGTTTGTTGGACCGGGCCTGTTGTCCGGGAGGGAGGGGGGGCATTGCAGATCTTGTTGCTAAAATCGGAAAGATGAGGAAGGGAGAAAGATGGGCCTGTGGTGGATGGAGAGATTGAGAGAAGGGGGCAGATGATGGAAGTGGGTAGAAAGGGAGAGAGAAGAGGTCAGATGATGGAAGTGGGGAGAAGTGAGAGAAAATGCTGAATGGAAGTGGAGAAAGAGAACACATACTGGATGGAAGGAGGGATAAAGAAAAAGGACATATGCTGGATGGGGGAAGAAGATAGTGAGATAGTGGAGGGGTGAAAGAAAGGGTGGCATGCTGTGGGTAGACATAGTGAAAAGAGGGAAACTGAGGACTGCATAGTAAGAAAGAATTTAATTTAAACGGAGGCAGAAAATAAAGAAGGAAGACCAGAGAAGGAAAGAGAAGAGAGAGAGGAGAGAGAGATGGCAGAGAATGGGGAAGGAGACAGAGATATCAGATCTGAGCAGAGGAAATGAGAAGAGAGAGATGCTAAAAACCACAGGTGGGAGGGAAAGAGAGATGAAAGGAGAAAGATGCCAGACCATGAGGGAACAGAGGGAAGATGATGGATGCCAGACCAAAGGGCGGGGGGTCTAGAGGAGAGATAGAAGGAGGAGGTATACAGTTTCTGGAAGGGGCATAGAAGGAGAGAAGATGCCATATAGGGGCAGAGAGATGGCAGACAGTGGATGGAAGGAAGACAGTAATAAGAAGATGAGGAAAGCAGAAACCAGAGAAGACTAAGGTAGAACAATAATTTTCTATTTATTTATTGCTTTAGGAGACATATGTCACTGTTTCTGTGGTGTTGCATTGTATGCAGAGTCCAGCTTCTTGCTGGTTCAAATTAACCTTTGTCTATGTATTTCTATTTTATCCCCCCTTTTACAAAACTGTGGAGCATTTTTTAGCGCCAGCCGTGGTGGTAGCAGCTCTGATGCTCAGAATTCTATGAGCGTCAGAGCTGTTACTACCATGGCTAAAATCCACACTACAGTTTTATAAAAGGGGGAGGGGTTAGTTTGTGATGACATATTCCAAACTAGGCGAAGGTGTTTTCTGTGTTCTATGTGTTCAAAAGAAATGGTTTTCTGTTAGGATTGACGGTGTAGGATTGATCTGTACTGATCTGGCTTGTTTAGTTTTACAATGGGTGTATTGATGTACTGCTCACTGCAATATGTAAAATGCTGCCTTTTCCTAGGTACTCATGTGTGACATGTGGCTTGTTACTAAAAATCATGTTTTTCGTACAGATGGGGGGGTGCCAAAAATGATGGGCTCCGGGTGTAACATATGCTAGGTACGCCACTGGTTGCAGCAATCTCTGACTCTCACAAACAGCCCCACAAACAGATGAATTACTAAGGGTACAGGAAGGAGGCTCAAACCTGTTAGGGCACCTCTTGGGTGAGTCTGAAGAGGCCAGCCAGAGCAAAGAAAATGTTTCTTGCAAAGCATCAGAATTGTGCTCTTGGAAATATATATTTCACTTATATTTTTGTAAACACCATATTCAATACTATGGAGTTTTCCTTCCTCCTAATCTGCCTACGGTTTTGTTTTGTTTTGTTTTCTTGATAATAAAAAGATCACTTGATTTAACCTTATGATACTTAATGGCTAAAATTTAGGTCAATTATAATATTCAGGTGTCATGCTTGCTTTCCATATTTAATATATTCTGCTTTTTCTTTAATCTCTACCAGTGGCGTACCTAGGGTATGTGGCACCCGGGGCCCATAATTTTTTGACACCCCCCATGTAAAAAAATATTTTTTGTAATAACCATGAAAAATAAATGGTCATAATAAAAACAGGCACTGAAAATTTTCTTTTATTGAACCTCATATATGTAACCATTAATCCAAACATAACATAAATTATGTCTGAATTGTCATGATATCAGAAGTACATATGGAGTAGTTGCAGGTGATGCTTGGGACAGTTCTGATTGTGTTAGTTTGTTTTTATGTGTTTTTTGAATAGAAGGGTTTTTATTTCTTTTTTGAAGGTTTTTTAGTTTGTGGTCGAGGTCAATAGGTTGTAGAGTTGGGGGTCGAGCGTTAGGAGGTTGTCAAACAGTTTTTTTTCTTTTGACGATTTTGGTTGGAGGGTGTGTAAATGGTGTGCGAGTTCTCCTATGTCTGGTTGAAATGGATTTAATTATTTAGCTGAAGAAATTAGTTACCGCCCCCCCCCCTCCCATTCCACACCCATTAATTCTCTTCCATTATAAAAAAAAACACTGATAAGTTCCCAGAAAAAAAATACGTTAAAATAAAAAGTGAAAACAAAGGCCCCTACAGATGAGAACATAACATAAGAATAGCCTAACTGGGTCAGACCAATGGTCCATCATACCCAGTAGCCCATTTTCATGGTAGCCAATCCAGGACATTAGTACCTTCTCAAAACCCAAAGAGTAGCAACATTCCATGCCATCGATCCAGGGGAAGCAGACACTTCCCCCATGTCTTAATAACAGACTATGGACTTTTCCTCCAGGAATTTGTCCAAACCTTTCTTAAAATCAGCAATGTTATCTGCTTTTACCATAATTTCTGGCCACTTCATTTTTAAACTTAGATCTTTCCTTCCAAACAGAGACCTTGCTAGATGTCAAATACAGAAAGAACAAGATAACTTCACAAGGACTTAGATGTGCAGGAAATGTGAATCTCCTCATACACCCACCATATAGTGCAAAAATGTGCAAAGATCTGTTTTTTTCTTTCGATCACTACATAGCCTAATGCCACACAAGCAGCGCTGTTACAAACATATTCTGTAGGTCAGTGCTAAGGCTAACAAAGTTTCCTTCCTTGGACCACAAGGAGATACTGACAAACCACTGGAAGAGATCCCAAAACAACTACCCAGGCACAACACCCAAAGACCCACTCAGTGTGTGAACCAGTTGAATGGAGTGGACTAACTGGGGGGTTGAAATGGGCCCAGAGTTTGCTCAGCAGAATTTTCCAGACCACCTCTTCCTCTCAACACATTGACACGCTGCCGCCACCATCACCACCATTAGGAATACCTCACCGGGTAGGCCAGCAATGCTTATAAACTTTATAAAACACATTATTATATTTTCTTATAAAGCATATATTTTAACTGAACTCTCCGACATCCTCAGCCTTCCCATTCACAAAAATAGAAGGAAGAAAAGTTCCTGTTTCCTGCTGTCTCATGTCCCCGGCCTATACAATATTTTTATTCTGCAGACCCTTCAAAAGTCTGACCAAATCCTCGTTTCACTTGCATTATAAAGTACTGAGGATGCCATCTCTCTCCAATCCCAGGTTTTAAAGTCTAAGACAGTACCGCAAAGTAGTGCTGCCCGATTCAAGGGAAAAAAAAAATATTTTGATTCGATTCAGTCTATTGAATTGGTTTATCGATTCAACTTTCCTGCCCAATTGGGTGTTTGTTTGTTTTTTTCAAACATCCTGGTGGGTTTATTTTATAGCTTTTTCATCCCCCTTTGGCTTCTCCTAACCACACTGGCGCTGTGGTGTAAATAAAATAAAGAAACAAAAAGGACTTTTCCTCTCTGTTAAATCCTAGCTCACGTTTGCAGTCTAACACTAGCTTTGGCAGGATACACATTTCAAATCTGACATATTGTAATCACAAAACAGAAAATAAAATTAGTTTTTCTACCTTTTGTTGTCTGGTTATTTTTCTAATCTTGTTGGTCCAAGGCTCTGGCTATCTTCTGATAACTTGCTTGCCAGGGTCTCCTTCTTCCTTCTTTCTGCATGCTAACCATCCATCTGCCATCTCTGTCCTCCCCGTTTCCCTTCCCTCCCCAGGAGGTCTGACATCTATCCTTTTTTCGTCTCCTTCCACAGATCCATCTTTTCTTAACTACCCTTTCATCTAGCATCTCTCCCTCCTTCCCCACCACCCCAGGGTCCACCATCTCTCCCATTCTTTTCCCAACTACCCTCCTATCCAGTATCTCTATCCCCTCTCCACACCATCCCTTGTGTCCAACTTCTCTCCCTTTCAGTTCCTTCCCTCTCTAAAAACCATGGTCCATCATCTCTCTCCCTCTTCTCTATTTTCAGACCCATTATTTCTTCCCACCCAAAGTCCGGCATTTGCGCGTCTCTTTGAAACCCCCCCATTCCCTCCATGTATTTTTACACCAGGGCCCCCCTCCCTGAAGGCCTGCACTCCCCCCCCGAAGGCCTGCAACCCCCTCCCGAAGGCCTGCACCCCCCTTGAAGGCCTGCACCCCCCTTGAAGGCCTGCCTGCCTACCTGCCTGATCCCCTTGAAGGCCTATCCCCCCTTAAAGGCCTGTCCCCCCCTTGAAGGCCTATCCCTCCCTTGAAAACCTGCCTGCCTGTCTCCCCTTGAATGCCTGTCCCCCCTTTGAAGGCCTGTCTGCCTGTCTCCCCTTTGTAGGCCTGCCTGTCCACCCCCCTTGAAAGCCTACCTGCCTGCCTGTCACTCCCCCCTTGAAGGCCTGCCTGCCTGCCCACCCCACCCCGAAGGACCGCTAGCCCCCCTTGCCTCCCTGCACCACCTATGAAGCACCCCGCAGCGGGATCGCGATGTCAGCGATCCCTGCGCTGCTTCGGAGCTGCTTCCGCCACAGACCCGCCTCTCCTCTGACGTCAGAGGAGGGGCGGGACCGTGGCACAGGAAGCAGCGCTGAAGCAGCTGAGGGATCGCTGACATCGCGATCCCGCTGCCGGCTTCTTCTTGGTGGTGCAGGGAGGCCAGGTGGGCGAGCGGTCCTTCGGGGGTGGGGGGGACTGAACAGCAAGGCCGGGAGCACCCCCTCAGGGCTTGTCACCCGGGGCGGAACCCCCCCTGCCCACCCCCTTAGTACACTACTGATCTCACTTGGAGTACTGTGTTCAATTCTGGAGACCACACTACCGTAAGGACATGCTGAGGATCGAGTCGGTTCAGCGAATGGCCACCAGGATGGTCTTGGGGCTCAAGGATCTAACGTATGAAGAAAGACTAAAAAAATTGCGGCTGTACTCACTTGAGGAACGAAGAGAGAGGGGAGACATGATTGAAACGTTTAAGTACATCACAGGACACATCGAGTCGGAAGATAATATCTTCTGTTTTGTGGGACCCTCGACCACCAGAGGGCATCCGCTGAAAATCAGGGGAGGGAAGTTTCATAGCGACTCCAGAAAGTACTTCTTCACCGAAAGAGTGGTGGATCAGTGGAACAGACTCCCACTGCAGGTGATTGAGGCCAGCAACGTGACAGATTTTAAGAGAAAATGGGATGCTCACGTGGGATCTTTAAGGGAGTAAATTCAGAGGGCGGATACTTGGCAGCGACAGACTCGATGGGCTATGGCCCTTTTCTGCCACCATTTTCTATGTTTCTATGTTTACTTGTTTCTAGCTTGGTTTACATCTTACTTTAGTGATCGCACATCCACAGTTATCTTCAATGAATCTTCATCCTTACCTTCACATATTTCACAAGGGGTTCCACAGGGATCTATTCTCTCACCTTTGCTTTTTAATATTTTTTTGGCTCCGCTGTTGACATTATGCCAATCCATTGGATTTCATATTTTTGCCTATGCCGATGATATACAATTATTGCACCCATTAAATAATAACAACATAAATTAAATTTCGGCTATAAATGAGAAACTAGATCAAGTTCATCATTGGCTGGACAAAAATAGACTGGCTCTCAATATCAAAAAAACAAATGTCATGCTTTTTCCTTGGAAGGATAGTTTCTCTCTTGTTACTCCTATTTCAATTCTAAATGTTCCCCTTCAATTAGTTAAAAATATAAAAATTCTAGGAGTAATCTTTGATAATAAACTTAATTATCATGACCATATCAGTAGCATTGTGAAAACTACCTTTTACAGATTGCGTAAAATTCGTTCCATTTCTAAGTTTCTCTGTCCTAAAGCACTTAATATACTGATTCATTCTCTGGTGATGTCTAAAATAGACTATTGCAATTCCCTATTTAAAGGAATTGCTTTACAAGAAATAAAACGATTACAAATTATTCAAAATGCATCAATTAAATTAATAACCAAATCCAAAAAGTTTGATCATGTAACACCACTCCTCAAAAAGGCTCATTGGCTTCCAGTCATATATAGAATTACGTACAATTATTTTTAAAACATTATATAATAAGACCCCAGCATTTTTATTTAGGTTACTTATCCCTTATTCTGCAAAGAGAATCTTGCGATCTAGCGAACAGAATCTTTTATCTATTCCCTCACTTAAAATTATTAATACGAGGAGACAATTTATCTTTTCTTGTACAGCACCGCAGACTTGGAACGCCCTCCCTATGTTTTTACGGGAGGAGAAGGAGTTTGCGAAATTTAAAAATGAGTTAAAAACTTTTCTTTTTAAAGATGCATTTGCAAGTTAATCTTTTATCTTATTGCTTTGATTTATTTTATTCCCCTCATATGTCTTATTACCCTTTTGTATTTTCCCTTGATGTCTCTCCTTTTCTTTACGAATTGTATTTCTTCCCTCCTTACCTATTGTTTAGCAATGTTAATTTTTAGCATATTAATCTTATTTATTAATTGTATGGACTGTTTTGTTCCCTAACTTATGTAAATTTTAAGTGTACACCGCTTAGAAACTTGGATTAAGCGGTTAATCAAGTCATCTAATAAACTTGAAACTTGAAACTTGAAACTTGAACTATTTCTCTTCCTTATACTGGAATCTAAAGTAGGTGTGCTATATTATATACCTTTTTGCTTTTTATAATTGTATTTAATTATTACTAGACTTCTATTCTAAGGGCTCCTTTTATCAAGATGCGGTAGATGTTTAACACGCAAAATACCGCACGTTAAACTGCCTGCCGCACTAGTCGCTAATGCCTCCATTGACGAGGCGTTAGTTTTTTGGCTTGCCGTGGGGGTTAAAGCTTAAAGAACCCACAAATGTTTATATTTTGATTCAATGAAGATGACCCAATTAGCAAAGAATTCCTAAAAAAATCAAATCCGTCTTTTACGAATTCATAGCACGGGTTTTAGCGCCGACAGCTGCGGTAACTGCTCCAACGCTCATAGGAATTCTATGAGTATCGGAGCAGTTACTACCGCTTCCGATGCTAAAACCCGCGCTATGCATTCATAAAAGAAGGGGCACAAATGCTTTATGGGAAAAGTAAAAGTAAGCAGATTTACCAAGTACTTCAAAGTGCAGTAGTACATTTTCAGATATTGTTAAAGTGAAGAATGTGTAAGTTATCCTTTGTAAGTTTTCAATTGAATTCTTGCTTCACTGAATATTATCCAACATGCTAACCATTACAATAATAAAACTGCAATCTTATTTTTGATGGACGCAATGAATTGTTGAATTATTTTCTATATAGTATTCAGTGGAGAGGAAAATTGGAAGGTTCTGGAACAGGTATAAAAGATGGAAGAAGAATATGTGTTCTGCCTATGGTGTGTATTTAGCTATGCAATGTACCAAAGCAAAACCAAAATAGAGGAGTTAGCTGATTTTTTTTTTTAACATGAAGAACATTTGTAAATGTGCAGAATGAGAGAGTGAAATGCTTAAAAGTTTTAAACTATATTTTTTTTCTTCAAGTAATAAAGAAATAGGAGGTTACCAGAATGCTTTTTAAAATCCATCTGAGCCTGGTGACCTTGGCAGTTAAAAAATTGTGAACATTTAAAAAATTCAGGACTTTTTTTTTTGAGGGGGTACTGACAGTGGCGTACCTAGGGGGGGGGCGGGGGGGGGGGGGCCGCCCCGGGTACCAGCCCTGAGGGGGTGTTCCCGGCCTTGCCGCTCAGTCCCCCCCACGCCCGAAGGACCGCTCGCCCCACTGACCTTCCAGCACACCTATGAAGCAGCCCGCAGCAGGATCGCGACGTCAGCAATCCCTCAGCTGCTTGGGCGCTGCTTCCTGCGCCGCGGTCCCGTCCCTCCTCTGACGTCAGAAGAGGGGGCGGGACCGCGGCGCAGGAAGCAGCGCCCAAGCAGCTGAGGGATTGCTGACGTCGCGATCCTGCTGCGGGCTGCTTCATAGGTGTGCTGGAAGGTCAGTGGGGCGAGCGGTCCTTCGGGCGTGGGGGGGGCAGTAGCTTAAGGTAGCCCGGCGCAGGAAGCAGCTCCTAAGCAGCGCAAAGATAGCTGACGTCGCGATCCTGCTGCGGCTGCTTCATAGGTAGTGCGGGGAGGCCAGGGGGGCGAATGGTCCTTCGGGGTGGGTCGGGGCATCAGGCCTTCAGGGTGGGGCGGGCGGGCGGGCAGGCAGGCAGACTTTCAAGGGGGAGGGGGGGTGACAGGCAGGCAGGCCTTCAAGGGGGGGTGCAGGTCTTCGGGGGGGTGCAGACCTTCAAGGGGGTGCAGGCCTTCAAGGGGGGGACAGGCAGGCAGGCCTTCAAGGGGGGGACAGGCCTACAAGGGGGGGGGGACAGGCCTACAAGGGGGTGCAGGCCTTCAAGGGGGGACAGGCCTTCAGGGGGGGTGCATGCCTTCAGGGGGGGTGCCGACCTTCAAGTGGGGGGACAGGCCTTTGGGGGGGTTCAGGCCTTCGGGGGGGGGGTGCAGACCTTCAAGGGGGTGCAGGCCTTCAAGGGGGGACAGGCAGGCAGGCCTTCAAGGGGGGGACAGGCCTACAAGGGGGTGGGACAGGCCTTCAAGGGGGTGCAGGCCTTTGGGGGGGTGCCAACCTTCAAGGGGGGGACAGGCCTTCAAGGGGGGGACAGGCCTTCAAGGGGGGGACAGGCCTACAAGGGGGTGGGACAGGCAGACCTTTAAGGGGGGACAGGCTTACAAGGGGGTGGGACAGGCAGACCTTTAAGGGGGGATAGGCCTTCAAGGGGGGACAAGCAGGCAGGCCTTCAAGGGGGGGTCAGGCCTTCAAGGGGGGGGGACAGGCCTTCGGGGGTGCAGGCCTTCGGGGTGGGTGCAGGCCTTCGGGGTGGGTGCAGGCATTCGGGGTGGGTGCAGGCCTTCGGGATGGGTGCAGGCCTTCAGGGGGGGACAGACCTTCGGTTGGGGGGTACAATCCTTCGGGGAGGGTGCAGGCCTTCAGGGGTGGGGTTTAGGCGTTCAGAGGGGGACAGACCTTCGGGTGGGAGGTAAAGTCCTTCGGGGGGTGCAGGTCTTCAGGGGTGGGGTGTAGCCCTTCTGAGGGGGGACAGACCTTCGGGGGAGGGGGGGTCCTGGTGTAAAAGTACACAGAGGGAGAGAGGGAAGATACGTGCATATGCCAGACTTTGGGGGTTAGAAATAATGGGTCTAAAAACAGAGGAGTGGGAGAGAGATGGTGCATAATGGGATTTAGGGAGGGAAGGAACAGAAAGGGAGAGAACTTGGAAACAGGGGATGGTGTGGAGGGGGGATAGAGATACTGGATAGGAGGATAGTTGGGAACAGAAAGGGAGAGATGGTGGATCCTGGGGTGGTGGGGAGTTGAGAAAAGGTGAATCTGTGGATGGAGACAAAAAAAAGGAAAGATGCCAGATCTCCGGGAGAGGGAAGGGAAACGGAAGGGGAGAACAGAGATGGCAGACGGATGGTTAGCACGGAGAAAGGAGACCCTGGCAAGCAAGACAACAAGAGCCTGGGACCAACAAGATTTGAATATTGATCAGAGAACAAAAGGTAGAAAAAATAATTTTATTTTCTGTTTTGTGATTACAATATGTTAGATTTGAAAAGTGTACATGAGACAGCTTGAAATGGGAACTTTTCTATTTTTGTGAATGGCAAGGCTGAGTTCAGTTAAAATATATGCTTTATAAGAAAATATAATAATGTGTTTTATAAAGTTTATAAGCATTGCTGGCATACTCGGTGAGGTGTTCCTAGTGTTGGTGGTGGTGGTAGCATGTCAGTGTGTTGAGAGGAAGAGGTAGTCTGGGAAATTCTGCTGAGCAAACTCTGGGCCCATTTCCACCCCCAGTTAGTCCACTCCACTCAACTGGTTCACACACTGAGTGGGTCTTTGGGTGTTATTTCTGGGTAGTTGTTTTAGAATCTCTTCCAGTGGTTTGTCAGTATCTCCTTCTGGTCCAAGGAAGGAAACTTTGTCAACCTTAGCATTGACCTTCAGAATATGTTTGTAACAGCGCTGCTTGTGTGGCATTAGGCTATGTAGTGATCGAAAGAAAAAAACAGACCTTTGCACATTTTTGCACTATATGGTGGGTGTATGAGGAGATTCATTTCCTGCACAGTTAAGTCCATGTGAAGTTACCTTGTGCTGTATTTGACATCTAGCAAGGTCTCTGTTTGGAAGGAAAGATCTAAGCTTAAAAATGAAGTGGCCAGAAGTTATGTTAAAAGTAGATAGCGTAGCTGGTTTTAAGAAAGGTTTGGACAAATTCCTGGAGGAAAAGTCCATTGTCTGTTATTAAGACATGGGGGAAGCGTCTGCTTGCCCTGGATTGGTGCACTCAGCAGCAACAAATACTAGTTTTGGCTGGCTCTTTCCCCGCATTTCTCTTCTCTTCCCCTAAACTATTATTCAGTAGAAAAAATATGGTTTGTTCAATCAAATCCTGTGTGGACATTAGACTTCTATGAGTGAATGTTCTGCTTGATTGAACAAACTAAATTTTTTCTACTGAATAATAGTCTAGGTACAATGAAAGTAAATAGCAAAAATGTTTGAGTAGATAATTAAGGAAATCTTTTTCATATTGCTTGCTTATGGACTGGGAAAAAAGACTGTTCAAGCAAATGTCTCCAGAACTGCTTTAATGGAAAAATGTGATTTTTTTTTTTTAAGTACTTTGTGAAATTTATTGTTGTTGTGAAATTTATTGTTATACTTTGTTTAAACTTAAAAAGCGGTGTCATTAACAGTGAATCTAATCGAAAAATCGATTCAACAGGGTGAATCGAATCGAATGAAATATTTTTCTCTGAATCGGGCAGCACTATTGGCTACCATGAGAATGGGCTACTGGGCATGATGGACCATTGGTGTGACCCAGTTAGGCTATTCTTATGTTATGTTCTCATCTGTAGGGGCCTTTGTTTTCACTTCTTATTTTAATGTATTTTTTTCCTGGGAACTTATAAGTGTTTTCTTATAATGGGAACAAAAATGGAAGAGAATTAATGTGTGTGGAATGGGGGGGGTAACTAATTTCTTCAGCTAAATAATTCAATCCACTTCAAACAGACATAGGAGAACTCACGCACCATTCACACACCCTCCAACCAAAAACGTCAAAAGAAAAAAACTGTTCGACAACCTCCTAGCCATTCGAGCTGCAACACTTGACCCCCAACTCTACAACCTATTGACCTCGACCACAAACTACAAAACCTTAAAAAAAGAAATAAAAACCCTTCTATTCAAAAAACACATAAAACCAAACTAACATAATCAGAACTGTCCCAAGCATCACCTGCAACTACTCCATATGTACTTCTGATGTCATGACAATTCCGACATAATTTATGTTATGTTATGTTTGGAATAATGGTTACATAAATGAGGTTCAATAAAAGAAAATTTTCACTGCCTGTTTCTATTCTGTCCATTTATTCCATTTCATGGTTATTGCAAAAAAAAAAAAAAAAAAAAATTTTTCCATGAGGGGGGGGGGGGTGTCAAAAAATGATGGGCCCCGGGTGCCACATACCCTAGGTACGCCACTGGGTACTGAGTACCAACATCTTTTGCACTGCTTGATGATTAAAAAAAAGCTCAGGTTCTACATATTCAGTGTTGCCTTTTCATAGATTATGTGGCTACTATGGGGTGGGTCACTCAGTAATCACCTGGTATTTGAATACTAGAAACTTTTTTGCTAGAAAAATATGTACTGGAAAAATTAAAATACAGACTGAAACTCAGTGGAATTTGGGCAACATTTTATAAACATTAGTGGAATTGAATCTATACAAATAGAAATAAAATTATTGGTGTATACACAGTTAAAAAAAGGGGGGGGAAGTGAAGAAGAAGAATAATAGAGAGGAAATGACGATCCTTTCAAATGCATTATAAACTCATAGAAAGAACATTGTTTGAGGCCATACATATCTCAGAAAAGGCACATACTTCTGGATTCTCTAACCGGCACCCATGTCGGCAGCTGCCTTAAAAGTGCCAACCGATTGCATTTCAATCACGCAACAGCACCAGTTAGAGAATCATGCCTGATAGCAAAAATA